>NC_140570.1:4267970-4867970 GCF_057381845.1 Rhamphochromis longiceps | reverse complement strand
AAGCGGGAATCTAGGAACAAGCTTGAGATTTCCAACCCCATTCCCATCAAAGTGGCCAGCACCAGTGATCTCCCCCTCACTGACATTGAATTAGATGGCTTGAGTAACCGAAGCAGCATGATCCTGGATGACCAACTAAGCATTGCCAGCTCCAATGATGATCTGAAGGGTGAGGGTGGAGGAGGACAGGATGGACAACGCAGCTCAGTGCGAGATCGAGTTGCTCACTTTGGTTCACTTGCCAAGCAGAACTCTACACAGATGATGAAACGCTTCTCCTTTTCCCAGAGAAGCAAAGAGGAGAGCCCTTCAGAGGGATCCACCCCTTCAGGCCAGAATTCTGCTGCCCCATCCCCACAGGTGGAGAGTAAAGTTTTCAGCATGCTCCGCAAGCACAGCCTCAAGCAGCAGCCTGGAGCAGAAGCCCCCAAAAGAATCTGCATTCCCGAAGTGGTCGATAAAACCTTCCCTGCACAACTCCAGCTGCCAGCTGTGGTTGCTCCAAGTCCACCTGAAACCCGTGAACTGGAACTCCAGCGCCGTAACACTGGTGACTTTGGATTTTCTTTGCGTCGCACTACAATGCTGGACCGCAGCCCTGATGGAGGGGTGTACAGACGTGTGGTTCACTTTGCAGAGCCTGGTGCAGGCACTAAGGACCTGGCACTGGGCCTGGTGCCAGGCGATAGGCTGGTGGAGATAAATGGACGAAATGTGGAGAATAAGAGTCGAGACGAGATAGTGGAGATGATCCGTCAGTCAGGAGACACGGTGAGGCTGAAGGTGCAGCCAATACTGGAGTTAAGTGAGCTGAGTCGCTTCTGGCTGAGGAACACCGAGGGGCTGCGCAGGGAGGCCAGACTGGTAAGGACCTCTTCCACTTATATATTGCTTTGTTGGTGATCAGCAGTGGCATACAACCTTTTTGTCAGTTCTGCATATTTTGATTTTGAAAAGCCATGCACCTTTCAAACATGTAAAAAGTACAGAGTAATTGTCTCTATTGCCGAGATGTACAATTTGGGTGTTCCTGTGCTTATATTATTCTTTATCAATTGCTCATTGTTTTCTAGTTTATAAGTTAATTGTTAGTAGAAGCCTGGAGATTAAAACTTTCTTTAAAACATACGTTTTGTGCTGCTGATTGAACATAGCAAAGATGACTTTTATTTTCCCTTTCATGGTTTGAAATTATATTTTTGTCCACTCATTTCAAACTCACTTAAAAGGCTCTAAACAGAATTTTCTTACTCTGCCTCTTTTTCTTGACTAAACCCTTTTTGATTTTATTATAATTACCTAACCCTTACCACACCCAAGTTAATAATATATATTTTTTTACAACAAGAATGTTCTGGACCTTTTTGTTTAGTTTGTTCTTCCTGCTTCTGTGTGAGGTTTCTTCTGCAGCCTCTAAACCCTTCTGATGACCTTCTGATCTTACATTTTCAGTCATTTTTGACTGCTGTCATCTGGCAAAGGCAGGTGAAAATGCTGACCTTAGTGGTGAGGGTGTAGCTAGATGATTGATGTATTTTTAGGTTTTAGCCTTTACAGAGCCCTTCCTCAGCAGCAGCTTGGCACAGACTTCCATTTCTGCAAAGTCAGCTTTTCCTTCATTTTTACCTGAAGTGCTGATACACTCAGCATAATGTGTGTTTACACAGCACTGAGTTCATCAGTACAACCACTGACTCGATATCGTACGGCTCAATAGCTTTTCGTTGACAGAATTACTGTTTTCATTTACTAATTCTTTCCTGTCACATTTACCAATTTAAACTACTGTCAACACTTCACAGATGTTTAACAGTATGTAGGTTGTAACGGTGATTCACTGGGCATAATTGTGTATTTTCTGTTAAGCTTTTAATTTGAAAATCCACCTCGTATGCTAATGGAAACTGAACGCAGTGTTAATGAAACTTGTATTGATGATTGCATGTTTAGCTGTCATAATGTACAAAACAACATTTTCAATAACCCGCTGAGTAGAATTGCAATGATTAGACAAGTAAAGATGGTAATATTTTGCTGATCCCCCCCTTTGTTTGATTCTGCTTTATATTTGGATCCTTGAACAGTTGTAATACTTTGTAGCTGAAAATCTTACATTCAGTTTGCGCTAATTGTATAGATACCTGGCTTTAACAGCATCTGAGTTTACTCCAGCGGGCTCAGTGTCCCGATCAGGGCATAGTTGGCAGTATCAGAGGACTTTGTTTGGCTTTGGATCAAGAGTCCTTGTGACACAGTCAGGCTGAAAGAGACTCTGATCCCCTACTCCCACAATGGAATTCATCTCCTCTGGGATGCAGGGAGTGACTGTGCAGCCCATGCTGCCTTTTTCTAAACAGGAGACAGAGGCAGTGGCTAACTGAGGAGGTCTTTCTCTACAGTGGCTGTTTGTTAGGAAAATGCTGCTCTGAGTACTGGATAAGGACTTACTTGTGTCATGTGGGGAACTTCTAAAGTTTTCATGAAGCAAACAGGAAGTGTACACCGGAGGGAACTTTGTTTTAAGTGTATAGACAATCTTTGGTCAAGTACGCAAACATTCTGCACACCACAGAATGATCCGTTTTGTTGATTTTTTTTATGTATGTTAAACAGCAGGCCTCTCTGTGTCTCTTTGTTCACTTTAATTGATATCACCAACTTGGGTTAAACAAAGGCAAGCTGACAAAGGGCCCATCATTCAATCTTGATAAAGTGTTGCCAAGTCACACTCCCAATTCCAACAGCAGCTGCTGGCTTTTCTGCATATTTTAAACATATTTTTAAAGCTAAGGTGTGTTGGTGCAATGAGTCTTCAACACAAGTATGAACACATTAAGACTTGATCAGGACTTGGAAGCAGGCAGACAGGATGCACTATTGTTTTAGCTGTGACCAGCATAGACAGGATATTCTTAAAAAAGCACGGGGATATCTTCGGAAACGAAACAACACATAGTACAATCATAGCCATATGTTTAAACTAAGGCCAGACACAGTAGCTGGGTCAGCTGATGTCAAAGCTTCTGTCAGTTGTTTTTTCGAAATGAACTTTTCTGCTGGTCATTTTGAGCATTTACTGATATTACTAAAAAACCATCAAAGAAACATTAGTGGTGTCTTCGCTCTTATGTATTTACATTGCACTGGGAACACCAGTCCACAGAGAGAAACACTGACCAGCCTGGCTGACCCTTTGAAGGGCTGCTCTAATGGTTTCCAGTTGCTGCCATAATGGAAAGCCCCTAACATGACACAAAGTAAGCCTCTTATCCAATTATACTCTGAGCAGCATTTTCCTGCTCAGAAGCCAGAGCTTCTGTCTCTTACCATGTTGTGTCCTGATGACTCTATTACACACACAAGCATACAAAGCATGAAAACAGTGGCAGCCATGCCGCCACAGCTGGTAACAGCTAAGAAGTTTGGCACACTCATAGTGTCTTGACCTGCCAGTCGCCTGGTCAAGGATATCCTGCCTTATCATCCTTTTCGATCTAAAAGGGACTATCAAATTGTTATATTGATTGATTGTCAATTGTTATTGTCATGTTATATTCAGTAAGACTTGAAACAAGTGACTGAGTTAGTTCCCGTTCTACTAAACAAGGGGATGTCCTTTTAGTCTGTTTACTTCCCGCTGTTTTTCTCCCTATCTTTTTGAATTTTGTCTTTGATTGGATCTGGCTTTCAAATGTCTTTACTGGCTGTCTCTGTATTAGGGTTTCCTACTTTACTGATGGCTTTCTTTCTATGTTAAGGCTCATTAGGCGCTAAGATAGTGATGTTTTAATTGTATAGAGGGCGAAATAATTAATTGGTCTCTTGCTGAATTTGTAAGTTTGCCTTCTTTGAGAGTCAAAGTCAAAGTCAAAGTCAGCTTTATTGTCAATTCTGCCACATGTACAGGACATACAGAGAATAGAAACTACGTTACTCTCAATCCCTAGATAAAATAGCAAATGAACATTTAAATATAAGAGTGATTAAAAATGCAAGTAAAATAATTAAAAAGTAAAATTTAAATAAATAAATACAATACAATTTTTACATATAACAAGAAAGCTATACAATATACAATATAATGAGTAAATGACATTGAGTGCAAACCAGGCAGAGTAGTGCAAATGGAGATTTGGTAATGTACGGTAAGAGATAGTGTAACAACAAAGTCTTATGAGGTAGTGGCAGTCCAATGCTCCACAAAGTGACTGGTAACTGGTGCAGGCCAGTGAGTGAGTTAGAGAGTGTGTGTGTGTGTGTGACAGAGTTCAGTAGGACCGTGGAGGAGAGAGGGGAGAGGGGGCAGAATCGGGAGGGAGTTAAGCTTCCTGACAGCCTGATGGATGGAGCTGTCCTTCAGTCTGCTGGTCCTGGCCCGGAGACTCCGCAGTCTCCTCCCCGATGGCAGCAGCTTGAAGAAGCTTTGCATTGGGTGCGTGGGATCAGCCGCTATGCAAAGGGATTTTTTAGTGAGACGGGTGCTGTAAATGTCCTGGAGGGAGGGGAGAGCGACACCAATGATCCTCTCTGCAGCTCTCACTATGCGTTGGAGGGTTCTATGACAGGACGCATTGCAGGCTCCAAACCACACAGTGATGCAGCTCGACAGGATGCTCTCGATGGTGCCTCTGTAGAAAGTGTACATGATGGGGACTGGTGCTCCTGCTCTTCTTAGTTTGCGGAGAAAGAAGAGACGCTGCTGTGATTTCTTGGCCAGTGCTGTGGTGTTGTACGTCCAGGAGAGATCCTCTGTGATGTGCACACCCAAGAACTTGGTGCTGCTCACTCTCTCCACAGACGCTCCGTCAATGGTCAGAGGAGCATGTTGGGTGTGCATTCTCCTGAAGTCCACAACAATCTCCTTCGTCTTCTCCACATTCAGAGAGAGATTGTTGTCAGCACACCACGTGGCCAGGCGTCTCACCTCACTTCTGTAGTCGGTCTCATCCCTGTTGCTAATGAGACCCACCACCGTTGTGTCGTCCGCAAACTTGATGAAGAGGTTGGAGCTGTATGATGGAGTGCAGTCATGGGTCAGCAGAGTGAAGAGGAGGGGGCTCAGCACACATCCCTGCGGGGCCCCCGTGTTTAAAATGATGGTGCTGGATGTATTACTGCCGACCCGTACTGCTTGAGGTCTTCCGGTGAGGAAATCCAACAGCCAGTTGCACAGTGAGGTGTTGAGCCCCAGCTGGACCAGTTTTTGAGTGAGCTGTTGGGGGATTATAGTGTTGAATGCTGAACTGAAATCTATGAACAGCATTCGAACATATGAGTCATTTTTGTCCAGGTGTGTGAGTGCCGAGTGGAGTGCAGTGGAGATGGCATCATCGGTTGAGCGGTTGGGCCGATACGCAAACTGGAAGGGATCCAGGGAGGGGGGCAGGACAGTCTTGATGTGTTGCATGACTAGTCGTTCGAAGCACTTCATCAGGATGGGAGTAAGTGCAACAGGACGGTAGTCATTAAAGCAGGAGGGAGATGACTTTTTTGGAACTGGAATGATTGTGGTGGCTTTAAAACATGTGGGGACGACAGCCTGGATGAGTGATATGTTGAAGATGTCTGTGAAGACATCAGTGAGTTCCACTGCACAGTCTCTCAGTACACGACCAGGAATGTTGTCAGCACCCGGAGCTTTACGTGCATTGATCCTGCTGAGGGATCTCCTCACGCTGTCCGGGGACAGAGTCATCACCTGGTCACCAGGAGGGGGTGGGGTCTTCTGTGTGAGAACTGAACAGTGTCTCTCCACCTAGTCACATTTTGCTTGTGCATCAAATACAATGCAAAGCGTTAAGGTAATTTATTTATTTTATGATTATTTTATAATGTGTGTGGTCATCGCTATAGCAATGTGGCTGAGCATCTTGTGACCTGATTAGCGTTAGATACGAACGCTACAACAAAGGTGGACGTCGGGGTGTGGATATATCTGCTGCTTGGTCTGTGGCTTTTCGTCAGAGTCACGGGCCACTGTGTTGGGTTCTTTTTTTTTTTTTTGAAGCTTTTCTATCGTTGCTGGGTTTCAAAAATGGTGGTTTTAATTTTTTCACTTTGGAACCATGGCCGAGCAAGTAGTATTTCAGTACCAGGTACTATGCCTAATGGAAAACCTTTAAAACCGTTGCAAGTCGATCTGAGTAGGTACTAGTGGAAAAGGGACTTATCTGTCACTCCTAAGGCATACCTGACCATTGTCTCGATGTCCACATACATGTCCTGCACCACCCTCACATACTTCTGTACCACATCTAGTTTCCTGATACAGTACCAAAGTTCTTCTCTTGGCTTACTCGGTCACCCTGACCTGCTGCCCATCAAGCTAAAAAGCATCCTTTCTTCTTTGTCAGTGTCCAGCCTCTCATACAACTCAGTAGAGCAGGGCGATATGACCAAAAATGTCTATCACGATATACATTTGAAAATCTGCGATAACGACACAACTGACGATATAATTGACACTAGACAAAATACTTTACAACTCTACAACTTTATTAGTGCAAAAAACAACAACAACCCATCAATGTATTTTGCACTTACACAAGCAGCTTTTTAAGTGCATTAAAGTTATATAAAAATTTGCAGTGCAAATGCAAATCCTTGCTGACAGTTTAACCAAAAGGCATTTCCAGTGGAAATTGGCCGACATATCCTCAGCATAACCATGTATAATATCCACAAAACTTAAAAAGAGGTTATACAAACACTTATGTTGAAGCACAGTACGTATCACTCCGAGGCTCCTGCCTACGATAGCCGTAACGCTCCGACAGTCCATCAAGTGGTGCGGCTTCGTAGCTTAGCAAAGTCGTACTGAAACATTTGACAGATTTTCGAGCGCCGTGTACATAAAATCGTTTCGAGGTCAGTAAACACAACCAGAGTTCATACATAAGGCACACGGGATTATAAGGGGCACTGTCGATTTTCTGAAAAATCAAAGGATTGATTTTAAGTGTGCCGTATTTTCCAAACAACACGGTAATAATGACGGCCCGCTAGCATGCTCTACCAAAAATAGTGCTTTGTTGTATATCTGACGGACGAAAGCCAAACCAGTTCCACACCACTGAAGTTGCAGCATTTTTACAAACCAGTTCTGGTTCATCTGTTTCATTCAACGATCCGCTTTCGCTCTTCTCATTCTTCATCGCAGCCATGTGCGTATGTAAACAAAGGCACTGGCGCATGTGCGTTTTACCCATATTCTATCGCGATATGTCATTTTCCTATCGTTGCCCAACATTACACCGGTATTACCGTAAACGGTATGATATAGCCCAGCCCTACAACTCAGTATAAGCCTTTTCTTTTCCCTTGTTCGCCTTTTTTCAAACAACTTGCCTCATTCATAATGCATGACACAAAGCCCCACATTTTTAAGTCGCAATTTAATATTTTTTTTTTAGATGTTATTATTTGATATCTTAATAATATGCAAACATCTTTTACATTAACATGTCTTCATATCATATTTAACAGAGGTCCCGCACATTAAAGCGGGATGATTCGTTATGGAATAATGTGCTTAAGGCATTATTATATTACATTAGTTTACAATGAAATGTAACTGAACTACAGAGAGACACTTGATAAAATTAGCACATCCTCTCAGTCAGCTGAAGAAAAGTGAATGTTGGCCTATGACACTGTTAAGACACAATGACGTCTGTGGTGTTCTATTATAAACACGTATGAAAACAGTGATATGTCAAGTTTTTGTCTTGGATGAGTTCCTTAGTTCCATGTTGCGCTCCTCATTTTTCCATCTCAAATCCATATTCCCCCTAAAAAGTGTTCAAGTAGTGTTATTATTGATGTAAGCATATATTAAGTAGAAAGAATGCCTTAACTTGTCATGTAATTGCCATTGCCAAGAAGCTTACATCTTTAGTATTTGGCACACTTTTGCATAATTATCTCAGCTATTTACAGCCACACCCTGTTAAGTAGGATAACATGCAGCATGGAAATGTTTAAGTAAACCTGCTAACTAGTAAATATTATTCACATAAGATTTTAACAGCAGGAATAAAAACTGAAAAGGTCTGAAATAAGAGGGCTGGGTGGAGCGTGAGAGAGACTGGAGGCTAAAGTAGTAAGAAGCCGTCTTTTCTTGTCTTAACAGGCTGCCTAAAAGCAACGGAAAGCACGTCTTCCCTTTAGGTCTCACTTTGGTATTTGTGGAATCTGTTTTCGAACAAATAGGCCACTTCCTGACCCTATCCTCCCGAGAATCTCTTGTGGAGGAAGAGGAATGAGTTTTTGAGGATCAGGGTTGATGGAGGAGGGAAGGAACTTGATGGGTTCATATGGCTTAGAAAACATCTTGGAAAACAGTTTGCTGTATGGTTTTCTGTATGGTAAACTGTTTTCTATGATGGTTTTACACGCTGTATTTAAAAAAACTTTTTTCGCACGTTGTTATTCAGCATGATCTAAACATCTGGAATCCAGAATAATGGACTCGGGATCATTGACTAAGACTGTGTTAAAGCTGACAGTAGTTCTGTACAAACACAGTGTCCTAATTAATGCTTTCATAAATGGAAGTGTTAATCATTTGTTTTCATCAATAAACAAAATGCAGTGACTGAACAAAAGAGAAATCTAAATCAAATCAATATTTGGTGTGACCACCTTTGCCTTCAAAACAGCATCAGTTCTTCTAGGTACACTTGTACACAGTTTTTGAAGGAACTTGGCTGGTAGGTTGTTAACAGCTTGGAGAACTAAGCATAGATCCTCTGTGTATGCTGGCTTCCTCACATCCTTCTGTCTCTTCATGCAGACAGTCTTGATTATGTTGAGATCAGGGCTCTGTGGGGGCCATGCCATCACTTACAGTACTTCTTGTTGTTCTTTTCGCTGAAGATAGTTCTTAATGACTTTGGCTGTGTGTTTGGGGTTGTTGTCCTGCTGCAGAATACACTTGGGGGCAATAAATAATCATTTATATTTCTGAAAGCATTCTTTTCTTATAGCATTTTTTTCACATCTGCCTAAAACTTTTGCACAGTACTGTACATGCATGTATACATAAAAAAATATATACTGCAGTTGCTCTTGAAGATAAAAAGCTAATCACACCAAAGGAAATAAAATGTTCTTTGTGTACTTCTAGGCAGAGCAAAAAATGAAGATGTATCAAAAGCTTTTAGCCATGTACATCACATCAAGTCATGGCTAACAAGCAGTGGACAGAGTGTTTTCAGATACAACTACTATGGCATTAACCAGCCATAAAACCACGGACGGGTGCTGCTACAAGATCGTTATTATCTTGTCTAGACATCATACCTAACTATTAAAAACGAGGCCGTGTGTAAGAGCCATCAGAAATTCGGATTGTGTATAACCCGGAAACTGGTATGAATTAATCCAACTACACATAAATGGATGGGCATTTCTCTTTCAAAAGAGCTAATGCTAATAACACCACATACAAAGATGTTGCAACATCAATAAATAGGTCTTTTAACGTTTCAACATTCAACTGATGAGGACTGACAAGCCAGTAGACTGGAATGCCGTAGGACAAGTTTTAAGTTTTGTGATAAGTGATGGTTGGAGCACACATTTAATGGCGGTGCATAACTTTACATCAGTGTGTCACAGTTGCCTTTACTTAACATTATTGGTAATTACCTGAATATTTTTGTTTCTGTAATGGTTGCACTACGTGCATATGCTCCTTAATTGGAATAATGCTAAAATGTAACTATTGTTGTTATCCATAATTTTTTAAAATGTACTGCTTGCCAAAAAAAATAAGACAAATTGAAAAGCACATTATTATTTTCTTAATAAGGACGCCAAATTGCATTTATTTAGTTGCATTCTTGAATAGAAAAATTTATTTTAGTGGTTGAATATGATATTTTATTAAATTCTTAATTCATACATTTTTTAAATTAATATTCTGACATTGGTTCTTGAAAAGGATTATATAAATATGTCTGTATAGGTTCTCAGTCATCCAGGTCATGGTAGTTTAAGGAACTTGGACTATGGAAATAATATTTTTTCTTTATTTACTTACTTTTGACTTCACAAAGTCAAGTCTAGTGTGCTGGTTCAAATTTAGGTATAAAAACGTGAATTCAGTTTGAAATGCGGCATTTCTGTTCAAAATGGTGAAAAAGGGAGGAGTCTGTGTTAAAGCACTTGTAGATGTTCGAGGGTTCTCACAGTTTGATCAAGTATGCTTTGGAGTGGATTGCCAAGACTGATACTTGCGGTAAGGAAGAGGCAGAAAGCCGACTGAAGCAGATATCTGGCACCTCAAGATTTTAAGTACTAGAGCCAGAGCTCCATCTCAGATAAATACGTCTAGATCAGGTAAATGGACTGCTTCTTTTATACCACTTTTCTACTTGACCCTACTTAGCTTGTGAGCTCAGACAAGTTCGTGGTCAGGGTGCTATGGCCATAATCAGGGTCTGAGAAGATCTCAAGAATGAATAAGCACATGACTGAATGAACAAGGCTTTAATGTAAAAATGGCTTATAAGAAGTCATTATTAAGCCCTGTTTGTACCTAGAAATGCCTGAGATTTGCTAGGGAGCATAAAAACATAACTGTAGACTACTGGAAGAAGGTACTCTGAATAGACGAGTCCACGTTTAAAGTGTGTTTCAGCATCATCCTGTTTATGTCTGCAGAAAAGCTGGCAAACATTTTGATGCTATAAGCAGTTCACCCAGATTGAAATCTCATGATCATCCTCACGCCACAAATCAAGATCTTGCATGAAGCTTCAGAATGAGGTAAATTGGAAGAAAAACTGTCAGTCAAAACAGAATTCAATGATTTGTAAGTCATTGAAAGCCTATATTTAATTTAAAGTACTGAAAATACAAGAGATTAAATGATAAATAAATAAACAAACTATGCCAGCAATGTATTTGAAAAAATCTGGGAGACTGGCATGCTTTTGGCTATGCTCGTCTCACTAATAACAAATGTTCAATTCTTGTAGAAGTAAACAAGGGCTTAAATACTTACTTTGCTTTCCCTGAGTAAGCCTTAATATGGACTACAGCAACAAAAAAAAGTATATGGCCTCAGCCTACAGAAAGGCCTTGGCCTTGGTGAAGTTGAACTTCTTGCTGTGAGGCGAGGGTGCACACCACCACACCACCATGTTGCCAAGTTCTGCATTTATAACATATTATTTTAAATATTCCTTGCATAAAGTATCAATAAGAGTATTTATTCTGCACGATGTGAATCCTCATCATTGAAATATTGACAACTGGCCTGTAGGTGTAAATAGACAGTGGAGTCCTGGCCTGACAAGTTAGCTCTTTTGTGTTGTGCCATCAGCTTAGTCAGAGGTTTTGTAGTTTCCCGGATGTATATATCATGTCATTCCTCCTGGCACTTAACAGCATGGACTATATTACTCTGTTTGTCCCAGGGGACCAGATCCTTCGGGTGGACCATGTTTGGGTTTGAAAGCTACAGAGACGTGGTGTTTGGAGAAAATTTGCGAGTTAGCGTGGACCCCGTGCGTGAGGCTGCACGGTGCTAACACGTTTACGAGCTAACCGCACTAATGTGTTGATGCCGTGCAGCCCCACGCATGGGCAATCCGTGCTAATGTGTTAACGAGCTAACCGCACTAACGCGTTGAGGCCGTGCAGCCCCACGCATGGGGTAATCTGTGCTAGCGTGTTAACGAGCTAACCGCACTAAGGTGTTGATGCTGAGCAGCCACATGCACTGGCAATCTGCATTAATGCGGTTGTAACGTTAACGTCATTTTAACAAGATTAATGCTGGCAGCACTAATTTTTAGACATAAGTTGTAACGGCCGCCATTTTCTTTGTGAGTGTTTATTACATTGCGTGCTGCGGGGAAAAGCCTGTTCTAACGTTTAGAACAGCCTGTTTTAAGGTTTATTTTGAGGACCTGATGGCTGTTTATTGCTTCTCATCCGTAAACTCCATACTCTATCGTGTGATTCTTGCATAGGTGGTAGAAGAGGTTTGCCGTGTTTGAGTCTGAGGTGGGGACTGGTTTGCGACATAATTTGCATAGCACAGTTTTGTGGTCCGTGTCAGACTTTTCGTAGCCAAACCATGTCCATGCTACAGAGGTAGCCCGTCGTTTAGGAATAAGGTCCTCGATTTGTTTTGATTGGTCCTTCTGTTTTTAGCTATCTGGTTCTGCCTCATCTTCACTGGATTTGCTGGTATTATCTGTGCCCCAGTAAAAAGATATTGGCGTTAACAGTGTATTTTGCGACAAAACGAAACAAAAGATGGCGTATAATTTGAAATGATAAATGTTTTCATTTCATTATCCTATATATTTTGTCATATCGAACAGCCCTAATAATTGGTCATCTGGTAACTTCCCTACCACCCAGAGCCTGTCCCAACTCCTCTTTGAACTCTGCATAACATTTTTCCTTTTTCAACTTCTACCAAGAACCAGATCTATTCCCTGGATGAAAAAAGTCCAAACATGCTCCAGACTTGCTGTGGAGATATTGTTAATGCTAATATTGTTGTGCTAAAATAAATACCACATTTCTGAGGAAGCCAGTTACCTAGCTCTCAGCAGGTAAGAAATGTGTGTAAGAGTTAAAGAAAAGTGGCGGATTAGCACACCGCCAGAGCCCATGTCTTGGTTTGATACCACAGTTTGTTTTGGTCTGTCTCTGTTAGTGCTGCTGCTGCCTGAAAACCACACCGTCAGCACTCTCCTTTTTCTACACACTAAGCACAGTGACACAGCAGCATGGTCAAAACATGCTGTCTCCGTTGAAACACTTGGATGTTTCCCTGTCAACGCTATTATTGTTCACTAAAACTAAAAGAAAATCTAAACAAAAACTAAACTTTAAAAAGAAATTAAAACTGAAATGATTTTGTGGACTTGGAAACAAGCTAAAGTAAAACACAAATATATAGGAAATATCCCCAGTCTTAGTGTGTATCACCACTACTTTGATGAGGATCTATGCTCTCTATACAATAATACTTAATTAAAAGTAACACTCTAACTGAATGTGTTCTTTTTATTTAAGGAATCCCGCTGACTTAAGTAATTACACTGGGTCCTGTGGTTGGGGTTGTTGTTGGTATGTTGAGCTGGCAGTGGGAGAGATCCAGCTCTGTGTGTAATGTAACAGCAAACGTGTGTGTAAATAATGGATGCAAAGCATGTTCATGCCATCGGGGTCTGCTGTGGTCATTCACATGAGACTTTTCCATTTTATCTTGTGCAGCAACTAGCAGGTCAAGCCAACCAAAGTATATATCATTGTGATCATTAGCTCTGATGAGTCATTTAGTTATTTTGTTCTTGACAGCAGACACTTCCTGTATGAAACCCCCCAAAATGCAAGAGTAGGAATTCATTGCAACAAATGTAAGCATGCTCCTTGTTTTTTGGGTCTTATACTGTCTTGTGGTATTTGAGATATAGAACTCACCAAGGCACTGGTGCCACATAGATTGCAATGAATTGCACTCCATTCTGTGTGGCAGGGGTGTTTCAAACATAAGTGATTTCATGGTTTGGCTACTAAGCTGTTGTTCAGTAGAAGATGTGGTCAGAGTGAATCAGTCACATTAATCACTTTCATTTACCTCTAAGCACATGCTCTGGCTCATACTTTTGGATTCAAGTGGAGCTCCAGTTTTTCACCTAGTGCCAGGTTAAATTATGGTCTCGGGGCCCCATTTAAAAAATAAAATAAAAAGAAAGAAAAGTTTATTATAAATATATGCACACTTAAAAAGACCACATTTGTGCCACTCAATGAAAACTGCTTTTCAGTTTTTGTTTGACCAAATGGGCAGAGTGCCTCTGTGTTTTATCTATAATTTCCTCTCCTGACCTAAGCCCCGAGATTTCTGCCAGCCCAACACAGCAGACAGTGGATTAGCCTGATTGTACACTACGGTATTCAGTCATAAGTTATGGTGTGTGTGTGTGTGTTCACCTAACTAATGGCTTGCATATAGCAATCTAGTAATTTACAGATATTGTATTTACTTTTAACTATGCAAAAGACTACTGAAATATCATGTGAAATATGTTGGTTGAGTTTGAGCTTTAAGTCATATAAAATCTATCCCACCTCTCTTTTTTCTGTAAGAGTCAGTCATCCTTGAAATGCATCTAGGAAACCTTAGGGGAGGTGATTATGTAATTTAGGTTTTAGGGTTGCACATATAGAAACTTTTTTTTAAATTTATTCTTGTACCTGTACTCTACTGTGATTTTTATCCCTGATATCCCTGTGTTTTGTTTTTTGTTTTGTATTTTTTTGTCGTCAGTCCAAGTCAGAGTTACCCTGATGATATTGTCAGGAACTTTTTTCAGACTTGACAAAACTACAGATTACTGAGCCACACAACTCCCTGGTAAATTCGTAAATTCATGAATTGTAGTCATGCTCAACTCTTAAGTAATGTTGAGTGATATCAGGAGTTAGGGTGATATGACCCAAAATTCATATCTTGATATTCTTTAGCTGGATGGCGATATAAGATATATATCTTGATATGTTTTTTAAAGCCATAAAGTAAGAACAAAAAGAGAGTTCTTAGTCAAAGCTGTGTCCCAAATCTCACATAGGCACTTTTATTAACATACAGCATAGATGTACAAGAAAAAATTACTCTGAAATAAATTATCAGCATTTATTAAATAATAATGCTCCATAAATAAAACATAAAAAAATAATGTTGTTTTTGTGCATAACAAAAAAGCTCACAATTGTGCAGTCAAAATGTAAACTAAAAGATGCTGAGCATAACAACAAAGACAGACCGCAGCAGGTTTCGTGGTCAGTAAACACAACCAGAATTCATACATAAGGCGCACTGTCGATTTTTGAGAAAATGAAAGGATTTTAGGCCAGTCGTCAACGTGTTAACCCGGTTAGCTCATTAACGCGTTGACGCCGTCCAGCCCTACGCACGGGGTCATCTACGGTAACTCGTTAACAGAGATTTGCCCCGTTAATGCAGTTATGGCCTTAACGTCACACTGGCAGCACTAAAATAGTAATCTTCAAATGTTTTCTTTTTACTGACCAGCTCCTCTTTGATAGCTTCCGTGTCCATCTTGTCGTTGCCTGCAGGTGAAGCGATGGGGGAGGGGGAGTTGTGTTCAGTGAAGGGGAGAGGCGAGGCCGAGTAACGTTGTGTAGGGACAAAAGTGGACGAAAGAGAGGCAAACTTGCGGCTCCACAAGTATAATTAAAGTAACATAGACTATATCGATATAAACGATATTGTCACATCTCATATCTCGTATAAAAATATATCGATATATTTAAAAAGTCGATATATAGCCCAGTCCCATCAGGAGTCATTAACAGATCAAAAGTAATGTACCCAATTTTTCTCAAATAAAGTCAGTTAATCTGGGTTTATTTGACACACACATAAAACCAAAATGGATTCCAGTAGGAAAACAATCCTCCCCGGCTGTGTATGTGTATGTCTGCAAATACTGCAAAAAATCTTGTGAAGACGTGATGTTTTTCTGTCCTTGTAAATTGTGTGGCTTTGAAATGATTGCAACCTTTTACTGTTTTGTTGTTTTTCACTTACCTTTGTGTTAGATTGGCAAAGCTGTGACACTATCATTGGGTAGAAAAGTTGATGACCATTTCTAACACAGCCGGCTGATTTCAGGATCATCTTTTTGCTGGTACTAAATTGAATTGTGCTCCCACGGATCTTTGTGAAGTGTCAGCACGAGGCTTGGTACATAGATGTCACCAAATACACCCACCAAAGAGGGAAAAAATTATCATGAAGGCCTGAAGTTGACATAAACAAAGAACCCTTTCGCTCTTTGAACACATTTCCAAGTTAACTTTCAACAACCTAAATCCTTTATGGATTGTGATGTGTTCAGAAGCTGCAACCTGATTTCTTCTGACATCATTGACATGTCATCAATACATTCCATTGAACCACACATGCTTTTAGCTTTCATGATGCTGAGGGTTTTAGTCAATGAGGCTGTTTGTTTGGTTTTGGCAGCAGTCACTGGCCTGTGCTTTGCTGCCCCAATATCTCTTGCACTTTGATCAGATATGAATTACAGGAGCTGATTCTTAGTGTGTAAAGGGCATCATCTGCTGTTTTGTTATGCCTATGCATGCCTCAGAAATTACAGTAGCCAAACAGAATTCGCATGCTTAGGAGTGAAGAAATATGTTCATTTGAGATGGGGTATTTTTTGTTTCTTTTGAAATGTAGAACTGTGTATGTCTGTTTGTGTATGCATTATTATCATCTTTGCGTTTTTAATTTTGTCACTACCAACAAATACTCAACTTTGCCACCTGCAGCCCTGCCTCTGCTCTTTTTGTTAGTGCTATTGTCTCTAAATTATACATAGCAAGTCTCACTACCATCTGTACACCTTATCTTTCATTCATGTTGCTATCCTGTGACAAATCACCTGACACCTGTCTCCACCCACTCCATCTTGCCTGAATTCTCTCCGCCTCTCTTGTGCATTTGTATGTCTGCCTTTGTGAGCACAAAGTGTAATATTTTGAAAACAAGGAAATATGGGGACCTTTGACTTGTTCAGTTTAGATTCTGGTTTAGGTTAGGTTAAAGATATTGCTATCAGCACACGTGGTATGAGACAGTCATGAGATCGAATAATATAATCATTAGGCACCTTGAGTCAACTGTTGTTGTGATCCGGGACTATATAAATAACACTGACTTGAATCACCTATAGCTTTTTATATTACCGTATATCCAATAATAGGATAAATTTATATCTTCATGTAATTTAATTATAAAGCTGTCAGTTTCACTGTAATTTGTGATTTACACCAGTATGCTGTGTTTTCCTTAAGTTATCTTCAAATAGAGTAGGCTGCTGGTGATCAGTAAAAAATTGCTATGTTTTTATTGTCAAGATTATTAGATACTTTGTCATTAGATTCTTTCTCAGGATCAAGGGTCGAGGATTAGCTTCTTAATTTTACCATATGAGGAAAGAAAATCAAGAGTTTGTAGCTGGGGTGCTGTTTCTTGGATGGGAAACACCCAGCTGCTTCTACTGATGGGTGCCAATGATATTCTGGGCAGTTTTAATCATCTTCTGCAGAGCTTTCCGGGCTTAGGCCTTGATCATCCCATTGTGATGTTTCCAGTTAAGAAGATTTCTGTTGCTCTTCTTTAGAAGTCAACAAGTACTTGAAGTTGAGTTGTTTTTGAGCTTTCTTCATTAGGGTTGAGATGAGTGATAACCACAGCTTCAGTGATGTAAAGTATTTCGCCTAATTCAACAATCGAGTCCTTAGTTCTCTTGATCATAAGCAGTGGGTTGTTTAGTGAACTTTTACATGGTAAAGGCCTGGGCTATGCTCTCACGCTTTGCTTTCACCTTATTTTTGTCTTTCCATATGTTAGTAAATTAAGTATGTAATATTCTAAATATTATATAAATAAAATGACAGTTAAATATTTTTAGAAAAAAACAACAGAGTTGGGTCAAATTTCAGACTGTTGATTTCATCTCATCTGATTTGATTTCACACAAGCCTTTGCATACAGGACTTTGCTACTCATGATACACAGAGTCACCGTAGAGATGTTACGTCAGCGCATTTCTCCCTTCTTTCACCACCCTCTTCTTTAGGCTGCATTCTTTCCAAAGGCACTTTAGCTTGACATTCCCACAACCCTCATTCTCTTTCATCTTGACTAAAGCTATCATAAAATATTTGTACCTTATCTACATCAATCTCCCATTCCCTTCCCAGATTAATGTGGAAGCCACTGCAGAAAAATATATTCTGTAGTTTTGGGATTGCTGAAGTGTGTGTGTGTGTGTGTGTGTGTGTGTGTGTGTGTGTGTGTGTGTGTGTGTGTGTGTGTGTGTGCGTGCGTGCGTGCGTGTGTGTGTGTGGTTTTTTTTTGGTTCCATGGCTCCATCTTGTGGAGAAAGATCAGAAGTGTGGGGAAATGCAGAGCACTAAGGGATCAATATCTGCTGCCTACTGGCTGCTCCCAATAGGGCTTAAATATCTTGGACTCTCCGCCAGTTGCGCTTAGAACTGAAGAAGTGTCTTGGATGAGAGGTGTAACATATTCAAGAAACTTAAAGAAGTCCAGTCGCTTTTCTTTCCAAGCTCCTTAGATTAACATGATCTGGATGACGGGGAACCTTCACAGGCTCATAAACCTGACAGCTGCAGTAAAAAGTACTGTGATTGCTCAATGAGTAGGAAAGCAAAATTTAAGTACCTGTTGATGCCTTCTGCGTTTTCATTTTTGAGTTGTTTCCATAATTCTCCTGATTTGATCTTTTGCACATCGAGGGGCTGCTGTCTTGTGGCTGGTTCTAAGCTTTGGATAGCTTTAGCTTTGGACAATTTGCCTTTCTTTAATCTTTATAATGTCCATGTCAGCTGGGTGAAGGGGATTAAACTGTTTGATTAGGTTTGTTGTTACCAATGTTTTCATGGCTGACCCCTGAACCCCTGGTGAACTTTGCATCTTCACTCAGAGTGAGGAGCTTCAATGCAATATTTTTGTGTGGCTGTGAGTGTGTGCATTACTTTTTGCCTGCATCGTGTGTTGCACATTAAACAGACCAACCTGAGCCTGACCAGTTGGCCACCAATAAGGGCTGAGGACATTGGCAATGGGGATTTTCTGGTCCCTGGCTAGCCAATCAGCGCATCTCTAAAACATATGACTGTGGTAATTAAAACATGCCTCAGACAGGGTTTACTTACTAAAACAATCACTT
The DNA here is from genome assembly GCF_057381845.1 of Rhamphochromis longiceps. Classification (NCBI taxonomy): domain Eukaryota; kingdom Metazoa; phylum Chordata; class Actinopteri; order Cichliformes; family Cichlidae; genus Rhamphochromis; species Rhamphochromis longiceps. The sequence continues at coordinate 4,849,206 of NC_140570.1, read as the reverse complement.
AAAAATATATATATACATATATAAAACGTGGGTCCTTTTTAGGAAAAGCCACAGATTAGTATAAAAAACTCCTGTTAACAACAACGGTAAATAACATTACTCATAAGAGAACAGACTTTACTTAACTGGGACTCATTCAACTGAAAAAGTACCACAGTTTAGACAGAACAGAGATAAGACCTGGGTTTTCTTTCTTTCCTTTGCTAGCAGCATGAGAGAAGCATTCATTTCCTGTAACATGTTCCACTCTGCTTCTGCTTTCATTGTGATGCCTTCCTTTAGCTGCTTTACACGTCTTCCTCTTTGCTGTATACACTGGTTTCACAAAGGAAGACAGTGCAACTAGGAACCCCAGCACTCTACACAGCACATGTAACATGTCTTGTACAAAATTCAAAAGCAGAGAGAGTTGATAAAATAGAAGGTTTTGTAGGATTAGAAAGCTGTAGTGCTAAATGAGGAATTGAATTGGAACAAGATGACTCGACTAAATATGAAGGTACGTTACCATTATATGGGACATGGCATTGTAACTCAACTCGGAAGTTCTAAGAAATAATGGCTAAGATCTCTCCTGAATATTGCTCTACGAGATCGATGTATCTTTTGTCATTATAGCAAGCTCGTACTGTAGTGCTGTGCAAATTCTGTGTCTCTGTGTGTACATATACAGTTATGTTTAAAAATTGAATTACTTGAAAAAACAAAAACTGGGTGCACAAGTTGATATTATTTAGGATTTTCTGTAATCTGAACAGGCTCAAAAGTATACATACAGACTTAAATACATTTCTCAAAAACTTGCAACAGTTTTTAATCAGAGTATACCATCAAGTCAGTTAGGTTGCAGAGGGAGTTATTAATCAGTTCCAGCTGCTTTGGTGTCGAAACAGGTGCACTAGAGAGGCAACAGTGAGCCGACCCCCAAACAGGAATGGTTTTACAGGTAGAAGCCACTGACAATTTCCCCCTACTCATCTTTTCTGACCTCTTTTTCACTGGTTTTGCATTTGGTTAAGGTCAGTGTCACTAGTGGTAGCATAAGAATGGCTCATCAATATGTGCTGTGGCCAGAAGGTTTGCTGTGTTTCCCAATCCCCCCCAAGACAGAATCACTTGTCTGATCAGGACCATACCATTACATTTTTTTTGTTCTCAAAGATATTTTTATCAGATTAAAACGACAAACAAAAAGAGATACACAAAAAATTCTTATACAATATGTGAGTAGGTAGGCTTCACGATGATTGCTTAAGCTGACATAATAAAATACAGCTTAATAACACAATCACATTAGGGCTGGGCTATATCATACCGTTCACGGTAATACCGGTGTAATGTTGGGCAACGATAGGAAAATGACATATCGCGATAGAATATGGGTAAAACGCGCATGCGCAGTGCCTTTGTTTACATACGCACATGGCGGCGACGCAGAATGAGAAGAGCGAAAGCGGATCGTTGAATGAAACGGATGAACCGGAACTGGTTTGTAAAAATGCTGCAACTTCAGTGGTGTGGAACTGGTTTAGCTTTCGTCTGTCAGATATACAACAAAGCACTATTTTTGGTAGAGCATGCTAGCGGGCCGTCGTTATTACCGTGTTTTTTGGAAAATACAGCACACTTAAAATCAATCCTTTAATTTTTCAGAAAATCGACAGTGCCCCTTATAATCCCGTGTGCCTTATGTATGAATTCTGGTTGTGTTTACTGACCTCGAAACGATTTTATGTACACGGCGCTCGAAAATCTGTCAAATGTTTCAGTACGACTTTGCTAAGCTACGAAGCCGCACCGCTTGATGGATTGTTGGAGCATTACGGCTATCGTAGGCAGGAGCCTCGCGGAGTGATACGTACTGTGCTTCAACATAATATTACAGTACTGTGTGTGTATAACCTCTTTTTAAGTTTTGTGGATATTATACATTGTTATGCTGAGGATATGTCGGCCAATTTCCACTGGAAATGTCTTTTGGTTAAACTGTCAGCAAGGATTTGCATTTGCACTGTAAACTTTTTATATAACTTTAATGCACATAAAAAATGGTAAATGGCCTGTATTTATATAGCGCTTTACTAGTCCCTAAGGACCCCAAAGCGCTTTACATATCCAGTCATCCACCCATTCACACACTGGTGATGGCAAGCTACATTGTAGCCACAGCCACCCTGGGGCGCACTGACAGAGGCGAGGCTGCCGGACACTGGCGCCACCGGGCCCTCTGACCACCACCAGTAGGCAACGGGTGAAGTGTCTTGCCCAAGGACACAACGACCGAGACTGTCCGAGCCGGGGCTCGAACCGGCAACCTTCCGATTACAAGGCGAAAAAACAGCTGCTTGTTTAAGTGTAAATACATTGATGGGGTTTTTGCACTAATACAGTTGTGGAGTTGTAAAGTATTTTGTCTAGTGTCAATTATATCGTCAGTTATATCGTTATTGCAAATTTTCAAATGTATATCGTGATAAATATTTTTGGTCATATCGCCCTGCTCTAAATCACATATCTTTTAATTGTTGTTTACCCCCTACCCATCCCACACAATAACTCTGTCCCTCGATCCAGGTTAAAAAAAAACCCAAAAAACCCCCAACAACAACGAAAAAACCGAGGAAAAACAGAGGATTTGCTGAGCAGCCGAAGGCTGGAAAAATATTTCAGGAATTGCCTCCACACCTTGTAAAACTTTCCGGTGGTGTTACTAATCGAATAACAGATCTTTTCAAGGCTTAAATAACACACAAGGCGCCTCAGCCCCGTCCATCTTAGTAGGACTGCACATTTCGCTACAAGGGAAGCAAAAGACACTGACAAGGTCAGCCGTGCATCAGCCTCCCCATTAGTGCCAAAAATAGAAACTAATGGATTAGGATCCATATGATATTCAAGAATTAGAGACAAAGGTTGAAATATGTCCATCCAGAATGTTTTGAGTTTAGGACATGCCTAGAACATATGGATAAGAGAAGCATCCTCACTCTCACATTTATCACAAGAGGGGTCCACATTCAGAAAAATACAAGCTAATTTGACTTTTTACCAGAACGGTTGAGTCTAACGGGCAGTTATCTTTGCTTTGGAAATAGACCCAAGATATAATGCAGCGTGTATTTGTCAGAGGTGTGGACTCGAGTCACATGACTTGGACTCGAGTCAGACTCGAGTCATTAATTTTATGACTTTAGACTTGACTTGAAAAAATGTTCTAAGACTTGTGACTTGACTTGGACTTTTACACCAATGACTTGGGACTTGAATTGGACTTGAACCGGTTTACTTGAAAAGACTTGATATTTTACCCCAAATATAAAATTTAACATGCATATTATATGGAGATTGAAAATGTGACGTCATTCACGGGTAGAACCGCAAAGGATTCTGGGAACTCGTGGCAAGCGGTACTAGCGCACGCAGGCTTTCAATTAAAATCAGTCACACAGCGATAAAAAGAAACACAAAAATGTCAAGAAGCTGTTGTATTATTAACTGCAATAGCCGGTCGCATGACAGCCACGGGAAGCCGACGGGTAAAGAGATCGGTTGTTATCGGATTACGTCGTTGAAGAGAAATTGTTCAAGCCATGTTTCCGAAGTAACAAAGAGGCGACTGGATTGCAGCCATTCAAAGATCAAATATAACGTCCTAGAACACCAGCTCACAGGTTAGTCTGCTCCAAGCATTTACACAAAGGTCAGTCTGCTGTTGTAGTTAATGCGTCATTTTTCTTAACATAATTGGTGATATAGGTTACAAGCAAGTCTGGCGCTGAACAGAAATTGTCGCGCTATGCTCCTTTATTTATTGTGCATAAATAGTAAATTGTCCTGACACAATATTGCGTTTCGCTTCTGTTATTATGGTACATTGACAAAAACATATACTTTTATTCACAGGATAAAACAGGTTTTTTGTATCACTAATTGCCCAGTACGATTACAGCATACAATATTATTGTCACTGCTACATTTCTGTGATGCTACCAGAAATTATTTCCACTACTAATTAATTACCGTTGAGCTCAAAGGTTATATTAATAAACGGTTAACGAATGTGTATTTATGAAGACGATTTGTGAGACTGGTAAACTTATGATACGTACGATGGTCTTTCGTTCTACACGGTGCATTTCAAGGTCCTGCACCCATCCGTCGGTAAACTGTACCTGGGCTTGTTGCAGTGACCGGAAGTTACTAAACTTCATGAGTGTATGCACTCACTCCAAGAACCGTATAATTATAAATATGCATATAAATATGCTAAGATGAGATAGCTGACTTTATCTAACTAGCAAATGTTGTCCAGGCTACGTTGGTGATACAGTTTTTTTTAATGTGTATGATATTTTTGTCATGCGATTTTAAAGCTGGTCCTACAACCGCATCCAAGAATAACATGCAGCTTATCTCAGAACTGTCGGTGAAAATTATTCTTGGAGCTAGGTTTAATTGAGCTGCATTTTAAAGAGGTGCAATTTCACAATTTGTGTATATTTTCTAAGTTCACTATTTTGTATGTGTTGAGAAAAACACAGATTTAAAAATTACATGGTCTAATATTTACATTTAGCATATAACTGCAACATTATTTTTTCATTTGTTTTTTTTAAAGACTCGAAAGGACTTGAAATTCAAAGTTTCAGACTTGTGACTTGACTCGGACTTTTACACCAGTGACTTGAGACTCGACTCTGACTTGCCTGACATTACTTGAGACTTGACTTGAGACTTGAGGATAAAGACTTGAGACTTACTTGAGACTTGCAAAACAATGACTTGGTCCCACCTCTGGTATTTGCTGCCCAATAGTAATACTGGAAATTAGGCATTGCCAGGTAGGGATGGGTATTGATAAGATTTTCACGATTCCGATTCCATTTTCGATTCTGTTTAACGATTCGATTCTTTATCGATTCTTTATCGATTCTTTTTAAAAAAGGAGAACACTAAGTTCGATTAGCTTAGAACTTCGTTTTATATCTTCTCTTTGAACAAGATAGAAATTTAGGAGTAACATGGTCTTACAAACCCAACAGTGAGATCTTAAGAGATCCAGCCTACGGCTCTTCAATGGGGTGTCACAGGGTGCCCAGGAAAAAAAATTGTAAATGTAAAATAATAAAATAAATATTCTTCTGTAGCAATAACAAAGCATAACATAAATTATTCAGTAGCAATTACACAAGAATATCCAGTAATGTCCCTGCCTACAATTAAACACATTCACTTACCTAAAATTGGGGGCATCTGCTGTGGCAAATGGGTTCAAGCCAGTGTTGCCAACTTAGCAACTTTGTCGCTATATTTAGCGAGTTTTCAGACCCCTTAGCGACTTTTTTTAGAAAAAAAGTCGCTAAAAAAAGACGTGAAAGCGCGTATCGCTTTTACTCTCAACAAGCAGTGGGTGCTGTAACGCAGTCAGTTCTTCTTTTACTCTTTTACTCTTATGCTGTTTTGTGGATGACAAGGTTTAAAACTACTTATAAACACACACACAAAGTAACTCCACCAGAGTGCCTATTTCAGGTCACTTTTGCCGGTCCAAGCCCGGGTAAAGGAGCAGGGTTGGAATTGTGACATTAAAAAAAACAATAATTGCTAAAATAAATTTAATTTGTAGTTCTAAATAAACTCTAAATGCATTTAGGACGTTTTTTTACTCACTTTATGTCTCTTCCACGATGTTATTTCTCTCTCCAACAACATAGGTTACAATTAGATTAGCATGACCAATTATGCAAATTAGGCGATGACGTCATTTAGCGACTTCTAGCGACTTTTAGGACAACCAATAGCGATTTTCCTTACTGAGGAGTTGGCAACACTGGTTCAAGCCTTTTACCACAAACTTAGTCACTGCTCGGTGACATTCATCAATCATGGCCTGAAAGGAGACGCTACCGGTAGACTGCAGCGAGAACTGCCAGCATCTGAGCCAGCCAGACTCTGTCTGTCTGTCTCATCATGGTCACCTAAATGCACAGTAATGGCAGGTTTTGTAATAAGGCAGATCGCGCTAACATAATATGCACTGTTAGTTGATTATTTACCTGCCGCATTAACGGGAGAGGATGTGCAAACGTTACCGCTGCTGCTGGGTTGAGATTCACGAGTCCGGAGCGGAATTAAAAACATGACATTCATTTAAGGTTATCACGTGTTTTGTGAGAAAATGCTTTTGCATATTCGTAGTGTTTCCTCCCTTAAATTAAGTATCTACTTTGCAAGTATTGCAAGTTGCCCTGTTGTCATCCGTTCTCATAAACTTTTGAGCCGCTTACGCGCCGTGTTTCCTGCCAGGTAAATGACGCTCCGCAACGTGGTGACGTCATTCGGGGCGACTGGAATCGATAAGGGAATCGTTTGCAAAAATGTCAAACAATTCCAAGGAATTGAAACAGTGGGAACCGGTTCTCAACAAGAACCGGTTTTCGATACCCATCCCTATTGCCAGGCCTCCATTACTCCTGGGCTTTTGAAGATGGGCTTTAGTCAATCAGGGGCATTTGGCTCTCCATATATAAAATGATATAGTTGAATCTAAAGAATCAAAGAAAGATTTGGGGATAAAAATCGGTATTTATTGGAAGAAAGAGAAAAATTAAGGGAGTACATTTTGATTGAGTTAATTCTTCCCACCAGAGAAGTAGAGAGAGGGGACCATTGTGCCAGGTGCTGTTCTGTATTATTTAATAAATAAAGGAAGTTCACTTTGAAGAGACAGTTATGCTTCCTTGTAACTTTTATACCTAGATATGTAAATTGATTTTGTGCTATTTTAAAGGGGAGAGTAGAATAGTCATACACTGGTGCTCCTCCATCCACAGGAAATAACTCACTTTTATGCAGGCTAAGTTTTTATCCTGAAAACTGACCAAACTGATTAGTTTCCCTCTTCTCTGGGCTTCTCAGTTAAGAAGGTTCTTTATCTGGTACCAATGAAGGTGTATGGTTTCGGGGTGCAGTCTCTGTCCTGGGGCCGGCTGGGAGAGACGAGAGAAGTTGCATGTGGCAGCATTGATGAAAAATAATTAGAGTCTTTATTGTTGTAATTACTCCATGTGCTGAAGTGAATGTAACACCTGCAGCATCAGCCTCATATATAAAGCCACAATAAGCAACAAATCAAATCTCGGCTATGTGCCTGGGATGACCTTCATAATAGGCAGTTAGACACGCAGTTAGGCACGCACGCAGGCAGGCAGGCAGGCAGCTGAGATGACACCAACTAGAGCAGCATGTGTGGTTGAGCAGTGGGGCAAGTGATTGAACTGTGGCAATGGTTGGGGGAGTGAATGGCAGAGCTGTCTAGAAGACTGGAAGGCCGGGGCTCCTATTTTTACCTTTTAGCAGCCTCCTATCACAACAGCTGTCCCCGTCAACTCTTGTCTGTACACCAACAGGAATAGCCAGCCTATCATAGTGCTCCCTCTCTTGTCAGCCCTGCCGTTTCACTCTCTACTTTGTATGTCTCTGGCTGGTCTTTCAGATCTATTCCTCTTTACCCAGTTACTGATTTGGTCTGTTGTTTGAGGACTACTATAATACAGAAGTTGTGGGACTGCTTCATTTACAGGTAGAATTATTTATACTAACTTTTTTTTTTTTTTTTACAACAAGTGGTTTCTCCTGCTGAATATATATGACAAGAATGGGGCCTTGAGGCTCTACAGCCATTGCCACTATTTATGGCTAGAGATGGACAAGGGGGGGCTTTGCCAACTGAAAGTAGCATTACACAATACAACTTCCTTGGTTCTTGTTGTAGTCCACATTTTTCTGCTCAGATGTTGGTCAGTAAGTGGTCCCAGTTAACTTACTTTACATTTATGTTTTCTTGGAAAGAATGGAAACTTATCAGCTTGTGGCAGATATGGTGTATACATTATGAAAATAATGTTATGATAGATTTTTACATTCACATTGATTCACATTGTCTATAAATTATACAGGATGAATGAAGCTGTGATGTTCTCACCTCCAAACTTCACTGTTGGTATAGTGTTTTTGGTGTCATCTGCAATTTTTTTTGACCTCCAATCATGGTTGCATTATGGCATCCAAATATTCAGTTTTGGTCTCATCTGACCAAACCATATTCTCCCAGTATTTCACAGGCTTGATGAAATGTTGTTTAGCAGATTTTAAACGTGTTTCAACATGCTTTTTCTTGAGCAATGGAATCTGACCACAAGTGATTTTTGGCCCTTTGACAACCCTTCTAATAATTCCTTTCACTCCTCTGTCTGAAATCTTGTGGGGAGCACCTGGCCATGGCCAGTTTATGGTGGTTTATGGTTTATGGAAACGTTTTTTTATGCATTTTCCATCAAGCTAGCGGATCATCTTCTCCGTCTATGACCCCCTTGCTGAGATAACAGTCCATTTCTATCTGCACCTTCTCCTCCAGTGTGCAATTTAACAATTAGTTCGCCCATGTTTGGACTTCTTCTGTGTTCTAAACGCGTTAATCAGTCCGTGGATGATTACATTGCTCTGCCCATCAAAAAGTCTGCGCATGCGTGAATATATTGCCTATCGTTAGTTATTGGACTGACGATTGTCCGTTGGAAAATATTTACATATTGCCCAACCTTAGCCCCAACAGTGCTCACTGGAATCGTCCAGTGCCAATAGTATGCTTGGAAACAATAAGGTTGTGAAGGTCTTGCGAGAGCTCATTGGTTTTACAATCATGAAAAGTTTCTTGTGCGGCACCTTGGTTTTCATAGGCCATCAGTTGAGACTGAACCAGCTGATATTAATTTGCACAAAATGGCAGGATTGCTTTCTAATTACCGATGAATTTTAATGCCTTTTTGCACCTCTCTTTCTTGATGTGTTCAGTACTATGTAATAATAGATAGATGTCGTTACCAACATCTGGTGATAATTTCATATCAATAGCACCTTGATTAGTGACATAGTCAGTACTTATTTTTACCTGCTGTGTATGTTACAATCATTATAGTAGTATAGTACTATGATACGTGACATTGTGATACACCATTCTAATTTGATATTTTATATTATGACACAGTGCTCAATTTAACTGTCAAATGTATATGATTGTGAGATTTACATAAAACATTTGTATACACCACATAGATGTTGGCACTCACAATGTACTTGGCAATGCTTATGGAAACTTTATCAAGATTAGCCCACTTGTGTAGGATGAGTTACTTTTGATTTTGTATAGTTGTTTTTACAAAAAATGTTTACATTTCTTAGAATAAGCTCTAATTTTGTGCTCATTCTTTGTTTTTCTCAGTGCTTTGTCATTAAAAACAAAATGTTACTTGCGCTGAAAATTCAGTGCGTCCTGGTGTGTGAAGAAGTTTCTCTTAACTGTGTGTAATCTTCCTTTCCTAGCTTTCCTCCACCTCCTTCACCTGCTTTCATCTCACCCATCACAGCCCATGACAGCAGATCAGCCAACATGGCATTTTCATCTCGTTTTTCGTTCTGGGAACAAAAGGGAAGTCTTGTTTAGATGTTTAGTAGAGCACATTAGTGTGATGGGACTACTATGGTGTACTAACATCTCTATGTTTGGATTTGTGTGGCATTTGGTGTGGCACCCCACTTCAGATTTTAATGGCTTTCACTTATTTTATGTTATACTTAACTAACGCAATTTAAATGCAGTAAGTGCATTGGTTTCAGCTCTTGAAATAGTAAGACAATTTTTACAGCACATTATTGCACATTTTATTGCACTGAAATAAAAATATTTTCATGCAAAAGATGGCTCTCAGAATATGTGCATGTTTTGTAATTAGCATGGTGTGCAATGGATCTAAGCTATAAGATTTTGATTTGGTTTCCTGTTCAACACATTTAGATTAAAGAAGAGAACAAGCCAGCAAACAAAAGTGTAAGTAAACAATGGCATTAATTAGAGTTTCTGGGTCTCATTTTAGAATCGTCTTGGTTCTTGACATTTAAAATCCAGTGTTTTAGCATGGTCTTTGTATTTATATTTCAGTTTGAAGTGTTAGGATGACACATTTTATGGCAAATACCCTGTATATATTGCCATCATCTATTTCTTTGTTGTTTTTTAGGTTAAATCTGTGAATATATTTAAAAACAAAATGTTTTGTTTATAGCACTATTCCTGAAATATTTGTGGCAATATATTTTAAAGCAAATGTAAAGCTTTCTGAATTATTTAAACTACAATTAAAGATAGTAAAAAATGTAATTAGTGAATAAAAAAGTGAGAAAAGAAATAAACACATTTAAAAAATTTAAAATTAAAATTAAAAAATTCTAAGTTTGTTGTTGCATTAGTTAGTTGTAATAACAATATGCAAAGGTTCTTTTCAAAAGTATAGAATGTTCAAAACAGTGTAAAACACAGAAATGCTACAGATTGTTAATAAAAAATATATAAAACATTTCCATAAATAACTACTTTGACTTTAATCTGTCACTGACTGTGGCAGACATGGCATGTCTGGAACACATCACTCAAGAGGTGCCTAGGAACCATCCTAGTGAGATGCCCAAATTCTTCAGCTGGCTCCTTTTGATGTAAAATGGCTCTACTCTGAGTGTATACATATTCTCATTCTTTCAGTTATTACCTAAAGCTTGTGGCCATAGGTGAGTGTAGGGATGTAGAGCTCATGTAGATCTACTGGTCAATCACACAGCTTTGGTTTCCTGTCAACAGTACAGACCAGTTCATTGTCTGTATCACTGTGATTGTGGCCCAGATCCGTTTCCCCTTCCCCCCGCTTGTGAACATGTCCCTAAGAGACTTAAACAACTATACTTGGGTCAACAACTGTCTGAGGCCCTTTTGAAAACCATGGTCTCAGACTTAAAAGTGTTTCATCAGGCCACCCCTGATGAAGTCGACAGAAAATCATATCATCTGCAGAAAGATGGAAGAACCTGAGACCACTAAATTGGAGGCATACCACCACTTGGCTATGCCTACAAATTCTATCCATAAACATCTCCAGAAAACATCTGTCTTGAATATCCTCAAGAGGATAAGAGCTCGCCCAGAATTCCGTGCAAAATGCATTGTTCCTCATGAAACTTCTCCCACACCTGAATTTTATATCAGCCACTGCAAGAGCCACACTCCACATGGACTGCTGGTACCTGTCAGCTGCTTCCCGAGTACTACAGGAAAACCAAATTCGACAAGACTCCTGCTTCAGCTTGACGCCACCTTGGTGTCCAGCATGTAGTTCAGGGATTACTACTTTGACAGGCACCAACCACCTTGTAGCTGCAGGTCTATGCATCTGCCTCAGTAATGGGTACTCGGTATGCCAGGTCTGTCCAGTGTCCAAGACATGCACCTGCGTGCTACACTTTCTAATACCCCACCCTGTGACTCCAAGAAGGCTGGGTATTTTGAAAACTTGTTTGGCACATAAAGGGCAGTGATAGTCAGGACACTTTCCCCATCATCCACCAGGATGAGAAAGTCTTGACCAGGAACAAACCCTAACTTACATGCACCAAATTGTGAGATACAAGTATCCTGACCCCTGCTCTCAGCCTCACCACGGCTTCTCATATAGTGCTTTTTTTACTCTACTTCAGTAGAAGTAGAGTAAAAAACTCAAAGCACTTCACTCAAAGCACTTCATAGACACACTTTTTTTCTACATCTAAGTGCTTTCCAGCCACCCCCGGTCTCCAGAAGACTGGTTCAAGAGCCCACACTGTGTGTTGAGACAAACTCGACTATATCTACCTAGTATCTCTCAAACCCAACCACTCAGGCTTCTTTCCTAACAGACAAGTGATGTTCCATGCCCCAAGTGGTAGTTTCAACAGCTGGGGGTTAGACCACCAGGGTCTCTTCTCTTTCATGATGCTTGACACACATTGCAGTTGAAAACGTTCTTAATTATTATCATTATCTAAACATCTAGGCTTATCTCTTTCCTAATATATAATAACTGGAATACTCATTCGCATCAGCATATATTTGAACTTAATGCCACAAAGTTTTGGTTTTAACTCATTCCATAGTAGGTAAATCCCTGTAGTGTACTGGATTAATCATGCTAACATGCTTTAACTGATAGTTGGCAACTAGCACTTTCCCAAAACCTTGAGGTGGACGGCTAGACACCTTGTTCCAGGAGAGCAAATATGTCATTATAGATAGACCTTTGGACCTGATGGAGCATGCTAACTTATTTTATATAGAACAGAAACTCTCAAACTGATTGCTTTGGGATGATTACATGTTCTTATACACCCTTTTAGTGTTAAAATTAGTACCATGTCTAGCAAAATGGAGCTGTGATGTTTGCTGAACCTGTCCTGAAAGCCTTTGATTTCTTAGGGATATTCTGGTTGGTAGCCTGCTTTTAGGCATTGGATTTCTAGGCTAAATTCAAAGTCATTGGAAGCTCCAATATTGCATTACGTTGTAGGGTTAAAGGAATATCTGTTCTTCTCTGTTACTAGTCTTCATAAAATTCATTGTAACACACCAACATTTTTATTCTTTGACAGAATAAGACATAATGCTTGGATTTTCATTACTTGTCTACATTCATGTAATTGCTTTCTTTTCTCTGTGAGTAGTCAGACAGTGATGGGATTCCCGGCCGAGCCAAGTCAGTACCAGCTCTAGATCCTGGCAGGGGTTTATTGAGGGCAAAAAGTCCTACTGCAGAGTCAGTTGCCAGGATCAGGAGTCCTTCCCCACCAAAAGTCAGGACACCCATAAAAGTCCAAGGGCACTTCAAAAGTCCTGAGCCACCATCAACGACGGCGGCACAACTTAAAAGTCCTGAACCTCCACAAATTCCTCGGAAGCTTGAACCAGATTTGAGTGAGCAAGAACAAAATGGCGTGGTGGGAAAAAGCACAGTCAATGGTACTGCCAATGGTATCATCAGCCTTCCAGGCACCAGCACCAACCAAATGGCTACCACTGATGACCAGGGTTACACACGTAAGAAAGTAGTAAAGGTTGTTCGTCGTGTTGTCAGGAAGGTTTTACCCTCAGAAGATGAGATCAATGTACCAGCAAAGAAATCTGACAAAGTTACAGAAGTAGGCAAGCCTGCTACTGACACAATCAAAGTAGCAGCAGCAGCAACCTCAGTGTCCCAAACCCAAGTGATGCCAGGATTCTCGTTTAAACATGATGTCATTAAAACAGAAGACAAAGATGATATTTCAAGAGGCTTAACAAGCCTTATGGTCAGAGGCAGAACAAGGGAGCGCTTTCCAAGAATATTTCAGGATAACCGACCAGAAAAAATGGAGTTAGACAAGATAAGTGAGAAGATGGATGAAAAACGTGACTTGAAGGAGACAACAAAGGAGCAGAATGAAGTTAAAGCCAAGCCAGAGTTGCAGGATGTTAAACACAAATCCAGCAGCTCTTCTCCAGTTACAAAGGAAACAACATCTTCTCTGGTTTCTGTTAACCCTGCTAACAAAGCAACTGTGGGCTCAGCTTCAGATTCTTCCAAATCTCCTCATTCCCGGCCTTTATCTTTCACACCAGTTATGGGCTTCATCCCAGCTCCTGACTTTATACCTGAACCCCAATCATGTTTCACTGCATCAACTTCTGTGAACCCTAATCCTCCCCAGCCCAGTGTTGGTCCACTGTCTTCTACACCTATAGGAATTGTTTCTATCCAGAAACCTACTGTTAGTCAAAAAGAGGTACAGTCTAACACTTGGCATGTCGTCTTGACTTTTGGGACATGGTGTTGTTGATGTTGGGTGCATAGCATTTAAAATGCATGTTTGGAGTGAAAGAGCACTGTAGTGTTTGCTAATAGTGTTTGCACCACATTTATGTGTAATGTTAGTGTTCACAGTGGCTAGACTCAGCCACTTTTAAAAAGCTGTGGAAGACAAATGAGCAGAAGAAATTGCAACACACAAGGAAATGGTTTACTTGGAGTCTCTTGAGCTAATTGCCAGTAGATGATGAAGTCACTAATTAGTAATTAGTCAATTGACTTAATGTACAGTTGTTCAGTTGTTTGACATTTTATATTGAAAAACTGTTGGTCATTTTCTTTGTACCTTTTGTTTTTGGGCATTCAACAAGGGCTCTTTTATGAATACCCTGCTTCTAATCAGCTTAGCAACAGGTGGTGTTATATTTGGAAATATTAATATTATATCCAACCAGTATTTCTCATTCTTGTAATCATTAAACCACAAGCACTTGTGTACGTCCTCAGCTTAGTCATTTCTACAGAATGCTGGGGTCGCTGTCAGAATTGTATGTTCTTTAGCGGCTATGTAAACTCCTATGGTTTTAAATACACTTGCTAGTTTTGAGGTTTATGACTCTTGAATCATTTTTGTGATTAAGTCTGCCAATGAACAAGGAGGACAGTTTCAGTTTTTAACCTTTAACATATCACATAGCAGAATGTATTTGATAATAAGCCTTGTTTGCAAAGATGGAGTGTCAGCAAAGACATTTTTCAAACAGGGAACTTTGGTAGCCTGACATGACTAGCATCACCAGGTAGAGCCAGTTACTGCAATGCTGCTTTGTGGAAAAGCAACTGAAAGAAAAAACATTATATTTGAAAACGATGCTGCCACAGACAAGTACACTAACTGGTCTGCTGCCTGTTTCTCTCTTTATTTTCTCTTTAGCGCTCTTAATGTTTTTCACACATTCTGTTTGGTTTGTTCCAGATTGTGTACTGCCAATTTTAGTAATACACTGTGTTACTCTGTTACACTGTTTTTACACAGTTTTTTTAACCTCCTAAGACCCGAACTCTTTCATGGCACGCAATTTTAATTTCCTCTTTGCTATTTGGGATGATTGGGACCTCATGAATGTAAAAACAAAGAATTTTCTTTTTACCTGATTTTGCTCTACAAGGGCTGGATATCCACATATGACATTTGTTTTAAATTTCGATAGAACAGTGGCAGTATAATGTCCTCATAAGAGATAGCAGGCCCTTATGGAGCAGCATGTTTTATTGTGGTCTAGACAACCCAAAATGTGATGTCCACATATGTGGATGCTCAGTCCTAGGAGGTTAAAGCATACGTACTGTTTGAAGCAGAAGCTATTTATATATTACTACTACTACTACTACTACCTATTTAGTGCTACTACAGAACTACTAAACATGGTGTTTTTGAAATGGATTCCATGGTAACCCAAACTGCTTATGCTGTTGATAAAATCAGTGTATGTGTTTGAGTCTCCTGTGGGAAACATTAGTGAAGTCAGTGAGGATATCTGATGTACTTGTTTATTTTTTAAAGATGACTAAACATAACTAAAATACATATCCATCTGCTGAGGACATTTCTGTTTGTGTCTAATTGTGGGCTTTGCTTCATCTGTGTCAGTGTGCTCAGATTCAGTATTTTGCTGCTTTGACCTGTAGGAGGCACCGGTCAGTCCAACTGAGGAAGCTCAGCGACGCCTGATGAAGATCTTTGGCGTCCCTGTAAATAAACAGATAATATTGCCTTTGAATTTTCCGTGTTTGTACATGTACACATCAAAAAAATCTAACCAGCATTATTCACTTCCCCCATGGTCTAAAGCAGTTTGACGATTAGGCAAGTTAAAGCACCGATGTAAAGGGGTGGCTCTTTTTACACTTCACATTTGTGCATGTGGCAATAACACAGTGTGCTGGTATGAAGCAACTGGTGGTGAAAACTGTCATGCCATGTAAAGTAAGGGACGGTTAACCCTGTAGCAAAAAAGTAAAGAGCCCATTATTGCTGTCATAATTTCGTAAATGCCAGGTGTTACCTCTACATATAGTGTGCTGGCACAGGAGTACAGCAGTTTTCTTGAGAAAGTCTCAAGCTGTTGCAACATCTCCTTCTTTATAATCTGAAGCCCTGTGATCCTCTGCACTGATATCTCATTGAAATGGCAGTAAAAACTGACACAATCATGTCTTCAGCCTGGCTGTGCAACCGGTAAAAGGCTCCAAAAAAAGCATAGAGATGCTTCAAGTGGTGCTCCCATTGATTATTGATTATTTACTGCTTTGCCAGTGGCGTCATTGAGTCAGTGGTGTTAAAGAGAAAAACTGTTTCACCAAAGGGAATTCAGAATAGCTGAAATGGTTGATTTAAAGTCATGAAACAGCTTAGTTTAAAAACAGCTGTTTTTAAAAGTTGCTCTCTGAAAGCTGCTAAATTTATTCAGTTAAATTCTGTTTTTTTTATTTATCACCAAAAACTATGATGCAACGGTTGTTGTGATTAACTGGTCTAATGTTACATAGTCTTGCATCTCCACACCCTGCCCACTCAGTCACTTTGGTAAACTCCACTTATGTGCCAGCTAATAGAAAATATTCCCCTAAAGACAGCGAGACAGTACCATGACGACATGGAAGTTTTTTTTATCTCTCCTGTTCATATTGAATTCTGGATCTTTGATGAAATGTTAATTAACCTTCAAATACACTCTTGCAGTTATAACGATCTGTGTTGCACAAGGTCAGGTTAAGTTAAGCAATGGAAACTAAGTCTGTCAGCAGGGTTTGGAAAAAATCAGCAAATTCTGAGCTTTAGCTAACTAGTTCTGTTTTTTCTTGTGCTGTAGTCTTTTTTAACATCTCAGAAATGTTCCCCTTTCTAATTTAATAATAACTTCACCAAAGCTGTTAGCATACATCACTATGTATCACATTGATCATCATTCCACTCTCACAATTTTTTTGCAGCAGTTTCCCTTACTACTGTGTTGCTCATTACCCTGACAATAAAAACTTGTACTTTATTAAAATTATATTTCAGAACTGGAAAAATTACTGGAAACCTTGAAAATTGGGCTGCCCTGATGAACATGAATTGGGCCCACATTTCTTCTTGACTTCTGATGCAATGTCAAATTCTGTTACCTTTAAATTCAGTCATTTTGCTGGAGCTGCTAGAGCTGTGGACACTACAGAAACACCCACTTATGGATTTTGTTATAGACTTGACAGGTTTCAGAGAGAGTTCTGCTTAAGACATTCCTGTGGAATGAAGCTCAAATTATATCTCGCTAGTTAGTTTTGTAGCACATTCCCTTTCATGAGTGATATAACCAACTTCTCACAATTAGCCAATAACTGGATATGTTTGAACTGACTACATTCTCATTAGATAGGGGAATTATTTCAATGCCATGGTTACTCATTGTAAAGCCATTTTCCCTTTTCCATTGCCACTCAAATGTTCATGCACTTCTTGTTGCTTTCATGGGCTGTATCCCAATTCAGGGTCTGCAGCCTTAAAGTACGCAGCCTCAACGATCCTCAAGGGCCGCGTACTCAAAGGCCGCTAAGGCCGGAAGTGCGAGGCTTGTGAAATGGGACGGTCTAGCCTCCGTTGCGCTGCCCAGGTTGCCTAGCAACCATGATACTAACAGCTGGAAACGTTTCATACAGCTTTGTTTGACAGAAACGAAGGAGAAAATCTTTTGTTCATTTGTTTGTTTGTTTCTACATGAGCTTTGATCATTCTCTATAAGATGAAGCTCAGCTTTTGAACGGCGTATATTTTAAAGTAAAGACTTTAAAACCAAGTTAGTACAAACTTCACTAATGTCACATAACTTTGCCGACATGTGGCCAACAGTAATGTTTTAATGTTCTTCGTTATTAAGCATTTCCACATAAATAAGTGACATAATATTCATCACTTAGTTTACTAAGTTACTCTTCGGGCGCCCCTCAGCTGCCGTTTTTTTTCGGCAAAATTATCCACACCCACCGCCGCGCTATGCATTCTGGGATATGTTGGGCCATGAAGTCCACACCGCCACATCCTTAAAATTCAGGGAAATGAAGGATGCATTTGAGGGCCGCATTTCGAGCAGCCTCGAATTGGGACAGCCTTCGTCGCGTCGCTGTGACGTAATCGGCCTTTAAGGCTGCAGACCCTGAATTGGGATACAGCCATGTTCTGCAATATTTTCATCTGAATTTCCATGTTGACTGTGTCTTCTGTGTTTTTCCCCTCATTCCCTGTCTTTCTCTCCATGCTTTACTCACACTGCTTTTGCTGGTTGTCTCTGTGGCTAGCTGGAGCCAGCAGTCAGTGTTTCATCTTCTGTTGAGGCGCTCGTGTCTGCACCCCTGCAGGCTCAGGGCACCCTCCATGCACCACAGACCTGCATTTCCCTGGGGCTCCTATCTGGAATTTGTACTCATTTGACATGTGAGAATGTAAGGCCCAAAATCCTTTTAATATGTTTGGTTTGTTAGAGCCCCCCCCCCCCCCCCCCCCTCTCTGTCTCTTATATTAAAAAGAAGGCAAACCCAAATTATAACATGTTAAGAAACAAATAAGGCCATTTTGAAGAACAATAGGCTGGAAAAGTGAGTGGTACTAAATACAAAAATCCAATAACTGGTCTCCTCAGTTTGCAGACACTTGTAGAATGAGCCTGTAAACAGTGGTAACCTTTACCCTGTCCTACATTTTTTTTGACCTATTGCCATCAAGTTCAAAATGACCTCAATTCTTTCCTTAAAAGAGTAGATTTTCTCAGTTTCAACATGTGATGTGTTTTCTGTGTTCTGCTGTACTTCTGCTATTGTACAGCATCCCAACATTTTTGGAATCAGAGTTGTATTTCAGGCTTTCAAGGACTTTTTCTTACAATATAGTGTTAGTCCTTCAATTCAGGCATGCTAAACTGGATAAAGTCTTTCTAAAGATGAGAGCAGCTAAGACATTATACAGGGATGCTAAAGTGATATAATAACCTGCAGATAGTTGGATATTAGGTTGGGTTATTAAATTAATAATTTCCAGAATTGTCAACATATTCACAGAGTGGTATGTGTGGCACATGGGGGATTGGGCAGGGAGTTCCTACTTGGCACGTGTTTTTTAGTAAATGCAATCATGAAAGAGCTTGTTATGAAAATAAGTTCTAATCATCTATTTGGGATTTTTTGGTTTTAAGCAGATAAAAAAGTTAATTTAAATACATGAAGCAGTGAGGAGGCTGTCACTTGCAGCCTTCATCACAGATTGTTTGACAACTGTGTTCACTAATTTGTCATGAGCACAGAACTCCAGGGCTTTCTCATTGATGGCTGGCTGAAGTGGCCAGTAGCCTATAACCTATTGCTCAGCCTTCATATACTAATCAAATTTCCTTGTTCTTTATCGGTATAAAAAGTCTGAACTTCACTGTTGGCATTTTCAGTTTTCTTCCCATTGTATTGTCATGACGTACACCGTGGGTGCGTCTACTAAAAATCTCAGATGAGTTTGAATATCGGTCAAGTTTTCTAAACATCTTGCGAATGCAATAACTCAAGAAGGAATTCATCTAGGATTTTCAGATTGATACCATAGGTGCATCAACAAAATCATGGACGAGGTTGAATCTCAGTGATCTCAACCTAAAGGTCAGAGTAAGTTTTCTGTGAATGTGGTAACTTGAGAACAAGGTGATGTAGGATTATGAAATTGGTAAATGGATCGGGTCTTGATTTTTTTTTTTTTTTTTGCTCTGAGCACTCAAAGCACTTTACACTACTTTCATCATTCACCTATTCCCACCCATTCACACAAGCACTTTTTTCTTCGCTCTTTCTATGGAAGTGCTTTCTATCAAAGGCAATGTCTTTAGAGTCTTTATGAATGAAGCTTTTTTGCTGTCATATAATCATCATGTTTTAGTGACCTGTGAAACTTTCAAAATGTAACATTCAAGCAGTACTTTTAATCGATGATCATGCATAGTGAGTAGACTTAATTTCTCTTTCTCATATATTCTGGATATGTAGAGCATCTGTTGCAGTGACATTGTCTACAGCTGAGCAGATGATGTTTCATTATATCTGTGTATTTGTTTGTATATGTCTGTCTGTTTTAACATATATTGCTTATGTATAACTGTGACCTTTAACCTTCTCATGCTGGCAAAATCACCAGGGATCAGTAGAAGAGGATCTTATTGCTCTCCAAGCATCTCATGCTGCAGCTAAGCAATCCCAGGTGTGGACTGCACTATGCCTGAGTGTGACAAAATCACCAGCTCATCCCTTGTGTTGTGCTGCATTGTGCTCGTGCTTGCAAAGTGCAGTGTTCCCTATTCATGTTTCCTGTTAAAATGTAGTAAAATGTAAGAAGTCATCAATAGGAACACCCTAGTTTTTTTTGTGCTTGTTTCCAGTTTACTTTGTTTTACACTTTCATTCTTGGTTCCTTATGTGTTTGTGTTCTTTTATGTTGTTATGAATATTGGGCTGAACCAAGCTGCTCTCTGGCATTTTAGATACCAGGGGTTGCTACTGAACTGCCGTTTGACAAACGCAAATGTCCTCACACATTCTTCATACAAGCCTGATCAGTCAATCACATGATCATTATTTTGAAAAGCTTTAATTGCATCCTTTCAGCATGTCCTGATATCTCACTGGAAATTCAAATGGTTTAAAAAAAAACACATGTTGCTGTGAGTGGTCCACAGGTATAATTTCCCCTGCTGTCCTCTAATTCTGACCTTTGTCCTTTTTAGGTGAAGACTGAGGAACAGATTGCAGCAGAGCAGGCCTGGTATGAATCAGATAAAGTATGGCTTGTCCACAAGGATGGCTTTTCCCTGGGTGAGTCTGGCTTATCTTTTTAAAAATGTTCTTACGGTGGCATCACATTTTTCCCCATTCCATTGCCTTTTATTGGTCTTTTATAAAAAGCTACATAGTTACTTGCTACTAAATGTGTTTTTTAATATATCTACCGTTTAAAATACACGAGGTGTGTACGTAATATTTTACTGCAAAAAATCTGTTATTTTGCATTAACTTAATTTGTCCGGTTACTTTAGAGCCCCTGAAATGAAGGGATTGTGTTAAAAATGCTCTAGTTCCTCACATTTTTATGCAATCTTATCCAAAATTAGAAAAAGTTGTCTCTGTCCAAATATTTATGGACCTAACTGTGTCATTGGATGGTGAAAAGAGTACTTAAATTACTTAAGTAGCTCCTGAATCCCCTTTAAATGCATCCTATAGTGGAAGAAGAAGCTGGAAAAAAAGGGGGCATCTCTCACATGCTTGTGGCTGTCACTGAGGGAGTTAAATAACTCTCTGACTGCACGACATCTGGGGTGATTGAGATTTACCCTAGGTTTGAATGCTCGTGATCAGGGGTGTCAAACATGTGGCCCACGGGCCACATCTAGCCTGCAATAAAAATATATTCGGCCCACAAGATAATTTCATGTGTAAGTTAATAATGACATGTTGGTATGTGGAGCTGAATCTTCAGCTGTGCTGGGAATCCATGCAGGCAGAGGCGCGACTTTACTTTGATTGGCACATCAAGCAGTCAATCACATGCAAAGACAAACTGGGATCATACCATTATGTGAAAGAAGGAAGAGGGGAAGACGTCCTGAAGACAGCAAGTGTAGTGGTACAGGCCAGGTAGAGAAAAAGTGAAGAAAAGGAGCAAAAACATAAAATAAGCAGCAACTGGCTGCATTTCAATGATACTGGAGACTGCAAAGCTGAGTGCAGAATTTATCACATCTTTCCATTGCACATGACAAACGGTGTCCAGGCTTTAAACCTCATATCCTCCCTAGTAGTATCAAATCCATGAAAATAAGGCTTTTACACTGAATAAAAAACACTGAAAAAATTGCTAAATTGAAGAAGACTAAATTTACAGTTCAGTTTCAAATTCTACATAAAATAAACTACACACAGTGTCTTTGAATGGCAGAAATGGACAAATGTGTGCATGTAGTACAGAGCCATGGCTCAGTGTCTGAGTTTTGCTGACCGATTTTTTTCTTCTTCTTTGTAACAGCAGTTTTTTTCTTTATCATGTAGAAAAACTGTTAAATATGTAATTTCTTTACACTGACAGAATGATGAGTTAAGGTCAAAGTGGGCCGTAGGTGCTCCACGATGTAAAATGAGTTCGACACCCCTGCTGTAGATGTTTTGGGGCTGTCAGCCTGCTTTTGCAACATTATGTTGAAGTCATAGAAAGTGCCTGTGGAGTAGTTGTGATGATGTGGTTTTGTTGGCTTCACTGAGCAATGATTTTCAGTTTGCACTGAGAAAAGTGTGTTGTTCTTATCCCCATCTGTTTGCAGCAGCTCAGCATATGCATTCTACAGCTTAACACTTAACACTGCACATATTTGCATATTTGAAATTAAATTTTTAGAACCTCCTAGCTGTGAAGTGTTTTTCATTGGGATTAAATGTGTTAATTAGCTATAAAAATAATTTTATTGGATGATAAAGTCTTTAAAATGGAAATAAAAAAATCCACACTGCTGGTCTTTAGAGTTTTAGATGGCAAAGTCATGCATTTTTCCTTTTGTTATTCTCTTTAATTATCCACTTAAACTATAGAGATCAGTAGAGTTGAGCACTTCAGTCAGGCAAAAACTAAAGTGTTTACTGTCTTATCTCTGGCCAGCCACCGTGATAAAGACAGAAACTGGCTCTCTGCCAGAGGGCAAGGTAAGAATCAAAATGGAGCATGACGGGACTGTACTGGATGTGGATGAAGACGACATTGAAAAGGTGAGTAGGTGACTTCCGACCCTGTTCATCTAAATTCAATTCAATTCAATTTAATTAAATCCAGCTTTATTTATATAGTGCCAAATCACAACATTTGCCTCAAGGTGCTTTATATGTTAAGGTAAAGACGCTACAATAATACAGAGAAAACCCCAACAATCAGATGGGCCTCTATGATCAAGCGCTTTTGCAACAGTGGGAAGGAAAAACTCCCTTTTATAGGGTGGAACCAGGCTCAGGGAGGGGCGACCATCTCCTGCGACCGGTTGGGGTGAGGGGAGGACGATGAACTAGGTTTTCAGTATCTCTCTGAGACAGGTTGTTTCTAATTTTAGAGATATTGTACAAATGGAAGAAATCAGTCCTCCATGTTTTGTTCTGTTTTCATGTGCATTGAAGGACACATCCTGGTCAAAAATGCCTACCCCAGGGAGGCAAGTATAATGTAAAGAGAAATGGTCCTAGCACAGAATTCTGTGGAACTTCATAATTAACCTTAATGTATGAAGAGGACTGATGTTCTAGCTTTATAGAGGGCTTTTTTCTTTCAAAAAGAACAACAAACTATGTTTTTTAAATTAGTAGGACACCTTTTCCTTTTAGACTTTTACCAGGGAGTCAATTACTTCTGATTTGAGGCTTTCTTTGTCAGAGGAGCTACAATCTCAAGAATCGTACGCAGTGAAGATGTAAAACTATTAGGAAGATAATTGACCTCTGTGGGAGTAGAGTTCAGGGGGCTACTTTGCCTTGGCTTATGGCACTAAAGAAGATAACAGTGCAGGATTTGTATTGTAGTTAAACTTAATTATAGCACTTTCAGATATACATTTACTGCAATGCATATAAAGGTCTAAGTTTGTCACTTTCACTTCTGGGATATTATAAACAATAATACCCATAAATTAAAGTAGATTATTAGATTAGATTGTTATGATCGCATCGAAGGATCCACAGTACAAAACTTTCATATCAAATCACACTGTATCACAGAACAACAATGTGCATATTAATTATGTAAGCCTGTGGTAAACTGATGGCTAAAACATTTTTTTTGTTGCTGACACATTAAATTCGGACATTCAAGCACGTTTGTTGTTGTGACTTAGCGCTGTATAAATGAAATTGAACTGAATTTAATAAACGATTCATATTCCAAGTAAAACATTGTTATATAAATTATTATTTATATAGCATAAAGTTTTTTTTAAGTCCAATAAAGCAAAAAAAGCTAGCTTGAAGCTAGCTATCATTAGCAGCCCATGCACATGATGAAGGAGGTCCACTCAGTGTGTACGAGAGACTCAGAGGCAGAGAATCAGTTTGTCACAGACGGCCACAGAGGATACTACCAGCTCACGGGAATGCTGGAATAGGTGTAGGTAAGGTCAGATGGGACTGTTGGGAAGTTTGGCAGACGCACACTACTGGCTGCCTAAAGTTACTTTCTTGCTCACAGCACTTATAGTACTTCTAAAATCTATACAAATAATTTCAGTGGAGCACAGTAGCTTTGTTATTACCGTAATTCTGAGAGCAAGGATCTAAACATCAGTGCCCTGAAGAAAAAAAGACAGTTATTTATTTATTTATGCATTATTTTTATAAGTATACTTTGAGAAAGGAAGGAAATCGAACATCTGCCAGTTCATACTGATTGTTTAGACATTTCATGAGCAACTTACGGCAGGTGCTTGAGACCAGATGTAACTGACTAAATAGTTTATTAGAATACGAAACTATCACATTTGGTAAATTTGATTTTAAAATGACTGTGTAATAAAATAGGATGGGAAGTGATTAATCAATGAATGAGTACAGCTCTTCTGTCATTTTATGATTGCTCTCTCTATGTGTAGGCCAACCCTCCATCATACGACAGATCAGAAGACCTAGCTTCACTACTCTATTTGAATGAATCCAGTGTAATGCACTGCCTGAGGCAACGCTATGGAGGGAACCTCATCCATACCTATGCTGGACCCAACATGGTGGTCATCAACCCTCTCAGCATGCCCTCCATGTACTCGGAGAAGGTAAGCTCAAGACTAATGAGCAAGGCCAGCCAAATTAATGGATTGCATTTATATATAGTACATTAATGCCGGTTGTTTGTGAAAGAAAGTGTAGCTGTTTAGTTTAGTGTAGCAGTGTAATGATCACTTCGAGGGTTTGGAGGTGCTTTATGCTACAGCTAACTCTTCATTAGTCTCTCTTTATTTTTGTGCTTGTACATGTTTTAATCTCATATTCTGTTCCTGCTCACAAGGTGATGAACATGTTTAAAGGCTGCCGGCGTGAGGATTCAGCTCCTCACATTTACTCTGTGGCCCAGTCGGCCTACCGCAACCTGCTCACCACCCGACAGGATCAGTCCATTGTGCTGCTGGGCAGGTCTGGTAGCGGCAAAACCACCAACTGTCAGCATCTTGTCCAGTACCTGGTCTGCATTGCTGGCAGCACAGGAAAAATCTTCTCTGGTGAGTTTGTCCACAAAAGACAGGGGTAGGTGGACTACAAACCTCAAATATCTTATATTGGAATTTTACATGGTTAGAAAGAATTAAATAATAATTCATAATAATTAATAAACAAAATCATCATCTGATAAGTTCTCTTTTTTCAGTTAAACTTAAAAAAGAGAACTTATCACATGATGATTTTGTTTTTTAAGAATAAATGCTCAGGTTTGAATTTGAGCACAGGATAGCTTACACTGTCCAAGCCAGAACATCACAGCTGTACTGGTTTCAGTCTTTTGTTTTGCACAATCCTTATTCTCTACAACTTTTGAAATTAAGTATTACAGATGATAAAATCAGATAATTTTTAAGTGCTTTTTCTTCAATTACTAAATAGAAATAATTAACTAAACACAAGTAGGCTCAAATCCTGTTACTGACAGTGTGAGCCAGAGGTTTTTACACCAACAAGGATATGTAAGACAGACAGGCTGCGGTTTGAGTCAGGGCCTGGTTTGAGGACATATATAACATGTATAACAGTTATACACTGAAATGTCAGTATTGTCAGTGTCAGTGTAGCCAGTCCACACAATTTTCATCAGGTCTTTGTTTATAAAAGTATAATAAGATTTGGACAATGAGAATTATTAACAGGTAGAACAGAATTATGGGTTCTTTCTGAAACATTGATTGCTAGTTTGCAATGAATCATCAAATGATGGGACATCTTATCGTTTTGGTGACACAGCTGAGAAGTGGCAGGCAGTCTACACCATACTGGAGGCCTTTGGGAACAGCTCTACCACCATAAACACAAATGCCAGCCACTTCTCTCATGTTGTTTCCTTGGACTTCGACCAAGCTGGGCAGGTGGCCTCTGCCTCCATCCAGGTAACAAACACAAGTGCGCGCACACAGCTGATTAGCTTGTACTGTACCCTTTTTACAAAACTCTCTTTACTTCTTAGACAATGTTGTTGGAGAAACTGAGGGTGAGCAGACGACCTGAGGGGGAATCCACCTTCAACGTTTTTTACTACATGATGGCTGGAGCCGACAGCAGTCTCAGGTGACTCGTTGAGCCCTTTTTTGTACTGTTTAGTAACGTAGAGATTTTCTTTTGTTTTTTAAAAATAAAAAAATGATTTGATTTGGAAGAATTGTAGCGTTACAATAGGTTTTTCACAGTCTTTGTCATATTATTTCTTGATGTTTGTTTTCTTGACAAGTTTTCGTCACCTATTCTCTGTTTGCTATGGATAGGCATGTCTGGAAATTTCTGGACAGTGGCATAATATTCACTGTTTCACTGCTGTATGGCAGTGCAGTTGCACTGAAATGAAATTGTCAACAATCAGTATCACTGATTTTTTCAGTCATTGTATCATGGGAGCATATGTTACTTTAAAACCTGTATATACCTTACAGCATGAATGTACAGGCTCTTAATTCTATAGGCCACCCATTCCCAAAGTCAACAATCCTGTGGCCCACTTAAAACCCAGAAAATCCCTTGTGGTCCACCCACAATAACCAAAATACAAGAGGATGTGATGTATTTCCTTGAAATTTTTAGTCAAAACACAAACAATGCATGCTGTTGATTAAACTTTCTAATGCTTTGCAGCGTGTTAGGGCCTCCCACTGGGACCAAAACCTAGATACAGTGTCTGAAGAAACAAAACATATTAGCAATTTAACATTTTATGGTAATCAGGTGCCAATCAGGCAGCAGCATTGGTAGAGAAGATTTGGCAGGTTTTTCATGGGGGTAACCCATATACTCGATGCACAAATGCATTTTTCTTACAAATGTGGCAATGCTTACGGGGAAATAAACAGACTTTCCAGTGGTGTAATATTTATAGCTTTTTTTCTTTGTTACAACAAAGAAAAGAATCGACCAAACACTGATTTCGTTACTTTTTTAGGTAGCAAGTGTACATTCTGTGCTCGAAGTCTAAAAATGGGCAAGCTTAAGGATTTGAGTAAATTGTTGTCACTAGACGACTGCAGTTCTTGTGAGGTGTTCCTGGTTGACAGTCGTCAGTATCTATCAAATGTAGTACTTGGAAGGAACTGTAGTGAACATTGATCCTGTGATTTGCGTCATTGCGTTCTGTTTTTAATTACATTTAACAAATCTTCTCAACTTTTTTAGAATTGGGGTTTTACACTAAATATCTTTGCTAAGTCAGCAATTAAATTAGAAAGCTGTCTTAAAAGAAAATCATTGTCACATAATATGGATATTCTTCTGATATAACAAAAATACAACTACTCACATCAAGCTTACACATTTGTCTGGCACTGAGGAGCTTATGTTTCTAGTGTCTTTCCTCTCCTCCAGGACGGAGCTGCACTTTAACCACCTGGCTGAGAACAGTGCTTTTGGGATCCTGCCACAGACTAAGGTAATCACAGTAGATGGTAGATGTTAATAAAATGTGTGGATGAAAGCAACTGTTTATTGCAAAATTCCAGACTCCCTGCAGGGTTCAGTAAAGTTTGATTTGATCTGCTTCAGCCTGAAGACAAGCAGCGATCCTTGCAGCAGTTCACCAAGCTGCAGGCAGCCATGAAGGTGCTGGGCATCTCCAGTGAAGAGCAGAAAGCCCTCTGGCTTATCCTCGGTGCCATTTACCACTTGGGGGCAGCGGGCGCGACTAAAGGTAGGAACTCCCTTCCTCATTGATTTTAAGTACATCAGATCTTGACTAGGGAGATGGTGTGATTATAGGGGAATAGGAGAAGATGTAATAAAAGGATAGCGTACAAATAGAAATCTACAGTGTATCACCAACTGCCACACCTGTCAGAAAAACAACCATACAGCAACTAGAACCCAAAAAATAAAAAAATGCACAGATATATTCTTCTTGTAGGGGTTGTGCAGTGTGTGAGTGTGAGAGAGAGTGTCCAGTGTGAGTGTAAGTGTTTAAGTGTCTTTGTCACAAAATGAACTTGAAAATGAGGGTAGGGGAAAATGGGCTCCAGGTGCCCAAGAACTGCCTGGCAGAGACCCCCCCAACACGGAAGACGTGTAAGCCATTCCAGACCACCAAGGGAGTGGGTCAACAACCATGTCAGAACAGCGAACCACACGCCCTGGAACCAACAAGTATGCCCAGGGAGGGGCAGCAGCATCCAGCAAGGAGCACTAGGGAGGGTGAACCTCTTTCCTCCAAGACCATATCTCACAGGGGCCAAGCCCCAGCAAGCCCCAGACCCAGCCATGCACACACACACACAAACACATGGACCAGATTGTCATGGTCAAAGATCTGACCACCCTCATAACGTCTGGGTACTGACCAGTAAAATAAGGTTGTGAATACAAGCAGCTAAAAGGAATTTCCTCTGTAGGGAGGCTCGGCTGTATCTTAGACTTAAAGTTAGGAGCTTAGACATCTGGAGAAAGATTGTAGTAGAGCCACTGGCAGTGTTGGGGAGTAATGGAATACATGTACCGCCGTTACGTATTTAAAATACAAAATATGAGTAACTGTATTCTGTTACAATTACCGTTTAAAAAGGTGGTATTCAGAATACAGTTACTTTGTTGAAATAAAGGGATTACACGGCGGCCTTTTCCTGTTCCATATGTTAGGCTGTCCCCTCTCTATTTTTGGTAATTCCACGCCGGTGGAAACCCAAACAAAACACGCATTAAGAGGCTCAAATGCCTGTGTCTCAAGCCCATGTCACCTCTACTTGCGTCCCGCAAAATGACGTGACGAAATATTTAAATAAATTATTGTTCAAAAAATTATTTAATATGAAGGCAATACAGGCATAGCCCTAAAGAATGTAGCCTCATGGGCAGTGTAGCCCAGCTGTAAGTACACTGTGTTCGTGTTTTCCTCTGAAACAATAAGCTCCGTTGGAGCAGCCTTTCAACGCCTCTCTCTGTCTCTCGCTAGCAAACTTGACCCAGGCAACAAAGTAAAGTTTTCAGCTATGAGCCCGACACGAACCCGACGTATTAGCCAGAGGTCGCTTTACTACGGTTCGGAGCTGTGGACCTGTTTTATATATGCACAGAATAGTTTTCTATACGAGAT
Source organism: Rhamphochromis longiceps (assembly GCF_057381845.1). NCBI lineage: Eukaryota > Metazoa > Chordata > Actinopteri > Cichliformes > Cichlidae > Rhamphochromis > Rhamphochromis longiceps. Next base: position 4,820,154 of record NC_140570.1, on the reverse strand, counting down.
CACTGCAAAAAGTGCAGCCTTACCTAATGTCCACCTACTGTTACTCATTTTATATTAAGATTTAAAAATGTAGCTGGTATTGGTATGATGAGTAACCTTCAGTAATAGTAATAAATCACACAGCTATAGTACATTCATGTAGTTGTAAAAAGCTTGATAATATATTAAATAATCCAAAGTATTCAGAATACGTTACTCTCATTGAGTAACGTAACGGAATACGTTACAAAATACATTTTGGGGCATGTAATCTGTAATCTGTAGTGGAATACACTTTAAAAGTAACCTTCCCAACACTGGCTATGTCCATGGTGCTGATGTAAGCTATAGGTGACGGTTTCTCTTTGTGTATATATATGATAACCATGTTCAGTGGAATCATAACAAAACACCCACATTTCTGTTTTGTAACGCAAAACAATTATAAATCTGAATAGAGACGGCGTCTGAGGTTGTGTTGATGCCCAAATTCTTTCATATTTATTCCTCTAAAGTAAGACAACTGTAGCCCTTTATAAGATTTATTTAATTAAACCCTTTATTAATGTTCTGGCTTGTGCGGCTCCCGTTACAAGCATGAAAGACACGTGCATATGAGAGGTGTCATCATCTCCTGTGAGACAAATTTAACAAAGATCTGTGACAAAACTCAGTGAGAAAACAATAAACTGGAAGTGTAAAAACACCTTTTTACTGTTCTTTGAGGTAAATCCCAACATTTATGATTTTCTGCAGCCTGTCCTGGTAGCTGCCATTCATAAGGATTATTTCTGCAGAAAAAGAATGACATGATGCATTAAATGCCCTCTTTTATGTGAGCAGAAGCAGATGCAGAAGAAGTTAACCACCGATGTGATAGCCATCTCTGTCATGGCCAGCTCTGACTGAGGTTTTAGGTTTTGTCGAAACCCTTAATGAAAACAAAAGCCAGTCTGTGCTGATCTTCCTATATACGCAAAAACTTTATTCTCAGTCAGAATAAAGAATAAAATTTACAGTAAGAGTAAACAGTCGACTTTTCAAAAGAAGTTAATGGTCTGTAGAAACGTCTGTGTTTGTTTGTGTGTCAATAAAAAAAGCGTGTAAATACATAAAGTGTTAAATACCGTCTTCACTGCTCCATTTTCACGGGAGAGAGTTCGGTAAGGGGATCCCACACTAAATCAGCAGTGAAAGTGTGAAAGTGTGCATATGCGTTCCACAAGCAGCTTGAGCTTTGTTCTGTCTTAGATAATCCACAAAGAATTTCATTCTATTTCACATTTTAGTCTGGATTATTAAAATGCAATGTCTTGTATAATCATTTTCAAAAGAAACTGATATGTGCAAAATCCATCGTTTTACGCGCGACTCCTTACATCGCCATGATTAGTTACATGGTCACAACAAAATTACGGCCTGTTTTGCACAACAAACAAACAAACAACAACAAAAAACTGAAGTGTCATCGTGTCCGTACTGCTGAATAAAATGCATATTTTCCTTTACATTTGTTTTACTTCTCATAGTTGGGTTTCATTTGGAATTTCCTTTGGAACTCCAAGCGCTTTAGAAAGACTGGAAAGTGGGAAGTTTGCATGGATCACATCACGGTCTTCCTCGCCTCTCAGTCAAAGGTCCTGATGAACTCTAGCTATGCCCACTGGTCTGTGCTGAAAGTCACTAGTTGAGGCAGTTTGGGCATCTTCTTAGTAAGCCTATTGGCCACCAACCTTTGAAGGTTTGTTGGGCACACCGAACTGGTAGGAGACAGCAGGGTAGACCCAGAACTTGTGTAAAGTGAACTGGAAAGTTTTGCTTGGGAGAAATTTGGTTGAAATATCCCGCTTACCCTGCTGCCACTAGAGTGAGCACTGATCCACTCCAAATAAAGTAAGACCTGAAACTTGCAATGTCATCCTGCTTAATAGGGAAAAGGTATATGGAAAAAGGAGGCCATGGATGACAATATGTTAACAACAAACTGGCAAAAAGTCTAAAATGAATTTGTACCAAATGGGCAGTCTAAAATCTATATGCCATATTTGACTTGTCCCTTTAACATGATCCTCCTACGTATGTAATTTTAGTTGTTTTAGATTGTAAGGACGACTTGAAATGAAGATGTGCATATCCTGCATTTGGTTTTATACTTATATGCAAGTTTCCAAACAACTGATTTATTGATTTTCCCAGCTTCTCTGCACTGCACTGACCTGATTACTTAATGCCAGCATGTCTCTGTTCAAATTACAATCAACTGTAAGGCATCAAATGTGAATTCTTCTTGCAGAAGTGGGAGAAAAATTGTTTTTAAGTCAAATTTACTTTCTACCACCAGCCACTAGGTGTCATGTTTGACATATGAATGTACTGCTCTCAGTCAGAGGCACGCTGACTACAGAGGCAAAAGGGAATGCAGATTTTTTCCATTAGATGCCGTTTAATGTGGCTTTTTCCAAAATGTTTCAGCAGTCCACAGTTAATTCCCCTAGAACTTTTAGAAGTCCAGGTATGTTGATCAAATCCTACATTGTGTTCTGTTTTTATGTATGACATCCAAACAGTTTTTGAAGTTGAGTTTTAGTTTAATCACTAGTCATATATTTGAGGTTTTACTGTATATAAGTAGAAGGTCCCTTAACTTTAAAATTGTGCCGTCTGAAAAAGAAAGCATACCTGCACAGAAAATAAGATGGAGCGCAACAGAATACATTTATTTTATATTTGGATGTGACTACTTTACAATCACTACCAATTTAAGTGCCAACTTTAATTTATTTGCAAAATTGTGTCTCCATAACTGGAAGTGATTACCCTTGCACGTATTTATTGATTTTTCTCCTCATTGCAGCAATCTCAATGTGGTGGCTGTGTGAAGTGTTTCCTTCTGTTTTTTGGGTCGTATGGGTTCAATGTCAGGTGGCGATGGATGCTCCAACATAAAACTGGGGACAGTAAAAGTCATCTTTTTACATGTTTTTGCTGAAATGCACACTTACTTCAAATCAAATCAAATCAAATCAAATCAAATCAAATCACTTTTTATTGTCACATCACATGTGCAGGCACACTGGCACAGCACATGCGAGTGAAATTCTTGTGTGCGAGCCCCACAAGCAACAGAGATGTGCAAACACAACAACACAAACGAGCAAAATACAAGAATGACCAACCTGAAACTAATAAATATATGTACAATATATAATAGTGTATGCATTTCTGGATGTGTATACTAAATATTTTCCTACGTGTGTGTGTGTGTGTGTGTGTGTGTGTGTGTGTGTGTGTGTGTGTGTGTGTGTGTATACACATTTTTACAAATTAAATAGTAAAAAAATAAAATAAAATAATAATAATAATAATAATAATAATAAAATATATAAAATATACAGAGTTGAATATGTGCAAAACAAGTGGCATTTATATACAGTGTGGAGTGCATAATGTTGAAGTTCCAGTAGTGAAGCTGAGGTGTCTATGACGTGTTCAGCAGTCTGATGGCCTGATGGAAAAAGCTGTCTCTCAGTCTGCTGGTACGGGACCGGATGCTGCAAAGTGACATCAGTCATAGTATAGAAAGTCTTTTGTGACTTGAATAATTTTTCAATAGTCTGCACTGACAGTGACTTTACTTGAAGGACATTCTTTATGCTTGGACCGTTTTCTTTTAGTCCTGAGTATCATTTCCTCTCCACTGGTGTGAAACAGGGGTTTGGGGTGCTATCAGTCACATTTCTCAGCCAGCTGTTCCAAAGCATAATGATGTGTTGTCAGTGTTGTTGAATGCTAATGTTCATGTTTTCCTGTGTCTGTGATGATGTGATGAATCCTTAAACTATTAATTATCTCTAACACCCCCCCCCCCCCCTCTCTTTTTACTTGCATGTTTGCATGCTGCGCCATATCAAACACAGATGGAGATGAAGGTAATGGGAAAAAAACAACACACGACTTGTTGACCCTTTTTTTTAACCTAAAAAACCTTATGTCAGAGCCTCTCCTGTTTGTTTTCTGTCTGTATGCCTTTATCATTCTCTTCAGCCATTAGCATTTTTATTGTTTCTGCTCCTCCTCTTTCTCTCTTGTGTTTTTTGTGTTTTCTTCATTACGGCTCTCCCATCTCCTTGCATCGCCTTTTCCTTTTCTCTAAGATGAAAATCAGAACTTCACTGTTTCTTTAAACCGCCCTCTCTCATACCTCCCCTGTCACCTCATTCGACTTCTGTCACACTACTACAATTCTGAAACAAACAAAGTAAAACTTGTACATTTTCAAATCTCTTGTTTGTGTTTTAGCTCTCTACCACAGACCTTGTATTTCCCAGATTAACCTGGACCCTGTTGGGTTCTCTGGTTCTGTGTCGCTTTGATTGGCTGTATGTCGCTGGTGTTGTCATGATTCTTTGGTTTATTCTAACACACTGGCTTTGATTGAGGTTCCGACCAAGTGGAGATGCTCTCCTCTTGCAGATAATTGTGCAAAAACAGATTGAGAGTTAGGATTAAACATGATTAGCTGTCATCTCCATCACATATCTAAGAACACACCAGCCTCACACAGCTTTTCCGTTTCTCACAGTAGAGATTTCCATATTTATGTTTGGAGTCGTGGGGACAGAACACAAACATGATGTGCTAAAACCCACACAGCAGAGGACTCTTGGTGTTTAAGGTGGGATCATAACTGGATCCTACTTAAATATTTTAAAGATTTTTAAAACATTGATTTCATTTATTGACATTAAAATATTTAAGTGTCTCTAATTTTTACTGTCAGTGTATGTGCTGCAAAGTGTCAACATGAAACTATTCTGTACTGACTTTAAGTATGTTAGTAAAAATAATTTACATCACGTCAACTGCAAGATATTCACCAGTTGACTTTTAGAGCCACCAGTGTTCAGCATTAATTCAGCATTACACATTGCACAAAGAAATGCTGCCTTTCTCTCTTTGTCTATGCCGTTGACAGCATATAATACAGTATAGTTGTGGTATTATAATAATACATTCTTCAGGAGTCTGCTGTCGTGTTTTGGATGGGGTAAAGTGATATTATACAGTAAATCAGTACTAGACTGTACTGTACACCTCATGACATCTTTCATTAAGAGAATAGATACTTTTTAGTCCTTCTAGTGAGTCCATCACAAAAGTTGCCTTTGTTGATGGCAGTAGTTGGGGTCTGGAAAATTTCTCATTCACTCTGCCACTTTCAGGAGATGAATTATCATTATGCAGTTAAATCTTGATATAAGAGATATCCCACTCAAGTATAAGAATCAAGTCAACATTCATTTCCTTTTAGGGAACTCCTCTAAATCATAGATGCTGATATGACTGCGTTACTCTGTTAGAGAAGCGCTAAATGTTCCATTACTGCAGAATCTCAAGCTCAGTTGTCGTTTCATTTCAACTGACAGTTTTTGCACTTTTCAGCATTGTTTTTTCACATCTGGGACAACTCCTGTCAAAGGCAGAGAACATCTCTTTTGGTTAAATAGAGGTGCCAAGCGAAGTGTTTACCAGGTAGAAGGCCAGGACCATCGTTGAAATTGAATTTGTATTTTAACAGTTACAGTCTGAGGTCTTGTCAGCTGTACTGAACCTCAGCAGAGCTGATAGTTGTACTGGATTTGGATACTGGAGTGTCACAGAAATGAAATCTTGCCTAAATTTGCAACAGACGGTAGAAATAGTAGTTTTGATCTACAGTAATTGTATACTTACACTTGCTCTTCATTTTTACTGTACATGTTATCTTCGTTGCCTTTCTTCTTCTAGCTCTTTGTTTTAGAATTTGAACTCATTCATGCTTTACTTGTAGTGGGACGTCGGCAGTTTGCTCGTCATGAATGGGCTCAGAAAGCGGCCTACCTGTTGGGCTGCACCTTGGAGGAGCTATCTTCATCTATTTTTAAGCATCAGGCCAAAGGACTGCAGCATTCTACCTCATTCAGAGGACCACCAGATGAGGCTAGCCATGGTGATGGCTTAGGTAAAAATACTGCAAACGTTGGAATTTCCATTTATGTCGAATTATTGCTAAAAGGGTTCCCATTGTTGATATGATCATTTTTTCTTAGATGCAGACCACATTTTGCTTGTTTTCAGCTGCTGTTTAAAAACTGAGTCTCATGAAAAAAGCATAAAACGTGCATCTCATCTGTCTCTCAGGCCCTAAAGTCACAGCTCTGGAGTGTTTGGAGGCCATGGCATCAGGACTTTACTCTGAGCTTTTCACACTTGTCATCTCCCTTATTAACAGGTTAGCTGTCAGCATTTACCTCAAATTCTAGTACTACAATATTCATATTCAATTTGGACTTATATAAAATAGCTAGATCATTCATGAATTCATCTTGCCAGATAAGCGCTGCACTTTAGATTTTTTTTGTAAAATATTTAAAACATTCACCTTCAAATATTGTAAGAATGAATTGGTATATAAATATAATTTTGACACTGGGAATCTGCAGACTGCTTGATTAGTCAAAGCTTCTTCACTAAAGCCTGCTGATGCATCTGTGTCCCTCAGGGCCCTGAAGTCTAGTCAGCACTCTCTGTGTTCTCTGCTGATCGTTGACACTCCGGGTTTCCAGAACCCTCGGCTGGCTCATCAGCAGAGGGGAGCCACTTTTGAAGAGCTCTGTCACAACTACACCCAGGAGAGGCTACAGACTCTGTTTCATGAACGGACCTTTGTCAAGGAATTGGAGAGATACAAGGAGGTGCAGCTGGAACAACAGAGCTTAACACTTGGGAGGGACAGAACATATACATATTTCATGCACTGATTTTAAGGACGACTTAATAATTACATGTAGTCAAACACAGATGTCTATTTTTTCTGGCGTCTGCCTGTACCGATAATTCTCAACTAATTAAAATTTTTAGGATTTTAGATGCACTGGAGATCAGTTCATTGGTGCTCCACAGCAGTAAAGAATTTGACCTCAGTACTCCAGATAATCCACAGGATACTCGGGGTTTAGAAAATTTCTACTTCTACTGTAGTTCCAATGCAAGTGGTTCACATCAAGATCTGTGGTTTCTACGAGTAATTGAGCTTCAAAACTTGAATAAATACACAAAAACTCAAATGTTGAGAAATTGGTGGTGTCAGTAAAAGCATTTCTATGTGTAGTTTACAGCCTCGCCCTGTGCTTGTGTGGGTTTCCTCCAGGTAAGCTTGCACAGACCAAAGACCCTACAATAATGCAGAGAAAACCCCCAACAATCAAATGTCCAGTTTAAGAAATTTCCAAAACTTTTTATGTACTCAACCCAATCTATAGCTTTAGTAACTGCTGATTTCAAGATTGAGATGAACAGCTGCACTTGATTTTCCTTTTTTTATTTTTTATGAGCTCATCTTCTGCTGGTACATGTCTTGTAGGTTACTAACCTGAGTTTCTGTCCCCTCCTGCATCTAGGAAAACATAGAACTTGCTTTAGATGACATAGAGTCCAACACCTCACTGTCTGTAGCAGTTATTGATCAAGCCTCAACCCAAGCTCTGGTAAGCAACCCCCACTACACTCTGCTTTGCTTTCACCTGGAATCAGTTGTGAGAAATATGCTGTGTTAACAGCACAGATTAAAGTTGTGTTTATGTTCAGTGGAGCATTGAGGTATTTAGGTCCAGATTCAAGGGCAGTTTATCTGGGCCTGAATTTCAGTCATTATTCAGGGAGACATTAATGCAAATGAAGCTGTAGCCAAATGAGCACCCCAGAGTACCACTGAGCCAGCAAATAGCTCTTTTCATCACTGCTGGCAAATGCAAATAGTTCTAGGTCCATGGCCAATCTAGCAAAGCAGGCATCAATATGTGCTGAAGCCAGAGGACCTGAGATCTGGGACAGAAAACTCCCCCTACTCTTCTTGAGACTGAAATTAGATGTAACATAAAAGAGTTTTCAAAGCATGCTTAGCCTAAATGCTTGTCAACTTGTTGTGATGGTTGGTTCCATATTTTCTTGCTGTTTCTTTCATTTCCTTTAGGATTTTGTCTGAGATCAGCACTATTGATTAGAATCAAATTTGTGATGTGTTTTCTCTTTGAAGCTTGAAAGAGTCTCCTTTTCTCTCCACTCGTTGGTTCCCTTTTTACTAAAAGTCTGTGTTGTTAGCAGTACAAGTATTTGCAGCATTTGGTCTGTGTAGATGGTCCTGCAGTCTTGATGGAGACAAGTACTAGATTCCAGCTTCCTTTTGTGTTGGACTGTGTTGAATGTATTAGATGATTTATATAATGGTGTGTATTTTTATTTGAAGTGAGAGTAGAACAACAAACCTGTAATTATGTAAGAGTAGCAAATGTCTGTTAACCATAATAACTGACATTTGATACCATCAGCAACGTTGTTTTTCATGCCAAACTGTTGATCGTTCTAGTTTTCAAGACACCTAGAGACAATCAAATCCCCCAAATATTAGCTGAAATGCTTTAAGCTGCATCCATATTGGAAGCAGTTCACAGCAACCAGAGGCCACACAACGTAAATGACATTCTGTGACTACAGGAAAAATAACAAAATAACCACTCGAGATACGTTTCTCCAGGCAAGTGGTTGACGCAGTTATCAGTGCGCGAGCAGGATCCTGTTGTTTGACATATGACTAGGTAGTAAATAAATTAGATGGTTACCCAGGCAACCCGTACCTGGAACATTAAGGAAACAGGTGTCAGCTTCAAAGCGAGTGTGGTGCTTTAGCAGCAAAGACTACAGAATGGATTCCTTTTTGCTGGCATGTGTGAATCTGAGGTCAGTTTCTAATGGTTCAACTGAATTCAAATGAACTCTTAGGACTAGATTGACATTGGATGTTCTGACCTACAATCACTAAAGATTTTAGAAGTTTCTGCAACTGATCCTCTTTATGATGGACTTACACATTATGTACACACATCCTCAGATAATACAGTGCTCAACCACAAACAAAATCACTCTGTCAAGCTGCCCTGGTCTTTCAAGGCAAGGAATCTGTAGACTGAAGGTGTTAGCGTCACAAGGCCTCTGTAGATCAAACTTTTATCTTGTTTCCAATCCTGAACAATCAGGTGGTACAGATATTACACCAACATAAACACCAAGGTCCTCTGCCTCTGGTGCCTTTTTTGTTCCATCTTCCACTGCTCTGTGGCACATTTCAGGCTCCCACATGTCCATCGTAGGCGTTTTGGCAAAGGTCATGGGTCTGCAAAGGCATTCTCACCACTGTGTGGCTAACAGCCCTCATATGCAGCGAGATGCATATGTGCATAATCTGGTACCTTTTTTCCTAATCATAACCAGCTTGAAGGATTTTAAGCAACTACAGAAGACTTTCGGTGAGCTTGAACCACACAGCTTGTGCTCCACCAGGCCATCAGTGGAACTACACCACACTGCCACTGTCCTTTTGAGTGGAATCATAATAATTTTGTGTCTGTGTTTGTGTGTGATGTCAAGTAGTGACCAACAAATTATTTCAATTTATCTGAAGAGTAATTAAAATAATGTTGTTGATCTTTTTGAGGTAGCACCGCATCGTGTTACACAAATATGAGTCTGTCCAATACCTTTAGCTTTAGTTAATAGCTGCATTACTAATGACACCCAGAAGAACAGTAGACATGGAAACACACTGTGACTCAATTTTGATTAAACAATACAGGTGGTGCATTTGCATCTAGCTTGTGATCTCTGTTCAAATTACAGCAAACTCTTTTTAATCTCTGTAAGTGATTCGAATGACACTTTAGCAGATAATGTGTTTTCAGCAGCACAATCCTAAGCCTCTTCTTTGATTTGGAAAGCCTTTAAGAGTCAGCTAACTTTGTATTTTCATTATAAGCGGCCTGTCTGCACAGGTTTCATATTTTTATGTAGAAAGCCTCATCTCTGCTAGGTCCACAAATTCAACAATTTAACAAAACAGTGCAGGATTTAAACTTTGTACTGACAAGAGGAGTAGTTTTATAATCAGCTGTTAAGGTTGTGAAAGCCTATATCCAAGTAATCACTCAAGCTTTTGTGCTGCACTGTTTTCTTTTTATATTGTTAGATTTTGGGTGCTAATTTACTAGCATTAATTGAACATTGATTTCTAAGTAGAATGACAGGCATTCAGAAATGCTTGTGGAAGGCTTATTCTGCATTTGTACAGAATTCGTTTTATTTGCTTGCTTCTAACTTAAATATATGAGCTGTATGATTTTCAGTGCACAGTTGGAAAGCTCACTCAAGTCTGATTTGTGTGACTGACAATTTTTAAAAGATGGGAGGAAATCTTCTTAAAAGTAGAAAATTAAATGAAAGGGCCAATCCTTGCACTTTAGTTTAAATCAGTACTGTAGTGTTCAGCTTTGAAGGTTTGGGAGGACATTAGAATGCCCTTGATTGAGTCTTTATGAAAAATGCTGAACAAACCTTAAGGACAAATTTGTCTAGAGCAACAGCAGCTTACTGTAGGTGGAGATTTGCCATGTGGAAATTCACTGTCTCTAAGGTTTGAAGGAGTAACAGAAATTGGTCCAATCCATGCTACCCAAGGCCTCCATGTTTATATAGTGACATCAGATGATGGTGCTGACAGTCAACTCCACAGCTCCAAAGCAACCTTTAATCTTGAGAGCAAAAATAAAAAATGTTTTTACTTTCTTTATTTTGTTTTTGAAAAAAGAAAGCAAAACACAAACATCTCTTGTCAGGTATTTGGCTGCTTAGTACCCAGTCACTGTCCTCTGATGAAAGTGACAGATAACGACTTCTATATTGTCTTTCCTTGATCTGTCCAAATAAAAAAGACATTTTCGCCTGCCTTTGTTCATCACAGGTTCGTACTCTAGCCAGGACAGATGAAGCTCGAGGCCTTCTGTGGCTCATGGAGGAGGAGGCTGTTCAGCCAGGAGGTTCAGAGGAAACCATGCTGGAGAGACTCTTCAGCTACTATGGCTCTGCACAGGGAGAAAACAAAGGTGAACACTCAAACACGTAGCTGTCCCTTAACGCAATCAGTCGAGGCTTTCTGAAGAAACAAATAGACAACACTGATACACCATGGCAGAATATTTCCATTCTGTTGCAGGAGCTAATCTACTTCTGCGAGGAGAGAAGCCCCACCTCTTCCTGCTGGGCCACAGCCATGGGACCAATTGGGTGGAGTATAACACCCAAGGCTGGTTGAACCATGCCAAGCACAACCCTGCTGCCCAGAATGCTGCAACCCTGCTGCAGGACTCCCAGAAGTATGATGCCTCTGTCTATACATGAACATCATCCAGTTTAATAGAACAATGTATGAAGTGATTGGTCATCACCGCTGTTGTTTTTAAGCTGCACGTGCCCTGATGGAGTTGCTAGTAGTGGATTTGAATTAACTGGTTACGTAAGAAGAAAATAAAACTATGTCCTGTACTAATAGAATTACATTTGTCCGATATAGAGAACATATAAATGTACATTACAGTACACTGCATGTGAACTTGTGAAAGAAATGCCCAATTTATTCTTGCATTGCCTGGATTTATCTCAGTTTCTGTCATGTTAGGCCTGCCTTTCCACCTCTGGGGGCTCTGTGTTCTCTTGTCTTTAGTTCATATGCACTCATTTCAGTCTGTCTGTAAATTTTATGGTTTCAGTCACTCAAAAAAACATAATATGCTTGACAAGGGGAAGAATGTAGAGTTTAATCAAATGTTTCCAGTATGATCTTACTGCTACAATCCACAGTTCAACCATGAATGAAGTCAATATATTTTGTACTGTAGGTTATGAAATCAATGGCTCTTTGTCTATAAAGTCTTGGGAACATTTGCCTTACTGTCTTGCAAAAGGGAATACACACTCTACTTAAGTATAGTCTAGCTAAAGCAATTAATTTGCTCTAAAAAGACAAAAATTGCAGGGACAATATCTAACTTAGCAGCTTTTCAAAATCTGTTTCAGACCTTTAGCAGTCATAAGGTGAGTGTTTGACACCATGAGGCAACAGAGTGAACCAAAGAGTGCAGCAAGGAGCCTGTCAACATATGGCTCTCAAAACTATAATATGGCACTAATGCTATCAGATTGATTTCTTTATACTGTCTTGTGAATTCTTGGATGCTAGTGATGTGGATTTGTACAAACCCTATCATCTTTCTGCCACTGCAGGAAGAACATCAGCGCGCTGTTCATGGGCCGGGCCAGTGGAGCCACCGTGTTGTCGGGCTCCATCGCCGGTCTGGAGGGCAGCTCCCAGCTTGCCCTGCGGCGAGCCACTAGTATGAGGAAAACCTTCACTACAGGTGTGGCTGCTGTCAAGAAGAAGAGTCTGTGTATCCAAGTGAAACTCCAAGTGGTAAGTGGATGAGAGTGTGGTTAAAAGGTACGAAAACACAACAGGCACCAACCACCTTGTGGCTGCAGCTCAGTGCAGCTGCTTTGGCAATGGAGATCTTGTGGACCGGGGCCTCTGCCAGGCGTTCCCAGCGCACCCTCACTATATATGCACATTAAGGTCATGCAGTTCCCACCACCTGACCCAACTCACCACCTGGTGATTAGTTGACAGCTCAGCCCCTCTTTTTAGCCAATTGTCCAAAACATGTGGCCGCATCTCTGGTGAAACAATTATAAAATCTATCCTCGACCTCCGGCCTAGGGTGTACTGATGCCAAGTGCACTTATGGACACTCTTATGTTTGAACATGGTGTTCATTATGGACAAACTGTGGTTTGCACAGAAGTCCAACAACAAAACACGGCTCTGGTTCAGATCCGGGAGGCCGTTCCTCACAATCATTCCCCTCCAGGTCTCGCTGTCTACATGAACATTGAAGTTCTCCCAGTAGGACAACAGTCCCCCCTTCTGTTGCTTTTGTAATACTTGTTAAGGCAGTGACGCTTAACTCTCTACTATTTTCATAGCTTGTTGTTGCATGAAGTCTTAGAACTGGAAACTGATATCTGATATAATCTCTTTATTTTTAGGATGCTCTGATTGACATGGTGCGGCGTTCTAAGGTTCACTTCGTCCATTGCCTACTGCCCAAAGTAGAGGCAGTAGGAGGAGGTGATTACCGTATGGCTCATGGAGAGAGCCCTGACTCGGGTCTTATGACTCTGGACGTGAGCCTCCTGAGAGCTCAGCTCCGAGGATCCAAGCTGCTAGATGCTCTGCGCATCCACAGGCAAGGTAACTACTTTGCAGTGTTATATGTATGTAATTTCAACACTCTTTCCAGTCACTGTTATGCTGATGACAGAACCACGTTTCAGTTTAATTTGATCTGGGGTTAGGGGTTAAAGTACCCCAATGTAAGACTGTCCCATAGACATTCATACTATTGTCTGTCTGTTGGCTGTTGATAAAGTTCTAGCCTTTCCACCAGCTGCAGATGCTACTTTAACTTTGGTGTTCTGAGTTTGTGTGCTCTCTTCTCTGTTCTGCCTCTCTGCCTCTAGGTTATCCTGACCACATGGTTTTCTCTGAGTTTCGAAGGCGCTTTGATGTTCTGGCACCTCATCTAACCAAGAAGTATGGCCACCACTACATTGTCACAGATGAGAAGAGGGTGAGTGCAGAGTTAGCATGATACTTGCAGTTCTGCTGTGAGTAGTTGGACTGTGACTGCTGATATAACGAAAAGTGCTCTCTTGTCAACATCCTTAGCTGTTCGTATATTAAGATACAATGTAATCATTTGCCTTGGTTTAATCAGAATAAATCATTCACAAGGGGAAATTGTTTTGTAAAATTTGCTCAGGATTGTGGGAGATGTAAGGTTATTTAAGAGTACCTGAAATCCACTGTTAAAGTGATGTGGTGTAAATGTGGGATAAATAACAGGAAATGTTACTTTCAGATTGATCATTTATGTTCTTGTGAGTCTTTTGCCTGTAAGTGAAATACTTACTCATGAGGATATCTTTTGTCTTTTTTTCACACCACAAAATCACGTACAGTGTAGAAAGGATGAAGTCTGGACATGTGGTGTTTCCCTCTTTGCCCTCCACACTTGAGTCTGTGAACACAATCCATTTATTCTTCCTCTTCTCTTACCGCTGTCCTGGCTCTCCCGCTCTTGTGTATAATTAATTATAATTGTGGGGGATGGCAGCATTCAGCCACTGTACTGAATAATTACTGATGGTGGGAACAGTTCTTTGTTTCCTCTTCTCTCTGTCTTCCCATCCATTCCCTTGTGTCTTTTTTGTCTCGTTATCTTTCAATTTCTTTTGTATAGGTGGCAGAACAGTTTAGGAACATCCCCGGGCATATGATTAATGTCTTCCCTACATTTATTTAGCGAGTATATAGCATTTTTGCACTAAGGTCTGATTAGTCTTACGACGATACTGTGAGAAAACATATCTACATTAAGATCCTCTGTACCTCATGTCTTGTCTCAAAAGGTGCAGAATCTGTTTTCTAAGAATCAACATTTTGTTTTGTTTTGTAAAAAGAAAAAAAAAACTTAAACAAGGACAGATGTGTAAAATCTCGTGCTCCTTTACACTGCTCTATACTACACTGGCAGTGAGGAGGCTCAAAGTTTCTTGAAGATGAGCTTAGAGAGGATATCCCACTCAAAGAGTACTAATGCTACGCAGGTCTCTTTATTTGAAAAGGAAGATGGATGGAAGGTGTTGGTGTGAGATAGATTACTTTAGCCAGATTTAATTGGACGATAATACAATTTTTTTTTTCACAGAGGGAGAAAGCAAGAGAGAGAGGGTTTGGTTTGCTGAGTCTGTCGGACGGTTTGTCTCTGCCAAACAAAAGCCCCCATTTTTCTCCTGCTATAGCCCAGTACTGTCTGCTCCTCTTAAGACAGCATGATGTAGCCATGTTGTCAGTGTCCATATGGTACGCCTGCCAAGAGCTTTTCAGACCAAACAGGCAAACAGCAGGGGAGAAATTTAATGCATCATCCCTGAGAAGCTTAATTCTCTCTAAAGTTTGTTACTATTGTTTTCCTCCTTTGAGAGGTTCCATGGTCTAGAATGCCTGGTATGAAACATCTTTTACAATCAGATCCCAGTTTCATACCTGCCTGATAGATATATCTGTCTGTCAGCTTCTTGTGAAACACAAGAGGCAGCCAAAAAAAAAATAGGATGCTTCCAAAAAAGCTGAAAACTGAAGCTACAATATTAATAACAATATTGTTTTTCATGGCAGCTTAATTTTGTGGGTTGAAATTAAGTTTTCCTGCATTATAAAATGCAATGTGATTGTTCAAAGTCATGCTTACACACAGGATCTGAATAAACTAGGAATTTGCAAATTTTTGTACTTTTTTATACAACACTTCAAATCAAATTCAAGACTGTTGCAATAAAGGGACTGTATGCAATTGAAAAGCCTACGTTTCCAAAAGACCACTGTGTCTAGTTCCACTTCACGTCAGGGAAAATGTTCTGAGACTAAATTTGAGCATTTTTGGTTTTTGAACAAATTTTAATTCATCAACTCCAAAACATAATCATGATGATCTGAGATCTGAAGTTTTAGTCTGATGAGTAAATTAACAACAGAATGGTTGAAAAGAAGAGTTACTGAGGTGTTCAGTGAAGAAATCGCAAAAATACCGAGGACCTAAAACCCTTCTTTAAGAGGAACGCTTCTTCCTTAATTACTGCAAAAGTCCTGTAATTACATTAATCTTGTCTTGCAATTGTTCGGGAATTTCACAAAACAGATATGTGCATGAAATAAAGGTAGTTTTTCCAAGAGTTCTCAGAATAGATTCCCTCAAAGGCTCTTACAGTGGGGGAAACAGTTACTAGATGTTGAGCCCTTGCTGTTGCCTTACCAAAAAAACAGAGGAGAAAAACAAGAACAGTATCTAATTTTTATTGCAGTTTTATTTTAATGCAGCAATACAGAACTCCAACTATTTTATTTGTAAATGGAAGAAATCTAAAATGGACATCTTTCCAGATAGAGGAGGGATGATTATCGTATCTCATGGGGTGGGGATGATCATGAGAAAGGTGGTAGATCAGTCCAAAGCTTGGAGCTTGTTAGTGATCTAAGGCAGCTGGGAACACAGTGACCAAGAACCTTGTTGGTAACACACCATGCTGTAATGGATTGAAATCTTGCAACGCCAGCAAGGTCCCCTGCTCAAGAAGGTACATATACAGTTTAACAGTGAACATCTAGATCAGGGGTGTCAAACTGAAATACACAGTGGGCCAAAATTCAAAACTAGAACAAAGTCGCGGGCTAACGTTAATATTTATTGAAATATATTTATTCCTCCAGATATAAGAATGAATCTCTTCTTATGGACTCAAACACGTTTTGCTGAAAAACTGAATATGGAACAAGCAAAGCTTAATACTAAACAATATATATATTAGCTGTATAATACCAGTAGGCCAGCTCTGATAGTAATTTGGTATGGCTTCGCGGGCCAAATGTAATTAGGCCAGAGTTTGACACCTATGATCTAGATGATTCAGAGAACGCTTGTTAAAAAACGTGAAACCAAAATTGAACTCTATGGCATCAACTCAGCCGTTTTCTGACAGTGATCAAACACATACTGCAAAGACAATAAGAGAGTTGCCAAAGAAGCACATTAAGGTCATGCAGTACCCTATTCAGTTTCCAGACCTCAGTTGTATAAAGAATCTGTGGATGGAGCTGAAGCAGGCTTTAAGTTGCTGAGTGGCAGCCAAGAAACCTAAAAGATTTAGCGAGTTCATGTGAAGTGGAGTGGTCCAATCAGTTTGTAACTTAAATGTAATTCCTTTTGTCTGGATTTTAGGTTGCTGTTCTGTGTTTTTCCCCTAAAATAAAAACCACCATAAAAGTTAGAAACTGATCATTTCTTTATAAGCAAACTTTCCAATTCAGCAGGGGATCAAACAATTATTTCCCCCACTGTACATTTAATGACACGTTTACCAAATGTAGTGTGTAGCATCACTTTTCAAACCTTGTAGTCTGTTTCCTTTTTAGGGACATCGAGGTATGTGTGTGCTTGTGTTAGCTGATTCCAGAGTGGATTGGTGTTTGTTGCTATGGCACGTAACTTGCATCATTTTTAGGAGCCAGGTCACATGACCAGACATAGGTAAGGCCCGGACACAGAGCGATTGGGTTGTTTATCTAATGAGTGTTCGTTCTGCTCGTTTCCAGGCAGTTGAGGAGTTACTGGAGTCTTTGGAGCTGGAGAAGAGTAACTACCACATGGGGCTAAGCAGGGTGAGTTTTCCCTAATGCATACACTTTTCATCTCAATGTACTTCTGCTTATGAGTTAATGCAGTTTTCCTGTTATTGCAAACTCAACATTTCCTTCACAGTACTAATTCTTTTTGTGGTGATCCTCAGACGCCCCTCTTTTTTATTGCAATCCTAAAATCCAGTTCTTTCTTCTTTGTTGTCTTTACATTTGTTGTTGAAAATGAGATTTTTGTGGGTTTTCATCATCACTTTCTACACTGATGTTGATCAGCTTGTCGTCTGGCTGTTGCTGCTTTGTGTTGCTGTGAAAGAGCAAGAAAAAGTATTCAAATTCAAAAACCTTTTTATGCTTTGGCCCTTGCAGTTAAACAGATAATTAGAACACATTTTCATTCTACTCACTAGCTTGTCGAGCAAAAGGGGCGACAGGCTCTCTGTTTCTTTTTTGCTCCTCTGCAGTGACAAAGTCTTCACACTTCCACATGTATCCTCACTAGTTCTAATTCTTGGCACTCTCTGTATCTTGCCAAGCAGCAGTCAAACACTGCCAGACTGTTGAGGATAAAGTGCAGCTAATCACAAGGAAAAGGGCAGGCAGTTTTTGCTAATTAGATCTGTGAATGTCTGCGGAATAAAGAACAGTCTGGGCCTTGAGCTGTCAATTATTGAAGTTTCTTGGCAGATATTGCAGAATGTTTGACCTTGCTTCAGAGTTTGACCACTACATTCCCAAAGTTAACTTTTTAGTACCAAAGTTTTCTTTTAATCTGTGGTTTTCATATCAGTAACATTGGTAATGCCTCTTGTTTTGTAATGTTTTTACTGACAGTTGAAACACAAAGGTGTCCAACCAGCTCATGTGGGAAAGTAAAGCACCAGCTTCCCATTTAGAGAGTAAGTGGCCCAGTCTGTGGGCCACTTACTCTCCAACCGGCCTACTCCTATAATACTTAACTAAACATCTGATAAATACTCTATATTACTCATCCATCGCTCCCCATATTTCTATATTAACAATTACACAGTATGTACAGTTAGATCCGAAGGTCAGTGAAGATAAGTAAATACAGTTTCTAATTCCAGATGACAGTATCAGTTCTGTTAAATTACTGCAACACTTGAGCTAGATGGACTTGA
Source organism: Rhamphochromis longiceps (assembly GCF_057381845.1). Taxonomy (NCBI): domain Eukaryota; kingdom Metazoa; phylum Chordata; class Actinopteri; order Cichliformes; family Cichlidae; genus Rhamphochromis; species Rhamphochromis longiceps. Next base: position 4,801,860 of record NC_140570.1, on the reverse strand, counting down.
TAAAGACATTAAACATGATAATCAGTTTTATCCCAGGGTGATGTGGCAATGTTACAAAGACTTTTTTATACTGCTGAATAGGGATGGGTATTGATAAGATTTTCACGATTCCGATTCCATTTTCGATTCTGTTTAACGATTCGATTCTTTATCGATTCTTTTTAAAAAAGGAGAACACTAAGGTCGGTTAGCTTAGAACTTCGTTTTATATCTTCTCTTTGAACAAGATAGAAATTTAGGAGTAACATGGCCTTACAAACCCAACAGTGAGATCTTAAGAGATCCAGCCTACGGCTCTTCAGTGGGGTGTCACAGGGTCCCCAGGAAAAAAATTGTAAATGTGAAATAATAAAATAAATATTCTTCTGTAGCAATAACAAAGCATAACATAAATTATTCAGTAGCAATTACACAAGAATATCCAGTAATGTCCCTGCCTACAATTAAACACTTACCGAAAATCGGGGGCATCTGCTGTGGCAAATGGGTGCAAGCCTTTGACCACAAACTGAGTCACTGCTCGGTGACATTCGTCAATCATGGCCTGAAAGGAGACGCTACCGGTAGACTGCAGGGAGAACTGCCAGCATCTGAGGCAGCCAGACTCTGTCTCATCATGGTCACCTAAATGCACAGTAATGGCAGGGTTTGTAATAAGGCAGATCGCGCTAACATAATATGCACTGTTAGTTGATTATTTACCTGCCGCATTAACGGGAGAGGACGTGCAAACGTTACCGCTGCTGCTGGGTTGAGATTCACGAGTCCGGAGCGGAATTAAAAACACGACATTCATTAAAGGTCATCGTGTGTTTTGTGAGCAAATGCTTTTGCATATTCGTAGTGTTTCCCCCCTTAAATGAAATATCTACTTTGCAAGTATTGCAAGTTGCCCTGTTGTCAGCCGTTCTCGTAAAGTATAACCAAACTTTTGAGCGTTTGAGCCGCCATGTTTCCTGCCAGGTAAATGACGCTCCGCAACGCGGTGACGTCATTCGGGGCGACTGGAATCAATAAGAGAATCGTTTGCAAAAATGGCAAAAAATTCCAAGGAATTGAAACACCGGTTCTCAACAAGAACCGGGTTTTGATACCCATCCCTACTGCTGAAAGTGTTTGGCTTTGCAAATGTTCCATAAATGGTAAATGGAGTTGAGGTCAGATTTCTGAATTCAATAAACATTAGTCTCTTTAAAGATGCTAACAAAAATTGTGTGTCCTCAAAGAATGGAGTGCCACTTCTCCTTTATGAAGAAGGTAGCTTGGTGAAGCAGCACTTCACATCACAGAATAATAACACAACAGGATAAATTTAGTTAAACACATTACGTTATATCACTACATATTATTATTTATGTTATTATATATATATATATATATATATATATATATATATATATATATATATATATACATGATCGATGTAGCGGTTCCGAATGACAGCAATATCAGGAAGAAGGAACACGAGAAGCTGGAGAAATACCAAGGGCTCAGAGAAGAGCTCGAGAGGATGTGGAGGGTGAAGGTAACGGTGGTCCCCGTGGTAATCGGAGCACTAGGTGCGGTGACTCCCAAGCTAGGCGAGTGGCTCCAGCAGATCCCGGGAATAACATCGGAGATCTCTGTCCAGAAGAGCGCAGTCCTGGGAACAGCTAAGATACTGCGCAGGACCCTCAAGCTCCCAGGCCTCTGGTAGAGGACCCGAGCTTGAAGGATAAACCGCCCGCAGGGGCGTGCTGGGTGTTTGTTTTATATATATTATTACTATATATATATTTGTGTATGTTATTTTTTTTTAATCAGAGTCAGATGGAAATACAAGAAAGACAGGCACACTTAAAAAATGGCAGTGAAGAGAGCAATGACTTGCCTAAGAGATGTTGTTGATAATTAAAGGTACATTTTCCAGCTAACGTTTGTCTGTGTTAAATAATAACACCTGCCTAACATGGTCTATGTCAGGGGTGCCAAACTCATTTTACATGGCGGGCAACGTACAGCTCACTTTGACCTTAAGTGGGCCAGACCAGTGAAACTTCCCATTCAGTATAAAGAAGATAAGATAAGATAAGATAAGATAACCTTTATTAGTCCCACACGTGGGAAATTTGTTTTGTCACAGCAGGAAGTGGACAGTGCAAAAGTTATGACGCAAAAATTAGAATACAATAAGAATAAATACAGTACACAGCTGTACAGAATAGAATAAAATAATATACTATATACAGTAGAATAAAATAGAATAAAAATATACAATAAGATAAAAATAGAATACGAATGCTATATACAACTGAGTAAAAATACAACGATGCCAGAAAAGATTATTGCACTTAGTGTTATTGCACATGTGTGGATGTGTGTGTTTGTTCAGTTAAAGTCTTTGTTGTGGAGTCTGACAGCAGTGGGGAGGAAAGACCTGCGAAATCTCTCCGTCCCACACCGTGGGTGCCGCAGTCTCCCACTGAAGGAGCTGCTCAGTGCTGTCACAGTCTGCTGCATGGGGTGGGAGACGTTGTCCAACAGGGATGACAGCTTAGCCGCCGTTCTCCTGTCACTCACCACCTCCACTGGGTCCAGAGGGCATCCTAGAACAGAGCTGGTCCTTCGGATCACCCTGTTCAGTCTCTTCCTGTCCCCAGCAGAGATGCTGCCGCCCCAGCAGACCACGCCATAAAAGATAGCAGAAGCCACCACAGAGTCATAGAAGGTCTTCAGGAGTGGGCCCTCCACCCCAAACGACCTGAGTCTCCGCAGCAGGTACAACCTGCTCTGCCCTTTCCTGTAGAGGGCGTCTGAGTTATGAGTCCAGTCCAGTCTGTTGTTCAGATGAACACCAAGGTACCTGTAGCTGTCCACAGCCTCAATGTCCATACCCTGGATGTTCAGTGGTTGCAGTGGAGAATGCTTGTGCCTGCGGAAGTCTACCACCAGCTCCTTGGTTTTACTGGCGTTGATCTGGAGGTAGTTCAGCTGGCACCAGTCCACAAAGTCTTGAGTCAGTCCTCTGTACTCCTTGTCGTCCCCATCAGTGATGAGGCCGACTATTGCAGAGTCATCAGAGAACTTCTGCAGGAAGCACTGGGTGGAATTGTGGGAGAAGTCTGCAGTGTAGATGGTGAAGAGGAACGGAGCCAGAACCGTTCCCTGTGGGGCCCCCGTACTGCAGACGACCCTGTCCGACACACAGCCCTGAGTCCTCACATACTGTGGTCGGTCGGTGAGGTAGTCCAGGATCCAGGTAGTGAGGTGATGGTCCACTCCAGAGTTCACCAGCTTGTCCTTTAGAACCGAGGGGCGTGAAGTCTTTGGCACTGGTACAACACAGGAGGTTTTCCAGAGCTGTGGGACTCTTCCCAACCTCAGGCTCAGGTTGAAGAGGTGCTCCATCACCCCACACAGTTGGTCCGCGCAGGACCTGACGACCCTCGAGCTGATGCCATCTGGGCCCGCTGCCTTCTTGCCATTAATCCTCCTCAGTTCCCTCCTAACCTGGGTGGTTGAGAGAGACAGGCTGGAGCCTTGTGTTGAGTGTGTATTGGATGCTGTTGTTGGGGGTGGGGGGGAGTGAGCAGGGTGAATAGAGGAGGTGTGAAGTGTCTGAGGTGGAACAGCAGCAGTGGGGGTGGGTGAGTCTGCAGCCGATGTTGTAGACTGTCTCATGGTTGAATCAAATCTGTTGAAGAAATGATTCAGTTCATTTGCCCACCTCACATCCCTCCCAGGCAGAGAGTTCTGCTGTTTGTGGCCTGAGATGGTTCTGAGGCCTCTCCAGACTTCACCAACGTTGTTTTGCTGAAGCTGGTTCTCCATCTTCTGCCTGTAGCTGTCCTTCCCATTCCTTATCAGTCCCCTCAGCTCTCTCTGCACCCTTTTCAACTCCTCTTTGTCTTTGGATTTGAAGGCCCTCCTCTTCTGCTTGAGGACAGCTTTAATTTCTGGGGTAATCCAAGGTTTGTTGTTGGAGAAACACCGTACAGTCCTGGTAGGTACGGTGTTATCCACACAGAAATTAATATAGTCAGTAATGCATGTAGAAGTTACTTATTTAACTGTTTTTCTACATGAGGAAGAAAAAGCTGCTGTGACAAGGAAAGAAATCTGTAGGCACGCATCTTTGGACTTAAACTGTAAGTAATAGATGTGAAAGGTTACGGCAAAAATTCTTGCAGCTGATTGCCCAGACTGTTCAGGTTTTTTTGTAATCGTAAAAACCAGAAATTTCTATAGAAAGTGGAAAAACAGAAACTTTTCTGTCATTTAAATTTTTAATGCCTAATTATTTTGTGTAGTATGAATGGCCATATGAGAGCATTTTATCAGTAGGAAAAACTGTAAGACTTAAGAAAACAAACAAACAAACAAACAAACAAAACGGTTAAAAGGCCAAAGTTTCTGCTTGTGCTTGTTTGTGGTGAGCAGAAGTTCAAACAAGTTAAGAATTATAAATAACTTCAAGCACATTCTGGCCTATGAGACTCATTTAGACCCTGAGCCATGGCTCTGTGCTACATGCAGATATTCAAAGACACTTTGTATATAGTTTATTTTGTGTAATATTCAATACTGAACTGTAACTTAGGAGAACACATATGAGGTTTAAGGCCTGGATATGTTTGAAACCTTTTATCCTCCACCATGGAAAATGGCTGAATATAAAAGTGGATATCACTTCAGACAGTCTCCAATATCATTGAAATGCAGCCAGATGCTGCTCATTTTACATTTTAGCTCCTTTCTTCACTTTTTCCCAACACGCTTGCATTTAAATCCAGCTCGCCGTCTCTCTGTGTACTTGGCTTGTACCACTACACTTGTTGTCTTCGGAACATCTGCCCCCCTTAAATCTTTTGCATAATGGTATGATCCCAGCCCCCCACCTCCACCCCCGATTTTAATAATTTAAATAAATAATAATATTACATTTCATCTAAGAGACTGAGGGTCTTAATACTAGCATTGTCTTTCTCAGTATTTTCTAACAAGTCACATGTCCCGCCATCTAAAATTAAAGCAAATCACACAGACTTTTGACATTAGTTGTGTTTGGACTCTCATCAGCCTGGAGGAATTAGCAGTAACACAAGATTTGTGGGCTGTGCAGGTATTGCTGCCAACCTGTCCCTGGTGTGCAATGCCAAACTTTTTGTAGCTCTCTGCATGGTAGTATTAAACCATTCCCACACTGACACAAGGGTCTCTGAGGAGCATAGCTGTTCATGTTTGCCGCATGTGTTGTCTGCTTCCAGGCTAGTTAGACATCATCTTCCCACGATAGAAAATCCCACTGGAGCAGAATTGATTTGTGGTACCCGAATCCATTTTTGGGGAGTGGAAAAAGCATTTCTGTGCTTTTTATACCTTAGCCACTTCATTTTCCCACCAGCATCTATAGCCACAACAACAGTAAGGCAGTATTTAAAACTGTTAGATTGGCGTATAGGGAAAAGGCCTGCACAATGCCATTTTACACAAAATATCAGTATTTGTAGAAATCTATAAAGCTCCACAAACATAAACAAAAGTAATTCACCATAATATTCTTTGATACTCTGGAATTTGCTATAAGCCCTGAACAAATGTTGTTGTTGTTTTTCCCTCTGGCAGTAAACATAGCTCACAGGCAACTGGATGAGGAACAACCTACTGCTCATTAAACCACTATATAAAAAAACAAAACAACCCCAAACAAAACTATAGCAGTTGCCCAGCTGGGCTGCAAATTTTGACTTGGACCCAAAATCATAGTAGATCACCTCACTGAACTATAACGCAGGTACCCACACAGTGATTATTGCAGAATTACATATACTCATCATGGGCATAACTGTTATTTGTAATTTAGGGTTTTTAATAATTTCTTTAAACTGCTGTTTTAGTTCCAGTGAAAGGAACTCTTAATGCTTCAGCACACCGAGGCATTTTGGATAATTTCATGCTCCCAACTTTGTGGGAACAGTTTGGTAATGGTCTCCTTCTGTTCCAACATGACTGTGCACCAGTGCACAAAGCAATGTCCCAGAAAGTCTATTCTGTTCATCTGGAGTTAGCGTTGTCAGTGGAAGAAACTAGAGATGGACCGATCCGATATTACGTATCGGTATCGGTCCGATACTGACGTAAATTACTGGATCGGATATCGGAGAGAAATAAAAAATGTAATCCGATCCATTAAATATCAAAAAAGCATCTCACAAAACTTGCGACACGGCGTAACTCAGTTCATAACCGTAGCACGTCGGAGCAGTATGCATCACGTGATAGAGCGGCTGTGTGTATTTGGAGCCTCGCTACCAAACCAGCATTTCATCTCCGAGGAAGTTATCCCAGAGAGAAGTAAAGCAAGTGTGTAAGTTCATCTCTGAATGTTTGTAAAGCATTCCCACGTTAAGCTTAACAACCGATATATGGAGCGACTGCCTCTCTCTCCTGCTGCTACTTCAATCATGAAACTGATCAATGATCAGCTGATCGGCTTTTCTGTTGCGAGTCCGTCTCTCTTTTTTGTTTTTGGCCCACTTTGGACCAGAAAGAGGAAACCAGCGGCTGAACAACAGCAGCACGTTTAAGCTTGATAATCTGTTGTTAGAATTTATTTAATATAACTTTCTACACCAGGACCTTTTTCTACGTAGCTGACGGCTGGTAACTGTGCAGGGGCGGATCTGGCAAAGTTTAGCCAGGGGGGCCGATAGGGCATGAACAGGGAAAAGGGGGCACAAAGACATCATTTTCTTTCTTATTCTCATTTAAAATGTCGAGCTTTTAATAAATAATTATCTGAATCTTACACCCAAAGTTTTAATCTGATGTAAAATGTATAGAAGTCCATTACTGTATATAGTAACTGTTAAGTCTAATATACCCTAGTAAGCTATAGTACTTTTTCCTTTGGGAAGGTACCATCTGTGCAGTCTGCCATTCTGTAGAAGAAAGATGTTGAATCTATTTAATATTTCTTGAAAAATTATTTATTTCTGTGCATTTTTTTTCACACTGCATCAAATTAAAGTTGATTAAGTCGATTAAGCATCATGAGGTGGAGGGTGAGGGGTGGTTCCCTATTTTTTTTGCTGGGAGTTTGCAACCCTATTAGTTAGGTTGCTTAATATTTCTGCTAAGTGCTCTTTAAAATACCAGAATAGGGAGGATGGAGCAGGTTTAAGTTCATTAGGTTGATCAGTATTGCTGAACTATGACATATTTTGGGTGCAGTGTATTTTTTACATACAGGTATAACAGAATAGCTTTAGTGTTGTTTATTTAAACTTGAGTATGAACTTATACAAAATGCAGCAAGATATTAAAAAAACAGTTTTATTGATTAAAAAACACTATATCGGATTCATATCGGTATCGGCAGATATCCAAATTTATGATATCGGTATCAGACATAAAAAAGTGGTATCGTGCCATCTCTAGAAGAAACATTTAGTCAATCCACCAAGTGACTTCTTCAGTCTCAGCTGGCTGCAGGTTTCCCCTTCATTATAAAGAGTACATTTGATTAATGACTAAAACTAGCCCAACTGACAAACGATGGGCTGTGAGGTCAGTTTCTTTATCATTAATATGCAAATTGTTGCTTTGAACAGCTTTTTTCCTTGAACACATGAAGTCATCATTTTAAAAAGTGCTACATTTACAAAAGTTTACACAAATAAACTACATTTATTTCTAATTACTCTGGTTATCTTTTTCTAATATTAAAATTAGAGCAACCTGGTCTCAAACACAAACCCGTATCCAACCAGGTCGAATGCCACCCATATTTCAGACAACCAAAACTTCTAGAGTACTGTCGTCAGAATGACATCATGATTGTTAGCTATTGCCAAACTGGCTCCTCTAGAGATGCATCTTGGGTGAATTTGAAATGTCCTCCTCTGCTGGGCGATGAGGTGCTTGTATCCATTGGGGAAAAAGTACAACCAAAGTAGTGCCCAGGTGGCCCTGCGCCTCAACATACAGAGAGGAGTTGTAATGATCCCAAAGAGCTTCAAAGCTGAGCGGATCAAACACAACTTCCAGATATTTGATTTTTCACTGACTGAGGAAGAAATAAAAGCCATTGAAGCACTGAATAAAAATATTCGGTTTGTTGAGTTGCTGATGTGGATTGATCATCCGGAGTACCCCTTTTGTGATGAATACTGAACTCTGTAACTTTTATGTGATGTACTTGATTTTTAAGAATAAATGACAGATCATGGGAAAAAAATTTAAAAAATTAGAGCAAATAGTTTTTAACAGCACTTTACTTGAACTTGAACTATTAACTTCAGAGAGTTAATAATGTGAGAAAATAAAGGAGAGAGCCGGTATATGTGACACTCTTCTAACTCTACTTGTCCTTCTGCAGGTGTTCTTCAGAGCAGGGATTCTGTCCAGACTGGAGGAGCAGCGAGATTTCCAGACGAGGAGGAACATTTCTCTCTTCCAGGCTGCTTGCAGGGGATACTTAGCCAGACAGGCGTTCAAGAAGAGAAAGGTAGGACTACTTTATCATTTGGCATTTAAAAAGTTAGGAATTACGTGTTGAAATCTGACCAACACAGCACTGATGACTTGCAAAAAAGATATGTCGTATATTTGCCATTTGTAAATATACTGGCTTTCCCCCTGCTGCTCGGATGATTTTTGTGATCATGCATCTCCAGTGAGCAACTGCCAAAGAAACAGCTCTCAGTCAGCTACTCTTTCCCACTGTGACTTCATCATAGTGTCTTCTTTAACCATTCCAGTATCGATTACTGACTGTGTGACGTCATTCTCATACCTTTTATCACCTTTCCCCCCTCCATTTTCATTTTTCATTTTTGATTGTGTTTCGTTTTGTTCTGCATTTGCATTTACATACCTTTGAGGTGACTGTTGTTGGGATTTGGCATTATATTCCTTATAGGTGACTTCTGTCAGGTAGATAGATGATAGGTTAGGAGGAAAACTTTAAGGAAAGGAACTGAAGAAACTGGAGATGCAGAATACCCCTTTAATCTGTCTGTACCTTTTATGCCTCATTGGTATGACCTTATTATTTTACTTCACTATAACCACAAAAAGCTTGATTCCTGACATTGACTTTGAATCCAGAATGAGTAGAACTATTAGGACATTACAGGCAATAAAAAACACATAATCAATCATAATCTTGAGCAGCCATGTGTTAACATCCTTCTGGAAATGCCCTCCTGGTAATCCTCTTAAAAAACAAACACTGGATGTCATCAGTCCCCGAGGAGACATCAGGGCCAACCAGTAAGGAGCCACAAGTGCAGCCATGGCTATTATTGCCTCAAGGCCTCGGTTTGAGCCCCAGCTTTTATGGCAAACAGTTATCTCGTATAATTGATGTAGACTGGAACTGGGTTAATTTCTTTCATGTCATTGTAAATAGCTAGTTGCTGATGTGCTGTTTATAGGCATTGGACAGAGTCTCAGACTTAGTTGTGTCAGAAGTTGGTGTTGAAGGCAAAGAGTAGCAGTGACTCTTGAGGTAAGGGACAGAACATGTCTGACAGATAAAACCCAATTTTGGGGTTAAAAACATGCATAAAAGCGTTAACCCAACTGACTAAAAGACAAACCAAGGCAATGTCTATACAACAAAAGTATGATTTTGCATTTTTTATACATATATATTTATTTTAAATGGTACAATACTAGTACCTTAAAAATTCATTGTCCAGAAGCAGGTGTGATAATATTAAAATACAAATATTAAAAAACAAAAAAGTCTATTTAGAAAACTAGAGTTTTCTAAATGGTAAATTATACTAGTATTTGTAGCGCCTTGCTACTTCACTTGAGCACTCAAAGTGTTTTCTACTAAAAATCGTATTTACTCGATCACATTCAGACAGCACTGTTATCTACGCCTAAATGCTGTATCTAACATTCACACACACAATCTGATGGGTGCATCGGGGGAGTGCGTCTGGGAATAAGTATCCTGATCAAGGATCCGAGGATACTTCAGCACTTGGACTGGATGAGCCGGAGATTGTTGCACCTACCTTATAATCAGTAGACTGCCTGCTCTACTGCCTGAGCTACAGTTGCCCCTGTTTCAATTAAAAGACCGTCATGGGATTTCATTATTATTTGACAGTTCCCCTGAAATAAAAGTGAATTCGAGTTTAGATGTGTTTAGGTTGCTACAAAGAAGCTTTAAGGATGTGTTACAAGTTACCTGTTTGGATGATTGTGCTTTAGTCATTTTCTTCTCTGCATGCGTGCGCGCGCTTGCGCGTGCATGTGTGTAAAATAATAACCTGACAAGTGGGAAACATTGGTGCTGTCTCGCAAAATACACGTGGGGATCTGTTGACTTCATGTGTAGCTTTACAGAAGTGATCATGCTGCTTGTGAAACTTTTCTCATGTGTACTCAAAGTTAATTTGGTACACAGTGTTTGTATTTGTGGTAAGTGTATATGTGTGTGTGGAGATTAAGCTTTCATTACCATTTCATTTTATCCTGTCTTGCAGCACTGGTCTCAGGGCTGCCAACAAAAATGACTTTTCAAGGGCGTTTGGCTTTCATGTTATCCCCCAAAGAACTCAGTTTGAGCCTTTGTGGCAAACAGTAATCTCATGTAATTGATGTAGAACTGGGCACATTTCTTTTACGCCGTCGTAAATAGTTTGTTTCTAGTGCGCTGTTCATAGGCATCCTGGAGAGTCTCAGACTTGGTTGAAATCTTAAAGCAGATAAGAGGAAATGGCTCACACTGTAGTTTGTCTTCTAATGCAACTTAGGATGCCTTGACAAGTTCATATCATCACAATCACATATGTCTAAATTATCTTCTCAATAAGTTACCCAGCATTTCATCACTTCAGTGCTTGTATTGTAAAGGAGCAGTAAGAAATGCTGGATTTGCACTAGAGTTCTAAAAATTACAAGAATGAAAAGTGAAAGTGATAGACATCAGTCAAATCCAGCATCACAGCCCTGTGAATAAACTTTAAAGACACATTAAATCCAATCTGCTTACCCATAAAACATACATTGAATGGATATTGTTAACAAAATGAATGCCGGTGGGAGCTTTAAAGATGTAGGAGTTGATTGAACTCTGCAGTTACTGAGTCAGCTGGGTGCTGGCGGCTTTTATGTAATGCTGCTCTGTAACTTTACAGACTCCGTATACTGAGTGTTCAACATTAGCCAAAAAGCTAATGAAACTAAAAATCAAAGATTTATCCAAGTCCGTCCTTTTTCATTCTTACAGATGGACTTAGTTTAGAATGTGAATTTGTGCTGTAATTTGTATAACAATCAGGTTTGCTTTTTTTGTCACAAGACACAACCGGTTAGTTTGTTTACCCATCTAACCCACTTCCCTGCTCTAGGGAACCTCCTTGTTGTCTTCCACATTCCTCATATCCTACCCCCTCTCTCCCTGAGGGAGCTGCATTCAAAGCACTCCAGGAAATAAGTGAGATGGAGAAGGATGATGGGGAAATAGGAAAAAAGGAAAGAAAGATGAAGACTCCACTTCGCCATGGGGGAACAGACAAATAGAAGAGATCTGCTGACTGCTTTGAAGCCCTGCAGTCTGTCTCCACTCTCTCTCTTTTTGACATTCATAGGAACAGTTGAGAGTAGAGGAGCACGGGGGATTCCACTGCCAGCCAACGCTGAGCCTAATTAAACAGTTGCCTAAAGAAAGAATCCCCACTTTCCCCACCCTGACAGGAAACAGGTGTATTGAGAAAGATGCTACTGCTTGTATTCAGACCAGGGTTTTAATAGTTTTGCAATTTTCATTAGTTTTTATTTTTATTTAGTTTTGACTTCAGATTTTCAATTTTATATCAGTTTTAATTAGTTTTTACCAATTGTTTGCTAGTTTAGTTTAGTTTTTATTTTTTTGAAAATCCTTAGTTTCAGTTTAGTTTTGATTAGTTTCAGTTATAGTTTTAGTTTTGTTTGCAATAATTAAGTGCAACAAATTCCCATTTTCATCACATCAGTCATGCTCTTCTGCTTATCCTTGGGTATGTTGCTATTCCAGCTACCATACCCTGCACCCTGGACAGGTCGCCTGTCTGTCGCAGGGCTAACACGCAGAGACAGACAACTCACATTTCCACCTATGGGTTCTTTAAATAAATAAATAAAGGCAGATGAACAACCTTTGATACCAGGCAAATATAAAATTTATATCTTGGCCCCAATGAGACTATTAACTCTTGCAGCACCGGGTGTTCGTAATTTTGGTTCAAGTGAATTGATAAACCTTTTGAAGGCAATTGACTCACACAGTTATGTAGATATCCCCGTCCTGTTGTCTCGGGATGCATCACGCTGCCTTGCCTGGGGTTAGCTTCTGTTTTCTGGGGATGAGGTTTGAGTGTGCTCCCTTACCTTCTCAAGGTAAGCTAGGTTAGCCTTCTTGTGCAAGCTTTTCAAGTGCACTTTAAGGTTTGTGGGATTTTTTTCCCCTTTAGAAATGTCCCTCATAATTTGTCTCTTTCCACTACAAGACACTTGCTTTATCCAAAACACAGTCATATTCAAAGTAATCCCAAATTGGGATAATGAGACAGCAAGAAAAAAATCTGGAAACTAAACTTCATTTTCACCCTTGACTATTGTATGACACACACACATCTACGAAAACTAAACACATTTTTGCTATAAATTCAGTTAATTTTAGTTAGTTTTGTGAACACTCATTACAGTTTTAGTTAGTTTTCCTTTTTTTGTTTTTATTTTTATTTCCGTTAACGAAAATGTTTTTTCACTTCTAGTTTTCGTTATTTCGTTAGTTTATCTGAAATAAAGCCGTGTGTTGAAAGCATTTGAAACAAAATGTATAAGAACGTTGGATCTAAACTTTTAATGAAGTAAAATCATACAGTTTGGTGAAAAATATCTTGAGCCAGTCCTCTTTTCTCTTTGCTAGGAAAATAGGAAGCTAAATAAGACTTGAAGCTTGAAAGTCAGTATTTGTTATTTTGACTGTCTTTACTCTCCAACATAGCCATAACTCTCTTAGGCTCACTATGGAAAACTGTGGTTGGGGTCCATGTCCTGACCAAAATTATGGAGAAATATTGGTGATCTTTGAAGTTGTCATTTCAAAGATAGGGACCAGGTCTGAGGCTACTAACTACTGTCTTCAAAGGATTTCAAAAGGTCCATCAAGATGAGAATAAAATAGCACCAAGACAGAGTCTGTCTGCGATCAGTTTTCCATTGAACAGGTTCAAGTTAGCACGTATATGCAATCTGTTTGCAATAATACCACAATTAACTCTAGTAAATCTAAAATCTGTTGCCATCTGCACCAGATGACCACTGATGAGCAACCACTGATCAAAAACCACTGATCAATGGCCATGAGTACAATTCAGAGAGCTGGGGAATGGCTGCAGTCACAGCATTGTAAGATGGTGAAAGATGTAACACCGGTACCAGAACCATGACACAGAACTTCTCACAAATCTTCAATCATACCTCCCATAATCATAAGTTATGTTTCAAGTATTATAAGCAGTAACACTTTAACACAAGACCTGCCAGAATGGGCCATTTTGATCGTGACCTGTTTTTGAAGTTAAGTTGTTCATTTTCATGTTATTTCTTTTCTAGTTTTAAGCAAAGGTTGGTAAAATAAGTATTTAAAATGACTTTTGATAGGTTTGTGTAGCACAGGCCTATTGCTGGAACACCAAGACAATTCTACTACAATGGCAAAAGCAAGACGCAAGTCACCAGAGCTCTTTGTGTTGCTCGTGCACGAGGGAGAGAACTGTGACGAGCGCCGTTCCTTCCGCTCGAACCTCAGTCGCTCTCAGTTAGCTCCCTTGCAGCACTGTTCTTTATTGTGGTTACATGAATATGCATAGTCTCATTAACATATGACGTCTTACATAGGCATACATGTGAACAAAGAGTACCGTCTGTGTGTATGTGTAGGTATGCGTGTGTGTGTGTGTGTGTCCCAAGATGTGACCCTGTGAACGACTCCCCAAAGCTGGTGCCAGGAGCCCAGCGGTCCACCTAAACAAAGGGCTTTTATACTAAAACAGATACAGAGTAGGTGTCCTCCTATCCCATAAATCAGTAAGAGAAGGTACGACCTCTCTCATGACCCTAGGACAGTGGTCCCCAACCCCCGGGCCTCGGACCAGCACCGGTCCGTGAGTCGTTTGGTACCGGGCCGCGAGAGTTGAGGCTCAGGTGTGAAATGTATGGTTTTCAGGGTTTTTATCGTTTTTCAGCGTTATTTTGTTATCGTTTTTACCGTTAACTCTGTTTTCCTGGGTCTTTTCACGTGTGTTATGAATAAATCTTCTTTTTTTCGGTACTGGTACTGGTTTTATTTTGTTGTATTTATCCGCGACACCTTAAAGGCCGGTCTGTGAAAATAATGTCGGGCATAAACCGGTCCGTGGCACAAAAAAGGTTGGAGACCGCTGCCCTAGGATGTGTGTGTATGCCAGAACCCTCTGGGAGGCACACAGAGTCTTTGCAGACTGCTAAGGATCAGACATCCTATCACTATGCAATCAACTATATACCTCTAAGCATATATGAGTATATATTTCTAAGCATAAATGACAATCCAACAATATAAACCTAACAACTTTCTAGGGTTTTTGTTAGATTTATAGATTATTTAGATAATTTCATTACTGATCATACATTTAAGATATGCATTATAATAAACTAATAAACATAGGGAACAACAAATTACACAGCAGCTGGCACATGTAAATATTTAATTGTTATAGAGGAAGAACTTTATGAAAAGGTCAAAATGAATTATTACATATTATATACATATTACATATAAAAGAATTATTGTAACATTAGAAAAGTTCATATTTATCTTCCACATCTTCCTCTGATCACCTGCAGCCTCTCATCAGTGAAACACCTCCTCCGCTCTTCTTCCCTGAAACCTGTCCAATTTCACTGTTTATTTCCACAGACTCTTTGCTCAGTTTAACTCTGTTCTGCTGCTTCTCTGCAAAACCAGCAACACATCCAGTTCTGCATGCACTCTGTCACACAGTGCCCACTCTGATCTGCTATTGTGCCAAAAAGTTGTCTCCAAAAAAGTGATTTCCGATGTTTTTGAATGTTTTTAATGTCAATATCTTTGCTTATACGTGTCATGCCTGTAGAAGTGACATAACATTAAGTGGTTAACCTATATATACATTTTGAAAAAGGACCTGTTTTGCAAGTATCTTTATGATTCTGCCTTTATAGTACCCACTATGTGTTCTACATTATAATCAATGCAGTCCTTTTTGGCCACTTCACATATCTTTATGGAACTGTTATCTTATTATATTTGTTGTACTTTCTGCTGCCCTCTTGCCCAGATGCCTCAGTGAGTGTTTATACCTGGATAAGTGAAGGATATATAAAAGTCACTTTGCCAACAGCTGATTGCAGCTTCTACCTGGTGACAGGAATGTTCTTTTGCCTCAAAATGACTTCATATCATTTGAGAGATCACTTTTTTGCACAACCCGTTCAGGCCTGCAGTAGCCTAATTGTTCATCTGTTATTTAACTACAGTCCCTTATATATTTGCTTATCACATTTAGCTCACTCACGTTATTACAGCATCTTTCATGACAAAATGGGGTCAACAGGACCCCCTTGGTGGTTTTACTGTTAAACATTTTATAGTAAACTGACATTTCAAAATGTTGTGACACTTTCATGTGTGGGTGATAATCCTTAGAATGAATTCTTGCCTTTGGCTTGGAACTGGAGTTGAAAGTTTGTGGCCACTATAATTACAGCTGACCAGTAGATGTTACTGGTAGGATATGTCTTTGAGGCTTTGAAGCTTTAAATCTTCAAATCTCTTTTTGGTACAATCAAGAAGAAACCTCAAACTCTCCCCACATAGTACTTTTCTGGTTATCCTGCACTTTGTATCTGTTAATATCATTGTCCAGCTTTGTGGTCTTTTTCTTAATGTTGTTGTATTTGTGTGACAGATTCAGGATCTGGCAATCCGCTGCATCCAGAAGAACATAAAGAAGAATCGTGGTGTCAAAGGCTGGCCATGGTGGAAGCTGTTCACCACTGTCAGACCTCTGATAGAGGTGCAGCTCACTGAGGAACAGATCCGTGGCAAGGATGTAAGTTTAAGCACATACACTGGTGGTACATTCCTGGTATGTATCTGAAATAAAGCCGTGTGGTGATTTAATGCACAAAAATCAGTCGCCATTTTTGTGGTGGGATGTAATATTGGTGGTTATATAAACTTTGAATAATTACTTTATTTTGTATTTTACATTCAACAGTTTTAGAAATGCCTTCTCCTTACTTCTACATGACAAATCCTGAAATTAAGACCAACCTGTGTAATGAAGGGTTTGTATCAAGTGTCACAGCTGTAATTTCTTCCGTGATATTACAGATAGCCCTGCATGTTTGATTTTGGAGTTTTAAACTGGATACCCTTCTTGCCGCAGCCCCAAAGGGGATATTCTTCTTCTTATTGTTGTTATGTTGGATTAAAACACATGGTTCAATTCAGTAAAACTGAGAAAAGCATTATTATTAAGTATATTTACACAGTGCACTAACATGTATGTGACAGGCTACTGTAAAATGCCATGTCGCGGTTTGAATTCGGACAGTCAGCATTTTCTATGAAGGCTACTCATCTATGGAAAACAGTTCCCACTCAAATCAAATCAATTACAGATCCTAAATCCTTTACAGGTCAAAGGTTACTTAAGGGTAAATCAGTGCTGTAGTCATTTTCATTAATCATTTTATAATTTTACAAGTATCCATACTTTTCAAATTTTATTTTTCCCCCAGGTTTTCTGCTTTTTGGGGTTGTTTTTTAAAAGCTGTGTTTCACACTGAAGTCTATAGTTTTTTAATAATAGCGCAATATGGTTTTAAGTAATGCGTTTTGTAATTTGTTTGTGTATTGTGAATGTAAAAGCTCGACAAGGATTGAAAATGAGCAACTATGGGCTCTATGTGCAGCACATCAGTTTCGTGCTCCATATTGAGCTGTAATTAACTGCATTGTCTCTTTTAAATACATAAATAACTAAAACCATCTTTTGATCTTTTGCATGTTCCCTCTCAGGAAGAGATCCAGCAACTCAAGCAGAAGCTAGAGAAGGTAGAGAAAGAGAGGAATGAGCTGAGACTCAACAGTGACCGTCTCGAGAGCCGGGTAAAAATACACACACGCACACACACACACACACACACACACGCACGCACGCACGCACGCACGCACACACACACACACACACACACACACACACACACACACACACACGCACACACTGGGAGATTTGAGTTACTCCTAAACATAATCAATAGAATTCTTTAAATTTGGGATTAATACATTTAAAATTGTTAGCGGGTCGGGGATGAGTTCTTGCCCCAAGTGGAGGAGTTCAAGTATCTCGGGGTCTTGTTCGCGAGTGATGGGAGAAGGGAGCCGGAGATCGACAGACGGATTGGGGCTGCAGCTGCAGTGATGCGGACGCTGCACCGGTCCGTCGTGGTGAAGAGGGAGCTGAGTGTAAAAGCGAAGCTCTCAATTTACCGGTCGATCTACGTCCCTACCCTCACCTATGGCCACGAGCTGTGGGTAGTGAAAGAAGGAGATCGCGGATACAAGCGGCAGAAATGAGCTTCCTCCGAAGGGTGGCTGGCCTCTCCCTTAGAGATAGGGTGAGAAGTTTGGCCATCCGGGAGGGGCTCAGAGTAGAGCAGCTGCTGCTCCACATCGAAAGGAGCCAGCTGAGGTGGTTCGGGCATCTGACAAGGATGCCCCCTGGGCGCCTCCTGGGTGAGGTGTTCCAGGCATGTCCCACCGGGAGGAGGCCCCGGGGCAGACCCAGGACACGCTGGAGAGATTATATCTCTCAGCTGGCCTGGGAACGCCTTGGTATTCCCCCGGATAAGCTGGAGGAGGTGGCTGGGGAGAGGGAGGTCTGGGCTTAGGCTGCTGCCCCCGCGACCCGGCCTCGGACAAAGCGGATGAAGATGGATGGATGAAAATTGTTAGCATATTTCTCAAGTGTCAGCAGACAGCTAATCTGGAGTGATGTTTGCTAACATTGGTCATCTGCATCCCTGCAGAGATATAGATTTAACTACTGAATATCATTTCAATGATTTATGATGAGTGATGATGAGAATTGTTAACTGTGTTTTAACAGGGTTATGATCCATTTCTGCTCAGTGAAAACAGTGAAGTCTTTTTCTTGAGAAACAATCACATTTTTAAGTGACCCAAACTTTTGAGCTGTTCGGCATGGTTCTTCCTTTGTCCCTCTGAAATTCTTAACATTTGGCCTTGTTGTTCTTATATCATCCTGCTATGACATAAAGACAAATGACAACTGAAATATAAATTCTTTCTTTAGCAAGGCTTAGTTAGCATTAGTTAATTAGTTCTCATGTTTTACTTATCGGGTCCCAGATGATACCCTGTCTATTAGCTCCTAACAACAAATTTTACAATCACGAACTGACCCTAAAATAAAATCTCACAATTTTTGAGAGTTCTTCCAAGCTATACATTAATACAAGATTTGTCAATATTCACACTTCAGATCACAGAGCTGTCAGCAGAGCTGGCTGATGAGCGCAACACTGGGGAATCTGCCTCCCAGTTGCTGGAGACAGAAACTTCTGAGAGACTGCGTCTGGAGAAGGACATGAAGGACCTGCAGGTAAAGATGGAAACATACACACATGCATGTACACTGGAGAAAAGTCTTGTCACCAGCTACTATAATGCTGTATTTCCGGGCTACCTCATTTTGACTTTTACTTTGAGGTGAGCGTATTATTCATCCAGCTCAGAAAACTTGATATTTGGGCTTGTGAATGCACTTCATATTCAGGAGAGGAACACTCCTGAAATTGCACTGCTTACCTGCAGTTTGTGGTTTGCAGCGTGGGCCCCTTGAGCCAGGTAACAAAATTGTAATTCCACGTTGCTGTGTGTGCAGGACACCCTGGCTCAGGGTGTCTGTCCCATTATTCTCGTACTGTTGCTTTGACCGTGTAATGAAATTGGACATTTTTGCTTATGCATTGCAACATATACTGAATGTTGTGGTAGCAGTATTTTTGACTGTTATTTGTATTTCAAGACTGCCATTTTTGCAATAATAAATCAGATGACGAAAGAACACCAGCGTCATTTTCGCACATGAGTAGTAATGTTAAACAGTCATGACATTTACTGCTGAATTGGTTCACTGTTTATTCAGTAAAAGAGTCTAGATACCTGAAATGATCATCAAATAAGAAACAAACTACCCAGTTTTAAGAAAATGAGACTTTCAACTTTAAATATTTACACAACTAAAAACTTTGCTGTGTGTGGCAGGACCTGCAGAATTTGTTTGACTCAAAGGGGCTTTGGTAATGCTCCTTTGTCAATGACCAACAGACAGAGATAGAATGTTGAAATCAGTTTGGGTATAAGCAGTAGGAGAGAAAGAGCGAGGAAGGTAAGGCTAACTTAGTTTCGTCAGGGATGGTGGATATGCTGGACAAAGGATGCTGAACTACCAACAGGAGGAAGAGACGATGATCACAGAGAAGACTCAAGGATGTGCAGACGATTGATGTAAAAGAAGATGATAGAATGAAATTGAAGTAGATGATACCTAAAGGGAGAAGCATAACGAAGAAAATAAATAAGAACATGTGTTATATTTTAATGTAGCCAAAGTCCAAGCACTGTTCATTTCACTAAGTGATATATTTCACCCAGACCCAGTTCTGACCTCTGAGCTGTGAGCAAAATTATGTTAAGGGGACCCTTCACCTGACCCATGACCCATGTAAACTTTTGCACACAGTTAAAAATGCTACTCAAGTCTTAACACTGTAATGGACCTTTTCAAAACCACATTCTTGATTAATCTTCGTAGAGTTTTGTTGCCATTGTTATAGAAGCTGCTTGTTATCCCTAATCCACCAGGCCAAATTTGACAGCACGAAGAAAGAGATGGAGTCTATGGAGATGGAAGTGATGGAGGCTCGACTCATCCGTGCTTCCGAACTCAGTGGAGAGGTGGATGATGATGAGACAGGTTAGACACGACCTCCCAAGCACAACAGTACTGACCAATCAGGACATAGTGATACTGATCACTCCTGGGTGTCAAGCTTCTTGTCACTAAATCAAATGAGTATAACTTATTCATAACTCTACACATTTCCAAATCCTGTTTGTACTTCCATAGATTTATAATTGCATGCAATAATTCACTTCCTCTCATTTTTATTGGTCGAGCCCCCTCAATACTAAGAGCTACATTCTAGTAAACCTATACAGTTGTTTTTGTAACTATTTTAAGGTCTATGAGGGTATACTCCTGCAGCATCATTATATCGTGTATGTAATGTAACAAAGGGGGAAAAAACAACAAGGAACGTTAGTGGTTGCTACAGTTTCTCTTTCAGCAATTCTATCTTTCACCTGCAGGCCTGCTGCCAGCCGTCTTTGTTTGGCCTGCAGACTTTGTGAAAGAAGAATAGATTCCTCAGTGTCTCCATCTTGCAACAGCTTTTCACTTTTGTACTACAGTAAAGCAAAAATGATGTAGCACCACACTCATGGAGGGGTATTTATGCAGGACTGAAGTACATTCAGTACCTGTAGGTTGCTCCTCGTGGCTATAACTGACAATTGTATAGGTCTTACTAAAGTGCAGTTCAGAGTATTGAGGTTTGTTGGTAAAATAAGAGAATGTTGAATTAATGGACACTCGACAATTCCCTGAAGACGCTCTATAGGGTTTAGTCAGGTAACTTAGCTGGTCATTCAAGCACAGTAATAACACTGTCACTGTGGGCATTTGCTAAGTCCTGTTGGAAAATGAAATCTGCATTTCAGTTAAGCTTTACAATAGATGTATGAATCGCTTTAAGATATCCTTGGAGATGTTTTGCCTTGGACTAAGCAAGGTTGACTTTAGTTCGTAGCATCTAAATGTTTTTATTCTCAGCCTTTCAGAATGTCTTTTATGGCTGGATACAGTAAATACATGTGTGGTATTGAGTACATGGGGTAGCACAAGTGACAGAGCACATGATGTAGACAATAAAAGTACGAAATATCACAGGAGGAGAGTGGAAGCTGAAGTATGAGCGAGCAATCAGGGAGATCGAGTTCACCAAGAAGAGACTGCAGCAGGAGCTTGATGACAAACTGGAGGTGGAGCAGCAGAACAAGCGGCAGCTGGAGAGGAGGGTGAGTGGACACTGATACATATTTATGAACAGAATTCAAGTTTTTCTTTACAGTAAAATCTTGGGCTTTATCTTAATTATATGACTCTGATTTCCTTATTTTATTACAAAAACAGTTATTCAGTATATATATATTCTGACAATATAATGTGTCATACCAAAACATGCAACACATACTTTCATGGCTCCCAGATAACGAAGGTATAACAACATAGCTGGTTAGTTTTAAACACATTAAGAAGGGAATTAATTATTTCAGGTGATGATGTCATGAAGCTGTTTAAGTTCTTACCAGACGTGTGCATAGCTGTCATCAATGCAAACTGTGACTACTTTAAGGAATTGACAGCAAGAAAGATGATTTGCTTTGTTCACACTTTGCTAAATGGCCTTAACTGTTGTCTCTTCTGAGACTTTGATGATAGGGTGAATCTGGGTTAAATCACAAGTGACATCCTCACTTATCTGATTAGAAATTATAATTTGATTTGAGCATCTATTGCAGTAAGAGTGCTCAGCAAGTGGTAATAGTATCCTTAAGCAAAACAAACACTTGCACTCAAAGCAAGCACATTTATGACTATATAACTGAAAGCACATTGGAATAAATCCAGTTTTCTTCTTTTAATTTGAAAACTAATCTCATTCCCCACGTGGTTTTTAAGCTACAATGGTCTTAATAAGCTGTTTTAAAAACAATAAATTGCTTGCGTACTGCTTGACTGTATTTTTTATGCATTCATCAAACAGGCTTCTTAACATATTGAGGATACTTTTTGTGCAGATCAGTGACCTGGAGGCTGATTATGAGGAGTCTCAGCGAAATATCCAGCAGCTGAAGAAGAAAGCCCAGCGACTGACAGCCGAGCTGCAGGACACTAAACTTCACCTGGAGGGTCAGCAGAGTCGCAACCATGATTTGGAGAAGAAGCAGAGGAAGTCAGTACACAAACACACGCAGTCAAGTTTTACCTGTCATGTCATCACACAGTTCTATTACTTTACCTACCTCTGCCTGGTTCCTGGAAGGCCCATTAGTAATGGTGTAATAACAACAGTAATTGTAAATAAATTACAGTGTTTTATGTGTGTGTGTGTGTGTGTGTGTGTGTGTGTGTGTGTGTGTGTGTGTGTGTGTGTGTGTGTGTGTATTTTTGAAAGGTTTGACAGTGAGCTGAGTGCAGCCCAGGATGAGGTGCAGAGGGAGAGAAGCCTGAGGGAGAAACTGGCTCGAGAGAAAGACGTGCTGACCGGAGAGGTCTTCGGCCTCCGGCAGCAGCTGGAGGTCTGTGTCTCTGTGGGCTACACTGTGGCACGTTGCTTTAGTG
This sequence comes from Rhamphochromis longiceps, assembly GCF_057381845.1. Taxonomy (NCBI): domain Eukaryota; kingdom Metazoa; phylum Chordata; class Actinopteri; order Cichliformes; family Cichlidae; genus Rhamphochromis; species Rhamphochromis longiceps. The sequence continues at coordinate 4,779,292 of NC_140570.1, read as the reverse complement.
AAGGGGTTTTTCTTTTCTTGGGACTTGGTGCGTTATTTGTGAATTATTTAGTGTCAGATACCCCAGCATTTTAAAGTTTTCAGCATCCTACTCATATTTAGATTTTGTATTTACTCGGTCACTTATTGTCTTTGAGCAGTAAAGACAATCAGTATGTTTAGATGAGCATGTGTGATCATTGTGAGTTTAAGTTTAAAGCTGCAAGAAGAAATTGTTGTTTGGGCCTCCTTTGTAGTTACCAGGATGGCTGCACAATATGATCCAAGATTATGAGGGGCCGTGCAAGCCAAAATTCATTCTTTCACTCTCACACACATACATTCTTCTTTCACACACATATACTTTCACTCTCACATAGTTTTATTTTAATTTTTATATTTAGATATTTTTATTTTTATGTTTACACATATTTAACACACACATTGCAATATTTCAAGTGTCTGACAGCATGGAGGGGGGAGAAGAAACTTGAGTTCTTCAGCAAGCTATCTATGGTGTTATTTTTGTGCCACTATTCTGAGCGCAAGTTTGCAGGTGCAAGTGTTGCATTTTGAGGAGAAATTTATTTTGAGCGAAGAAAAGCTGAATTTGAGTGAACAAAATTCATTGCTGCGTGCAAAAAAATGTATTTCAGTGTTTGCTATTATCCACACACACACACACACACACACACACACACACACACACACACACACACACACACACACACACACACACACACACACACACACAACAGCAGCCCCTCTCGCTCAGTTTTTGCATTTGCGCTCGCTCGCAATGTGTTGCTCGCACTCTCAACATTTCTGCCCGTGCGCGCTCAACTCTTTGTGTTACATTTGTGCCACAAAACCAGCCAATCACAGACTTGGATGCAAAAATATCTGATTGGCTGTTCTGGTCTCCAATCAGCTCGAGATGACGAAATGCAATATCCCAGAATCCATTTCGTCCAAAACTCAAACGAGGCAGTGGCGGAGGAACCGAGTGGCGGAGTTTGAAACATTACTCTGTCTGGGTCACAAAATAAACTTTTAAGATATTTTCATGCGAGAATGGTGCTGTGTAAACTTCTAATATCTGCTCGATTCATCAAGACATCACATATTTGCATAAGTGCTCTGACGTTTTTAGAGATGCCTGTTACCCACCAGCTGACCGGGTGGTCGCTCGGGTTAAACATAATATATAAGGCTCAACTGACAAAAAAATCACCGACTACACCACCAGGTATTATAGGAAAAACCATAAAGCCTTTGAACTAAAACAAACGCTGTTGTGACAGTGACGTACACGGTCTTGTTGGTATATATGTATGATTTGTATCACCTTCATGTTTCCAAACCAATATCATGAGCAGCAGCTTTTACAGCTGTGGCTCCAGCAAACATCAGCTGATACTAGAAATTAATTTTAAATAAATTCTAACAACAGCTGATCAAGCTTGAACGTGCTGCTGTTGTTGTTTAGCGCAACATCCGCTGGTTTCCTGTTTCTGGCGCAAAGTGGGCGATAAACAAACAAGAGAGATTGAAGTAGCAACAGGAGAGGGAGGGAGAGAGATTGAGGGGAGAAGAGGCAGCTGTGCAACGTAAAGACAGAATAACTCCAGCTTTGTCTTTTTTTCATTCTAGCTGAAGTATGGGACCAATCGCGTTAAGCACGAGCAACACATTGCTCTCTTCTCTTCACTCAAAATAAATTTCTCCTCAAAATGCAACACTTGCACCTGCAAACTTTTTTTTACTTGCGCTCAGAATAGTGGCACAAAAATAACGCCATAGATAGCTTGCTGAAGAACTCGAGTTTCTTCTCCCCCCTCCATGCTGTCAGACACTTGAAAGTGACCTGCGCGTGCTTCCAGCCAATCACAGCGGTACAGACACCCAGCCTTCCGTTTCCACTACACTCTTTCATTCACATACATTATTCTCTTCATACATATATTTTCTTCAGACATGTAAGCATTCTCTTCTTACATATATATATTATTTGGGAGATTAAAGGCATATTGAATGCATGTAAATGAGAGCAAAATGTAGGAATGCATAAATGAAAATGCATGTATGTTAGAGTGAAAATTTGTGAATATGTACATTAAAATACATGTATAAGAGAACACAATATTGTAATGTGTGTGTTAAATATGTGTAAACATAAGAATAAAAATATCTAAATATAAAAATTAAAATAAAACTATGTGAGAGTGAAAGTATGAATTTTGGCTTGTACGGCCCCTCATACAAGACTGTACATTTTTATTCTAATTGCGTGTCTAACTCATGCCAAGTCTACAATTTTTATCCACGGAAACTTGTAGCTCTTGATTGCAGTTGTAATATATTGTAAAGACCTCCAGCTTCATACTGTGCTTGTTACAGAGAACAAGCTTGTCATTTTAACTTGTAATTGTAACTTCCCTTTTGTGTGTTTCCACTTTGTGGCTATGTGTAGAGCAGAGTATCTCAACTTTTCCCCATCATGCACATGTGGCAGTTCCCTTTTCTGTGTTCTGACTCTAATCACCTGTCCTGCAGGACAAAGACCTGGAAGCTTGTGCAGTCAACCTGAAGCTGGAGCAGCTGGAGGCCGAGCTGCAGGATCTCAACTCCCAAGAATCAAAGGATGAGGCATCACTGGCCAAGGTCTGTCCTATTCCTCTTTTAGTTAGTCAAACCATCCATCTCCATCCGGTCCCGTACCAGCAGACTGAGAGACAGCTTTTTCCATCAGGCCATCAGACTGCTGAACACGTCATAGACACCTCAGCTTCACTACTGGAACTTCAACATTATGCACTCCACACTGTATATAAATGCCACTTGTTTTGCACATATTCAACTCTGTATATTTTATATATTTTATTATTATTATTATTATTATTATTATTTTATTTTATTTTTCTACTATTTAATTTGTAAAAATGTGTATACACACACACACACACACACACACACACACACACACACACACACACACACACACACACACACACACACACACACACACACGTAGGAAAATATTTAGTATACACATCCAGAAATGCATACACTATTATATATTGTACATATATTTATTAGTTTCAGGTTGGCCATTCTTGTATTTTGCTCGTTTGTGTTGTTGTGTTTGCACATCTCTGTTGCTTGTGGGGCTCGCACACAAGAATTTCACTCGCATGTACTGTGCCAGTGTGCCTGCACATGTGATGTGACAATAAAAGTGATTTGATTTGATTTGATTTGATTTGTGCCAGTCCACACCCACAAAAAATCAAAACTGTTCTTTGTCTGTTCAACTAAAATAGATATATGATGGTGCATTCATTTATTAATTGAATATCAGGTATTCATTTTGGAACATCATTTTTTTTCTATGCAGGTGAAGAAGCAGCTTCGTGATCTAGAGGCAAAGGTGAAAGACCAAGAAGAAGAGCTTGATGAGCAGGCTGGTACCATCCAGATGTTGGAGCAGGTACACACGAAAAAGGAAAAAACTAAAAAAACTCCAATTAAAGCTGTATTTTTGCTTAGTAAATTTTTTTTATTTATATTCCCAAAAAGCTGGTCCTGTTCATCTGGACGTAGCGTCTTCAGTGGGAGAAACGTTTCATCACTCATTCAAGTGACCAATTCACTTTCTCGGATCATGAAGTCATCCAAGTGATGTCATTTGTGATGAAACGTTTCTCCCACTGAAAACACTACGTCCAGATGAACAGGACCAGCTTTTTGGGATTTCCTTAACTGGATGATATTTTAAGGCTGTTTTTAGACTAGTATTAAGGATGGTAGTCATGCTTTTTAGATTACAAAGATGACAGTTTGGAACAAAAAGGACATTAAGTGTGCATCCACATCCAAGTCCAGTATCCTGCAACTTTAAAGAAAGTTTTCAAAATCTGCACCAAAATGTAATGATTCTTGTTTTTGTACACATTCAACTCCTTCTGAAAGTCATGCTAGTATATTGCTAGTATATTTTGTGAAATATGAATGGCATTGGACACATACCTCCATCAAGGCAAAGACGGAACATTAACATTATGCTTCTTTAAGCCACAGTGAGTCCAGAGCATCTGGTCTGTGTTTCTTTCAGGGTAAGCTACGTCTTGAGATGGAGATGGAGCGCTTGCGTCAAACCCATTCCAAGGAGATTGAGAGCAAAGATGAGGAAGTGGAGGAGATCAGGCAGTCATGTAGCAAAAAGGTGAGAAAGTGCTTTTTCACATTTTGTAACACTTGTCAGCAAGTGTTTAGGAGAAGCAGGATTAAAATTTGTGGTTTTAGGCACAGCTAGAGACTAGATCCAGAGACACTGATGGAGAAATTAGCTGTAAGGGCATGCACAGCAAAGGATAAATGAAATGATGACAACATTATGACAAAATCCAATCAAGCTGCTATCAATTCAGTGTTGTTTATGGGAGGTTTCTAGACACCACAGAAAACCGTTGAACTAACATGTACCCTGTTTTAAATGTTTTTCCTTGATGCTTGACTTTGTGTGCATATTTCTTTTAGGTGCACAGCACTTCAGAGAACAGCTATTGTTTTTAAATGTGCAATAGAATTAAAAATGGTGGATTTGACTTGACTCACAGGGTAGGATCAATGTGTAATTAATCAAACCCTTACTAATAGCCTTCACTTCTTGAAATACTCTGAAAGGTTTGAGAAAAAAAGTCCTTTCTTTTTTGAGATTATAAACTTAACTCACCAAGAATCCAGAAACTACCAAGATGAATTAAATGACACAAGATGTTAAATGGACTGGTGCTAGTACCTGCCTCAGTCACCCATTCGCACTCATTCATATAACCAACGTGCACCTAAATGCTGTTGTATCTTGTCCAAGGATGTTTTGGCATATGACACATTTCCATGTACACATGGGTGACAATGGGGGAAAAAGGTGTTCATACGGTGTTGGGCTATTACATGTTACATGTCACAAGAACATGTAACATCTGCATCTCATGGGTCTCTGCGGGCCTAATGAGGCACCGTTTTCCCAAAAGTAATTCCCTCATTTGTCGTTTCAGTGATGGTGGTGGAGAGCGGCGTCAATCTTGTCCACAATTCTTCAATAAATGTTCAGTTGGCAGTCTAATAGCTGAAGGCCATAGCACACGATTCCCACTGTTGGCATACTCAAACTGTTCAATGACAGGGCATTATGATCCCAGTTTCACTTTGTATTGATTTGCAGTGACCTCTCTTTCTAAGTGAACAAATTGAGCCAAACCAGCTTTTATTGACTATTGCTGGCATGTGAAAATAATATGTTAATATGGTGACTGTGTAAAAGGTTCTTGAACAGTTGCATTACGACTGTGTGTGTGTCTGTTTGTGTAGCTAAAACAAATGGAAGTCCAGCTTGAAGAGGAGTATGATGAGAAGCAGAAGGTGCTGAAAGAGAAGAGAGAGCTGGAGTCGAACTTTCTGTCTGTACAGGACCAGGTAAATACAATGAACACAGTGCAATGCAACCGGAGCAGCATCTGTAAAAAAAAGAAATAAAACTGTAAGCAAATATCTGACATGACCTGAGGTTTTAGCAAAATTTGGCCTTGTGGACATAGCAGAAGAAAATTTACATATCTGATTGCAGATCCAATTTTATATGAGTATGGGCAAATAAATTAAACTTAACAAGTTGTGTGAGGTGTTTATGTTTAAAATGAGCTGTGTTATCAAGGGATAACATTTCGTTTCATGATATTCTTTTAGACTACATTTTTTAGACATTTTTTAGACATTTTTGCAAATGTATGCTAAGGTAATAATTCATTTGTTTATTCAAACATACTTAAAACATTTGTAATGCAAAGAATATTGTCTTTAGTAAGTAAGAAACTACTAAAGTTTATCTAGTAGTTAAAATTGTTACTTTCTTCGTATGTAGTGTTTCACTGTAGCCAAATTTAATTTATCAATTCAGAAATTTCAGTTTTTTCAGAAAGTTCTATGTATGCTAGATAATCTAAGGATTCTTCCTTTAATGATAAAACACACTGTGTATTACTATAACTACTATAACTACCATAACTTGTCCCACTCAGTCAGTTGAGTCACACTTTGGTCATCTTGGTTCCCAGGTGAGAGGTGGTGACATAGAGGTTGAAAAGCGCTTGAGGAAGGACTTGAAGAGAACCAAGGCTTTGCTAGCAGATGCCCAGATCATGTTGGACCACATAAAGAATAACGCACCCAGCAAGAGGGAGATCGCCCAACTCAAGAATCAGGTACAGCCACAACTTCATAAATTACTGACAGCAGCAGTTTCAAAAACATGCTATCATCTGTGGCTTGTGGGAAAATGGAAAGACCCCTAATCTAAGTAGATAGTAGTATTTATTTATTGTCATTGTCAAGAACAATGAAATTGCGTTTGGGGCTTCCATACAACCCAAAAAAAGAAGAAAATAATAAATACCCCTTAAAACCCAAGTGTACATATTTAACCCAGTGTGACTCCAATGCAATAAGACAATCCTTAGCAATAATGTTCGTAGAAATTCAGACAAAGACCTGAGAAACATGACAAAATACAACAATGCAACCCATTCAATATTATTGTACTGTGAGATATGATATCAGATATGATAGTTATCTATTTAAGAAAGAGGGGGGGGGGGGGGGGGGGGGGGGGGGCAGGAGGGGGAAGAGAATAAAGATATGATGCACCAATGCAGACCAGTTCATCATATCTAGATAGAAAAACACCAAAGAATGAAAGAAGTCAAATACTGACACCAGCACATTTACATGTCAACACATTTTATGCTCCTGTTATGGTAATTAGCATAATCTTGGATTATTTTTTGTGACAGTTTTTCAGGCTTTAAGCTGTAAAACACCCCCTGATGTGATTGAGTTATGACTCAAAGCATTCATGTCTGTGGCCTCACTTCAACTCCCCTGTGCCTTCTTACGGGACTGAACCGTCTGAAAACCTCTGATCCAAAGCAGAAGATTTTCCAAATAAAGCCCAGCCACCTGGATTCTTGACTGGGACCAGAATCCATTAAAAAACTGTAATATATCTACTGGGATACTAACTGTGAAGTCGTCCTGAGCTCATTCTTTTCCTCAATGTCTGTGTGTTTCAGTTAGAGGAGTCGGAGTTCACCTGTGCAGCTGCAGTTAAAGCTAAAAAGTCCATGGAGGTGGAGATTGAAGACCTACATGTTCAGATGGAGGACATTTCCAAAACGAAACAGGCGGTCAGTACAGCTCACTGGATTTCCTTCTCAGCCTTTAGAAGGAGAATTTTCAGCATGCAGTCTTAGGTGAAGGTTAGGATTCTTCCTAAGAAAAAGCTAAAGCTGTCTCAACCATGTAGGGCATTTTCTTTAAGATGTCATCTGTGGTGGTAGAGGGGTATCAGTAGATATGTTGAATCTCTACTTTTAGCCAGAGATTAGTGAGAGATTGAAGACATACCTGTTTCCTGTGAGACCCCTCTGAGCTCATCTTACTCTTTCTGGTCCTCTTTTTTTTAATTTTTTTTAATATATTTACATATAAAGACAATATAATTTTCATGAAGAGATTTTTCTTAGTCACTGCAAAATACAACTCTCTTCTTCTTCTAAGAAGCCATTTTTAGCTCCTTAGTTTTTTTCTTAGTTTGCTCCTGTCAGAAACGCTCATAATCTGTTTTGACCTTTATATTTTCTGTCCTTTTCGGAATGACTTATCTTACGTTAAGCCCGGTTCCCATGATAATCTGGTTTTCACACATCGGTCAGAGTGTGTTTTCTCCTTTCTCCAATGTTTCTCTTGCCTGTCATTTACTCTACTCTTACTCTGTCTCTGTGAAGTTTAATCTCCTTCTGGTTCTTCTCCTGCCTGTTGAAAAGAAACGACTGTCTATCACACAATGGTTGTTCACGTATTGCTAAAACCAATTTAAATAACAAAAAGATTAACTTTAATTTTAGGTGAATATTATGCCATTATAGTCAGTCAAATCGTGGAAGGATGGATGGAATTAATGAACGGATGGCTTTACATATCAATACTTAATCATATAATTATATAATAAAATGTTCCTTTGGCTTTCTATTAATCTGCCAAACTTGTGAAGCCTGCTGCACACTTCTAGTCTTTTATTGATTTCATTGCACACTGTACTTGAAGCCAGATGTAGAGAGGTGCAAGGTCAGGAATTTGTTTGTACTGAAGGTGGTTTGAAGAGTTTTAGCTTCTGGTAGTTTCTGCATTTTCACATAATCACTATAGAGTGTTGAGTGTAGAGTGTATGTATTATGTAGAAGAAGCTTAACTTCTACATAATTCTTTATAGTCAATGAGCAAAAAAATGAAATGAAAAAAGTAAAGAAATCAGTATAAATATATATTAATTACACTGCGTTACAGAAACAGCTGATCAGTTGTAAGAAGAGAAAAGTGTCATATAAATACCAGTTAATTCTAATACACCTGTGTTCAGCTGTTTTTATTCTTTTATTCATGCTGCACTCTGTGTGGGTATTTTTAGCTTTCTGCAGTCCTTCCTGGCTGGACGTGTAATATATTATTACTTCCAGTGCCCAACGTACCCTTTCCCCAGAGCAGTGGTGGAAAACGTTTTACTGCTCCCATGTTTGCTTATGGGTCCAAAAAAAAGGTTTTACCTTTTATATTTTTAAATATTAATATAAAGGTTTATTATTTACAATCTTCATCATCTAAATCTGCAAAATAATAAGCTAGTAAACCAGACGACAAGAAAAAAGCATAATTAATTTAGTGTTTCTAGTTCCCAGGTGAACTCGTAACTGGGCTTGGTGAAAATAGCCACTGGCACGAACAGGCCAGCAGGTGGCTACAAAACTGGCCCCACACGTTTTTTTCTTATTTTATTTCGACGTCATCATGAAAATAATAGAAATTAGATTCTGGTGACTCTTTGTTCAGCTAGCCAACTGTGACCACCAGATGGCAGTAAATTACAGGATGAGTTCAAAGAAGCAACATGAGATCATTTGTGGAGCAGTACAGTTTAATCGATACCTATTTTTAGATTTCACTGGGCAGGCAGTGCTTGCCTTGCTTGTCCTGATGTATAAACTGGAAGAAATGGCACTGAACATTCACTTCAGTTGCTAATTATTTCTAATTAGTGTCATCGTGAATGCAGGTTAATGAAGAGCTTCGCTGAGAATTCAGCTGCATGAGCATTTAGATTGAGCCAACACAGTTAAATCTGGACAAGATAAAAGGTTTTTGTATTAACTGAATTGGCAGAGAAAGCCAGGTCATAGTTTGGAAAACGTCAGAGTACCCTATGTACACCGAAACACCACATTTCATATTCACACACTCTTTCAAAAATACTTTTGAATGAACAGCCGACTGGCAAAAAGGAGAGAAGATACAGTGTAATCAAAAGGCGATTTCTTAGTCTTTAGTTTATTTTGTCACACTTGTATGTTTCAGATCAACAAAGAGCATTTTGTATTTGATAAAGGGAACTTGTGTAAATACAGTACATGTATTTTCTTACTTTTCATTTTATTTATTATTACTATTACTTGAAAAAGGTTCTCCAAACCTACCTGACCCTGTGTGAAAAAGTAATTATTACCAACCTAATAACCAGTTGTCTGAATCTTTGCAGCAAGGACTGCGATCAAGTGTTTGATATTGGTGGCAATGAGCCATTCATAGTACAGTGGAGGAATTTTGGCCCACTCTTCTTTAATTCAGTGACATTGGAGAGTTCTTGAACGTGAAAGGCCTCTTTAAGGTTATGCACAGCCATATCAATCTGATTTAATTCTAAATTTTCTTTAGACAACTCCAAAACCTTTATTTTGCTTTTTGTTGAGCCATTCAGAGGTGGACTTCTTGTCGTATTTTGGATCATTGTACTGCTGCATAGCCCAAGGGTGCTTGTGCTTTAGGGCACAGACAAATGGCCACCATTCTCCTTCAGGATTTTGAGGTAGAGAGCAGAATTTATGGTTAAATCAATTACGGCAAGTGGTCCGTCACACTATCCCACCATATTTGCCTCTTGAAGTCTGTTTCTTACAGATGAATCATGAACTCCTGACCTTAAATGAGACAGGTGAGGCCTGCAGTTCCTTAGCTGTTGTTCTGGGTTTGTTTGTGACCTCCTGGATGATTTGTTGGTGCGCTCTTGGAGTAACTTTAGTCGGCTGGCCACCCTTGGAAAGGTTTATTGTTTTTCCAGGTTTTCCCTATTTGTGGATAATGGTGCTCGAAGTGGTTTGCAATCATTTCCGGAGTGATAGATGTCAGTTACTTTCTCTGTGGCATGGTGGTTATCACTGTTGTCTTGAATAAGAATAACCAGAAGAGAATGAGTGGATTATTTTAATAGGTTAATGCATAATGTTCTTCCTCTTCAGACTTACTCACAGTATGTGTTAAATTAGAATGTGTTATGGCCTCTGTCCCTCTACCCTGGATGTCTTAGCCGTCATTTGTTCTTTCTCAGGTTGTTTGGCGAACGTTGAGAAGTGTTGTACTGCAGAAAATATTCATCTTGGGATATTAATACTGCTTAACTGTTTTGACAGAATGTGTAATCTATTCAGTAAAATGTGAAGGAGGAGTATATAAGATGAGATAAGGAATCAAGATCACTGTGCCAGCAGCTGTTTGTTTTTGAAATGGTATCTTTGAGAATGACCTCTTCATGCACCCAGCATGCTGGAAAAGTAAAAGGCTGTGAGAACCGATAACACAAACTGTAATTACATAAATGGAGGATTTTTTATGCAGCCCTAACTACATGACACACTGCAATTCAGTAGAAATAAAATCATGCAAATGACATTTCTTTTAGATGGCTGCCGCTTGCATGCTTCTCCCATTGTAATTGCAGTGTTTTGAGAAAATTGTCACACATGTTTTCAACAGCTTTATTTTTCCACAAAGAGCTTCTAGCAATCTGAGAGGGAAAATAAAAGAGAGAAAAAAACAAAGAGCCCGGCCATGTAATTGGGCTGAAATTACACTAACAGTCTATTGTTAAATGAGAGTTTGATGCTGGTTACTGGCACTTTTTTCAAGTATCCATCACATGCTCCAGAGATGGAGATGCATTCGCAGCTTTTATCAGCACTCAGCACTGATAAAAGCACTCAACGGTGGATTAAAAAAAGAAAGTGTGATATGTAAATGAATTTGCCACAGATTCCGCATGGATATTTTTAGTGCATCAAGTGCATCTTGGTACACCTAAGCACTCGGTGCTTTCAATAAAAATAAATATAAAAATAAAATCTTAGTTTTATGATCTAAACCCCGATTTTGAAGCTATGGATGTTTGGATCATTCTCTATCCCATTAGACTGTTTTTCACTAAGCGCTGAGTGTCACTAGCTCTTTGCGTTAACTCTGTGCCTAAATTGATTTGTTAACATTTTCACATAGTCACATTAGTCATGATTTATTGATCCATTGCCCTGCACCAACAACCTCTCCTCTTATTTTGTATATTATCCCAGTTATTACAAAAATAGGATTATTTCAGCACAGTTCCCAGGCTGCCAGTCTCTTAATTAGGTATGTTGGTTATATCAGGGAGCTTGGATAACCTCTGCTGAGTTCTGTGATTAGAGCAGCATATGTAGGCTCTATGTCAGCCACATCATCGGGACTGCATTGTGGCCATTCACAGATTTAGCCAGTCACGCAGTCCATTGGAACAACTGTTGCAGATGACGTGTGGAGCCCAAGATTTATCCTGGTCATCCAGCAGACAGCCAAAGCACAATTTGTAGGTCTTCTTAAGGTTTGTGGTAATTGGGTGACGCTGTGCTTCAGTCATGAATGAACCACACACGTAACAGAAACTGTCTGGATGATTAATACAATCTCTAGACATGGTAACAACTAAAATCAATCACAATTAATGCTGTCTATAACAAACACGGGGAACTGTTGTTAAATCTGGTAATACTAATTATTTTACACTAATTATCTCAGTCTGAATGGATCCAGTCTTTTGGAGAGGGCTGGACTCTGTTCCAGTCTGGAGGCAGCTGGCAGGGATGAGCATTTTCGTATCCCCCTGAGTGTGCTTCCTGTACATTGGGAATTTTGCGAGCAGATCAGAGGATTGTTTCCCTGCAACTTCAGATGTCCTACTGTCTTACTGGGAGACCCCAGTGCTCATGTGAGCAATCACAGCGAGACCTGAAGGACAGTGTGAGGAAAAGCCTGTAAGATGGTGTTATTAGACCTGTGCACATAACAGTTTGTCTGTAATGAACACCGTCTTTGAAGGATGTCCATAAGATCATGTGGCATCAGGACATGTGTTCTCGGTGCAGGTCAATTTTGTATGATTGTGACGATAAGATTTGTAATCTTATCGTCCACTCTGTCATATGTTCTGGACACTTGGGTGAAGAGAGGACCTGATCACCGCCCAGTGATGAGTTGGATGAGGTGACGAGGGATGATGTCGGACAGACTTTGCACACCAGAAAGTTATTGTGATGGTGTATTGTGAGCAGTGTCTCTGGATCAGGGAGAAGTGACTGCCCCAAGTGGAGGAGTTTAAGTATCTTGGAGTCTTCTTTATGAATGACAGGAGAAAGGAGCAGGAGATTGACCGATGAACTGGGCCTCTGCTACTTTGATGCTGACAACCTCACTTATGGTCATGAACTCTGGCTAATGACTAAAGAATTAGATTGTGGATATAAACTGCAGAAATGAGCTTTCTGCAAAGGGTCACTGGTCTCTCCTGTAGATTTAGGGTGTCTACACACATTTTATGTTAAAGATGGTACATCTGGTGCGAAAGATGCATAAGAAAGTTTACTTGCTCATTTAAAAAGATCTTAAAAAGCTCTGAATTTTAGAAACCACTCTTGTTACTTATCCAGTTCCAGATGCCCGTTAATGGGATTCATCATAATGCAGAAATACTGCACAGTGAGTAATGTTAATGTGTAATCAGTATTGTGAGCCATTTTATCTCCACTCGCTTTCCAACATTCTTTTATATTTTCATTCATTTTACTTTGAAATATATTCTGCAACATCTTAAATTTCTCTTTTGGTAGTGTTGTTTTACAACATAGTAACTGATAATAATAGATTAATAGATGTTACTTTGAGTAATTGGACATGCAATATTGTGAAAAGGTATTTATGCCCTCCCCGATTTCTTTCTTTCTTTTTGCAAATTTTAATATTAGAAAAAGTTAATCTGAGTAAATGCACAATGAAAATGTTAGATAATGATTTAATTTATTAAGGATATAAAGTTTTCAATCCTACCTGCTGTTGTGTGTAAATTTACTTTAATGATCTGAAACATTTACGTGCAAGAAATATACAACTAACTAAAAAAAAAAATCAAGAAGTGTGCAGATATTTTTCATGGCATTGAATAGGACAGAGAATTGTATAGGATCTCCTACCTCATCTAAATCTTGTGAAGACAGTTAAATTTTTTATCTCTGGGGAAGCAGTTGCCTTCTTGCTCTGTAGATCTTTGGCATATCTTTTTTTTTTCAGCTGGAGGAGCAGCTGAGTCGTCTGCAGAGAGAGAAGAATGACCTGCAGTCAAGAATGGAGGAGGACCAAGAGGACTTCAATGAGCTGATGAAGAAACACAAGGCTGCTGTGGCCCAGGTATGATTTCTTTCTTGTTTAATGTACACTGGCAATAAAAAGTTTGTGATCCATTTCAAATGATCATTAAATCCAATAAAATGTTGCTTCATGCCTTGTTTTCCATTTTTGGGGGTTTCAGTCAGCTCAGAACCTGGCTCAGATCAGTGACCTTCAAGCCCAGCTTGAGGACGCCCTAAAGGAGAAGCAGGAAATTCAAGAGAAGGTAGATGATGACTTTTGTTCTTGGCATAAAAATGGAGAAGTGGCATGGTCAGCCAGGCTTTACTCTGTCTAAGAACAGAAAATGGGAATAATAATAATAATAATAATAATAATAATAATAATAATAAATGGTAGAGATGCAAGCAGTATGTTTTTGCTCTATTTGAGCACTCAAGTTCTCCAAACGTGTGAAAAGATGGGAAAGGAGTAGCATAATTAAAAAAAACAAAACAAAACAGGTGGATAGAGTAAGTGAACAGAAATTCAGTCCTTTCATCATCAAAACATAAAAATAAAAAAAATAAAAATTTTGAATTAGAGACTCTTTAAAAGTCAAATGTGAACAATTTAGGTGGATCTGTTTTGGGGATATTTCATCTTCCAGAGGACTCCATTAGGTCTTTATGGTTAGTCAAGTTTTGCAGCGCTCACTTAAATATGGATAGCTTAATTCAAACAGTGGGTTGGTTTACCTTTTATGTTTGGTAGTACAACCAGTGTAAAACTAGGAAAATCTTGACACCCAATAATTTTTCTGTATCATATTGTATGCCAGGGGTCAGCAACCTTTCTGATGATGAGTGCCATCTAAAATTTCCTCAGAAGTCAATGTGCCATATAATTGCATTAGCAATAAATTTAATAACGCTCTATACTAACAGTTACACACTATATAGAACAACTTTATAGAAATATATTTGTTCGCAGATGTTGGCAGCTATCAGCGAATAGTTATCAGCTATTTAGAAACAAAAAAAAAGAGAGACTTCTTATCCATAACAAGAACTCCATAACAGCAAATGAACTGTACAACAGAAAATGCAAATTCTATTTATAGTATCCTCACAACAATGATAAGAAAAATAAACTGTGCCAATATGGCATGTTTGTTAATACAGGGATACACATGTTAATGTGATCTCTGGTCTCCCACTCAGAGACACAGGTCTCCGAGTGCCCAGCATTCAGACGGCTACCTGAGGACTCTCTTCGTGTGAGAGAAAATCTGCTCACACAGATATTAGAGCCAAATACTGTCAATAATGCCTCTGCAATGTTCTGAGGACAGTTAAACTAGTCAGGTAGTGATGTCCAGCAGGTGAAAATGCAGCTCCATGAACACGTACAGCTGTGGATTCCAGCTGAGTTCGTAGTTCTGCAAACTTTGACCCCTACAGAGTCTAGCTTTTCAGTTCAATCAGCTGCATTTCGATGTCCTCTGTGTCCAGCCAGTTGATGTGAGACAAATCCAGCTGCTCATTAAAGCTTTCTGGTTTGATCAGAAAAAAACCATTGGTCCATACACCTGCATTGTGAATTCTGTCTCGAGTCTACGGATTTCCGTGGTGCTGATGCTGCGCTGAGCGGACAGCTCCTGAAGCATTTGAAGTGTTGGAATGTGGAAATTTCAACATCGCTCGAAAAAACTGCCAGCTAGCAACGTCCCTCTCACCGGTTATGTTTTTTTTAGCCAATTACAAGTAGAATCTGGTAGTTGGGGTTGTTAGCTAAGATACCGTCATTAAGAAGAGGCACGACTAATGTATCTATGCAAGCTAATTTGCGATGTGCACCGCTGGTGTGGCCATTTATTTTTTAATACATCTGCTCAAATTAATTAACTGCGTGTCGTGCCCAGGGCTGGACTGGGACAAAAAATCGTCCCGGGCATTTTGACTAGAGATCGGCCCACCAGGTATTAAAGCCATAAAGCCTTTGAATGAAAACAAACGCTGTTGTGACAGTGATGCACAGTCTTGTTGGTATATATGTATGATTTCTATACATTTTACGTCAGATAAAAACTTTGGTTGTAAGCTTCAGATAATTATTTAATAACAGCCAGACATTTTAAATGAAAATAAGAAAGTATTTCTTTGTGCCCCCCTCTCCCTGTTAATGCCCTACCTGGCCCCCCTGGCAAAACTTTGCTAGATCCGCCCCTGCACAGTTACCAGCTGTCAGCTACTTAGAAAATGATATTGGTGTTATTTGTCTCTCAGAAACAGTTCATAACTTCCCTTCAACTCATTCATGTCACCTAAAAGGTAAACCTGTTTCTCCTTCACCTGTTCAGCTCTGATGATCCAGTAAGGACATCTCCTGGTTTCATCTTCATGTTTCCCTCTCACCACATATCCAAACCGATATCATGACCAGCAGCTTTTTTGCAGCTGTGGCTCCAGCAAACATCAGCTGACACTAGAAATTAATATTAAATAAATTCTAACAACAGCTGATCAAGCTTAAAAGTGCTGCTGTTGTTTAGCTCGACATCCGCCGGTTTCCTCTTTCTGGCGCAAAGTGAGCGATAAACAAACAAGAGAGAAAAGCCGATCAGCTGATCATTGATCAGTTTCATGATCGAAGTAGCAACAGGAGAGGGAGGGGAGAGAATGAAAGGAGAAGAGGCAGCTGTGCAACAAAGACAAAGAATAACTCCAGCTTTGTGTCTTTTTCATTCTAGCTGAAGTCCGGGACAAACTGTGTTCCCTCTCAGCTCAACACCAAACGCATAATAATTTCTCTGAATGCGGGAGGATTCCGTCTTTTTACTGGACGGTTGGCAACTCTACTAACTAACCTTATGAATAAAATAAAGTTCACTATCAGTAACATCATAGCACCGACCCAGCTGTATAGAAACTCCGTCATGCTAGCTAGTACGCAGTACGAGTTATTGTAACTGACTGTAAAAAGTCAGCACAACAAAAATAAACTCCACCTAAACTTGGTTTATATCTGACCCAGATAGACTGCAGGTCATAACTTCTTACCTGAAGTTCAGTTCACCTGACACTCAGGTCTCTCCTCCTCCTGCCTCCCCTTCCCTCATCCACCTGCTGGCCTCTGTGGAAGCTCCGCCATAGCCACTACCAAACAACAGAGTTATTTTTACACATCGGCCAGCATCTGGCCAGCCCACCACTTCCCATTGTCCATGCCGTTCCAAAAAAAAAAAAAAAAACCCAGCCAAAAAAAAAACCATTGGCCCATAAAGACGAAAAATCACCATCGGGCAAATGCCCGGTATGCCGAATGTCAGTGTGGATGCCAGTCCAGCTATGGCCGTGCCATCAGTTTACGGCACGCGTGCCCAGGGTTGCCGACCCCTGTTGTATGCTTTGATGCAGCCATGAGAGCATTCTCTTTCTAAATGAAGCCATGTTCCTGCCACGTTGCGGTTGCCACCAATTTTCCTGACATTCAGCAGTAATTAGACCATTTACTGCTGCCTAAGAGCTCAGAATAGAAACTGTGAGCACTATATGGTCCTGTGACTATCTATAGTTTCATACTGTAGACCAGCGGTCTCCAACCTTTTTTGCGCCACGGACCGGTTTATGCCCGACAATATTGTCACGGACCGGCCTTTAAGGTGTCGTGGATAAATACAACAAAATAAAACTAGTACTGGTACCCAAAAAAAGAAGATTTATTCATAACACACGTGAAAAGACCCAGGAAAACAGAATTAACGATAAAAACGATAACAAAATAACGCTGAAAACCGATAAAAACCCTGAAAACTATACATTTCACACCTGAGCCTCAACTCTCGCGGCCCGGTACCAAACGACTCACGGACCAGTACCGGTCCGAGGCCCGGGGGTTGGGGACCGCTGCTGTAGACCCTCTGCTTTCCTCACACTGAAAGTTTCTAGAGTTTCTGCTACTGCAGTTCAGTGAAAAATCTCATTTACAGAATATGATTAATGTGTACCTCTCCTCAGCCTGTTTCCTTTGCTTTTGACAAACACAATCCTCAACATAACTAGCAAAAATACGACCTACGACCCTACAGGAAGTTTTTGCCAGGCCTACAGAATTTATTTGCTTTGTTCGTGTATAGAAATACAGAGGTGCATGTTCATTTATCATGTTTTTTTTTTTTATGGTAAAAACAGGTGTTGATAAACACCAAACAAATAGTACATAAATGTGTTTATTGTTGTTAGTTTTTGCAAGCTACATATTCTTTGACAAAGTAATCAGTTACTAATCAATAATAATTAGACTTTTTCACATATATAAATGAGAACACAAAGTTGCACTGCACTAAAAATAGTTTAACAAAATGTATTTAGAAACATACATGTAACGTAACAACATACATGTAACACATAGCATTGCCATTTATTTTGACATTACACCAAACATAACATGTAGAATATATAAGAGGACAATTCACAGTCGCACTAGAGCGTAATGGTGTTCATTTTTAGATCGTCTACAACAGCTCATATATATATATAATTGCAAGCAGTTAAGTGTTATAAAAACAATTCTCAAAAGTTATATAAATGTTGATATTCCTTGTAGCCTAAGCAGTTTATATAGCACGTTTCATCCAAACTAGTTAAGGAGCAGAGATATATGCATACAGTGTGATCATTATAAGAAGATGCATGTGTCATTCACGCAACATTGACACTGACGATATGGGACACAGATGGCCAGCTTGGTTTCCATACTCAGGCAAGCGCTACTGTCATCCTTGTAATGACTGCAGCTGCATGATCTTTTATTCTTCATCAAACACATTAGTTGAACCCAAATAAAAGGAGAGGGAAATACGTGAACTTGTACACATTGTTTGGTTCATGTGTAAAGAGGGAGAAAAGTGAAAATGGCACAATGGCTGTTTTTCATTGAAGCTAAATCAGGTGATTTCAGTGTTGGTGTTAGTGTGTTTGTGTTTACTGTATCATAGAAAGCATTCATCAGAGATCATATTTAAGGAGTTTGGAACAGCTATTATAAAATGAACACTTGGTGACTTATTGACACACTGAGACATTCTCGGTTCCAAGTACCAAGCATCCTCAAGATGCTTTTGGGTTTTGTAAAAAGGAAAAAAAAGAACAAACTGACAAGATGAACAAGAAGGCATCTTCTGTACATTTTCTGTTAAGTTAATCGTTTATTATTAAGTGCTTTCACTTGCAGTTTCTTCTTGAAGATCAGTAATTTTAATTTTAGGTAGATTCTGTTTTAAATGGGAAACATTTTAGGACTTTAAAAAAAATAGATGCTTGAGGTGCAGTTTTACCAGGATGGTAAAGGCAGTGTTGAGGATGTGTAAATACCCAGTGCTAGGTGTGCCAACAAAATTCTAAATGAAAATAGCTGTTAAACTTTTGGAATGAATTGAACTTGATTAGGAAAGCTCAGCGTTAGACAGTGTGTCGCACTAAATAGTAACATCAGCATATCTACATTTGTGTCTTAGATGCAAGCCCTCCAGAGCCAGATCGAGTTCCAGGAGCAGTCCATGGTGGAGAAATCCCTTGTCAGCCGGCAGGAAGCCAAGTGTCGTGAGCTTGAGACCAAGCTGGAGTTTGAGAAGACCCAAGTCAAACGCCTAGAGGTAAGAGCTAAACACAGGTTGGGTGCTGCTGGCATTGGTAGACATTTTTGAGAGGCTGGTGGGAGCATGAAAGATCCTAATAACGTCAGAAAGAAACTGTAGAAACAGAAAAAGGTCACCTTATAAACGTATTGCACTTCAAAAACATATCCATCAGTGTTGCTAAATCATATAATCTGTGATAATACTTATATATAAAAATGTAATGAGCAGCATGATGGTGCTTATATAGCATTGTTGCTTCACATCAAGAAGATCATGAGTTTGAATCGACTAATAAACAGCACCGTTCTGTGTGGAGTTTGTATGTTCTCTGCTTGTCTACATGGGTTTGATTTGAGTATGCCAGCTTCCTCCGACAGTCCATGCAGTTAGTGGTTAGCTTAATTGATGATTCTAAATTGACTGTAGGTGTGAATGTTTGTCTGTTTCTCTGTGTTAATCTTGCAACAGATTAGTAACCTGTTAAGGGTATAACCTGCTACTTGCAATGAACTCCCCCACTCATCAACCCCGAATTTGATAAGTGGAAGAATCAGTGTATTTTTGCTATAGCGACCCCATGTGTTTAAGTTCCCTGGTCCATGCTACTAGGCAAGGCATGTCTGAGGACAAGAGCTACTTGACAGCCCTTCACTACCTAAAAGCATCAGCATATGCTGATCCCGCAACGGTCAGCCTGTCAGTCAGCTGCCTGGTTTCCAGCAGTCAGTCATTTGGTCAGCTTTTGTCTCAATCTGCATGTATGCAAATAGCTCAAGAGGGGGCACATACTAATCATACACATTGAACAGGGCCCAATAGAGGATGTTGGACCCTGATACTACCCTCTTGTTTGGTTCACCCACAGATTCTTTGTTTCGCTGTTTGGTCAGAGGCATTCATACCAGGGGCCTGTTCAAGGTCATTTTGCAGGGCTCTAGCAGTCCTCATCCTGTTCCTTCCTGCACAAAGGAGCAGATACCTTTATTGATGATGGTTTAACAACCATCTACAGACCTGTCCAATTCTCCAAGAGTATGCCCGTCTCCTGGGTGAGAATAGACAAGGGTGGACAAAAAAAATGATTAATTACAAAGTTGTGTAAACCTTTTGGAAATGGACATGTACCATCCTGGTGGAATTAAATTTCCAGCTAACACTGTGTCGAACTATCAGTAGTGACACTAAACCTAATCATACCATCAGCTGCGTCTAGGGATGCTGGTCAGTCAGAACATCGCCTTGGCTACAAATTTGGCCAGCAGTGTTTTGCTATATACTTTAATACAGATTTTCAACCACACAATTAATGTGTAGGTCCACCTCATTCCATAAAACAACATTGCCCTATAAAAACAGAAACTTCACAGGACCCCTGAAGGCATCCTGTTGTATCAGGAACCGAGATATGAGCAGCAGGTACTTGAATTCAAGAGGTTGGGCCTCCGTGGATAAGATGTTTGGGGTTTTTTTTTGGGGGGGGGGGGGGGTTTGCACATCAGTGAGATACCTGATTGGTACAGTTTCTCTTAAATGTTACTTTCACCACCATTACTATACACACATTTTTCACATTTTACATGCCATATCTATATATTTATAGTTTCAGTCTCTGTCTCTAACCACCTCCCTTTGTTGCTGACAGAGCCATTTAGCTCGGCTTAAGGAGAACTTGGAGAAGCTGACGGAGGAACGAGATCAGCGCAGCAGCAGTGAGATTCGAGAGAAGGAACAAAACAAACGTCTCCAGAGACAGATCCGTGACATCAAAGAAGAAATGGCTGAGCTGGCCAAAAAAGAAGCAGAGGCCAGCCGCAAGAAGCATGAGCTGGTAAGACAGCAATGAGAATGATATCAGTAAACTAAGCAGTGCAGTCACATGCTACTAACATGTTAGGACACCCTGCACAGCATCCACAAGCAATATATCAGCAACACTGAACTCATCAGCCTTTGGTCCAGACTAGCTGAAAGGTTCATTTTATCTCTTGCTTCATTAACAGGAAATGGACATTGAGAGCTTGGAGGCTGCAAATCAGAGCCTGCAGGCAGACCTTAAGTTGGCTTTCAAAAGGATTGGTGACCTCCAGGCAGCCATTGAGGATGAGATGGAGAGTGATGACAACGAAGACCTTATTAACAGGTATGGGGCCACTTATATGTGTAACTGAAGCTGAGGTTTAAAATCACTCTTTTCTGTAGTGGTCACAAAACGAGTTCTCAAGATTAAATCTGGAGAACATTAGCAATATTTTAATGTGACAATCTAACTGTTTTCACTGGTGCCTGCCTTTTTTTATATCTAACTGAAAGACGGTTTTCATCAAGTTGGTTATAGTTTGACAAGGTATCCAAGAAGAAAAATTTCACGTTTAAAATGATGTCAACAAACCAATCATTGTCTGTCAGCCAGGACAGCTGTCATGTTGAGCTCTCATTGACCATTGAACATCAGCTCCACTGACAGCTCCAATGAAAATTGTTAAACAGTATACAATAGCTGTATCCTTTTTTGACAGAGTGAGATTTGATCTCAAATCACACTGCAGATTTTCATTCATATAAATTTAGCATGAATATGATATGCTTGTCTTTATAGACGATGCATTTCTTTTCTTCTGTGCTGCACCAAAGATTTCTCTAACTGTGACCCAAAAGCTGAAATGCATATCATGCTATTGAACCGAAATATACATGCTATATTATGGAGGTGCAATAATTTGTTTGCAGGGGAAACTCTTACATCCACGTTGTAAAGACATTGTAAAGAAAGTTTAAACCGCTGGGAATTAAAGTCAAAGTTAATGGGCAGAGCGTATAAAACAGTAAGGGACAGGGTTAGATACACTAAAGTGATCTTTGAATAATGAACTATTTCAAAGAATGAAAGAAAAAAGATTTCTATTCATTCTGCAAGGTCAGATTGAAGTAGTCTGCTCTTTGTCCCTTAAAAAGGTTCAGAGAGTTCGCTGAAGAGAAAAAAAAGGGGTCGTCACATTAATTCCTGAAATAATTTGAATATCATTCACGTTTCATTTTTGTCATAATTTTTATTCAATTTTTTTCTATTTGTTTCTTTGTTGTTGTTGTTTTTTTTATTTCTCCTGCCCCCCCCCCCCCCCCCCCCCCCCCTTCATCATCACCATCATCATCACCACGGCCAGTTTGCAAGACATGGTAACAAAGTATCAGAAACGAAAGAACAGAATGTGAGGAACCTGTTCTCCTTATGCACACACACATACACATATTTATTTATTTTATTTTCACCACTGGAAATGATGCATTCTAGTCTTTGAACATTTAGATGGATTTGGTTTACATCTAGTTAGTTTTTCAGTTTTGAAAAGACTAGAAGAGGTGATATTACAGATTGAAATAATATAGAACATGGATTTTGAATGAATGTATGAATAGACAAATTTTAGGTGTTGGTAGTTTAGAGTAATTGCTCCATTCCAAATGCACTGATTTTCTGCAGTTTTTACAAACAGGAATGAAAGCGTCATGTAAGGAGAGATAAATGCATCATCAACAGTGCTCAGAGATTCCCTTATTAACCATGTTTATTTCACATTTTATTGCATGCCATGAAGATGCATGAATAACACTTACAATACATTATGAACCCTCAGCATGAAAGTTTTCTATTTTTTGCACATTTGATTATCGTTAAGTCTGCAGTGGCTTAGTCTGCCAGCCTTGTTGTGCTCCACATCACCACTTAAAGTGAGCATTCTTAGAATAAAAACAGGAGGCAGAGATTTGTGAGCTGAGTTGAAGAGAAAAACATAGTGTGCAGATTATTGATTGGAATTTTATGCTAGAAGATGGATTTTTAGCCAGGTTGGCCACAACTTATAACAACAAAGTTATATACTTGACCAGCTTGTATGTTAATGTACATCCAGTGTCCCAGACACTGGAACAGTCTTTTGGTAGGATTAGATAGCACAGAATCCTAAAAGCACAGTCAATAATGATGGCTTTCTTGACTTTGTGAAGTGGTATCTGATTACCCATGATCCCAGGTACCTGCTGACTTAAAGAGATGCTGATTTTTATGACTCACATTTCTGCTTCTAGGTGATAGCATCAACACAATACATCATTTATTCTACTGTATATACCCTCTTTAAGCCTGGAAGCTGTTCAACACTGAAATATGTGAAAACCCGACAGACTTTACAAAAAGCTTATTTTAGTTCTGTTTTAGTCAGTTTATAAACTTACTTTTTGGTTAACCACAAGTGTCGGGATCTCTTTGGTCATCCCTCTTGAGGAGATCGTTCTCACAGTTCTTGTGGTCTCTCACACTGTGTTTATGTTCTGGTTTACCTGGAAAGTGTCAGTTCCTCTGTGTTGCGTTTAAATACCACTTGGTGATGCCTAGCCTCTCGCTCCCTGGGCCCTCTTAATATTTTATTGCCCTGCTCTAGGGCTGGATGTGACTGTGACTCAGCAGTGACTGCCCTCCTGACAGGAGAAAGGGATCGTGTGTTTCTCATCAATCTTTAAATTGCACTTGCTTAATAATGCAGAACCCTCAAATGTCTTACAAAAAGCTGTCTTGCTCAACACTCGAACAGTTAACCTCTGGTTCTCAGCTATTCCACTACCTTGTCAGATTACTAATCAAAGCAGGGAAGTGTAGACTTCTGGCTTTCATGCCTGACTTATCATTTTATATAATATCAGATACAGTTTATTCTTCATATGGTTCACATACTTTGTTTAAATAGTCATTTGCAAAGACCTGCACATCTTGTCCTACACCATGAGTTGTTAAATTAGGTACCAACAGTCACTAAGATATATATTTGATTTGATTTATCATATATATATATATATATATATATAAACACCCAGCACGCCCCTGCGGGCGGTTTATCCTTCAAGCTCGGGTCCTCTACCAGAGGCCTGGGAGCTTGAGGGTCCTGCGCAGTATCTTAGCTGTTCCCAGGACTGCGCTCTTCTGGACAGAGATCTCCGATGTTATTCCCGGGATCTGCTGGAGCCACTCGCCTAGCTTGGGAGTCACCGCACCTAGTGCTCCGATTACCACGGGGACCACCGTTACCTTCACCCTCCACATCCTCTCGAGCTCTTCTCTGAGCCCTTGGTATTTCTCCAGCTTCTCGTGTTCCTTCTTCCTGATATTGCTGTCATTCGGAACCGCTACATCGATCACTACGGCCGTCTTCTTCTGTTTGTCTACCACCACTATGTCCGGTTGGTTAGCCACCACCATTTTGTCCGTCTGTATCTGGAAGTCCCACAGGATCTTAGCTCGGTCATTCTCCACCACCCTTGGGGGCATCTCCCATTTTGACCTCGGGACTTCCAGGTTATACTCGGCACAGATGTTCCTGTACACTATGCCGGCCACTTGGTTATGGCGTTCCATGTATGCCTTGCCTGCTAGCATCTTGCACCCTGCTGTTATGTGCTGGATTGTCTCTGGGGCATCTTTACACAGCCTGCACCTGGGGTCTTGCCTGGTGTGATAGACCCCAGCCTCTATGGATCTTGTGCTCAGAGCTTGTTCTTGTGCTGCCATGATTAGTGCCTCTGTGCTGTCTTTCAGTCCAGCTTTGTCCAGCCACTGGTAGGATTTCTGGATATCAGCCACCTCCTCTATCTGCCGGTGGTACATACCGTGCAGGGGCCTGTCCTTCCATGATGGTTCCTCGTCTCCCTCCTCTTTCTTGGGTTTCTGCTGCCTGAGGTATTCACTGAGCACTCGGTCAGTTGGGGCCATCTTCCCAATGTATTCTTGGATGTTCGTTGTCTCATCCTGGACTGTGGTGCTGACACTCACCAGTCCCCGGCCCCCTTCCTTCCGCTTAGCGTACAGCCTCAGGGTGCTGGACTTGGGGTGAAACCCTCCATGCATGGTAAGGAGCTTTCTTGTCTTTATGTCAGTGGCTTCTATCTCCTCCTTTGGCCAGCCTATTACCCCAGCAGGGTACCTGATCACGGGCAGGGCGTACGTGTTGATGGCCCGGATCTTGTTCTTACCATTCAGCTGACTCCTCAGGACTTGCCTGACCCTCTGCAGGTACTTGGTGGTTGCAGCTTTTCTAGCGGCCTCTTCATGGTTCCCATTCGCCTGCGGGATCCCCAAGTACTTGTAACTGTCCTCTATGTCTGCAATGTTGCCTTCTGGTAGTTCAATCCCCTCAGTTCTGACTACCTTCCCTCTCTTTGTTACCATCCGACTACACTTCTCCAGTCCGAACGACATTCCAATGTCATTGCTGTATAGCCTGGTAGTGTGGATCAGTGAATCGATGTCTCGTTCACTCTTGGCATACAGCTTGATGTCATCCATGTACAGGAGGTGGCTGACAACTGCTCCGTTCCGTAGTCGGTATCCGTAGCCAGTCTTGTTAATGATCTCACTGAGGGGGTTCAGGCCTATGCAGAACAGCAGTGGGGACAGAGCATCTCCTTGGTAGATCCCGCACTTGATGGTGACTTGTGCTATGGGCTTGGAGTTGGCCTCTAGTGTTGTACGCCACATCCCCATTGAGTTCCTGATGAAGGCTCTTAGGGTCCCATTGATCTTGTACAATTCTAGGCATTCCAGTATCCAGCTGTGGGGCATTGAGTCATAGGCCTTCTTGTAATCAATCCAGGCAGTGCACAGGTTGGTCAGTCTGGTCTTGCAGTCTCGGCTGATTGTTCTGTCTACCAGTAGCTGGTGTTTTGCGCCTCTGGTATTCTTGCCAATTCCTTTCTGTGTCCCGCTCATGTATTGACCCATGTGCCTGTTCATCTTAGCCGATATGATGCCTGACAGGAGCTTCCATGTAGTACTGAGGCAGGTTATTGGTCGGTAGTTGGAGGGGACCGGTCCCTTCTTGGGGTCCTTGGGGATCAGGACCGTCCGGCCTTCAGTTAGCCATTCCGGGTGTCTCTCGTTAACTAGCAGCTGGTTCATTTGTGCTGCCAGACAGATATATATATATATAGTTATATATTTATATTATATATTTGATTTAATTTAGAATTGCACACTACTGCTCCCAAACTACACACACTGCCCCAGTGGTGTGCAGTGGTTTTTACAGAAGTACTTCTCCCACCCCCTCAATAAATAAATACATGAGAATAAAACAAAATAAAAATGAAGTGAGGAAGAAATAAAGGAGAAAATGTAGTCTTTAACCAGACAAACACACCGCTCTGACAACCCCTTACTTTACCCTTCCTCAACACTACATCTCTGGCTTAGAATTTTCTTACTACTAAAGTGTTTACTATTAGTTGCATCAAATTCTTTCAATTCATGTTTGCAACAGCTGTCCTGCGAGGGCCGCGACAGCTTTGCATCAGGTCAGAAACACAAGGCAATACATTGGTTTGAAAAGCATTTTAAATTATTAAAACTTTTTTTTTTTAAATCAGAGCTAAATTTAAATGTTTGAAACGCTGTGTGATGTGGTTAACTGCGAATATATCTAGAGTGGGATTAAAAATTAATGAAAAATGAAGGTGGTGTATTAGTAAAATCAGTAGTTAAACTCTGTATATGTAGTCAATCAAGGGATTTTGTACACAGGCCCAGGTAGATTTGGATAGCCTTTTTTTCCTCCATGTAGAGCAGATGACTAACGTTTAGCTAGTCTTGTTAATCTAGCTGAGTGGGTTCAGGCCAATGCAGAACAGCTCCAGGGACAGAGAATTTCCTTGGTCAATCCCGCACTGCAATTGGCTTGAAGCGGGCCTGTAAGCTTGTTCTGAATTCCTGATTAAGGCACTCGGGATCCTGTTGATCTTGTATAGTTGTACACATTCCAGAATCCATGTATTAGGCATTGAGTCATTGTTGTAGTCAATCCAGACATCGCCCTGGTTGATTAGTCTGGTGTTATAGTCTTGAGCGAGTGCTCTGTCTACCAGTATCTCGTTTTTGGTTCTGCCCCTCCTTTCTGGACCCTGCTCGTTCATGCCATGTGCCTACACACACACACACACACACACGTATATAAAGATAAATCCAGGCTGTAGCTCCGCCTCTCGCCCTATGACTCTATCCAACATAGATTTCACTTGCCCAGCCTTTTCACATAAGGCAGGCAAAAATAATAGATTCTGTAAGACTCAGGGACACACAGAGAATCTATACACGCTAATGATGACTATAACAGAGATGTACAACCAGTGGCGAAAGAATGTCAAGGACAATTTATGTCTCCACAGCACGAGATGTGGAGAGATGAAAGATAAAAACAAAGAAAACGAATGGTCTTTTGTGGCAAGTCCACAGAGGAAAAGATGAGGACATACAGTGGGTAGAAGCAAATCCCACAGATTATTTAATAGCCGAGACGTGTGCTGCAAAGCTTTTTATAGCTTAATAGTCTGTCGCTCTGTCCTTCCACCAATCCCTTCTGCATCATCTTTGCTGGGGCTGGGACTCAATGCAATGCAGCTCCAGTATTACTATTTAAGGTATTGTATTCCATAAGAGCTGGATCTCATAGGGCAAAGCATACTGTTAAAAATCCCTTTTGAAATCTTCAGTTTTAGTTTCTGATTGCAAATGATTTTAATTTTCAGTGGTTCTAGGCCTTTCTGTGCTCCACATGATGGTAAGTTTTCTGAAACAGATGCAGAGATGTTGAGCCACACTCTGATGTCTCTATAGGACAATTAGGCTGTAGCAACTTTATTAGCACCACACAACCTTTGATGGCACTTTATCAGTGTTGCAGGGCCACCCTCACCAAGTCTAGTTTGGTCAGAGACATTTATACTAGACATCATTTTGTAGGTCTCTGGCAGCGCACATCCATGCCAAACACCTTTAGGCAGGATACTAACTCCAAATTGCTCTCAGATGCATCCACTGAAATATGAACGTGTGAATGTTAGATAGAAAGCATAGTGCTTGTGTACATAGGTGTGAATAGATGGATGTGAGTGAGGCATACTGTATAAAACGCTTTGAGTGCCCAGAGTAGAAATATGTTTATATAACCGGTCCATTTACCATTTATACCGGTCCTGCTGATGGGTTAAAGACCTGCCTGTCTTCTGCAATTTCCTCCATGCTCTTTAAACTGTGTTGGGAGACACAGTAAAATAATAATAATTTTGTCCATATCTCTCTAGTATGCGCAAAACTTGAAAACCCACAAAACAACTGTGTGATGGAGATGTTTACTTCTTATACAATTTAAAAAGAACAAAAAAACCCACAAAATGCTAAATTGCTAAAATAACCGGATCTCCAGTTCCTTTGAATGATGATGATAATAATAATAATAATAATAATAATAATAATGTATACTTTATTTATCCCCATGGGGAAATTACTCTCTGCATTTGACCCATTCACTCAGTGAAGCAATGGGCAGCCACTAATCAGGCCCCCAGGGAGCAGTGTGTAGGGATGGTACCTTGCTCAAGGGTACCTCAGGGTAAGCCATTCAGTGGATTCGAGCCCCTTCCGATCATGGGGCGACCACGCTATCTACTGAGCTATCCCTCCCTCCCTGTTGAACTGTATATATCAAAGCTGTTGTGCCTTGCATTATAGCTCTTTCATGTTGTTTCTTTGTCACTGAAGTAGAGAAGTTTAATGTTTGCCAGCATTGGTAGCGCTCATTTAACCCCTTAACGCCTGGTGGATCCTATTTCAGACACAGTTTTTGTGATTTGTGCATCATCAGTGTGATCCCCCCCCCCCCCCCCCAAAAATACCAAATGTAACAAATACAGTAGAAATTAAAATTCATATACACAATTTCTATTCCTTTTTGTACAACTGCCAGAAGGTTCAATAAACACTGAAAAACGTGTGAAATTTCTGGCATTGATTTCATGGTTTGATAACCATAAGTGAAGTCTTAAGGTGTTGACATCTCTGCAACCTTGACTTGACATGCATGTGTTTTTTTCCCCCTAGAATAAATGCTACAGCCACCCTTCGCTGCCACACTAACACCACACACGAACATTACTACCTGTGCTAACTGCCATTTCACATTCATATTCCATCACCCTATTCTCCCACTGAATGGCAATATTTGACTTTTCTCTTTATCCTATTCTTTGCTCTCTTCTCTCCTTTGCTTTCGCTGACCTGTTTTCCTGTATCTGGCCTGCACCAGTCAAGGGGATTCAAACACAGATTCTGAGGTGGAGGATCATGTGGAAGGGGTGAAGTCATGGCTGTCCAAGAACAAAGGTTCCACCAAAAATCTCTCTGATGACGGCAGTCTCAAAAGCTTCAGGTCAGTACAAAGGTAGTGTAACACACCATACTTTGTTAGGATCTTGGGCTTATGTTCTCTAGGAATCGACTAAGGAACGAATGACACACAGCTAAAAGAACAGTCAACATTTATTCAAAAACTAAACCAAAAACAGTCATTCAACAGTTCCAATAGTCCATATTTGTCAGTCTGTGTATTCAGTTTTAGAGTTCAGAGTTCTTTTCAGTTCAGGTGTGTGAGTGTGTGTATAGTGTTAATGTTAGTAGTACTACCCGGGTAGTGTATTGTTCTGAGATCTCATAAGCTTATTTGTCAAGAAGTAACGCAGTTGTATGGAAGCCCGTTTCCGCCACTAAAAAAAAAAAAAAAGCTAGTATCCATAACTCGAAATTTCGAGATAATAACTCGAAATTTCGAGAAAATAACTCGAAATTTCGAGTTACTTTTCTCAAAATTTCGAGTTAGCTCTGTCAATCAAAAATATACGTGAATGAGGTCGCTTTCTTGTTACCCGGAAGCATATGGCGCAGGACCGCGCACTCAAAAACGGATCCCAACAAATTAAAGTATGTTTGCTGATAGTAACACCATGTGATTCAGCTAATAACACATCATTTGTGAAGCCAGGCTGAAAACACTCAGCAATCTGTGCATTCACGACTGGATGTAATACCGGTAGCTTAGCTGTAGCATTTGTAGCTGAGGGCTTCAGCTTCCGGGTAACATGGAAATGACGTCATTCACGTAGATTACTGATTGGCAGCGCTTTCTCAAAATTTTGAGTTAATATGTCGAAATTTCGAGATAATAACTCGAAATTTCGAGAAAATAACTCAAAATTTTGAGTTATGGATCCTTTTTTTTTTTTTTTTAAGTGGCGGAAACGGGCTTCCATACAGTTGTCACTTCTAAGTAGGCTGGAAACCTTTCCTGCATTGCAGCTGGGGATCCGGAATCCTGGCTCGCAACTTTAGACTCCAACAAAAAAACCAACCTGCACAGGGCAGGAACATATTTTACATGAATATCATGTAACAACTTAATCAACACTACTCAACACTAGTGACCAAATGCCTCTCACTCTTTGTATATAACGACTTAATGCAATCAATAAAAATAAATCAAAGAACCTTAAAACAATTTCCACATCATACAAATTTAACTCAAATCTCATATTTTGTGAACAGCAGTCACATCAATCCAATGAATTGAGAGAAAGCACATTACTGATGCACGAGGAAAGTGCAAAACGTGGTCGCAGTACTATTTAGCCAAAGACTGCTCATATTTATCATCTCATTACAATAAATAAAACTTACCTACTAGCTTCCAAAGAAATATTTCCGATTGGTTTAAAACATTCACAAGTGAAGAAATAAAAACATAATACAGCACTTAAAAGGAACACATGAAATTTACATTATACTAAGCTAATGATTAGCTAACGATTAGCTTGCTATGCTAGCGCAGTCACCGGAAATGAACAAAAACAGAGGTACATCGGCATCAACAAAAAGTGTCCGTGTTTCCCAGCAAGCGGAAGAGTAAAATCCAATTTGTGTCTTCACACATAACCTTTTTCTTGAACAAGGATTAAAGAAAAACTTGGTGAGTAGCTCGGACCAGCATACGTAGCCTTAGCACTATTCTCTATATCAACTCAAGTTCACAAGCACTAAACAATCTCACAGTGCCACCTACTGGCATTCTTTGGGAACAGCAGTTCATTTTCATGAGGCAAATTTTAGGTGGGTTACAGTAGCAACTCTCACCGTCTCTTCAGCAGCAGTTGGGAAACAGTCTGCCAAGACATTTGTTTTTCCTGAACTTAGCATATTTAAGCATATCTGCTTAAAAAGGTTAACATGTTGTGGCCTGAGGAAATAAAGCCATCAACACAGAGAATTTAACTGAAAAGAAGGGACTGCTATTAAATGTATTTTGCAAACTGTTCTGTCTTCATTGTCATCCACTTGGTGAAGCAGGGCTTTTTTTCCCTTTAGTAAAAGGAGGGGACCTTGGTGGTGGATTTATCGATATGCCCATAGGCCAGCTGGCACAGTCTACCTGAGCCGCTTGCTGAGATTAATGTCTGCGAGCTGACGGTTTTGACTGGGCCAGATTTATCTCCTTACCACATTTGACTTTCCTCCCTCAGCTGAGCTGAGCTGAGTCATTCCCAACTTTAAATACTTGGTGTTTTTAAATTTCTCTCAGCAGCTTCACCCTATGGACACACACTTTCAAGTTCAGTGACTAACTGCCAGTACACAGGTACAGATACTTTAGAGTTCCTGTTGGGTTTTTTAACTCATTATAAAACAGCTCAAAAGAAAGGAAAAGGGGGAGAAAGGACTATGTTTTAAGGGAGAATTTACGCTGTGGTGAAGTTCATTTTTCTGTGAGTTTCAGCCACATTATGTGAGTGAAATGCATACAAGTGCACTTTTATGTGCTCGTGAAAAAAATTATTAAAAGTCACACATTTTTATAGGACTGTATAGATGGGTAGACAAATTAGCCCTGAACCAAACCTGAGTGGTATTGTGTTACATTGCTTTCCTTGCTTTCATCTCATTTTGCTAAATTTCAGCACTTGCATTTCTTCTCTCATTTCAGTTTTTATGATTTTTGTCACATTTCATTCATTCATTTCATTCTCTTCTTTCACTCACCTTTGCTTTTGCCTAATATCTCGTCTTTGTCATTTTCTCTCCCACTGTCTTTATTTTTTTTGTCTCTTCCTGTTTTTCTTTGTAGAAGTGCTGTAAATGTAGAAGCAAAGGAAGGAAAGGAATTGAAAGAGGGTAAGGAATGGAAAGAGGTGAATAAAGAAGGTAGAGAGGTAGAAACAAGCAGGCCAGTTTCAGTGATGAGCTCCCTAAGCTACAGAAAACGATCCAACCTCAGTAGCAAAGGAGATGCCCTCTTCAGTCAGAATGCTGAGTCAGAGGATACGCTATCCTTTCGTAAACCGAAACCCAAAGCTTCTGATTTTCAGAATGATGCATACTTAGCCAGCTCAAGGAGAAAGTCTCAGGTATTGGATGGCATGAATGACAGACAGTCAGTCATCTCCCAAGCCTATTCAGAAGCCAACAGCCAGGCTAGAAAAGGTTTGGACAGCCGCTGGAGCAACTTTAACGAAGAATCAACCATTTCATTTACTGCACCAAGTCGGGCCTCCACATTTCTTGGGTTAAACCCAGAGAATGATGCCAAGTCTAACGTCAGCTTAGGTCTGTCAAGCCCACTTGGACGCCATCAAAGCACCTCAAGATTAGACAAGGGTAGAGGGAGCCGTTCACAGTATAGCAGTGGTCCCAGTAGCCCTTGCTATAGCAGACGTTTTGGAGGTTGTAGTCCCGGAAGTGTTAGTCGGCCAGACTCAGTGGCTTACAGCTGCCGTCTTAGTGAGTTTGATGTTGATATTGATGATAGTAGAAGTGTGGCCTTCACTGAGAGGTCAGCATACAGTCCACACTCTTCAACTGGACGCAGCATCTCCATGCCACCACCACAAGTCAGATCAAATTTTGAAAATGACGCAGTTGATAACTTGGATGTCAAAACAGTCAGCCATCGCAACTACCTTGACCCTGACCTGGAGAAAGCCATCAATGAAGTCCTGAGTTTTAAACCTATCAAATTCAAGCGCAGGACTTTGGAAGACTCTGACTGTGAAGAAGAAAAGTTCAACAATAATGAAGCTGACAGAAAAGATACTCACCCTGTCAACAGCCTCAGACGCTCTGCATCTGCCGCGGACTGCATGAGACCAGCCAGTAGCCGCAGTAGCCGCCATGGCCACAGTAGTAAAGGAAAGAGCAAGAAAAAGAAGAGAAGCCACAGCTCTGACTCTGACAGCTCAGAAGATGGCCATCGTCACAGAAGCAGCTCCAAGAGGAGATCCAAAAAATCTCAGAAAAAATCCAAAAGGAAGGATGAGTCTTTGTCTTCTTCCTCATCTTCCTCATCTTCAGAATCAGAATCCAGCTCTGATGCCTCCACTATTTCCTACCGAAGTTCCAGCAGTGTGAAAAGGGCACCAGCTCGAAAGGCTTCAAGTCCAGAAGTGGATGAAGAAGCTGGGTCTCAGAGCAAGACTCAGCCCCTTAATAAAAAGGATGAGAAGAAGAGAAAGAAGAAGGTCGACAGCCTGATGATGAAGTATTTATACCGGCCGGAGAGTGACTGATGCAAGCAGTACGTAGACTTACCTTGGAAAGAGTTGTTTGAAGCATGATGTCACCTAACCAAACAAAGGCCTTTCACTTCTATTAACCAGCACATTAACTATTTCTCATACAGTCTGACTTGAATAGTTTTAAATTCTAATAAGGGGATTGCCTTTTTCACGTGTGACATTAGTGATGCTAACAGTTTGTGCTGTACACTTTAGTGACAGTAGTCTGTGTGGTGGTCTCTTCACATTGATTGCTTTTATCCAGGAGTCCTTTAGACCAGAACCGCCTCCTGGTTTGGTGAAATGTTATCATAAAAGGAGACACAGTCGATAAGAAGGTATTATTTGTGGATATCTAGCTCAGCTACTCAATACTCCTGAGATATTCCTTTGATTTACAAAGGAATAAAAATTACATTACAAGTCAATTAGCAAATTTATGTGTGATGCACATTTCACTGTAATTAACTCCAGCAGTTTACAATATTTAAATATCAATATGAAAAATTTCTATGTTTATTTTTAGTAGGTTTCTTGTTTTTCTTGCTTTTTCGGCTAATTGAGGTGTAAACAATTCTCAAAATGGGTAGAAAATGGCCTATATTCAGTATAGCTGTGTGACAGTGTGAAGCCACTATGCTGGGTAAACAATATCATGACCCTAGAATAAATCATTGTCTCCTGCTTTTCCACATTTTTCTCCCTCTAAATTTTCATATTCAGTTCAGTGTTATTCATAATGGGCCGTTGCCTCAAGGCGCCTGAAACAGTATCAGACAGCATATGCTCCGAGACCAAAATATCTCTCACAGGCCATTGACAAATATTATTGTAACATTTTGAGATTGTAATCTCACCTGTCACTTTGAAATCCTTGTCTTTAATAACAACATTAATATGATGTGTTTTGGATGGTAGCATGTTCCCACATTGCTTGAGATTGCAAGTTTTTGTGCCCACTAGATGCTAGAGCAATGGCTGACATGAATAAAATACTGCAGCTCTCTGATTAGAAGAATATAACATATACACACATGCATGTAGTCAGAATAATGAAGGCTAATGAAGAAAATCTAGTCACCATATGGACATAATACATCCAAAAATCAGTGAAATATATAAGACCTGAACTGTGAACTGTGGCAAAGTGTCTTTTACAGTATATTAGCCTTTTTTGATCCGACCAGAACTTTTCACAGCATATCACAGAGTGTTTTGTGTACATGTTGTTTGTACAGCTGCCAGAAAAAGTTTGTAAATTCTGATATTTTCTGTACAAATGTTATTGGATTTTGACTCAAGTACTAAAAGCAGATAAAGAACTAATTTAAAACAATGAAATCATGCCAAACCTTTTTATCTATTTATTGAGAAAATGTATCTGGTATTACAAAATTCTGAAAGGAAAAAGTGTGAACTTTTGGTGACTTTAGAAGAAGGCATGTTTATGGTTAGCAGGCTGCAAAAGGCACTGAAACTGCTAGGAGTTTAAACTACACCAATCCACAGTCAGGTGGATAAGTCAGCCGTGTTTTGTTGTGTGTGGAGGAAAGGGGGTAAAATTGTTTCAACCAAGTCAGTTCATTTGGTTCCACTTGTTTTATTTGATTTATCTAATTTTATCACTTGTGTAAAAACGTGATGCCTGTTTTCATATTTCTACAAAAATACAGAAAATGTCATCAGATTCACAAGCTTTTTTTGCCCCAAATGAGCAAATGAAATAATAACTGAGAAACATTCGAGGACATTTCTCAGATTTCAGCCTCCATACTGTTCTCTATTCGCTTTCTAAATAATAATTTTAAAAATCTGTTTGTTCTTCCTTGCTCCAGCCCGCCTAGCCAAAGACGCTACCTTTTCGATAGATCTGATGAAGAGGAAGAAGAAGAAGAAAAAGAAGAAGGCGGGGCGTCCCTACACTATCCTCGATACAGATACAACACCAGTGTGAAAGGTCGAGATGGCGAGGACAAGCCTTACGAGACTGCATCATAGCCTTATGAGACTGTGACAGCTGTGACATTTTGTCTTGCATGCAGAGATCAGCACATTTGTGGTCATATGGACACAACCACACACCCAAACACTCCTACACCTGCAGGAGAACACAAACACTTAGAATCAATGCTTCCTGTGGCAGACCCTCACAGGACATAATTGAACAGATACTATGGTCTGTTTTTGACCGTGCACTTATCAGTCTGACCTCACTGCACAAACAGCAGCTCCATTATTTACGGCTCGACTGTGCTCATTGCATGCAAGCAGCAGTTGCTTTGCTTGAACAGCCATCTGGTATAAAACTCATCATGGCTGCAACTGAGCCAAAGAACTTGAGCTTGCAATAATAATGGATCCTTTTTCTCTTTGTCTCTCTTCTGGATTTACATGTAATATACCACAGTAATATATATTGCCATACTACAGTGTATTGCCAAAAAAGCCTTTGTTCCAAGTATGTGAGCACACTGCTTTTCTTATTACCAGTCTTTTTCCTTCCTTCCTTCCTTCCCGTTTGGGAGAAGTGCCATTTGATTTAAGTGGGCTCCTCTACAGCTGGCTTCTCTGCAGCTGGGGTGCTTCATGAACTGCTGCATGGTACACTTAAGACGCTTTCATTATCATCTGCTCGCTTTTTGTTTGCCTGAATTCTCTTTTCTCTGCCTTTTACTGGCAAATTAGTTCTTCCTTCCAGGAGAGCTATATCACTATGAAACCCAAACATTTTTCTCACGTTTAATCTTTTATTTCTAATGTACGACAGATGTGTTTTTCAGAGGATTACTGTCGAGCACATTCATTTACTTTCATCTTACTTCTGTGAAATGGTTTGAGCCATTTTGATTTGATTTGACAAAGCATTTCCCAGGCTTTGTTAGTGAGGAAGACTCTATGGCTTTCTCCTGTGTGTCATGCTTACATGCGCTCTTGTTTCCGTTAGTTTTGAGGTTGATGTGTTTTCCTTTTTTTAAACGGAATAGACTTTGGACAACAGTCATTTGTTGGGTTCTTATAAAAACTGATCCTCAGCCAGCATATAAAAAAAGAAAAAGTCTAGTGTTATGCTTTTTCTTATCACCAAATTACATGGAAAGATCAAAACTGACAATGGTTTTGGAACAAAATATGAAGTGCAAAAGTTCGCACGTGCAGTAGTGACCTGAGGGTGGTATTGAGGCTCCTCCCAACAGGTCCTTGACACTAAGCTAAGAGTGAAACCACTTAATAGGTAGCTGCAGTTATAATCCACAACAGTCTAAGGCAGTTAAGATTTCAATGGCTTGTTCAATTAAATGATATAAAACTGTATTTATACAGCGCCAATTCACAACAGCAGTCTCCTCAAAGCGCTTCATATTGTAAGGTGAAGATCTTCTAATAATACAGAGAAACCCCAACAATCAGATGACCCCTATGAGCGAACACTTTGGCGACAGTGGGAAGGAAAAACTCCCTTTTAACAGGAAGAAACCTCTGGCAGAACCAGGCTCAGAGAGGGGCGGGGCCACATTTTGTCTGGTCAGCAGGGAGGACCTTTATGTTACCCACAGTCACAGCTGCCACTTCATTTTTGTACAGTGAGAGGAAGCGGTGACACATTATAACAATCATTATAGACAGTCTGTTTGATGCCATCAAAGCTCTTAAACTTCCTACTGAAAACAGAAATCTAAAAAAGAAGCTTTAAAATATATAGTTTTCCTTTTAGAGCTAATTTTATTCTGAAAGGTCAGCTGTGTGACATTTGCTTCTATCCAAACGCTAGTTGATATCTTTATTTTTTTCTGATGTAGGTGGGGTTCTCCTGTGTAACATGAAGCTGATCATAAACATGCAAGAAGCTTTGTTTCACAAACTGCAGTAAAACTCTGGGATATGCATTCTGAATGCACAGTACTAATACTTCTAAAATGGACTATTGGCTTAGTAGACATCTCTTCATTGGAATGAGAGATCCATTTCAGTAAAGCTAGTGCTAAGTTAAAGTATCTAAATGGATTTTACCTCTGTCAAATTAGGAATGTTGTCTCATTCAGACAAATAGCGAACTACCCGCGTAAACATAAACACACTTGGTGATTTCACACATGGACCAGATGTTTCAGTCCACAGAAGTAAATGAATCTTAATTTGGATGTCTTTCAGTGAGTTTTAATAATGAGAGTGTAAAACATCACCAAGGTTCATTTAACTGTAATGTCTTTAACTGGATACATTATAGCCTGTATGAGCAATACTGTGAAATCATGTTCAGTGTCATTCAAGCCTGTTCTGTTTTCAGTTTGGTGTTTCCTGAACAGCAAAAGAAAAAAAAAGAGAACAACCTGCATTTTTTTTTTTTTGACTGAAGTGCTACATCACACCCTTTGGTCTTGTCTGGTATTTGCTGAGTGGCATTAGACATGTTTGGAAGCAGTTTAAACTTCAGAAAAGCTTCACATTACAGGGGCTGAAAGAATCAGTGGGTGTTCTTCGTGGGAGGATTTAGGTGTGACTCTTGCTTTTTAAGAAATGTTTTTTTTTTCTTCTCTATGCAGTCTGCACGAGTGTGGAAATGTGTTTTCTGACCTGATTGACCTGATAACATGTTTTGTTTGAAGACACACACACACACACACACACACACACACACACACACACACACACACACACACACACACACACACACACACACACACAAAATAAAAGAAAGTAAAAAGGTTGACCCAGCACTGACTGCACACACACAAACACAGTATTTATATATAAATATGTTTATGATTCATGCTAGCTTTGAGAATAGTTCCTATTTTCATTACTATACAAATTGACCACTTGTTACAAATTTTGCATTACTTTTTAATATATTGTAAATAAATGATGGGGATTGTTTGGAATGGCTTCTAGAATGGTTGACTTGAAGTGTTTTGCTGCTGTGGGAGTGTCTGATGCACCTACTTTTGTATCTTCGTGTGTTGTGAGATAGCAGTATGGATGCTATGGGTGGCTGCTTTTAATATTTATTTCACTGTGTGTAATTTAAGGGAACATCAGCCCGTTTCTTCTGCTGCTTCTTTTGGCTACTCCCTTTAGGGTTCGCCACAGTGGAGCATCTGCTACCATCTAACTGTATCCCTAGCATCCTTCTGGCCAGTCCCAATGAACATCTTAACATCTCAACTTCTAGTTTGACCTGTATTTTGGTAGTTCCACTGTCTCCATATGTCTATACATCATAGCAAGTCTCACTACCATCATGTAAACCTTCCTTGTCACTCTCACTGCTATCCTTCTGTCACAAATCAACACAGAAACTCGTCGCACTCACTTCACCGTGCCTGCACTCTCTTCTTGACCTCTCTTGTGCACTCTGTTGCTTTGGATGATTGACCCCAGGTATTTTAACTCCTCTATTTTATACTATCTCTCTCATTCACACACGTATTATGTCTTGCTTCTGTGGATCAGTCTCTGACTGGCCATTCAGATGGGTGACAAATAAAAGAAAACATTTGGAACTTTAACTACTAAAGGCATCTGTTGACTCTGTTATGTTGTGGGAGGCATACCGCTGGCAATATTTGGGTCTACTTGTCTTTGTAGAGGTAAAGCACTTCCTAGTTTATCCTTTACCATGTGAAACATTTCTCTTCTGCAGCTTTTACTTGACAGACAAGCACAACACAAAGTGAAACACAAAACTAAACTATAAGGGCAATAAAATAAAATACAATAGGAAAACCAGATAAAATCAATGGATCTCCACCAGGGGTCACTTAAAAATACTGACATGCATGAAAATGTTGTACACATATGCTGTGGTTTTCCTAACAATGAGATCTCAACCCAGCTGAACACAATTTGTCATGTTCAGCAGCATTATAGAAGGGTTTAATATTTTCTCATTTGAATGTTGCTGTAGTTTTAATGCAAAAGTAAATTGAGGATGCAGTGAAACAAAGTCAATTTGCAGAAGTTGAGGAACCTCTACTCTGTAACATCATTGAGCCAGAGACTGATGCAGGACCAATAAACATCCTGCAGTCTGTTACAATTCTTTGCATGCCATTTTTTGTGTTCTGGTGCCTCAATCAAATTTAGAGTATACGTCTATACAAGTCTTAAAACAGGTTTCTGTTAGTTTTAAAGTGATGTTGCTGCTGGACTTTAACATCTTTCCGTCATGAACTGACACCAGCTTGAAGTCTTTCGTCTGCTGCGTTCGGTTTGGCAGAGCATGTCCTTTGTCTTTGTTTCTTTGTGCTTCTCCAGAAAAGTTTAGACAGAAAAATAAGGAACAACTGTCTGCTTTGAAATGATTGTAGTAATTCTTGTTATTGTTGTGTTTTGTTTGTTTGTTTGAAAAGTGGTTTCTTTCTTTCTTTATAGAAATTCAAGATTCAAGGAATATTGCAGTATGTCCAAAATGGGAATACTTGGATATCTAAAATATGTTCTTGTTACCCACTGTTCCTTAAACAAATGTATTTTGCACTGCAGTCAGCAGATTTTATATAAATAACTCTCTCACTGAGCTAACACAGCCAATCCCTCAGCATGTTTGTACTCTCTGCTCATATTGCCTTCATATTAAATCATTTTTCTTTTTAAAGAACTTATTTTAACATTGCAGTCAACAACAAACAAATCCTCCCTAACAAAAAAAAGTAACTTCAAGGCCAAATTGCATTTTAGTTCTTCACGCCAATAGACGGAATTTGAAGGTAGTGACACATCTAAAAAAAAAAAAGAGGTTTGGAAGAACAAAAGGCGTTCAGTTTGAAATGGTAAATGGTACTAAAAAGAAACCACTGGAGGAAGTTTCTGCAACTAATTCGATGGTCATAGAGTGAAAAGGTATTTGATCCCCAAGCAAAATATAATTTAGTACTTTGCGGAGAAATCCTTGTTGGCAAGTGCAACACTAAGACATTTCTTGTTGTTGTCACCAGGTTTACACACATTTGCACAGGAGAGATTTTGGCCCACTGCTATTTGCCTAAACTCTAAATTCTTTAGCTTTTTCTGGTTGCTAATTGGCAGCTTGAAGCTTCAGCTGGCTTAAATAGGACTGATGTCTGGGAACTGATGAGGCCTCTTGATTTCTCTTCTTTAGCCACTCCTTGTTACCTCGGCATTATGTTTTGGATCATGCCTCAAGACCCACCAATGACCCATCTTAAGTCTTCTGGCAGAGGAAAGGAGGTTCTCATCTAATATTCGACCATATTTGGCCCCATCTCTTGGCCCTTCAGTGTGGTCATCCTGTACCCTTAGCAGAAAAACAGCCCCACAGAATAATCCCTGCTTGTCTGTGCGGATGGTTTTCTTTAGGTCATCCTCCAAATACAGCCGGTCAAGTTGAGTTGTCAGAGTGCTCGGTTTTGGATTCATCTGACCACTTTTTTTTCTGAATCTTTTAGATCTCCACTGCCAAACATAAGATGGGCCTGTACATGCGCCTTCTTGAGCAGTGGGGACCTTGCTGTTGGTGACAAGAATTAATGCAAAAAATTCATAAGCAACTAAGAAAACTGAGACATTAATTAGAAATGAGCTATATTCTCCTCTAACATTTCATATTTATTGCATGTTTGGGAGAATGTGTAAAGGTTGGCCTCACCCATATGGAAAAGATATATATAAATCTTATAAAGTTTGTATCTGTCTTGTGTGAAACTTGTATGAAAAGCATATAAGTGTGAAAACAGATATAAGATCCCTTGAAAAATTATATAATGAAACTTGTATGTTTTGGATACTTACTAAAACAATATATGAAAGTAATGCGAAAGTGGCCACTTTCATGAGTAAATCATGTAAGCCTTATATGATTTACTCATGAAAGTGGCCACTTTCATGAGTAATCACATATAAGTTTTTACTATTTCTTTTCCGTATGGGCATGCAGTTTCCTTTCACAGGTCAAATGTGATTCGCCCTTCGTCAGTGGCTCCCCACATGCAGCGTAGTGCCACTGACAAGCAAAAGCCAGCAGGAAGCAACTGGAGGTGAGGTCAGATCATCTGTGGAGCTGGAAACTGAAATGGAGGCTTTTTTAAATAGGGAACATTCCCAAGCTGCAAACAGGCTGTTCAGCTTCACCTCTCATAACACATCAGATCGGCAGCTTGCTGCATCAGCACTTCCTGGTTGGGGAACTGTCAATTTCAGGCACTTCTCTCGGGTGTTAATAGCTTGTAGTTCTCTTCTGTCTGGAGTGAAATGAAAAGCTTACTGCCTTAAACAGCAACAGCCATTCTCTCTTTGAATTAGTGTAAAAATGAAGCATGAATTATTCCAATCCATCTTAGTCCTTCCTCTGGCTCATTGTCCTAGAAATCCTTCAAGTGGATTACAGATTACTGTCAGCAACCTTTGTCCTTCCTTAATCAAAATTACTTGAGCCCATTCAGTATTCAGGAACTGAATGATGAGATTCGGCCTTTCAAACACTGTAGCACATCTCTGCGGGCTCGGGGGGAGGGGACTGAGGTGGACTCGGATGACAGAGGGAGCGATAGTGGAAAGGCAAGCATGCCTTTTCCCTGGAGAGAGACGGTGACAAGAAGGTGCCATAAAAACATGCAATGCTTTCAGTGTTTTCTCCTGGATGCCTTGCCAGCTCATTACCCTTCCAAAT
Source organism: Rhamphochromis longiceps (assembly GCF_057381845.1). Lineage (NCBI taxonomy): Eukaryota > Metazoa > Chordata > Actinopteri > Cichliformes > Cichlidae > Rhamphochromis > Rhamphochromis longiceps. Next base: position 4,737,066 of record NC_140570.1, on the reverse strand, counting down.
GTAGCTGCTGTTTCTGTCTTTCCCCTTGGGCTCCTTGGCTGACAGTCCATCTTGTTTTCTGGCTGACTTGTAGTCGTTGCCTCTGACCTTGTGTCAAGCGTACCACAGAAACCCCTCTGAACTGTCATCTGCTCTGGACGATGAGGTCCTCGATGGTGATTTTTTTTTTCTTTTCACAATGGTCTCAGTGTGTCATGTATGACATCTGATTACTTTAATTATTGAGTATAAATTGTTTATAAAATGTCAGAAAGTAGTGAAATATTATACCCTTGTGATATTTAGTATTTTTAGTTCAGCTTCATCTGTTTTGTTTTCCCACAAAAAAATACTTTAACATCATGATGTAAAAATGTGAAATTTTTTACTAGAGGGCATTCTTCACATTCATCAAAGTATCCTTTGTATCCATAAATCTGATTTAGATAAAATAGTATAGAAGACAAACCCAGGTATCTTTCTTTTATCTGAATTTACTCACCCCGACATTGGCAATCGAATAAGCAGCTATACTAAGCTGGTTATCACCTCAGTAACTCAAACCAGATTTGCCTCTGTGTATTCTCATGTAAGAAGTGGTACTGGCAGAATCAGACCAGTCTTAAACATGTACTGGGAGCATAATGGCTGATTTTACAAAGGAAGGTAAAACTAGCATATTAGAAAATATGAAGATGTTAAATGCACATTACAGGGTGAATACTGTAGACAATGCTACTGAAAACCTTTAAACGACATTCCTACTATCTGCACAGGTCTGTGAGGAATTTCCAGGACTTTTATTTTTCAGAGAAGTTATTGATGAGCAGATGATGATTTCATATTTCTTCATTTCTAATCTTGAACATAACCAGGTTAGGTCTAAAAGAAGAAGTGACCCATCTTTGTAGTACAGAAAACCCAATGTAACTCTAAAGTTACCCAGATAAGCCCAACTCATTGTACAGGCCTCTGGTCCAGTATTCTGTATACAAAAGTATGATGTGAACACTTTGGTGCACAAATACTAAAAACAGACTTCACATTAACCTCCTAAGACCCGAACGCTTCCACGGCATTCATTTTTTATTTCTCTTTGATATTTGGGCTGATTGGGGCCTGATGAATGTAAAAACAAAGAATTACCAGATTTTATTTTTTACCTTATTTTTGTTTCTAAGAAAAATAAGAGCCACATATGAGGATATTCGTTTAAAATTTTGAAAGAACTGTAGCAGTATAATGTCCTCGTAGGTGGATATCAGGCCCTTCTAGAGCAAAATTGAGCATTTTGGTCTAAATAACCCAAAATGTGACGTCCACATATGTGGATGCCAGGTCCTAGGAGGCTGTCAAGATAAGTACTGCCCCGCTGGTTGCTGCAGATGGAAGACAGGTGGAGAGGTGTAGGTGTGGAACCAGGGATCCACCCCAAGGGTCAGATACAGGGAAGTAGAACCCGGATGGAAAAACACCAGACACTCACTCGGATCAAGACAGGGACGTCTAAAGAGCAACTAAACTTATGAAATGAAAAATCTTCCAAAAATCCTATAATTTTGAATTGGGAACAGGGAGTAGCATGTTCCATACTTGGATGTATTTTAATAATTTACAAAAAGATGACAGAAAAAAAGAGCAGTAGTAAAGATTAGTTCTAAATGCTGAGCGGCAATCTTCTAGAGCTGGCTGATAGAAAAGGATGTGCAGTACATTACCACAGTAGATTTGAAATGAAACAATTCAACTGAGTTCAATTTTATTTATACAGCGCCAAATCACAACCACAGTCACCTCAAGGTTCTTTATATTGTAAGGTAAAGTCTCTACAATGAACATGCAATTAAACTCTTAGCTTTAATTAAGAAGGTTAAACAAACATATTCAATTAACTGACAAGGAATGCTTACTATCTTTATACACAGCTCTCTAGTTTCAGGGGCTCATTCAAAAACCATTTCACTGACAGGTTTAGAATACTCCTTTGTGTTTTCTTAATAAACTAACCAGGTTTCAAGCCTGGAGAGGTTTTTACATTTGACATTTGTAACTGGAAGCTGTTTGGAATAAAATTACATGCAGCTTGATTGGAATGCACAAAAACTCCTTAATTGAGGTAAGAAGAACTTCACAAGTGGCCAAATACAGTTTTGATAGATTACTGAAAATTGTCCAAGTTGACCATAATGATTTCTTATTTAACACTTATATTACAAAGTGTTCACCACATAATCCAAACACAGTAAAGGCTGATTGCACAAACGCTGAGTGAGAGAAAGGTACAGTACATTCTTTAGTGGAAGACATCCTTGTTGATTTTATAGATTCTTCTGGGTGAAAATGAATGAAGTGAAGCAATGGTGCCAGACAATTTTTAATTTTATACACCAAACGCATAAACAAACAAAAAAAAAACCCCAAAACAATAAAAACTCATTAAGTGATGCCAGTTTAGTATGGCATATGAGAAAGAATCGTTGTGTGCATCTTAGCAGCATCCATGTAAAGGCAGCCTCTAATGTCCCCTTTTCTATGCTTAAGTGCTTTCCATCTGACGTTCACTGGTGATGGATACATCAGAGAGCAACTTGAGGTTAGTATTTTGCCCCTGGATATTTGGCGTACTCCATGCTCCTCCTCTAAAATGAGTTTATATCCAAAATGTTTCTGCAAAGTTTTGGACGTCACTGTAACGTTCAGTAATCAGCACCTCCTTGTCTTCTGGCTGCATCCCAGGAAATTTGAAGCCTGTATTTAACCACTATTTTTTTATTTTCAGATTCAGTTTTTAGTTTAGTTTTAGTTAACTGTAATAACTTTGGAGGTGAGATATCCCCACAGTTCACTCCTTGCACTTTGGGGTTTTACCTACTGGACAAGACCATTGGATCAAGACCTTCCCTGTGTCTTTGGGTCCAGACTGTCATTTGTGCCTAAGCAGTAAATGACACATCAGAGTATTTAATCTTCTTGGAGTCACTGGGTGGGATGCTGGAGAATGCGCTGACTGGGCAACAATGATCTGACCTCTAATTTCCTGCTTTTAAATTCAGACTGAGGTTATTGTACTGCCATAAAAATCTTACTAACATGATAGTCAAAGGAGCTTGGAAAGAAAAGCGTCTGGACTTCTTTAAGTTGCTTGAAGACGTTTCACCTCTCATCCGAGAAGCTTCTTCAGTTCTAAGGTCAAATGGTGGAGAGTCCCAGATATAAACCTAGTGGGAGTGACCCCCCACAGAGGGACAAAAGGACCCCCCCCCCCCCCACACCTTAGAACTGAAGAAGCTTCTCGGATGAGAGGTGAAACGTCTTCAAGCAACTTAAAGAAGTCCAGACGCTTTTCTTTGCAAGCTCCTTTGACTACGATGACCTGGATGACTGAGAACCTTCACAGACTTACTAACATGATGTCTAACCAGATACTTACTCTGGATGACATGACCTCGGTCTCCACAAACACTGTGAGGAATCTTAGAGTTTTATTTCTTTACTTTTTCCATCCATCCATCTTCTTCCACTTATCTGGGGCCGGGTTGCGGGGGCAGCAGCCTAAGCAGAGAGATGTCTACATTACCTGTTACTTGATTGCACTACCTAGAGGGTTATAAACACGTAGTGTGTGACTGAAGAAGAAACACCTCCAGCTTGTCCGGGGGAACACCAAGGCGTTCCCAGGCCAGCTGAGAGATATAATTTCTCCAGCACGTTCTGGGTCTGCCCCAGGGCCTCCTCCCGGTCCCCAGCAGGCATCCTTTGTCAGATGTCTGGACCACCTCAACTGGCTATGTGGAGGAGCAGCGGCTCTACTCTGAGCCCCTTCCGGATGGCTGAACTTCCCACCCTATCTCTAAGGGAGAGGCCCTCCGCCGTTCGAAGGAAGCCCATTTCTGCAGGTTGTATCTTTCAGTCACTACCCACAGCTCATGGCCATAGGTGAGGGTACGGACATAGATTGAACGATAAATTGAGAGCTTCGCTGTTACACTCAGCTCTCTCTTCACCACAGCGCACTGGTATAGCGTCCGCATCACTGCAGCCTCAGCACTAATCCGTGCTGCTTTTCAATGCACAGACTTTAAAGACTTCATAGTATCATGTTACCTCAATAGAGTACTACACTCTCAAACTGCAGGCTTACTTCCTGTGGTTCCTACAGTATTTAAAAGTACAATGCTAGGCTGAGCCTTCAGCTTTCAGGCCCCTCTTCCGTGGAACCAGCTTCCAGTTTGCTTTGGTAAGAAGTGCATTCATTTATTTTCCGGCCCTCTTTGTCTTTGAAATGGAAAACTTTGAATTGTTGAATTAAAGGAGATGAATCATCCCACGAGTGTATTAAAGAGAACTGGCAGTTTATTCCATCTGTTCAGTTCTTCTTTGATACTGTTTAGTATTGGAGTAAAATCATATATATTAAATATATCATTTGGAATGACTGAAACTTTAATGTTATTGTTAAACTGAGTTGAGTAGTTACAGCATACAGGCACACATAGTAAAATGAATTAGAGGCAAAAAAACAAAAAACTGCTAATAAAACTGTGAACTTGCAGGAAGGAGACTGAGGGATTTATTAGATATAACAAGATGTCACCAGCATATAGACTGAGTTTATGATTGGAATTAGTTTTAATGCCTGAAAATCTCTCATGCTGTTTTGTATGAAAAATGCATCCTTGCCTAGTAACTAATTTTTAATTTTGAAATTAAAACTGACAGATGGGTTCAGGTAGAGGTGGAGTTCATTAAGGGTCAGGCCTGACTCTTTTTAACGTTTGCAATTCGATGGTGAGAACCTGAAAAGGTAAAAGTATGCTTTGGAAAGAAAAAAGAAAGAGTCGGTCGGGCATGTGCAGGGATAAAGGGTGGGGAGAAAGCCCCTTGTAATAGAGTTCAAGCAGAGTGGAATTGATGGAGAGAAGAGAATAATATTAGGAATGACTTGCAATAGATGTCTACATTACCTGTTACTTGATTGCACTACCTAGAGGGGGCTATATACACGTAGTGTGTGACTGAAGAAGAAACACTCAATGCATCATGGGAATCTGCCAGCAGCCGAGACCTATTACAGCATAACTAAAGAAGGATTCAGGGTCACCTGATCTAACCCTAACTAAATGCTGCAAAAAGGAAAGTAGAAGAGGGACCTGAAAGCTGAAGTCTCTGCCTCCCATTTTACTTTTAAATACTCTGCAAGTAAGCCCGCAGTCTGACAGCGAAGTGCTCTAATGGGATGATATGGTACTATAAGGTCATTAAGATAAGATTGGGGCCTGATCATTCAACACTTTGAGTGTGAGAAGCAGCACTTTAAATTCGATTATGGATTTAACAGGGAGCCAAGGAAGAGAATAAGAATTCAGCTGTAAACACAGAGGCATCGTGGTTTATGCATGGAAAAAAACCCTGATCAGTCATCTTGTGATGCAACATACATCCTCTCTATTGCACGAGGGTGTAACCATTTCATTATGTACAAATCCACTCTTCCAGGTTTGTGTTTCACCATCTTTTCAACGTGCTATATCAAGAACCACACTGAAAGAGAAACAATTTCCTTCCTTGCTACTAAAACCTAGCAAGGAAGGTTACTTTACTAAAACTAAAGTACAATTTCACTGACTCAGACGGTATAGCAACTGTGACAGTTTGTCTTAAAACAACAATAATTTCACATTTTGATTTTTTTTTCTAAAAATAGATTTTTGACCATAATCTCGAAATTTCGACTTTATTCTCAAAATGATCAATAATATTTTTTTAATGTGGCCCTAATACTCGCAGAGATCAGTAGATCCCAGTCCTCAGAAAACATTTCACAAACAGACTTGTTGCAACAACAGTGTCCTCCTGTTATGGTACCATGCTAGGATTCAGCGCTTTAGAGCGGCCCATGGGATGGCTGCAGCTCAGGCAGTAGAGCACATCATCTAACTAATCAGAAGGTTGGTGGTTTGATTCTTGTCTGCATGCCAAAGTATCCTTGGGCAAGACACTGAAAACCAAGTTGCTCTGTGCTGTGTTAATTTGATTGTGAATGCTAAATATAAAACAGAGTAGAAAGAGGTGCTTGCATGAACAGGTGAATGATGCATGTTGTATAAAGTGCTCAAGTAGAGAAGTACTCCATAAGAACCAGTCCATTTTAAAAGTCTTGAGTGCTTCACAAGAAGGCAGCTGCTCTTCTTTTTAGTTTGTGAAGATGTTTCACCTTTCATCTGAGAAGATGAAAAGTTTTAAAACAACTGATGGAGAGTCCCAGGTATTTAACCCCTTGTGGGGTTAAAGTTCTTGAAGGTCATAATTTTGTTAGCAATTGCAGTCATGTTGGGATAGAGCATTGAACCCTGTCCTATTAAATGCAGCTGCTTTAACCTTTGAGACAAAGCAAACATGGTTTCCTTGAACTAACACACTTAATGGAGCTCAGCTATCTCCTATGCCATCTATCCAATTTACAAGTCTTTTATGCATATGCTGCATTGCAAAGTGCACTCATAGTGATAGCTGGGTCCATTGTCTCTCTGGGATTTCTTATTTAACTCCTATAGTGTAGATGTCCTGCCGAAAACACTCCGTCAGGTTGGCCTGTAAATATTCATCATCACAACTACTCTCTTTGCATTTCGCAGAAATATCCGTTATGATCACTTATGCTTGCATTGGCCTGAAACCATCATGACAGCATCTTCTCACCACAGTGAGAGAGACAAACTGACGTAACACTTGCAGTAAGCTTGGCCAAGTGGAAAATACTGCTGCTGTCACTCTCAGTGGCTCAGTGTCTGCATGTCTCTTCTAGCTTTCCAGTCTCACAGCAGCGAGTGGAAACTGAGTTCTGCTGGCTCACTCCCTTCTGGGAAATCGTTTTTTAAAGAAATGGTACTTCTGTCTGGTCCTCTACATTCTGGTTGATATTAACAAAGTTAACATTTTAAACATATTGAGTGAAAATTAACTGAGGAAGCCCATATCTGCAAAAAAATATTGAAAACTCATCTATTAAGTCAAAATAGCTGACATGCTCTTGAATGTCACTCCAGGAGACATTTTTGTACATCTTGAGATATTAAAGAATGCCAAAAGTCAAATTTCGCACATCTAGTTCAAATGTAACACTGTTGTTGCTTCATTGGTACATGTTATTGGGTGTCAGCACAGACACTAATAAGACCAAGACAACACAAAAGCCTTCATCACTTTGGAGGTGTGTGCCAAGTTTCTCACTTTTAAACTTTTTTGTCCCCTTAAATACTTCCTGTTTCTTGGTGAGTTGCCATGCCGACAGGATGTTTTCATAAAAAGCATCAGGGTCAAAAGTTCAGACCATGTTTAAGATGAATCCAGTCAACCTGCGAGGAGTAGTACACGAAAGCATAAAACATGACGCTGCATGTTTCTACCAGGTTACACTCCAAATATTTCTATTGGCTTATAGTCTTGGTATATATTGTGACTGTTGTCACAAGTTGGACCTTATTATTCATCAGAAGTTTGGCAAGATTGAACAATGTACGTGTGAATGACAGAAAATTACAGCTTTATGGTGACTGATTGAACATGCCCCACAATGAAAAGTCAACAGCTTTACACTTTGTACTAGCGTCACCAAAGTCTGTAGCTGAGACAGACCAAATATGAAGTTTTCCTTTTGATCCCTAGAAGAAATCTGAAGAAGTACGCTGTCTGAAAATCACAATAAAGTCTTTTTAAAATCAAAATGGCAGAGGTCCTTTTGAGTTTGGTTATTGTTTTGGGGTTTGGGGTGTTACACATTTGTGCCAGATGGTGGAACAGTGGAGCTATGGTGCCATTTTTACCCTCCCTGTTTGAAACCCATCAACATATGCAGATTTTCATCTATTTGAGAGCATATTTTGGTCCTCAAAATAAAAAACAGAGCAGTATCTGCTCTGGTTGGTTGTTGGTACATGGGACTTAATAATTACATTTAAATAATTCAAAAGTTATTTTTAGAAGATAAATTGTGTGTGTTTTTTAGTATATCATGAATATTTCTGATGACTTGATCCTTTTTCTTCACTTTTACCCTGCATACAGGACAACTGGACAGAAAACAGGACAAAGCACTTTCCTTGCTGTGTAGGTACTGTTCATTGTGTATATCAGTGCTTTCACCACTAAAAACATTTACAGGATGAATGGTAAAATGTTCTGTAGAGTTGCTGATAAAATTACACAGCTTTAAGTTTTTGCTTGCTTATATGAATCATTATTGGTAGTTATACTGACACATGAGTCTCTGGACAGAGCCTTGTGTGCATAATAAGTAATGCCATAGGTGAACCACGAGGCATTACTTATTCAGGACCTTAAAAGGTGCCAGAGTTATATTAGGGGAGCCATGAATACTCTTCATATACAACAGTAAGATGTAATTTTACGAGCTAGATATTGTTCTGTAAGCAATGTTTCAGTTGATGGTTATTCGTAGTTAAATATTTGCATTTGCATGTTTAATGTAATTCTAATTCTTGCATTTGTATAATGTCTCTTTGCTCCCATTTGCAGTCACTTAGAGGCAAGGGAGCAAATGGCTCAGTGATCTCTGTCGTTTCACTGCATAATTTTCCCATTCCCACTGATGGCCTTGGATGGCATCCATTGTAACAGGGCCTCTGATTAGTGATTAAAATGTTTACTAGTACATGGGGAAATGGAGCTAGGCAATAGTCCACCTCCATAGCCTAAGCACGCAGCTCTAAGCACGCAGCTCTAAGCACGCAGCTCTAAGCACGCAGCTCTAAGCACGCAGCTAGCTTCACACAGACAGATTGCTCAGTGGCTGATGTCTTTTTTAACACCATTTAGTTGATAAAAGTTCCTGAAGGCTCTGGACGTTGTAGGGCTGTCCTGGTTGACACGCCTCTGCAATGTTGCGTGGAGATCAGGGGCAGTACCTGTGGACTGGCAGACCGGGGTGGTGGTCCCCATCTTTAAGAAAGGGGACCGGAGGGTGTGTTCCAACTACAGGGGGATCACACTCCTCAGCCTCCCTGGGAAAGTCTATGCCAGGGTGCTGGAAAGGAGAGTTCGTCCGTTAGTCGAACCTCGGATACAGGAGGAACAATGCGGTTTTCGTCCTGGTCGCGGAACACTGGACCAGCTCTTTATCCTCTCCAGGATACTTGAGGGTGCATGGGAGTTTGCCCAACCAGTCTACATTTGTTTTGTGGACTTGGAGAAGGCATTCGACCGTGTCCCTCGGGGTGTCCTGTGGGAGGTGTTGCGGGAATATGGGGTGTCTGGCCCATTGCTACGGGCCATTCGATCCCTATACAACCGTTGCAAGAGCTTGGTTCGCATTGCCGGCAATAAGTCGGACTCGTTCCTGGTGGGTGATGGGCTCCGCCAGGGCTGCCCTCTCCGGTTCTGTTCATAATTTTTATGGACAGGATTTCTAGGCGCAGCCAAGTGGCGGAGGGCTTTCGCTTTGGTGGCCTCAGAATCTCATCTCTGATTTTTGCAGATGATGTGGTTCTGTTGGCTTCATTGGGTGAGGGCCTCCAGCTCGCACTGGAACGGTTCGCAGCCGAGTGTGAAGCAGCGGGAATGAGGATCAGCACCTCCAAATCTGAGGCAATGGTTCTCAGCCGGAAACGGGTGGAGTGCCCACTCCAGGTCGGGGATGAGTTCCTGCCCCAAGTGGAGGAGTTCAAGTATCTCGGGGTCTTGTTCGCGAGTGATGGGAGAAGGGAGCCGGAGATCGACAGACGGATTGGGGCTGCAGCTGCAGTAATGCAGACGCTGCACCGGTCCGTCGTGGTGAAGAGGGAGCTGAGTGTAAAAGCGAAGCTCTCAATTTACCGGTCGATCTACGTCCCTACCCTCACCTATGGCCACGAGCTGTGGGTAGTGACCGAAAGAACGAGATCGCGGATACAAGCGGCAGAAATGAGCTTCCTCCGAAGGGTGGCTGGCCTCTCCCTTAGAGATAGGGTGAGAAGTTTGGCCATCCGGGAGGGGCTCAGAGTAGAGCCGCTGCTGCTCCACATCGAAAGGAGCCAGCTGAGGTGGTTCGGGCATCTGACAAGGATGCCCCCTGGGCGCCTCCTGGGTGAGGTGTTCCAGGCATGTCCCACCGGGAGGAGGCCCCGGGGCAGACCCAGGACACGCTGGAGAGATTATATCTCTCGGCTGGCCTGGGAACGCCTTGGTATTCCCCCGGATAAGCTGGAGGTGGTGGCTGGGGAGAGGGAGGTCTGGGCCTCTTTGCTTAGGCTGCTGCCCCCGCGACCCGGCCCCGGACGAAGCGGATGAAGATGGATGGATGGATGGAGAGTTGATAAAATGATGGAAATCCAGGGAGGGTGGGTCACTGATGCATCATCCATCCATCCACCCATCCATGTATACACGCATACATATAATGAATATGTCATTAATTGTTGAATTTACAATAGCTCAACAATGTGGGATTACAGTGTTGCGTTGTGTTGTTTGACCAGAAAATAAAACAACAGTGATAACAGCCCCCCATTGAAAACCTTTACAGAGTCTGACCCTGGTGTGTGTGGTGCAGGATGGGGGTGAGCGCGACACACTGTAGCCACTAGTCTCACAGAATGACTTACAGAATGAATGAATTAATAAAAGATGTTTCATAAAATACATTTAAAAAGATGACTGACAAACATTGTAAAAGATAAAAGTATTCCTCTCTATTTAAATTAAGATGGGATTATGTCCCAAAAAATGTTCATGTGAAAATGTGCTAAAGATAAATATAACTGAAGCAGAATTACATAAACTGAGTAAAACATGCAATGAATTCTATCCATGTCTGACTGAATGTTTCAATGTGAATTCTCTGTGTTAAGAATAACAAAGTGAATGTAATGAAATGATTTTAAAGTTTAACCTTTGTGTTTGTTAACTCTTGTAAGTCTGTGGGTGGGTGGTCACTGGATGTCAGCAACATGATTGGACGGCCAAAATGTGTCCCCCACCTCAGCTCCAGCTGAGCTCTTCATACCAACCGACTGACAGAATCAGAGCTATTAGGACTTTTCAGTCAGAGCCGAAACCAAGAAAAACAGTTCCCCCCCCCCCCTCGCTCTTTATCCAATGTTTTAACCCTCCTGCCATCCTTTAAAAAACTCACACCCATCACCCTAGGGACCATTCTCAGCCACGCCATAAAAAGACCATATATCCATATTTTATTCCACTTTAAATTAGCCAACCTTGTAAAACTACTTCTCCCTGAAATATTCATGTAAAGTTTTAATTATATTTTCGTTGTTTTAACCCTTCAAATCCTAGTGTTATTACATGAGCGCCCTGTGTTATAAGCCCCAAAAACCAAAAAACGAAACTAAATATTTCCACAAAAAACCAGTTGAAGTAATATGTGATTGTCATTATAAGTAGGCCTTTAGATGGACCAAAGATTGGCACCAACATACATTTTGACCTGCCATTATTTTTTTTGCATTTTTTTTGCAATTTAAAAATTAAAACTTCAAGGCCCTGAGTCTTCATTGACATCCAAGAAAAGAAGAAAAAATAAAATCATATGATGATAATTTGGGGTTGAAAAATAGCGTTTATAATGGAAGTCAATGGGCAGAAAATGGTCCCCAGGGTGATGGGTGTGGGGATTTCTGCTGCTCAGCCATTTTAGGCTGATTTAAGGAATTCACACTGGAATATTAACATTGACAGGTAAAAACTATCCTGTGGCAAGTTTGGTTATATTCCACTGAACACAGTGGAAATGGCAGCCATTTAACACATAGCAGTGGCACAAAAAGGTCCCAAGAAGGCAGGAAGGTTAAGTAACAAGAACCTTTTGTTCTGTTTGGGATCACTGTCAAGCTGAAAAATGAAGTTATTCCCAATCAGATGCTTTCCAAGCCACATTGGACAATAGATCCAATGACTTAGAATACTTTTCTGTAAGATCACCAACAACAATGGCTAAAATGCAACCATGCCAAAGCCTCCACTGTGTTTTACAGATGGCTCACTCACTGTTACTTACCTTACTACTGACTCCCTCCATTTGAACTGGGCCTCTTCTCCCAGTTTGCTTCTTTGTTCGTGCTGGTGTGAAGACCGTCTGTGCTGACTCCTTTGCAAAGGTTTCTTTTAATAAATCTCAGAAAAAACAGTTTGGCTTCAACACTCAATTTTATTTTTCACAACACCCTCAGGTCCTGTGTCAGGTCTTTGCTGGATTTCCCCCCCATTCATTAGGAACATGACTTTCACCAATCATCTGCCATAGTGTTTTAGGCCTGCCACATCTTTTGTCCTCAGTTTGTCAAGTTCCCTCAAACTTTTTGGGATATCTTGCACACCATGCAAAGATGTGCCGTGTTTTTAGCTAACAACACAGTTTATGCCTGTCAAACAGTTCTGACATTTTCTTGTAGATTCAACTAAAGAAATGGGAACAGTGTTTTTGTGACAGACTGCTGATAACAAAGTGCCTAAATACACAATTTCAAATGGGTTCTTGGTCAAGTTGTCTGTTATATGCAGACACAACCCTGATTCCTGTCATGAGTCAGGTGCCTTTTTTGCTTGATTCACATTTAGGTCTGTTAGTAGCGTAAGAAACAAACAAACAAATCCTCTGAAAATGGTCAGACACAAGAACTGGACTGGAAAGGAGCGAAAGTTTTATCAGAAGTCATTCAAAACTTTCCATGCTATCGTGTTTACAGACAGAATTACACATGCGCAGTAATGCTACCATAAACATGAGCCTCATCACATCTCGTAAACTTTCTACAAGCACTACTTTGTGCAAATCAACTCAGGAGCTTCAGATCAGTGGATTGATAGAGCCCATCTATAATGTTTGTATAGTAATTATGGAAATCACAAAATATTAGTTAGAAATCAGATCATGAGAGAAAGCCTATAGCCTAGTTACATGGATAACAGCACACATATTCATTATGCTTGAAAGCATTTGATTACACCTAGTGCCAAAAAAAACAAAACTTACAAAGAATACAATCATAGAATTTAAACGTAGTGATTAAATGAATTTACTAAAATTATAATTTAGCTGTTATTATTATAAAACACTCGCTGTGTTGCAGATCTATAAAGCTGAGTTCCTCTTTGACTGGAAGCGTCTTATGTGGAAAGGTGAAAGGTCATAGGAGGGCACTTCTCCCAGGCTGAGTTCGCACAGAAGCTTGCCAATGATTGGTCCAAACTTGAAGCCATGACCTGGAAAAATAAAGAAGCCTTCATAATAGGTCATCAAGCTGTGTCAGATCAATTGATGTCTTCATGTGAACCAAAGCCAGGCACCTTGCAGTTAGAATAAAAATAGCCTGTATTTCTTGGGCTTTGTCTGAATAAGGCGCTGGGTTTGAGATTCACATGAGTGAACACATAAAAGAAAAGCAAAGCTGTTGCAACTCCTGTCACTGAGAATATACTCACTTTAGTGAACAACACCAAATACTAAATTAGGGGAGAGTTGTCCTTTCTTGGCGTAATGGCTTCATGTGCCTTAGCTCAGGAGTAAGATGAGAGAAATACTATTTTTAAAATGAGGCGTCACGATTCATTGTTTTTAGGGTCTGAGAAGGAAATTGTGAATATCAACGGGGCTTGAAGAATGCAGCACAGTGCCATCTGACAAAGGTCTCAAGGCTCCTGTGGATTCTGTCTGGCTTTGAAGTCATAAAAAGCTGCCTTTGACAGTTTGGACCTGTGAATTTTCATCTTGCCAGAGAAGGAGAATGGAAAACCTAGGCCAAGCCTACAGGATGATATTGTAGCCATGGCAACCGTTCTCAGTACTTGCTTGAAAGTACTTATGTCACGCATTAATGATGAATGCATGAAGTGAAGGAGAGAACAGAAGGAGAAACATGTTTCTGTGTTACGATTAAAGCATGTGAACTTCCTCAAAATATGAACTTTGTGAGTGGAAGGATGGAGACTGAGCACATCCAGTACACTTAATAATTAACAATTAGTAGCATTAGTTATGATCACTAGTTATGATTGCAATTGGAAAATTGTATTTTCTCTGAAAACATGTTATCAATTTTACTGAAAGAATAAAAAACAAAACAAATGAGGCCACTACAGTAATTCAGCCCACTATTTGGGTCTGTATTTAAATAATTTAATCATCGGATGGCTCCCCTTGTAACTTGGTAGCAACAAGCAGGACCACTGATGAATCCCACTAGCCTTGGTGATCTAATAGATTTTTATTCAGTGCTACTGTGAGGCTAACATTTTTGGAGTTTCCTCTAGAAAACTATCAGGTTAATACATTTTTGACTTAATATTAGAGATGGACCGATCCGATATTACGTATCGGTATCGGTCCGATACTGACCTAAATTACTGGATCGGATATCGGAGAAAAATAAAAAATGTAATCCGATCCATTAAATATCACGAAAGCACCTCACAAAACTTACAACACACCGTAACTCACCTCAGAACGTTAGCACGTCGGAGCAGTATGCATCACGTGATAGAGCGGCTGTGGCATTCGGGACCTGTCGGTGGTCTGGATAGCATGTGGAGCTTCGCTAGCAACCCGGCATTTCATCTCCGACAAAGTTATCCCCGAGAGAAGTAAAGCAAGTGTGTAAGTCCATCTCTGAATGTTTGTAAAGCATTCCTGCGTTAAGCTTAACAAGTGACTGCCTCTCCTGCTGCTACTTCAATCATGAAACTGCTTAATGATCAGCTGATCGGCTTTTCTGTGCGAGTCCGTGTCTCTTGTTTGTTTTTGGCCCACTTTGCACCAGAAAGAGGAAACCAGCGGCTGAACAACAGCAGCACGTTTAAGCTTGATCAGCTGTTGTTAGAATTTATTTAATATTACTTTCTACTCCAGGATCTTTTTCTACGTAGCTGACGCTGGTAACTGTGCAGGGGCGGATCTAGCAAAGTTTAGCCAGGGGGGCCGATAGGGCATGAACAGGGAAAAGGGGGCACAAAGACATACTTTTCTTTCTTATTCTCATTTAAAATGTCTAGCTTTTAATAAATAATTATCTGACACCCAAAGTTTTAATTTGATGTAAAATGAATAGAAGTCCATTACTGTATATAGTGACTATTAAGTCTAATATATATACCCTAGTAAGCTATAGTACTTTTTCCTTTGGGAAGGTACCATCTGTGCAGTCTGCAATTTTGTTGAAGAAAGATGTTGAATCTATTTAATATTTCTTGAAAAATAATTGATTTCTGTGCATTTTTTTTCACACTGCATCAAATTAAGGTTGATTACGTCGATTAAGCATCATGAGGTGGAGCGTGAGGGGTGGTTCCCTATTTTTTATTTATTTATTTTTGTTGTTGCTGGGAGTTGGAACCCTATTAGTTAGGTTGCTTAATATTTACGCTAAGTACTCTTTAAAATACCAGAATAGGGAGGATGGTGTAGGTTTAAGTTTATTAGATTGATCAGTATTGCTGAACTATGAAATATTTTTTTTTGCATACAGGTATAACAGAATAGCTTTAGTGTAGTTGTTGTTTTAAACTTGAGTATGAACTTATACAAAATGCAGCAAGATATTTAAAAAACAGTTTTGTTGATTAAAAAACACTATATCGGATTCATATCGGTATCGGCAGATATCCAAATTTATGATATCGGTATCGGTATCGGACATAAAAAAGTGGTATCGTGCCATCTCTACTTAATATTGGAAGGTCATTAATTAGCATCTACTTTATGGTCAAAGTCTTGCATGGATACTAACTATTGGGTTGCCAAATGCCACTAGAAAGGCTTTAGTTTTTAATGACACTTGCTGAACTCTGTTCATAGACAGTAATTTCTGGAAGTGTTCCTGAGCCCATCTAGTGAGTTCCATTCCAGTGAGTTTCACAATCGTACATTGAGGAACATTTTTCTGAAATTGTTTGTACAATTTATAGATGCAGCTTTTGCAGGTTGGGAAATCTGTGACCATCTCTACCTCTGAGAAACTCAGCCTCTGTGTCCACCTATTACAGGAACATGCTTGGTGAGTTCTTTAAAACAAACTATTCTTTCACAAATGTTTACAAAGGCAGAATGTATAGCTATGTTTTTTTTTTGTTTTGTTTTTTTTTACACCTGTTGCAATGAGTCTGAAACACCCAGATTCAAAGATGAAGTGTGGCCTGATACTTCTGTCCATATAGTAGAAGAGTGGAGTGTAGAGAGAGCATAAACAGATAGGACAAAATACAAACTGGAAGGCAAACAATGTTCATTCTCACCAATAAATCTGTCTTTGATTTAAGGCACATAATTAAATTAAATTAATTATGGACTTCCACAAGATTTTGGATACAGTATACATGCTTTCCTTAGGCATTTGAAAGCATACCATACATTTTCATTGCATTGATACTCAACTTTATCCATGCAGCCAGATGACACACATTAATTAGTTATACTGCAGGAATGGCTTAAAGCCAAAGATCTAGATGACTTCTAATTTCCTACTTGTACATTCAAATAAACAAGATGTTTTGTTCTTGGCCCTAAAAATTGTAGCATCATGATGTGTGGTTGGCATTAACACTGACAAAAGCTGGACTCATTTTTGACCACGATAGGTCATTCCACGTGCATGTTACACAAACATGTATGACTGCCTTTTGCATTTGTGCAGTATCTCTAAAATGAGAAACATCCTACGTCAAAGTCATGCTGAAAAACTAGGATAAGCATTTACTACTTATCCCCATCTTATCTTAATAAACTCAGAGTACCCGATCACCACAAAAGACTACTAGCTTATTTGCGGTCCCTAGTCCACAGCTTTCAGGCCCCACTTCTGTGGAACCAGTTCTCAGCTTGTTTTCTATGAGACAGACACCCACGCTAGTTTTAACTTCAGGCAGAAAACTTTCTGTTTTGAGAAAGCGTATAGTTACGTTACAGTAGGTGCTGGGGGCTTCCCATGATGCACTGAGTGTTTCTTGTTCACTCACCTAAAGCGGCTTGAGGTGACTGCTGTTATGATTTGGTGCTATGTAAATAAAACTGAATGAAACTCAAATACACAGATGAAGACTTGCAGCAAAATATTCCTGGTGAAAAATGGAAGCAGTGCATGCTGGTGCACCTCTGCAGCACTTGATGCACAGGCTAAGTACAGACCTACCATTTCCTCCATGGCTGCACATGTGCATTTGGTGTGAAGCTCTACATTTTTAGCTTCATTACTCATACACCTCTAAGAATAAGAAAAAAAAAACAACCCCATTAATACGTAATCTATATTTGCAACATTTTCTATTGCAGGCCTGTTAGCCCAGTGAGCGCATACTTGTCTGAGAGCAAAGCACTGGGAGCAGGATATTAATTACAGTTATAATTAGGTAAAGGACACGACTGCATGAAGACACGGAGAGGTGCCAGGAGACACTATAGATAACTGCAGGAGAGGAGAGGTGGAGTTGAGCAGGCCGCATGGGAGCCTCTGGCATGTTAATTAGAGAAGAACACAAATGTAAGAATAACGGTGGTTAAGAATCCTGATGTCTCCTGTGAAAATGAGGATACAACTATTAAGTAACTGATGGGTCCTGGAAAATCTGTCACTGGCCCCTAGAAATTCCCACTATAAATGCAGTTTACCAATCAATCAGTAAAGCTGCAATAATTTTTATACTGACCAAAAACAAATAACACTTCTGATAACTGATTCAACATTTGAGAACAAATAAAACTGGAAAGTTTTCTGCAGTAATAAAATTAAGATTTGAATGTATGAAGACAGGGATATTATTTGGACTTTTTGAATATTTTGATAAAATTATTGCTAATTACTCAGTGCTATGTATTAACTAATTCAGACTTGACACAAAACGTACACTATTATTACACTTGTCAATAAACAATATTTCAGACTAGACCATCTTCAGCTGTTGCTGTCAAAATGTCATAAAGAATAGCAGCTTGTCAGGACTTTTGTGCTGGACTTCTTATTACTTTCTCCAAAAGGCTCCCCGAAAAACCTTCAGAGATTAGAACCAGATATAAAAAAAGCTACATTTTTACCACATTAACTTCCTGTTAATTGAGAATTGAGTGCACAAATCCTGATGATCAGGAATGGCTGGATGATATGAGATCATGATCAGTCAACATGAATATCACAGTATAAATCACGTCCTTATTTCTGTCAAACTTAAAGGTTCCTTTTTATTCGTAAGTGCAGATGTGAAAATAAAAGGTTAATTTTGGTTAAAATTTGTATTTATTATCTGTCAGAAACTAAACTGGCCACTTTTGCCACCGATCTGTATTTATGGGAACAATGGCAACCTCATACTGTGCATATATCTCATATTGTGCATATGCACAATA
This sequence comes from Rhamphochromis longiceps, assembly GCF_057381845.1. Taxonomy (NCBI): domain Eukaryota; kingdom Metazoa; phylum Chordata; class Actinopteri; order Cichliformes; family Cichlidae; genus Rhamphochromis; species Rhamphochromis longiceps. Next base: position 4,718,747 of record NC_140570.1, on the reverse strand, counting down.
TAGGGCAAATGTGTTACCTAGATGTGAGTACAGATTTTAATATCTCTGGAAAACTGCATCTCCATTCTTGGAAGCTCTCAGACTGTAGATAATAAGAGGGTCTAAAGTTTTTTTTAAGTGCATTTAAAGTCTTTAGACAATAGTAAGAAATATAGATTCTTTTCTTTCCTTTTGGTTGCAAAAAAACCCCCCAATTATATTGATCTATATGAATTATTAGTTAATCCTAAAAAATATGATGTCCCTTTTTTGTTAAATAACATTAATTAAACTGTCTTACTTACATTTACTAAAAGCAAACATCTGGCTCCTCTTTCTTTCTGCAACTACTCTTCATTTCTTTTTCCCTCTTTAGGCTGCTGCTCTGACAGAGGTGAAACCCTTGATTCCCCGAGTTCCGAGTAACACTGCTGTTCTTCCTGGAACAAGCAATGCTGATTAATTTAGCTGCTGCTCCTGCTGTTTTGGAGTTGGCACTCATCTGCACACATCTGGTGTACACAGTGCCAGAACACTTCTTGCTGTTCTTTGTCTTGAGCTGTTGACATTTTCATTTTAACAACGCCGCTGACTCTGTCGACTGAATCAAAACAGACACTGTTTGTTTTGTTTGACTGCTGTCACGGTGTTTTGCCTTTAATAAGCGATTGTGAGGATAATGGCTTAATACAGTAAAGGTGTCAACAAGCCTTGTCAGCTAGTTTCATGATGCTCAGAGGAGCCTGCCATTTTGGCTCATCTTTAGCTGATAATCCAAAAATGGAATAGGGAAAAAATATTTAAAAAACGAACTATTATTTCAATGTACTTTTTCAAAAACCATTTGTACCAATTTATTTATTTAAAAAAAAGAAAAGAAAAGAAAAATGTAAAAAAAGAAAAAAAGAAAAAAAAAAAGAAAAAAAAGAAACAGGCTGTGTATGTAACCAAGGTGTGCACAAAGGAGGTTTGAGGAGATTAATGCTGGTGGAAACTCATTGATCTTGTAAAGTCTTCAGTAAATTTATCGTTATTTTAAAACTCAGTGCTACTGTTTCTTTGGTAGTACAGCTACACATTTCAGCTCTTAAAATGTAGGTTTGATCATTTAAACATGATATCTAAGTGCATCTAGAGACATTAATGAATTATATGTGGAAATCAGTTCATGTGAATATTACTGACTAACTCTTTACAAACCATTAATGCACATACGTCTGATATGATACATTTAAATAAATTTAAATAAATAAATTTAAACCAACGCTGAGATTTTTCCAAAAATATTTTTGACACTGTCTTGATAAAAATTGTTATTTGTGTGAAAACATTTTCAGGTCGTATAATCTCACGCCACACTGAGGCAGACTGTGGGCGATACAAGCCTTATTTTATATTTCACATTACAGTACAAACACGATTCAAACGTGACGGCGGTGTTTTAAGATGTGAGAGATTTGCGACGTTTAGCACAAATCTTGTGTAGTTAGTGTGTAGTGTAGTCAATAGTTTTGTTGTGTGTGTCAGAACAATGAGGCGACTGCTGAATGTTACAGGAGTTACAGGAGTGATACATCTCCTGTTGTCAGGCCTGCAGGTATCAGGCTGTTGTTCTCCTTTATCTCATAGTGGACAGAAATTATTTTTTGGAGCGGCACAAATAATTTGTGTGGCATCAAATTTGATGCAGAACAGCTGCAATATTACTAATATTACTACAGGACCAAGGTAGTTCAGTAGGGTGATTAAATCACACAGTGGTACACAGTAGTACTTATCTGCTATAATATGATAATTAAATAAAATAAATTTTACAAACTGTAAATAAAGCTAATTCCAGCATTCAATTTCCCCTTTTTATAAAATGAATCTCTTTGCTCAATGAAATATTGTTAAAGGGACTTTTTCCAAAATGATTTGTTGAGGAAAAACAAACTCAGTTGAAGCTCATATTCATTGCGTTAAATCATTATCACGAGCATCTAAATGGAACTGCTGCAAGTTTATCAGCTACAACACAGACTCAGAAACTAGTTCAGGAAAATGTCATTTTGTTTTGATTTTTTGTGATTTTGCTTGATTTGATTTTTCTGACTTTTGTGTCAAGGACCCAAGGACTTTGTTGACCATCAGGGATGATTTTGAAGAATTAGAAGGGATTAATGCAGAGTGTCCACAGCTGCAGGGTTTCCTGAGTGGAGAGGATACCTGTCTAGTGTTCATGACTACTTAAAATCCCCTTTCCCACAGAGCCCTTGTGCCTGAGGCATCACCACACGATGCACCTTACCTTGGTTCTTCGTTTTCAATATTAACTATTAACACAGATCTGGTTACGCTGGAAATGTCTCAAAAGGAAACGTCTACATTAAGAAATTAACACCTGCATTGACAGCAAAAAAATATTACCATTCCTATCTATACTTTGGTTTTTTGTGTGGTTTGAATAACTGTGATGGTCTGAAGCAGCTCCTGTCTGAAATTCTCAGAGCTAGAGTACTGACAGAATTAGCTGTTGCTAGGCTACAGCTACTACTACAAGTATGCTAAATGAAAAGAAACCTCCAAATATAAACTGACATAGCTATTTCATTAAAAAAGGAATTAACAGTAGTTTTGAATGAATAGAAGTCAGCTATTTATCCTGACAAATATGGCTAGAGTTATATGTGCTACACATGTTTTCTTTCATTTTTTTGGAGCCATATTGTGCTGTACCTGAAAATCCTGCTCCAATCACGATGTTGCTGTATGCAGGGTGGTAGTCCAGCACAAAATGATGGTCAGGCGTTAGCTGCAAAAAACAATAAAATATGAAGAGTTAGTAAATTTTAAAAAAACAACAACAAAAAACCCAACAAAACAAGAAAAAAAATAATCAGAAAGTGCAGGTTGTTGTTTCAAGACGGTGCAGCTGTACCACTTTAGAACTTAAATCCTCTAGGCCCCCTGCCTGCTTGGGTGGAAGAATGGTGTGCATGGTACTTCTATATAAGCCTTTATACTGCACACAGAAAATGACAACGATCAGACTCTCCTGTAAGCACTGGAACTGAACCCTAGAGTTTTCACCAAGTGTATCAAAGCAGCCCTGAATTCCTTTTGGGCAGCGGGACTCAGAGTGTTAACATACTTGGATAAATTTCTAATATGTATTTCTAACAGAGGGGATCCACTACATTTTTCTATCCTCTTCTTCCATTAACATCCAACTTATTAATGTTAATTTGTTAATTCAACATAACATCATAAGTTATGTTACAATAGGTAGGCTGCTGGGGGATTCCCATGATGCATTGAGTATTTCTTCTTCAGTCACCTTTCTCACTCACTATGTGTTAACAGACCTCTCTGCATTGAATCATACTTGTTATTAACCTCTGTCTCTCTTCCACAGCATGTCTTCTATCCTGTCTTCCTTCTCTCACCCCAACCGGTCGCAGCAGATGGCCCCGCCCCTCCCTGAGCCTGGTTCTGTCGGAGGTTTCTTCCTGTTAAAGGGGAGTTTTTCCTTCCCACTGTCGCCAAAGTGCTTGCTCATAGGGGATCATATGATTGTTGGGTTTTCTCTGATGTATTATTGTAGGGTCTACCGAACAATATAAAGCACCTTGAGGCAACCTTTATTGTGATTTGGTGCTGTATAAATAAAACTGATTTGAACACACTCAATCTTTACACATCTGCTCAGCATATCAAGTACATATGCACTCAGCACCAGCACATCCACATCTACATAATGCATCCCTATGGAACATCCTATCAAACGTTCTTTTTTTCCCCTCACCTGACTGATGTATGTACCGTAATTGTCGGGCTATAAGCCGCTACTTTTTGCACAAGCTTTGAACCCTGCGGCTTTTAGTCAGGTGCGGCTTTTCTATGGATTGTCCATGAGGGGATTTGTTTTGTTTGTTCCGCTGTTGTACGGCACTACGTTGCCTGGCGGAAGGATCGGGGTTCAAGAGTGGTATGTTGGTCACATGTCCATCCGCCAGGCAACGTAGTGCCGTACGAAGTAGCGCGAAAAACAAACTTCAAAGTAGCGCTATGCGTTCAGCTGGAGGCGTGGATGATGAGCGGCGATAAACTTGCGAAAAGCAAGTTATGCCCAACTCCACCATTGGATTCTGACAGCGTGGAAAAGTGTGAAAACATCCAGGATCACCAACGGATTTCGAAGGGCTGGACTGCTGCATGATGGAGAGGAGGACACCGCCACGGCCCTTCTGAGGGTGTTCGACTCTGACACTGACAACGAGGATTTCTTTGGTTTTGAAAGTGACAACGAAGGAGAGAAGAAGAGTGGATGACGAAGCCATCCTGAGCCTGTTCGTTTCCGACACTGGAGGAGAGGACTTTGGTGGTTTTAGTGCGCAGGAAGATGGTGGTGAATGACTGACTTTTCTTTTTGTTAAAGCCGTGTCACTGCACCTGAGCCTAAAAGGTAGTCCAATCTATTTTTCTGGTGTGCTGTAGGTTATTGTTATGTACTACATTTGTTACTCATTTATGAAGCACAGTACATGTTTCGTACTTGTAATTACCGCTACTTGTACATATACCTAAAAAGTTATGCAAATATGTACCCATAACTTGTTTTTCAAAATATTAATAAAAGTGATGTCTCCAAACAGCCATCTCTTTCCTGACAATTCCCTTTGTGCATATTCTCTTACATATGATAAGTCAACATTGAAACACCTGCGGCTTTTAGTCAGGTGCGGCTAATGTATGTACAAAACAGGATTTTCCCCTGATTTTAGCTTGTGCGGCTAATATTCAGGTGCGCTCTGTAGTCCGGGAAATACGGTATTTTTTTTCCTCAATTATTTCAGCGTCACACGCAGTGTGCAACATTAGCTGCACACACACAGTTATGGGCACACTAAGGTTTGTCACATGGAAAGTGCATTGAGCAGACTCCAGAGAGAAGAGGTTAAAGATAAGATACTTAACCACCTTAAAAACACTACAGGCAGATGTTGTTTTATTATAAGAGACTGATAGACCTGCTACAGCTACAGATGAACTTAAAACACCTGAGTTTCCTGATGCGTTCTCAGCCTGCTATAACTCTAGGCAAAGGGGAGTAGCAATTTTAATACATAAAAATGTTAATTTTACAGTACTCAACACAGTTATAAAGCCATTAAATTATCTATGCTTAACAAAAAGTTATGTATTGTAAGTATATATGGCCCAAGTGTTGATGACCCCTCATTCTTCCATGCTTTTTTCACTGCACTCTTTGAACACCTAGATTGCTCACTTGGTCTTGGGGGCGATCCCAACTTTGGACTAAAGGAAGAAATGGAGCAGGAACTCCTACTCTATTGAGCCTCACTCCTGGAGCTGATTTGCTCTTCACAGTCCACCAGCTGTGGGACAGATGTGGTTGGGTATCTGTGAGCTAGCCTTTGTTCTTTTCAAAAGAAACAAGGGCACCAAAGGTGCTGTGGAAGTGACCTCACCCCTTACGTCTTAGATGTAGTGGTAGTAGGGCTTCCCATTATGAGACTCCTCACTTTGTATTCAGAGAACCCGGGTTACCCTGGTAACCAAACTTTGAGTAAATTAAATACGTGTTATTTTCAAAAAAGCAGTAAGATTTTATGCACATTCACTCAAGAGTGCTGCAGCCTCTTCGTTCTGCTTCTTGTGGCCTTGTGAGCTGTTCCTGTCAAAGTCTTTATAAAAAATGTTTCAAAAACCTGTTTAACTCGATAGAAAAGGCCACTGTATATGCATAGTGACCTCTGACAGAAGACCAAATTTGAGCACAACAGAAGAGACTAGTTATCTTCTTAAGAATGACTTGTTAAGTGAGAGAAGAGTTGTCAGGATTTTCAGTGATATTAGACAAGGTGGCCAAAATGTTATTGTCCTATTGCTTCAGTATGTGATCATGTGTTGGTGAGCAGCTGCAAAACCGCTTTAAAAACAAAATACATAAACCCAGTTCTGCACTGCATAAGATGAACCTTAGAACAGCATTAAAACCTGACAAGAACCTAAGTACAGACAGAAACTCACACACTTCACATTTTGTATTATAAACTTCATTTATTCTGATAAATCCCCTTGATACTGGATAGAATATATAATCTATCCAGAATGCAGAATAGAATAGAATATATTATCCATTATCGAGAAAAGTCTGCATTTTTCATTTTAGCATTATAAATGATATTTTCATTGTTGGCGACAGACAGGTTACCTTCAGTTTGCTTTTTGCTTAAATACCAACAGAATTTTTTAAGTTTAAACTAGTTTTTGACAGATTACTAAAACGTTTGTGTGTTTTCTTGTTTTTATGACTGGTGGTCTAACACATTTGTTAATCCCTGTCTGTGGTGAAGTACAGCAGACAGAAGAAGACCTTTTTAAACCTTATTTTGGGACACAGCTCTGTTTACTAGATTTGACTGGTGATTCTATAAACGCAATACACAATTTACGCAGTAAATTTTCACTATCGTTTTTTTTTTCTCTGCACTTTCACAGATGAAGATGACAACAAAAAACACAATGTTAACACTGTACCGTATACAAGCAGCTCTCCACTATAGCAGGTTCAGGGATGAGGCCAGGAAAGCAGCGGGCGATGTAATGCTGGAGAATCTCAATATCAGACCTGTCTTTCTGCAAATCTCTCTGGTCTGGGTCTGTCTTGCTGCCCATATGGTAGCACACCTGTAATGACATCACTGGTATTAGTTCTATATGAAAGTACCAAAAACTCAGCACATTTTCAGTGATATGAGGAGCAGAAGGACAGCTGCAGTATTGTGAATAGAATAGCTTTGCATTCTGTTATTATGTCATAGTAACAATTTTGCATCTGAGCATTTTGTGTTATGTGACCGTGGGACTAATTGTGGCTTTGGTGTTTATATCAATTGAATGACAACAGAAACACAGCTTGAATGGCACTATGCACAAGTTCACTGCAAACCTGGTACTTTTCAAAGGTGCAGGTGCACAGGAGAAGCTCTTTGTTCACCATTTTGCAGTTTAGCAGGCTGTCTCAGATTGTTTTTGCAGCACCGATTGGGGTTATTCAGAACTCAATAAAATGCTTTATATTAAATGTAATAAGGCACGAGCATGTTCCGCTCATTTCAGTAGCTACTGTCGGTTAGGATGACTCTACAAAAACTTCCAAAGCATCTTTTTTTGTGCTGTTTTTATAAGCCAGTTTTGACACATACAGTCTTACTCGGAGACTAAAGGCAAAGTGAGAACCCTGAGGGATTAAAAGAACTGCTGCTTTGACTTTTTTCTTTAGGTTTTCTGCTTTAGAAAACTGCTTGGCAGGTCCCTGCTGTAAAAACAAACAAACTACAGATGAGAAAATGCCACCGTCTTCTGCTTCATTTTGGCATTCTTTCAAACTGTTAAATGGTCCAAGCATTGCTAGCTCTGGTGACTGTGTCTTCGAGTGAATAATGCAACGTGGCATCACCATCTGTCCTCCCGTTCTCTGCTGTGCATGTGGTCTGCTATTAGACTGTGAGCTCCTGCTGGCTTGCCATAATGCCCAAAATAGAGATGTGTCATCGGATGACATCAACTCCAGCACAAACCTTACAACTAATATGATGTCGAGGGAGAACAAATCACATTTTAAAGTCCATTTTGCCACAGCATTTCTGTTTTTAAAGAAAAGCATTAACAGTTGTGTACAACAAAACATAAAACACTTAAAGTTATCTATTAATTGCCTTAATTAAGTTCTTTAAAACAATAAAATCTAAAACCTTTTTTTCCAGCTTTGATAAATAATGGTCAAATGTTAGCAAGACTTGCTTGTGAATTTGGATATACCCTCCAAACATGCATGGATTCATAAACTTTTAAAGGAAAACAGAAAACGTCTGAAGAGCAGATAAAATGTGGAAAAAAGAAGTGAACAGTATTCGGCAACAATGTTGAAGAATGACCCATCTCCTAGAAATGTACACTTGTAACATTAATTACAGTACCAATTAATTTTGTCAGAAGGACAATTATATTATTATATGCAGTTCATATGTATTTGTTTAAAAGAGAACTCCAAAAGTCATAACCCTACAGATACAGAGTATTAGGGCCACAATACTGATCGCCTGAGGCGGGGTGGTGGTACAAAAACCACATCTGGTCAGAAGGAAAAACAACACAAACTTGGAAGAGTTGGCCAGATTTGTACAAGATGAAATGGCTGGCAATGGATAGATGCAAGGCTGGTTACAGCTTTGTGCACTAAATGCTGGATCACAAGACATGATAAGACAGTTGATCAGTTTCTTTCACTAAGATACCACACCCTTCTCCTCTGCCCAAACTACACATTATTGTGGATGTTGGGATTCTGAAACACTCCATCTACCATTTGATTCACCACCAACAGCATCTATACCCTATGGGTCCTGTGCTTTCATTTGGAGCACTGCCTAGTTATGTTGCTTCATCAGTCTTATTGCCAAAGGGCAACAAGACCAAAGGACAATAAGCACAGATACTCTATTCCATAACGGTAGTGACCCTTGTAACTTAAATAATCGCTGCCCCATCTCAAAATTATCTTGCCTAGCAAATCTTAGAGTCCCTCTTAGTGTCAGTTTCACACATATAGTTCATTTACTCCGATCTAAATCAGTTGATGATTTTGCTGCTTTTCCCTGTGATTTGACTTTTTTTCACACAGAGTAATAACCTAAGTGAACTCCAAGCACACCGTAATGTCTCACCACAAACCACGTGACAATGTTCAGTTCAATTATTAGCAAGATGTGTCTGGGTGGCAGCAATAAAACTAAATACAGCAAGGAAGTGCTGTGTTCTGAACTACTGGAGAACATGGACAATTAGAGACGTTTGCACATCTATACTGGTGTGACAAAGTGTTTGCCCTCTTACTGAGTTACTGTTGGATCCTTGTTTACAATTAAATCAAAATTCATATCAACAAGATATTAGATATTAGACAAAGCTAACAGGTAAACACAAAACACAGTTTCTAAACCTACATAGCCCTGTGTGAAAAAGGGATTTCCCCCTAAACCTAATAACTGTTTGGGCCCTTAACAGCAACAACTGCTACTTTTGATACAATTTAGAACTCTCTTATCACACAAACTTTAAAACTTTGTTAAAACCAAATACACGATACTTACAAGGTCACCTAAAAATATCCAGCCAACAGTTCATATTCAAACATTCATAGTCATGAAATTTAAAATGTTAAACACTCAGGACTGTGAATGGATGCTAGACTCCCTTTTAAAAACCATGCGGACCACCTCTCAAGAAAAGGCTTAAAGGCTGCATATGTCAGCAATTATACCACACTCACCCATTCACACAAGCACCGTTTTTATGCTTTGAAGTGCTTTCTAACTACCATTCAAACACATTCATACTCTGATGGATGAATCGGAGAGCAACTTGGGGATATTTAGCATGCAGACAACCTTCCGGTCAGCAGATGACCTGTTCTACCTCCTGAGCTACAGCCACCCCAGTATGTGTTTCTTATCACAAAACATTTTTTGCACTTTTGTTGGACAAATAGATCTTGATCTCAATGAGACTATTTAAAGGATGCTAAAAACAATAATGATGACCCTAAATTAACTTCTTATAGCAGTTATGTTTATTATTATTTAAATAAAAAGTTATATAAAGTCCTTTCAAATAAAGGGTAACCAGTTATCCAACATGATTTCTACAATATAAAAGGATAAATCATCTGACAGAACTGAATATAATTTCAGTAATATGCCGTTTGGCATTGTTGTTCACTAGTTAGTACAGTCATCTCACAGCAGGGTGGTTTTGAGTTTGAATTCTGTATGGGGGTGCACTGAGATTCAAAGCACAGGGAACAATAGGCTGAGTGGCACACAAGAAAATGAATAACATGGAGATAAGGAAGTGAAAAAAGAGACTAGAGTTCAAATGCCCAAGAATGTAGGCATATGAGTGAATAAAGAGCTCAATGAACTTACAAATAAGATTAAATAACTGTTTGTTGGTGGTTTTATTACTCATATTCTTTTTAAAATATTAGTTATTTTTACTTTATGATATTGTTCAATAGTCAAAGGAGCTTGCAAAGAAAAGTGTCTGGACTTCTTTAAGTTGCTTGAAGACATTTCACCTCTCATCCGAGAAGCTTCTTCAGTTCTAAGGTCAAATGGTGGAGAGTCCCAGATATAAACCTAGTGGGAGTTTCCCCCCACAGAGGGACAAAGGACACCCTGATGATCCTCTAATCGCCTGAGCCAAGGTGTGAAACTGGGTGTGGGTCCCAATCAGCCAGAGTTTCGGGTGTGTTCATTGTGAAACCTGGCCCCACCTTATCACCTTATCATGCGAATTTCTGAGGTCAGATGGCCCAGAATGTGAGTGGGCGTTAAGGCGTCTGGGAAGGGATCTCAAAACTGGATTATAGATGGCAGAGAGTTGGTGTCGTAAACCCCCGCCTCTGTTCAAAGATGGTCGCTCACAGTGGACATAGATGGCTTCTTTCACTCCTCTTTCAAACCATCTGTCCTCTCTGTCCAAAATGTGAACATTGGCATCAGATGGTTTGAAAGAGGAATTCGCATGATAAGGTTTCACAATGAACTCACCCGAAACTCTGGCTGATTGGGACCCACACCCAGTTTCACACCTTGGCTCAGGCGATTAGAGGATCATCAGGGGGTCCTTTTGTCCCTCTGTGGGGGGAAACTCCCACTAGGTTTATATCTGGGACTCTCCACCATTTGACCTTAGAACTGAAGAAGCTTCTCGGATGAGAGGTGAAACGTCTTCAAGTAACTTAAAGAAGTCCAGACGCTTTTCTTTGCAAGCTCCTTTGACTACGATGACCTGGATGACTGAGAACCTTCACAGAGATATTGTTCAATAAAAAGCAGAGAGGACACCAGTGAAGACGTGCAAGTAAAAGGTCAGATTTGAACTGGACCGCTGCATTTGGCCCTGTTTTTGCCTGTTCATGTCAGGGGCTGTGACCCAGCATTTTGAGTTTATTTTTGTGATTTCTTATATTATATTGAAAGGATATCAAGTTCCAGTATTATTATTAGTTGGCCTTGAGTTTTAGGTCTATTTTAGGTTCTTCTATGTCTCTTTAGTTATGAGTCCTTTCCTGTCCTCTATGTGGTCTGTCTTGTCCTCAGTGCTTTACTTTCAGTCATGCCCGTGTGCTTGTCTACCCGTGTTCTATGTTCTTATTGTCTAGCTGGTGTTGTCATGTCTACGTCTCTCTATGTTTCCTGTTTTATTTTGAAAAGCCTGGTGTTTCCATGTTTGATGTGTTTAGTTTTACTTCCCCTGTGGCCTCATTATGTTTATTCTAGTCAGCTGTTTCCCCATATGTTCCTACTTCCCCTACACACAAAGACTGTTTTCCTTCAGTCTTCGTCAGGTCGTCTGTGTTTCCTCCCTCCACGTCACGTCAAGTTCCATGTACTTCATGTTTCATGTTCTTGTTCATCATAGTTTCTCGCACGTTCCTGGTCAGAATAATGTTGATAAGGTTTGTTATCACAGTTACCATAGTTCAGTCATAGTAATCATAGTTTAATTTTTCCCAGTTTAGATTTTAGTTTAGTTTTCGCCCTGCTTGCCTTTGCTTTATTTTTTTATTCATTGTTTTCCAGCCATAATAAATGGCTCACTTTTTGTTTAAATCCAGTGTTTAAACTCGTGTCCGCTCTTGGGTCCTCCTTTCCACTCCCACAGTTCAGCCACTGAACTTAAATAACACCCCTGTTATTCATATCCATAAGCTATACTCTGGTGTCGTTGCCTTCATTTGATTAAAAAAATGTATCTGGTTGAGTACACAGCACAGATTTATATACCGATATTGAAGTGCTAGAAGCATTTACTGAGACAACAAAACCAAATGAGGAACAACAAAATCACATGTTGAAATCAAATTTTGAATTGATCTTTTATAAAGTCTACTTCCTGCTCACAGTTTGTATGTTAGAGGTAGGTATGCAGTAATTTCTGTGTAAAACTTCACTTAAAGGCCCAGTTACATGACGTACCTTCATTAGCCCTGGGTACTCATTGGACGGAAGTCCGTAGATATGCACTTTGGACTCCAAGCATTCAGTTTGTACGAAGCAGGGAAAGCGCTGCTTCATGCTATAGGACCCAGGAACCTTCTCCTTCCAGTAGCACACGTTGATCTTTACTACCTGCAGTAACATAAAGTCATTAGCAACACAGTCAAGGACCTCAAGACTGACTGTATATTTATACAGCATTGACCAGCTTGACCAAAAGAATAAATAAATTAATGCAAAATGCCATGCCAGTCTTGGTACTTGTTGAATGCAGGGTTTCCCCACATATGACTGAATTGAATTTATTATAGTTTAAACATATTGTATAATGTATAGTCTAAATTTTAAATCTGAATATTACACATTTGAAACAAAATTAGCACGTTGATATCAGCTTGCAAACACCATAGTAGCTAAAACTTAAAATATACTCATGCATAACACCTCCTACTGCAACCTACTCAGATTTATTTCCTCTGAAACAAAAGTGCTATTACAAAAGTTGTTCTGCAGTGGTGAGGCGAGAATTAGGATTTAATGAAACGTACACATGCTTGTACAAATGACGTCCATCAATGGGTAGCAATAATAAGGACACATTTTTCAGGAGCTTTTAGTGTAATGAACTAATAGGCCGTACACTCATTCCCCGGGACAATAAAAATTCTGACACAAGTGCTCTGGTGAGCCAATGTGCTCAGAGCTTGTGCTTTTCCGCCAGTTCACTCAAGCATGACATTCAACACCTTTTCACCCCACCACCACCCCGCCTGAATAATGCAATTCCAATATCACCTCCACTTCTCCACTCTAACAGCTGTCTGCTTGTTTTCTCATCACCTTCTCTTTTCAGGCTGTGTGGCATATTGCAAAATGGAAAAGACTGATTTGCTGAATCAGGTCTCTTGAGCTGTTTAAATGTGGAAGAGAAATTATTTTGTTTCTGTGGTATCTTCAGATGAATATAAAAGGGTAGGAAGGACAGTATCCCCGTGATAAAAGGGGTGGGGGAGCCGAACTGGATTGGATCTCATGCACTGCATGAAAAAAGTCACAAGTTAATATTCTAAATTAATAATATTAGTCATAAGGTAATACATATGGTGTGTTTGTCACAGGCATCACTAATTACATGCATCTACAGTCAGGAAATAATTTTTCCTCCCAGGATTTTAATCTTCTAGCATCTTTCATTTTGGAGAACAAACCTCTCAGTCCATCAGAACTACAGGAGCTATGGTGCTTTCTTCTCTAAAGGATGTACTTGTGGTTTAGTTCACATCATCTGTGATATGCCCACCAAGGAATTTAACCGAGTCCACAGATTTACTGTTTATGCAAAGATTGCTCATGTAAAAAATATTATTTGCAAAATTTAATTACAATCTTTTTTGTTTTGCCCACAATAGAATTATTTCTAATAAACCTGGCCACAGCTCATCAACTGAACCACCACTGCTGCTGGTGACTCATGCCCTTATTTACATTTGGATTTAGCAGGTTTTGCAGTTCATTGCAAAACTGACTCAGCCAAGCTAAAAACGAGCACACGGAAGCAGTTAAAATGATTTGGCAAAAAACACAGCGCCTATAAAGCACCACTGAACCAAGGACACACTGAATTTTGTTAGCTAATTTTACGTTTCTGAACATCATTTTACAGCTTACATTAAATGACACGTGAACGGTTATGACTCCGTCACACTAGAGTAAAAATAGAATGGCAAGCACCTAAAGGAAGTTACCTGGTGGTTGTATTGAATTTTGTCACTTTCAATAGCCCATTGCAAATAGCTATTGCAACCAAACGTTCATTTAGAGATTGTGAGTGAAACACCCTCAGCCTCTGGCTGACCAGAGGTCGCAAAGCAATTACACATGTCACCTGGTGGGAGGCAATTTCTTTCTAAATAACTGCAGTCCGACTTGGACTGATTGCAACCACTGACAAATTGACAAATGTCTGCAAATAATTGCTGTCTAATTTGAAAAGCCAGACAAATTCTGCAACAGGGAAAATAAATCCATCCATCCATCTGTCTGTCGATAGAGCCTAATCAGAGACACCCACACTGCCCGCTTAAGCTTATCCAGCCTAATACAGAAACCTGGTTACAGCAGGATGATTATGTTAGGGGTATTTACTCATATTTAAACTGAGTCATATGAACTGTCAGAGTCCTCGAAGCACAGGCTGAGGAGTGGCACCAAACTCCAGCTTATAAATCAACCAAAGGCCTTGTCCACCCTAACTGGAAAATTTTATTTGTTGTTATCTATTATCCGCCCGGCCCTCACTCAGAACTTCTGATTTCTCTGACTTTTTATCTGATTTACTGCTCAACTCAGATAAAATAATTATTGTGGGCAATTTTACCAAAAACCCTGACTGATTATTTCTAATAACATTTAAATTAACAATAATGAATTTCACAGTAGTGGGCAATACATTGCATCACAGTAGATGTCTTCCTGAAAGTGCTGTAACTAAGTTTAACCTCCTCAGACCCGAACTCTTCCACGGCATGAATTTTTAGTTTCTCTTTCATATTTGGGCATATTGGGACCCAATGAATGCACAAACAAAAAAAAAAAAAAAAATAAATAAATAAATAAAAATCACAAGATTTTTTTTTTTGCCCGATTTCTGTTTCTAAGAAAAATGAGAGCCACATATGAGGCTATTCATTTTAAATTTTCATAAAACAAAGGCAGTATAATGTCCTCATGAGTGGATATCAGGCCCTTGTAGAGCAAAATTTTGTATTTTGATCTAGACAACCCAAAATGTGATGTCCACATATGTGGACGCCAGGTCCTCGGAGGTTAAGGATATAATTCTGCCACTTATCTTCTTCAGTGCCATGTGCCAACACATGAATAGAGCAGACAGAGCAGCTATCAGAACTCTACTCCAACAGAGGTCGATTAGCTTGTTAACAGTATTACATCTTCACTGCGTACAGCTCTGAACACTGTGACTTCTCTGAAAATGAAAGCTTCAAATCAGAAGTACTTGATTCCCTGGTATAACTCAAATGTGTACCAAGGCACATCACTGATTGAAGAAAATAAGAACAATGCTAGGTTTCTCTTCAGCACTGTAGCCAGGCTGACAAAAAGTAGAGCTCTGTTGAGCCAACCATTCCCTTCACTAGAAAAGACTTCATCAGTTACTTCACAAATAAAACTGTAACCAAAAGAGAAAAACTTACTCATAACCATCTCACAAATGTAATATTATGTAGAGCTACTTTCAATACCATTTATATTTATACAGACTTTTTATCTCCAATTGATCTTAGGTAATTATAGACCAATCTCAAACCTTTCTCTTATCTCAAAAATTCTTGAAAGAGTAGTTGTAAAACCAATAGCTGATCCGATTCCTGCAGAGGAATGGTTTATTTGAAGAGTTTCAGTCAGGTTTCAGAACTTGTCACAGTATATAAACAGCAACAGTAAAGGTTACAAATAAGCGCCTTTGACAGTGGACTCCTCTCTTTGCTTGTCCTGTACATCTTAGTGCAGGGTTTGATACCATTGACCATATTTTATTAAAGCAATTAGAGAATGCTGTGGTATTGCGCTGCGGTGGTGTGAATCATATTTCTCTAATAGACTCCATTCATGTAAATGGAGAGTCCTCTTTACACACTAAGGTTAATTATGGAGTTCCACAGGGTTTCTTGGTAGGGCCAATTCTGTTTATATTATAGATGCTTCCCCAAGACAATATCATTAGAAGGCATGGCATACATTTTCAATTTTAATGGAGATCACACCCATCTTCATGTGTGTCATCTGCAGTCCAACGACATAACTCCTGGTTTCACTGGGACCACAAACCCCTCCTCCACAGTAAAGTGGTGAGTCACAGAAGGGATCTGGTTGTATTCTGGTTATAGTCCAATAGAAAATCAAGGGTGCCAATGTCATTTTTCAGTTATTAAATTGCCATCCCACAGCAACTACATTATTTCTAAAAGAACTATGAATTTCTGTTTCAAGTCTGTAACATGAAACAGAAATCTATGTCATAGAATTTCTATTTACATTAAGAGTCCAAAATTTCTATTTATTGTGACTTAAATTAATTAAAAATCACAGTTAATTGCCATTTAATGGGGTCAAGTTGTCAAAATTCCATCTTATTGCTTTTTGATGCACCAAAGTTGCACCAAAGACAGCAGCTCACTTGGCCCCATTCTTTGAAATAACAGTTTCAAAAGCAACAAGGACACTAATAACTTTCTTATATTCATCCTGAAAATACTGTAACGCATGTACAGCCATATAAACATTGCACATTGTATACTGAACATTTTAATACCTCTAGTGGCAACTGTAAACCAGTGTTGGCCAGCAGTTTATTAGCCCAGGGTCCAGCGGTGATCACCAAACTCTTAGCATGATAAACACCCACAGAGGTTGACACTCTTACAACAGGGCCAGGCTTGATGTCCGTTACCTTCTCGTTGTCTCTTATAACTCCACCTAATTTCTGAAATTGCCCCTGTAAAAGAAGAGAGCAGCAAAACATTTGAAATTCCTGTTATAGCTGTTAAATGGTACAGTAATAGCTACTGGAACGAATGCAAGAAATGTATATGGAACTTTGTAAAGTGGATGATGATTAATGGACAGTGGGTTCAAGTACATTTAATTTATTATAAAAAGACAAAACAAAAACAGATTCCTCATACTGACTGTCTTTGAGCATGCATTTAAAAATACAAAGTCCTAAAATATTTTGGAATGCCTGGACTTGTTTTTAGTAATGATGATATCATTTTTACTTTTTTATTTAAAATATTTCATTTGTTAAACTGGAATTTTTAGACTTGATTCTGTCAAATTTCAGAACAAACCAAAACATCCACATTCACACACTCAAGACACGGCACAAGTCCGTATCATGTTATCAGTGGTATACCTGTACGGTTTTGAGTGTGCGGTCAGCAAATAGAACTCCAGCAGTTGTATCCACCAGTGCTCCGTCTCCCTTAGCCAAGTTGACATTGGGAATGTGCTGACTAAAGATGTCATGGGTCAGGACAACCATGGGAACCTTGTTTGTTTGAAGGGTGTCCTTAATATTTTGGTAATTTTCACTCTTCTCTGGCCCCATAACCAGGAGCCCTGTTTGTCTGAAAGTGGAGATTAGGGGAAATTTAAGGCGGCATCTTGAAAATAAATCTTCAAAAAAAGAAATTAATAAACTAGTAATTGACTTTAATAGAGTGCAATGTTAACTTTGGCATTAAAAAAAAGAAAAGAAACGAAAGTATCATAAAGAGCTAGCTACAAACTGCACTGCTAAAAAAAATGATAAAAAAAACCCCACTTTAAGTATAGCATCAAGTCAATTAAACTTCTGGGATATTGATCTGGTCAGTTAAATAACAGACAGGATTGTTAATCGGTTTCAGCTGCTTTGGCACACTAGAGGAGTTTTGGAGGTGGACAACTGACATTTTTTCTTCCTCATCTTTTCTGACCTTTTTTTTTTTCACTAATTTTGAATTTGGCTAGGATCAGTGTCGTAACTGGCAACATAAAGTGAAACCTGGACCCGGCATGTAGTTAGTGAAGGATATCTTGACTAGGCCCTAGAAGGTGCTTCACCCATCAGTAGGTCTGGTGTCTGCTCCTTTATGCAAGGAGGAATGGGATGAGCGATGGCAGAGTCCTACAAAATGACCTTCAACAAACCAGTAATGTGAATATTCTGAGGGTTATGAGAGCTCTACGTCCTTGAATGGGCCCTGTGTTCACTGCCTGCCACTGTGGAGCTCAATTGGCATTTTCCTTAAATTAAAAAACCCAAGTACTCATATTCCACCCTTCATACAGCTCTAGGTTACTTGCCAAGTGGTGAGGACCCTTTACGGTCACACAGTGACTTTGAAGTGGTGGGGGTCAGACACGGGTGGAGCCACACAGGTATATCACCTTCCTAAAAGCATAGAGAGAGGCTGAAACCACATTTCTAGTTAAGGAAAAAATTCAACCATCCCCGCCTCCCTCAATTATGATAACTATCTCACAATAGAGAGCAGATATTGCTGCATTGCAACAGCGCTGAGGTGTTCTCTCCCCTGATCGTTCACACCACTTTCTTAGAGATACATTTTGAAACGTCCCTAGTTGTGACAGTGCATGCACAGCCTTATTGGTTACCTGAGCATAAAAGACAAATTGTTCATACAGAATTTGGCTGAAAATGGAAGTAATAGAAGAGTCACTACAGTGCGTAGTGTAGCTCCATAGTTCTTGTGTTGTAGAAAGATGGTTCTATATGTTTCTGTGTCAACTACTGCAAGGTGAACAAGGTATCACGCCTTCGATGCTTGTTTCCTGCGGGGGAACACGGTGGGTCTGTGTGCCGCGCTGGAATGGTAGCGCTGTGCAGGGCGGCTGCTGTGCTCGCTTCGTATTACTCCTCACCCCCCCACCCAATCCTGTGGCTTGTTATGTCTTTCACAAAGTTGTGCTGTGGACATTTATGTGCTTTTTGTGCAGAGGAGTTTTTTTGTTTCCTGTTCTCATGCTGTCCTGCCATGGAAGCACAGCACGAGTAGAGGTCTCTTTTTTTCCTCTTGTACTTTCCCATTGTAGTGTATATTTCAGTGTTTTTCTGTAATGCTACCGATCTCCGACTTGTATCCCCATGTAATGTCTGTGTTGTGTGTGTAATGACGGAGGGGGGGGTACCATTTCACTCGAGGGCAACCTGCATGTGGCGAATAAAGCTTTGATTGATTGATTGATTGTATCACGGTTCACTTCCGTTCAGCTTGTTTGCAGCCCCCGCCACTTTTCAGTGCCTCATGGACCGGGTGCTGCATCCACACACTGCATATGCTGCCATCTACGTCATCATCCACAGCAACACCACAGCGGAGCATGTGCAGCAGGTGGATGCCACCCTGGAGTCCCTGTGGCGGGCGGAGCTCACGGTCAACCTGAAGATGTGTGCGGTTGGATGGAGGGAAGTACAGTAGCTGGGCTACCACTTGGGAGGTGGGCAGGTGTGTCCACAGGTGGAAAAAACAGCAGCCATCGCATCTATGGCTCCACTGCAGGGGAGGGGTGGTACAGGGCAGTACAGCTGTATCGCATCCAGTATTCACACTCTGGAAAGTTGCTCTGCAGTGTCAACGGTGTGAAGACAAAACTCAATATTCAGTTTATATAAATACAAGCACGAAAAGTGTTACATGCCGTGACTACGGTTACAAAGATACTGCACAGTTTAACGAGAGATGGACTCAGCCAGTAAACTCAAGTTCACTAAAAATCGAAACGTTAAGGACCTTACCCGCAGAATATTAAGTTATCATATACCATCAGTTCTTTGATGCATTAATTACAGATGGTGAACAAAACTATGAAACCAAGTAATAAATGGACCCATTAATATCACCTGTGACATCATAGTGGCTGGACATCATTACTAGTGGTAATACCCCAGCTCCAGTGTGTTAAGTTATTGAGTCCTATAGTGAGAGGGTCTGATTCAGAGATCTGTCTGAGAGATAACTGACCCACCCGCGCCAGCACTGCTTTCACAAAGCCATTCCGAAATCTGTCAGCAGCCATAAGTCACTTGCAACCACAGCTTAGCCATTCATCACACAATTTAATGTGTGTGGTTGTGTGCTTGCAAATGTGTGACAGAGAAAGCAAAAAAAATCATGTAGACTCATAAATGTGATACGTCATTTGACCTGACCTGACATAACAGGTGACGCATGGTACAGCTTCAGCTGATGGATGTGCTAACACACTGTCATATACATGACAGGGAAAGGAAGATAGTCCAGAGGGTAGATTTTAGCTTAGCTCTTGCTCTTTTTTAATGGCTTATATTCTAGAAGCAGCTGCTCAAACCAGCCTGGCTTGAACATTTCTCATTGTGATGCAGTCATTTTTTTTAACAGCTGAAGGGCACAGGTGGCCTTTACTTGCAGACCCATCAGTCATAAGCTGTAGACCAGGGAATTCGCAGTATTTCTAAGGAACATAATGTGAGTGTGTTCTAGTACAACAAACTATTATTTTGAGACACAAATAATGAAACAATGTGCTATCAAAATTACTGGTAATGAGACAAAATGGGACAGTTTAAAGGAATATGATCAGGGTGGAGTGCCCACTCCGGGTCGGGGATGAGTTCCTGCCCCAAGTGGAGGAGTTCAAGTATCTCGGGGTCTTGTTCGCGAGTGATGGGAGAAGGGAGCCGGAGATCGACAGACGGATTGGGGCTGCAGCTGCAGTAATGTGGACGCTGCACCGGTCCGTCGTGGTGAAGAGGGATCTGAGTGTAAAAGCGAAGCTCTCAATTTACCGGTCGATCTACGCCCCTACCCTCACCTATGGCCACGAGCTGTGGGTAGTAGGGCTGGGCCATATTATACCGTTCACGGTAATACCGGTATAATGTTAGGCAACGATAGGAAAATGAAATATCGCGATAGAATGGGAGTAAAATGCGCATGCGCAGTGCCTTTGTTTTCATACGCACATGGCCGATTGTTGAGGAACCAGAATTGGTTTGTAAAAATGGTGCAACTTCCGTGATGTGGAACTGGTTTGGTGTTTGTCTGTCAGATACACAACAAAGCACATTTTTTTGCAGAACATGCAAGCGGCCGTTGTTATTGTCGTATTTGTCGGACTAAGATGCTCTTAAATCTGGGAGTAATCTGGGTCCTAAACTCCGAATATTTGACTTCAGGTCAAACAACACTGCAGCATCACTGAGAGTTGAAAACTGTCTAAATTCTTTCATCTTTAATAAAACGATCAGCATTGCTGCTTTACCAGGTGTAACTATGAAGTTTAACTTCCAGGCATCCATGAAAACAAAAGTTATTACATTTAACGGAGTTAGAAGTTAGCAGGAAGCTAGCGGAAGTTAGCTCGCTAGTTTCGCTAGTTACCTAAGCATGATATTGCATGTTCTGACTGAGAGATTTCTGAAAAAATTCAAACGTACAGCTCTGCTATCACTTCCAACATAAATGAAGACAGGAAACTAAACAGCAGTGACGTTTGTAGGGTTACTGAAGTTGGGCTAGCTGGTATATTATGATGTGCTACGTGATCGCTAGCGACACAGCTATGTTAGCATAACATAAACAGTGAAGCTGGAGGACGAACACTAACACTTTTCCACTTATAAAAGTTAACGTGAAGGTTCCTCATGGTTAGAGACAAATGCAATCGCATGGCAGGATGCTGTAAACGGACCAAACTTCAGTCAGGAGAACAACTGAGATAATTCATCCATAATACGAGGTCAGTCATTAATATACATGGGAATAGAGCAGCTGCCAGAGAATTCAACATTAATGAATCAATGGTACAGAAGTGGAGGAAGCAAGAAGAATGAGTTTAATAAAGTTTGATTTATCTGACTGCTTTGTTTCGCTTAATGTGCCTTATAATCCCGTGCACCTTATGGTCCGAAAAATACGTACTGCACACTGCAGTTTAATGTTGCAAAGCACCTCTTTTTAACTTCAGTGGATATTATACATGGTTATGCTCAGGATATGTCAGCCCATTTCTACTGGAAATGCCTTTTGGTTAAACTTTCAGCAAGGAATTTGCATTTGCACTGTTACATTTTTATAAAGCTTTAATGTACATAAAAACCAGCTTCTTGTTTAAGTGAAAATAAATGGAAGGTTGTCTTTTTGCGCTAGTAATGTTGTGGAGTTGTATTTTGTCTCGCATCAATTATATCGTCAGTTATATCGTTATCGCAAATTTTCAAATATATATCGTGATAAATATTTTTGGCCATATCGCCCTGCTCTAGTGGGTAGTGACCGAAAGAACGAGATCGCGGATACAAGCGGCAGAAATGAGCTTCCTCCGAAGGGTGGCTGGCCTCTCCCTTAGAGATAGGGTGAGAAGTTCGGCCATCCGGGAGGGGCTCAGAGTAGAGCAGCTGCTGCTCCACATCGAAAGGAGCCAGCTGAGGTGGTTCGGGCATCTGACAAGGATGCCCCCTGGGCGCCTCCTGGGTGAGGTGTTCCAGGCATGTCCCACCGGGAGGAGGCCCCGGGGCAGACCCAGGACACGCTGGAGAGATTATATCTCTCGGCTGGCCTGGGAACGCCTTGGTATTCCCCCGGATAAGCTGGAGGAGGTGGCTGGGGAGAGGGAGGTCTGGGCCTCTTTGCTTAGGCTGCTGCCCCCGCGACCCGGCCCCGGACAAAGCGGATGAAAATGGATGGATGGATGGATGATCAGGAAAGTGAAAGTGCTGATGGGGGTTACACACAGATTTATGCCACTGTCTCTGTGAATGAAATGAGGTTCCGAAAGTTTAAAAAGAAAAGAAAAAAAAAAGAAAAAAGAAAAAGACAAAAAGGCACCGTTCCACATGTAACCAGGTGCTAAGAAACTGCTTACAACTCAGTATTGCACCTTAATAGCCGTTCTTTTCCCCATTCCCGTCCATTAACCATAGAGCACACCTTCTCTCTGTGCATTAAAACTCGCGCTTCTGTCTGGTTTGCTGTATGGTTTACGCCACTTGATTTACGGCAACTTTGTCGCTCTGTGACTTTCAAAATAAAAGCATCCACTCCAACAATATAATAGTCACTCATAACTTTACAAACTACTTTACAAAATATTAATGAGGTTATTTACACCACATTCAAAAGCATAGGAGCTGTCAACGGCCAATTCAGTGATGCTGGAGGTAATGAGAAAGTCATGCATTAATAGCTCCTGTAGATTGAGTTGTTGCTCTTGTGCGTACATAACACCTTGAACGTAACAAATCTCCTTGTTCTGGGTTTTCTCTCTGTTCTTCTGCTGACTCCTTACCTGTACAATTTCACTCCTGCCTCCCTCTCCAGCTGAGCCCACAGTTCATAGCACTCCTCCATCATGTGGGTGTAGAAGTTCTGCTCGTAGGCCTTGCGGATGATGCGGGTCTGGCCATGGGAACTCCCTCGGCTGTGGGGCAGTACAAACTGGAAAATATAAGCATGAAAACAACTGGTTAAATTACTTCTGCATTGAAGTAAGAAAATGCTCAAAAGTACATAAAACTGCAGTCTCGGCTGCAGGCCGCAAATATCATTATGACTCATTTACTGTACATTTTTGTATAAACTAAAGACAACAAGACCAGCTGAGGAAAACCAGACCCAGTCAAAAAGTATATAGAAGGGGAAGTCTGAATACCTTTGAAATTAACCCTTAGCTGTCTTCAGTTCTTTGTTACATTGTACTGTTTGAGTGTGTTCCTCACGTGTTACCTGTTTAGGACTACTTTTGACTACATCTGGACTTGCTGCCTTATGTAACTAAAGCTTATTTTTTCCATTTATTGAAATCTGTCTTGAAGTCTGCATTTTGGGTCCAAATTCTCCACAATCATCACAGAATGACACAACCGGTAACATGGACACAGTCAATGGTGAGGGACTGACAGCGACGCACTCCAGACAACGAATCCCTACATTATGGGACTCACTTGGCTATTGGAGGACTTCAAAGATACTGATCCCTCCCTGCCCAATCCTCTGGTGATAAGAGTGGCCGGTCTCTGCTTCACACCAGCCTCTCTACTCTCCACTCACTCTCTAGCCTCTTCAACTGTCTATTCTCCTCCACCACTGCCACCTGTATCCCAATCCAGGGGAAAATGGTCTCTGCCTAGGCCGCCTTAACAACGCCAGACTACTCGATTGGGGTTTGTCAGAGGCACTTGCTGCTTCAGCACTCCAGTCCTCCTTTTCCTGGAGAAAGCACAGATCCCACTGCTGCTCCTCACCCGGGGCAGCACCGCCTAAAACCCACCTCTGTAAAGCCAGGACACTTTACTTTTTTAATTCATTGAGGAAAACAGGCACAACCCTAGGTTTCTTTTGAGAATTCGAGCCAGGCTGACAAAGAGTCAAAGCTCTGTTGAACCAAATATTTCTTTAACTGTCCCACAGATGTATCAATAAGTACGCCAGCTCTAATAACTGCTGATATTAGATAGGTCTCTACTATCAATCTTTCTAAGTTAACTTCAATAATTTCTTCCTCTAAACCATCAATGTGCCTTTTAGACCCCATTACTGCCAAGACTGCCCAAAGTCCACCATGAATTAATTCTTCAAGTTTAAAGAGGATGATCTGTCTTTATTGACAGGCTTCGTACCACAGGCTTTTAAGGCAGTGGCAAATAAACCATTATTCATAAAGCCATTGTTTGATCCTTAGCTTATTACAGGCTAATTTCTAACCTTCCCTTTACCTCAAAAACAGTTTACTGATCATTTGTAAAGTAATGTTTTTTTAAGAGTTTCAATCAAGATTCAGAAAAAAACAGCACTAGTGAAAGTTATGAATGATATTTTTTTGTGGACAGTGGACTCATCTCTGTGCTTGTCCTGCTAGACCTTAATGCATTATTCAGTACCACTGACCACAATATTTCACTGCAGATATGACACTGCTGTGAAATAGGAACTTCGCTGCAGAGGTTTTGTGCGGAGTCTTCCTCGTACACAAAAGTAGCCACAAAGTTCCAAAGAGTTATGTGGTAGGAAAAAGTACATTTTACACATACTTCCTTTAGGCAATATTATTACAAAACACTGCATAAATTTTAATTGACATCATTGCTATAAAAAAATTCTCTTTTTTTCCCCTTGGGACCAGAAAGAGAGAGCACATTTCTCCCATATTAACTTCTACTCATTGCCTCCCTGTTCAATTCAGAACTGAATTTAAAATCCTTCTTCTTACATACAGACTCTTAAATAATCAGACCGCGTCATATTTTAATGACCTTATAGTAACTTTTTATCCCAACAGAGCACTTTGCTCTCAGACTGCAGGCTTACTGGTGATTCCAAGAGTTTTCAAAAGTAGAATGGGAGGCAGAGTCGTCAGTTTTAAGGCCTGTCTACTCAGTTCAATTCAATTTGATAAAATTGAATTTTTGCCTAAGGCACGTTTCCTCTACTGTGGAATTTATAGAAGTAATAACCAGCAGCTTGATAAAAATGATAAAGTCAGAGTTAAAATACAATACAGTTTGCATGATTAACTCCTTCAACACAACCAGTGTGTCAGCTTCTAAATGGCTCCCATCCTCAGGGTTTGGGAGCTTCTTTTTTTTCTTTAAATTGGCTAAACCCTCCAGGTGAGCTTCCTCCTTTAAGACGTCTGGAAACGACTCCGAAAAGGGAAAAAAAATGAATCAGGAATGAAGAATAACGTTTTCAAACTATGAAATGCATAATGTTCACCCAACCTGAGAAACTCTGATACCGTCACTACATCAGAGTTCAAACGTCTAGGCTAGGAAGACCAGGACCACCACCACCTCAGGGACTGTGGTAATGTTCTGTAATAACATTACTTTTAATACTTGTTTTTCTTTACTCATGTATTTATATTTAATTTCCATACCCCTCTTGGCTCTACCTTCTAATAATACTAATATGAGACTTAAGTAGATGCACAGACACAAATATTTCATTTCAAATACAAGGACTCTACTTGTTTTGCTCGCCTTTGTCTGTGCTGTATGTGACTTATCTGCTTATTGTTTCACGTATCTGTATATTGTTTTGTTTAAGGAAAATAAAAAGTACACTAAACTTCACTGCCTATCATACTCGTGAATTAAGTAGTTTTACTTTTGATGGTATTTTCCTAACTACTCTTTCATACTTTCTTCTTTCGTGACATTTTCTATGCATTCTATGAACTTGTAGTCAATTATAAGTAAACTGTAATGGAGTACTGTTACAGTGGAACGTAGAGAAACCTGATTAAAATGCAATGGCTCAAGTTAGACTCTTGACTCAAAATCGTTTCATGACGCACCTGCTCCAACAGCAGAGTCTTCTTGTTCTTTTTTGCCAGCTGATAGGCCGTAAAGGAGCCCTGGACGCCTGCCCCGATCACT
Source organism: Rhamphochromis longiceps (assembly GCF_057381845.1). Taxonomy (NCBI): domain Eukaryota; kingdom Metazoa; phylum Chordata; class Actinopteri; order Cichliformes; family Cichlidae; genus Rhamphochromis; species Rhamphochromis longiceps. Next base: position 4,692,749 of record NC_140570.1, on the reverse strand, counting down.
ATGCAATCAAAATCTCCGCTGGTCGACATGTTTAACTCACACACAGAGCTCACAGATCGAGGTCACGCGTTTTTAAAAGTGCTCCACAGATCCGCCTACTAACGCCAGGGGAAGGACGAATAAAAGCCTCCAGGAACTTTGCCCTGAGTGTTGGCGGTCAGGAGCCTGGATTTCCGCCACGCCGAGCAGGAACCGAACGCTTATGCTGGACCGAGCTGAACTCTTCGCGGTTATGATCAGAAGTGCGTTGTGTTGTTGTCTGGATCTACGTCAGGTCCGTTTGACAATAAGGCACACCGCATAGCAGGAGTGCCTGAAAATCTTCTATAGGGAAAATATTGCCACCATATGTAATGACAAGGAGCCAACTCTGCAGCTCAGCTGTAAATGTTCAAACTTCTTTTGGGCTGTATTTGGTGCCTCGTTTTCTGCTCATAAATCAGACGGACTACTAAGAATATATGATTTAGCCAAGGCCACTGGGAGCAAAATATAGAATTAATGGTGAAATATATTTCGTTTAATTTGTATTCTGGGACAAAAATTTCAGGAACAAAAACACACACACACACAAAACCAAAATATTAAATAAATAATAACTGTATGTAATAGTAGTAGTAGTAGTAATAATATTAATAATAATAATAATAATAATAATACCTATTTGAACGAATACTTTTGTTCTAATAATCATTTATAGGAATAAAAGAAGTGTAAAGACAAAAAATACTGCAGGAAAAAAAATGTGAAAATAACAACATATTTAATATTTTATTCCTTTATTTGTTTTACTATTTTATAGTGCAGAACAAAACTGAAGACAGTCTTTCAATTATCTAAATAAACAAACAGAAACAAAAAACTGAAAACATTTTCAAATATTTCAGAAGAAGCAGCTTTAATAATTCATCCACACTTCAATTGTCTGTCACAGAAAACCTAATGATGAACTAATTTTACAACAGAACTTAGGCAGAATTCACATTTAGTAAAAAAAAGTGTCTTCTAAATGGTGCAAGTAAACACTTCTCTGAAATATTAGTTAACATATTGTGGGCAGGCCTGGTCTGGGACTAAAATCATGGGTCATCTGTGGCAGGGTCCTTCCAGTTTTATCTTTCCTTTTTCCAGCACAGCTAATGCAACACTCAGCAGATCAAAGTGCACCTGTATCAGTTATATAACCACAGAAAGCCTACTCAGGCCACAGGTCACTTCTCTGCAACCCTGGAACAGACAGGTAGAAATGTCATAATTTCATTGTGTAATATTGTGGCACAGTAAAAAACAATAAATGACGTAAACTTTGTAAAGTTTTACAAAAAATAAATTTTTGAAGTTGAGGTCATACCACACAACATATTAGACCATGTCAAAAACCTGGACCAAAATAGAGAAGCAGTGTGGGAATAACTTCACACAATGATTCATCTTTAGCAGCCATAAGTTTAAGTAATTATGATGTAATGAGAGACCTTGTCTGTTTCTCTCTTGTGGATGAACTCTTTTTTTTTTATCACAGGCCCTCTTAATGCCTTGGCAGAGCAACAAGCCTCGACTTTGACTTTTTTTTTTCTTTTTCAGGTATTGGGTTATATTTGCTGGTGTGCTCAGGATCACTGACATGTTCCATGACGTAGTTTTGGCAAAAATCCAGCTGCCAGACAAGCTTGGATCACACAGAGGAGTTCATGATCAGCTCATTTTTTTCTGACTGCAATGTCCCAGGGTGTCGAGTGACTGCAAAACAAACTGAACAAATCAGTCTTGTCTTCCATCACGTGTTTAGCGGCAGGGTAGAGGTTACACACAATGGTGATGTTTGGTGTTGTCTGTCCAAAAGACATTGTTCCAAAATTCTTATGCTAAGCTAAGTTCTTCCACCTTTTAGAGAAAAAAATGGCTGTGCCTTGGTAACTCTTCCAACAAATGGATGGATGGTTGGAGAGGTTGGAACAACAATCAACAAGTCTGCAGTTAGCTCTTGAAGAAAAAAATCAATTTTGCCTCTGAACATCATCAAAGTGGATTTTAAACCAAAGCAAAGATGCGACTGAAGTCCCCCAAAATTTAAGAACTAAAAAATCTAAGATAAATTTAAATCTAAGGATTTAAAAAAAATACTTGATAAGATCCTTTGCAGTCGAAACTGACAGTCTGAAGTCTAGAGCGCATGGACGTGGTCAGATGCTGTTTATACAACCTTGCTATGCTTTGCCAGGCTTTAGCTGCAGCTCAGTTTAGTTGCTGCCTGTTTGTTTGTCCCTCTGCCTTCAGTTTTGTCTTCAGTAACTAAACAGGATCCTCTATTAAATTGGGATCGGGTGACAATGTTATAATAGACTGTTTCTTTGCCTTGAGATATGTTTTGGTTTCATTTGCAGGATGCTTTTAATCCCTATCCATTTGTACTTCATCTAATCAGGGAGTATAGCCCTGTACAGTCTTGAAGCATACCCAATAATCCAGGTAAGGCATACTCAGAAAGCCGAATCTGTTTATTTGGACATAACATTTTCAGTGGAAGAAGCATTTCAACATTTTAACAGGAGTTGTCTCTGATACATGATGGTGTAGAGATTCAAACGTTTATTTAATGATTTTTTTACTCCTCCAATGGGAGGAGTAAAAAAATCATTAAATGTCCTCAAATGTATGTCCTTAAATAAACTGTCCTCCAGCTGTCCTCAAATGCATTTGAGGACAGCTGGAGCCTCAGCCCGAACAGTTCTCCTTTGTTGTCGATCAACGCTCAGATACCTCATCACCATCGACCTCTGCAACATAAGACTATAGAAATAAGGTCCAGTCTCCTCAAAAACCACATTAGACCTCTGCTGTTATTAATATATGCAGAATACCACCTCGTTATGTTGTACTTTCAACAACGTATCTTTTCCTCATTTCTATAAGACCTATCAACAGTGTAGGGCATGGCTATTCAACTAAGACGTTAGTTGGGCCAGATTTCAAACTGAGGAATTTATCTGGGCCAGATATTTTTTTGCAGCCAGTAAATGGTAAATGGCCTGTATTTATATAGCGCTTTACTAGTCGCTAAGGACCCCAAAGCGCTTTACACATTCAGTCATCCATCCACACACTTTCACACACTGGTGATGGCAAGCTACATTGTAGCCACAGCCGCCCTGGGGCGCACTGACAGAGGCGAGGCTGCCGGGCACTGGCGCCACCGGGCCCTCTGACCACCACCAGTAGGCAACGGGTGAAGTGTCTTGCCCAAGGACACAACGACCGAGACTGTCCAAGCCGGGGCTCGAACCGGCAACCTTCCAATTACAAGGCGAACTCCCAACTCTTGAGCCACGATCAAGGGGCCAGCAATAAGCAGCAGATCATGATCAATTTCAAACCCACACAACTATATTGAAAAACAAGTAATTTTTTTTATTCCTTTTCCCCCTGTAAATCTGGTGACCTCTCACAAATGCACACCGAAAGGTCCATTTAAAAAAAGGGAGCTATAACTAAACTATTTTTTGTACATTTGAAATAATAATTAAAAAAAAACATTTTGATAATTCCCTTTCAAATTAAAATAAATATTTTGCTGACCACTCATTTTTCCTGCCATGGATGGAGCCCCATCCGTCACAAGTATACAGATACGCTTCATATCCAGACCATTTTCCTCAAAAAGAGCTGAAATCTTCTCAAAAATTATTTCGGCAGCTTACTAACGGTAGTAAGCCGAGCAATTTCCCATCCAAAAAAACGGACATATACGCACAACTGTGCATTATCAGTTCTGTCTGTGATCTCCTGCTATAGACATTACATCAGTTTTCTTCAGGTTCTTCAGCATTTCAAACTCGTCTGACGCCAGAACTTCAACTCTACGAATATTTGAACTGTCTGACAGGGTATGTTTTTAATAGCAGATGTCACATTTACTTTAATTTTTTCGTCACTTATCACCGCATCCACCACGTATGCAGTATTTCACTGTTTCAGAATCTGTGAAAGGCCTTTTCTTCTTCGCCAAGAAGGAAACACGAAGGGAAGCTGCTGCAGCTCTCTCTTGGGCTGTACAGGACCCTCACCATGGTAGTACAACTCCGGTTGTAAGATTATTAAACTCGCAATTAAACTGTACTTTTGCAGCACTCTCCTGAGATTGCTCTGGAAAGTCTGTGTAGAAAGTCTGGTGTTTGTCATTGTGGTGCCTGTGTAAGTACCGCAACACACTCACTGCAAATTAAACACATAGGTTTGGCATTTGGATTTGGCAGTAAAATGAATAAGTATTTGTCAGTCCAGGCAGGGTTAAACCGACGGTTTTCATTGTCAAATTTACGCGTTTGGACTGAGAAAGACATGCTGTTGTCACATCATACTGTATATATGATGATTGTTTAATATGTTTACATCACGGTGCATTGTGGGTTAAATATTGCTAGGCTACTAGGAGTGTTGCATTCACAGTCTACACTACGCTGTAGGAATTTTTAATTTTTTAAAATTAATTAATTAATGAATTTTTTGCGTTTTCTCTGTGTTTCTGCCAGGACCACAGGCAGGGCCACTCGCAGGTTGCTTCTGGGCTGCATGTGGCCCGCGGGCCGCCATTTGAATAAGCTTCGTGTAGGGACTAATGCGTTATTAAGTAACGCGTTACAGTAACTACGTTATTATTGTGGTAACGAGCACGGTAACTAGTTATTATGCCAAAATCAGGAACGCGTTAATCGTTACTGGGATTTAGATAGGGTCGTTATTCGTTACTTCATGTGGTGGCTACAGGGCTCGCAAAATCGCTAGCCCGACGTCCCGGAGCTAGCGATATCTCCGGTCGGGCGACCAAAATCTATCTCAGCCCCGCCTGTCGGGCTATATGATAACCCGACTCGGGCTAGCGATTTTGCGAGCCCTGGGCTATCGTGGAGCTTCCACAGATTCAGTAACATTAGCAAGTGGTGGAGGCCAGCAGGTGGATGAGGGAAAGGGGAGGCAGGAGGGGGAGAGACCCGAGGCGGCCGCCGGTGTCAGGTGAACTGAACTTCAGGTAAGAAGTTATGACCTGCAGTCTATCTGGGTCAGATATAAACCAAGTTTAGGTGGAGTTTATTTTCGTTATGCTGACGTTTTCGTACTGGGTACTAGCTAGCATGGCGGAGTTTCTATACAGCTGGGTGGGTGCTATGATGTTACTGATGTTGAAGTTTATTTTGTTCATAAGGTTAATTATTAGAGTTGCCAACCGTCCCGTAAAAAACGGAATCGTCCCGTATTCAGAGAAATTATTACGTGTTACGTATTTAGGTGAAAAGGAACAGTTTGTCCCGGACTTCAGCTACAATGAAAAAGACACAAAGCTGGAGTTATTTTGTCTTTACGCTGCACAGCTGCCTCTTCTTCTCTCATTCTCTCCCCCTCCCTCTCCTGTTGCAACTTCAATCATGAAACTGATCAATGATCAGCTGATCGGCTTTTCTGTCGCAAGTCCAGTTGTTCTGGGAACCCATCCTACCCGTTGTTTCTGCGCATGGCACAACACGAAATTAAGTGCCAAACCATCCTACCTTTGTGAGTGTGACCTACAAGCATACTAACAGCTAAAATTTAGTGGCAAATCGTCCTACCTTTGTTAATAAGAGCTAGAAACTTACTTTGAAACTTTACTTTGAAAGTAACGAGTAACTCGAAGTAACTGAGTGTCTGAGTCAGAACCAGACACGGAGAAGCTGCATTCAGCTTTTATGCTCCTTATATCTGGAACAAACTCCCAGAAAGCCTCAGATCAGCTGAAACACTCAGTTTATTTAAATCCAGGTTGAAGACTCACCTGTTCTCAGCTGCATTTAAATAAAGCACCAAATCCGCACTTAAGCTTAAATTTCAAAACTTACATTTTAACTACTGATTTTATCTACTGTTCTGATTTTATCTGTTTTGATTTTTGATTTTATAATATAAAACAAAACAGTATATTATACTGTTTTGTTTGTTTGTTAGTTAGTTTGTTTGCTTGTTTTAAATCAATTTTAAATCATGCTTTTTATTTGTTTTTGTTTCTAATGTCTCTGTAAAGCACTTTGAATCACCTTGTTGTTGAATTGTGCTATACAAATAAACTTGCCTTGCCTTGCTTTTGATAATAATAATGGATTGCATTTATATAGTGCTTTTCGGGGCCCTCAAAGCGCTGTACAATGCCACTATTCATTCACTCTCACATTCACACACTGGTGGAGGCAGCTACAGTTGTAGCCACAGCTGCCCTGGGGCAGACTGACAGAAGCGAGGCTGCCATATTGCGCCATCGGCCCCTCTGGCCATCACCAGTAGGCGGTAGGTGAAGTGTCTTGCCCAAGGACACAACGACCAAGACAGACAGAGCTGGGAATTGAACCGGCAACCTTCCAGTTACAAGACGAACTGCCAACTCTTTGGCCACGATCGCCCCAGTAACTAGAAGTAACTAGTAATGTAACTAAGTTACTAATTTATAGTAACTTACCCAACACTGCCTATCAAGACCTAATATTTGCATAGTATGAATTTTTTAATAAGCACAGACATAGAGAAACATAACAAAAGAAACAAAAACTAATTTGCTAAGCAGCTTAATGGTGAAAATGTTCAGTGCTCTACGTAGCTTACACTGACCTTAATTCATTATGGTGCCAGTGGTTTGGGAATGTTTATGAAAAACCATTAAAGGATCATTATATTAACCAATCATTAGATTGTGTAGTTTCTTACAACTATTTCCATAATAAAAAAAATGACACTATCAACATGTACCACACATTGTTTAACTACCTGACCAACCATTATTGCTGCCTTGGATAGATTTGTCTGTAACACATCCACATCAGATTACATTAGATGCCTTATGGGTAGACAGTTGGGTGGGTGGGAGACAGCCTCTGTCGGGTCCATGGGGTTCAGAGGACAGCAGGGTGAACAGATGGATGGTGAAGAATGTCAGACCTGCGAAGGGTCAGCTGGTCAACTGTTCCGCTATGCCACCTCCCCACAATCCTGCTAAATCGCACCACAAAACATTAACTTCACATGCCACATTCATCCTTCCTTCACACTGTGCTACCTTGAAGGACACATCCTCCTAATGAGTGGCTCAGATGGTAGAGTGGGTCGCATGCACAACTTGAGTACATTTATCAGAAATGTGTATTTTTTGTAACTTTTATTTATTTATTTTTTAATTACCTAATACTATGTTTTTATGACGCTGCCAAACATTCTTTGTTGGTCAAAATACTTCCAGAAAATCTTCTTTTACAAGCTGTGAATTTAAGGATAATTCAGAATTAAAGTTTAAACGGCAAAGAGAGCATGTTGTAACACTCAAGGGTGCAGCGAGGCCCAACACACAGAAGGACACTGTTTTTAGTTGTTCAGACATCTTTTCTGTTTTTTGGTTGTACACACACTGCTTCTGCAAATCTAAACAGTCCTATGCTGTTAAAACTTGGCTACTGCTTCCCTCTGTCAGCTGCAGCTCTGCTGCTCTCCACCCACGCCTGACCCAGTGTAAACCTACTTACATTTTAGTAATAAGAATAACAAAAATCTTACTTGGCCAATATCAGAGGATCTAAGATTGGCAGGAACCCAAGGTATAAACATCAATAATGAAGAACCACACCAGAGTAACAGTGCACAAAATAGTATATTTGACAATATATTAATTGTTTGTCCTACCACACTCCAGTGAAGAGGGAAAGTTTGAAGTCTTGCAGGTATCTGTTTCAACATGCAATGGAAACGAAGCTCTGGCTTCAATAAAGCCTCAACAATCTTACCGACTCTTGGGTTGGCTCACCATCCAGTTAACTGGAACTGTGGAATCGCTACTCCTCTTGCTTCAGACCAGGGGCGATTCTAGGATCAGAGCTTTGGGGGTGCTGAGCACCCAGAGAGCTGCCCAGCAGATACACTTTACTCGTCACAATGAGACTTCTTCCCTGTCTCTTTCGGTCCATGCATCCTCCCTGTCCTCATCGTCTGTTGTCTTCGTCTCCGTTATCAGTCATCATAATTTTACCATCTCTGTGCAAGTCTGCAAATGTCTTTATTAAATCATAAGATTCTTAAATTCATCAAGTCTCTCTGTGCCTGGGTCCTCGTCACAAATCATGACATCACTGTTTTGTACATTTTAACACAATTTAATACCACATTTTTGAAAGAAAAGCAAAACACTTGGTGTTTTTGTTACAGAAAAGTCTGTAACAAAACCATCAAATCTGATAAAGGTTATTTAAATGCTGCAAAAGAAGAATGGATTGGAATAAAAAAAAAATACATATCCTAACCTTAATTACTGGAGGAGAATAATAAATGATGCTCATAGTGAGTAAGAAGTAAATTGAGTGCATTTTTTGAACAGAGATTCACTTTTAATGTGTATGTATAATATAATACAGATACATTAAAAAAACACTCCCGAAACAGAATAAATTATTACAAATAAATTATTACAAAATATTAATAAAAACTATAAAAATGGAGGCAACTTTGCCTGTGGTAGAATGTATACAATATATGAAAAAATCTTTACTGAGGATACTAATTTTACTAATTTAATAATACAAATTTTGTGTTGTAAGATTTATGAGTTTCATGCTTTCATAGTGGTACTTTGGAGAGCTTGACATTTTTATCAGGTGGTACACACTGTAAAAAGTTTGAGAAACACTGATAAGTGTATGTGTGATTAAGATTAAGGAACTGACCTCCCAGCCCATTGTTCCGTCAGTGGGCTGGTTTCAGTCATTATGCAAATGTAACTGTTTATAAGATTGGGGAAACCTGCAGTCAGCTGAGACTGAAGAAGTCACTCGGATGAGTGACGAAACGTTTCTCCCACAAAACGCTACGTCCAGATGAACAGAATCAACTTTTGGAGAAGTGTATGTGTGCTTTTGGAAAACATTTAAAGCTGCAGTACAGAATCTTTGAAACAAGCTTAAAACATTTTTAGAATATAAACAGAGCATCTGCTTCTCTTTACAGCTCCTCACTCCACCAGGGCTGTTTGGCTCTTTCTGATAGTGTGCAAATGTGATGTACGTATTGCGGCAGTCATACAGACAAGTGGACGGTCCAAAAGTTGGCCTACCTATTACTGGCTGAGGTTTTAGTAGAGTTGTGGCTGAACCACATAAAAATATATCATTAATTTTAATCTCCCCAATCCATTATAATGTTATGTTGGAATGTTGTTAAAGAGGGTCAAAAATGTTTCAACCCAGTTTGTTTTGCAGATTCTGTATAGCAGCTTTAATATAGGGAGAACACAACTTCCAGATTGTGTGAGTAAAATCAGGTTTTTTCTCTTTGTCAGTTTAACAGTTTTGTTTTGCCTGTCACTGTTCCCTGTCTGTTTTCTTACCTGGTTCTTCCTGACCTTGTACTTTCTCCTCACGTTCCCCTCTTTCCTCTCTCCCTCTTTGGACTGACAATCATACATAAATAGATTGTATTCAATTAGATGAAAAATTACATCCATCCATCCATCCATCTTCATCCGCTTTATCCGAGGCCGGGTCGCGGGGGCAGCAGCCTAAGCAGAGAGGCCCAGACCTCCCTCTCCCCAGCCACCTCCTCCAGCTTATCCGGGGGAACACCAAGGCGTTCCCAGGCCAGCCGAGAGATATAATCTCTCCAGTGTGTCCGGGGTCTGCCCCGGGGCCTCCTCCCGGTGGGACATGCCTGGAACACCTCACCCAGGAGGCGTCCAGGGAGCCAGCTGAGGTGGTTCGGGCATCTGACAAGGATGCCCGAACCACCTCAGCTGGCTCCTTTCGATGTGGAGCAGCAGCGGCTCTACTCTGAGCCCTTCCCGGATGGCCAAACTTCTCACCCTATCTCTAAGGGAGAGGCCAGCCACCCTTCGGAGGAAGACCATTTCTGCCGCTTGTATCCGCGATCTCGTTCTTTCGGTCACTACCCACAGCTCGTGGCCATAGGTGAGGGTAGGGACGTAGATCGACCGGTAAATTACACTCAGCTCCCTCTTCACCACGACGGACCGGTGCAGCATCTGCATTACTGCAGCTGCAGCCCCAATCCGTCTGTCGATCTCCGGCTCCCTTCTCCCATCACTCGCGAACAAGACCCCGAGATACTTGAACTCCTCCACTTGGGGCAGGAACTCATCCCCGACCCGGAGTGGGCACTCCACCCTTTTCCGGCTGAGAACCATGGCCTCCTCATTCCCGCTGCTTCACACTCGGCTGCGAACCATTCCAGTGCAAGCTGGAGGCCCTCACCCGATGAAGCCAACAGAACCACATCATCTGCAAAAATCAGAGATGAGATTCTGAGGCCACCAAAGCGAAAGCCCTTCGCCACTTGGCTGCGCCTAGAAATCCTGTCCATAAAAATTATGAACAGAACCGGAGACAAAGGGCAGCCCTGGCGGAGCCCATCACCAACCGGGAACGAGTCCGACTTATTGCCGGCAATGCGAACCAAGCTCTTGCAACGGTTGTATAGGGATCGAATGGCCCGTAGCAATGGGCCAGACACCCCATACTCCCGCAACACCTCCCACAGGACACCCCGAGGGACACGGTCGAATGCCTTCTCCAAGTCCACAAAACACATGTAGACTGCTTGGGCAAACTCCCATGCACCCTCAAGTATCCTGGAGAGGATAAAGAGCTGGTCCAGTGTTCCGCGACCAGGACGAAAACCGCATTGTTCCTCCTGTATCTGAGGTTCGACTAGCGGACGAACTCTCCTTTCCAGAACCCTGGCATAGACTTTCCCAGGGAGGCTGAGGAATGTGATCCCCTTGTAGTTGGAACACACCCTCCGGTCCCCCTTCTTAAAGATGGGGACCACCACCCCGGTCTGCCAGTCCACAGGTACTGCCCCTGATCTCCACGCAACATTGCAGAGGCGTGTCAACCAGGACAGCCCTACAACGTCCAGAGCCTTCAGGAACTCGGGGCGGACCTCATCAACACCAGGGGCTCTGCCACCAAGGAGTTGTTTAACTGCCTCAGTGACCTCGCCCCCGGAAATTGGCGGGTCATTCCCCTCATCCCCAGACTCTGCTTCCTCCTCGGAAGACGTGTCAGTGGGATTAAGGAGGTCCTCGAAGTATTCCTTCCACCGCCTGACAATTTTCTCAGTCGACGTCAGCAGCGCTCTGCCAGCACTATACACAGTGCAGGTAGAGCACCGCTTTCCCCTCCTGAGACGCCTGACGGTTTGCCAGAATCTCTTCGAGGCAGTCCGAAAGTCTTTTTCCAAGGCCTCTCTGAACTCCTCCCACACCCGAGTTTTTGCTTCAGCCACTGCCCGAGCCGCATTCCACTTGGCCTGTCGATACCTGTCGGCTGCCTCCGGAGTCCCACAGGCTAACCAAGCCCGATAGGACTCCTTCAGCCTGGTGGCTCCCTTCACCTCTGGTGTCCACCATTTGGTTCGGGGATTACCACCACGGCAGGCACCAACCACCTTGTGGCCGCAGCTCAATGCAGCAGCTTCGGCAATGGAGACGCTGAACATGGTCCATTCAGACTCAATGTCCCCAGTCTCCCTCGGAATGCTGTTGAAGCTCTGCCGGAGGTGTGCGTTGAAGATCTCGCGGACTGGGGCCTCTGCTAGACGTTCCCAGCACACCCTCACTGCGCGTTTAGGTGCACCGGGTCTGTCCAGCGTCCTCCCCCGCCACCTGATCCAACTCACCACCAGGTGGTGATCAGTTGACAGCTCAGCCCCTCTCTTTACCCGAGTGTCCAGAACATATGGTCGCAGGTCTGGTGATACGATTACAAAATTGATCATGGACCTATGGCCTGGTGCCACGTGCACTTATGGACACTCTTATGTTCGAACAGGGTGTTCGTTATGGCCAAACTGTGATTGGCCACCTGGAGACTCCTGGAGACCCATGTGAGCATTGAAGTCTCCCAGCAGGACAACAGAGTCTCCAGGTGGAGCACCTTCCAGCACCCCCCCCCCCCCCCCAGGGACTCTAAGAAGGCTGGGTACTCCGAACTGCCACTCGGCGCATAAGCGCAGATGACAGTCAGGACTCGTTCCCCGACCCTAAGGCGCAGGGAACAAACCCTCTCATCCACCGGGAAAAACCCCAACATACCGGCAGCAAGCCGAGGGGATATTAGAATACCCACCCCAGCCCGCCGCCTCTCACCAGGGGCAACTCCAGACTGAGACAGAGTCCAGCCTCTCTCCAGGAGACTGGTTCCAGAGCCCAAGCCATGCGTAGAGGTGAGCCCGACTATATCTAGCCGGTACCTCTCAACCTCACCCACTAACTCAGGCTCCTTCCCCACCAGAGAGGTGACATTCCATGTCCCTATTGCCAGTCTTGGCATCCGGGGGTCAGTCCGCCAGGGCCTCCGCTCCTGGCCGCCACCCGGCACACAATGCACCCGACCCCTATGGCGCCTCTTGCGGGCGGAGGGCATGCGGGAGGATGGGCCCATGTCTCCTCTTTGGGCTGGGCCCGGCCGGGCTCCATGGACTAAGGCCTGGCCACCAGACGCTTGCCCTCGGGCACCCTCCCCAGGCCTGGCTCCAGGGCGGGGCCCTGGTAACCTTATCCCGGGCAGGGTGAACTGTTCCCTCGATGTTCTTTTCATAAGGGTCTTCTGAATCACTCTTTGTCTGGTCCCTCACCCAGGACTAATTTGCCATGGGAGACCCTACCAGGGGGCGAAAGCCCCCAGACAACATAGCCCCTGCAGGGTTCTAGAGTGCGACCAATTTGGTCGCAAATGTGACCAAATTTTTCAGTGGTGCGACTAAAAAAAATATTTGGTTGCACCTGTGCGACCAAATGTTCGGGTAGCAAAAAAAAAAAAAAAAATATCTGTAACCTTCCCTGTGGTCAACAACAGACACACATTATGCCCCTATCGTGGACTAAACCAATCAGAGATAGTAAGGGGCGGGACCTCTCTGATTGGCTGTGGTCCAGTTGAAAGTGCAGGTGGAAATGGAGGTGAGTAGCTTGAATAAAGTGATATCAATTCATTAAATCCTGAATCGACTTTTAAATATAACTGTGTTTTGCCAGAAACGCCAGATTCTCAGATTAAAGCTCACAAAACCATTTCAACAACAACCAAACAGCAAATGAGAGCAGGTACACGGACTCCACACAAAGACGTAACACAGAACAGACCCGACGCATCAGAATCAACTTTGTCTTTCTCGGCTTTCTCACCCGACGGCCCGTAGACGGACACGCTGTTGGAGCTTAGGGATTCTGATGCGTCCGGTCCACGCTGTGTTTACGTCTTTTTGCGCTGATTCTGAGCTGCAGGCTTTGTCTCTCTCCAACCAAAATTCACCGAGCCAGCAGCAAAAGAAGCAGCAAACTGCGCTTCACATTTGATCAATGTCATCATGAATTTTGCTGTTTTGCTTCCACGACTATTAAAATCACACTTCATGCACAGCTAGCTCTCTCTCTATCTCTCTCTGTACTTCAAGAACAGTTTCCCGTCTCCAATCTCTGTTTTCTGTATTATTCATTCACTTATTACCCACCAGTCTACCGTTGTTTACAGCGCTGTCGGCTGCTGTCTTTTTCTTTTCTTTTTCTTTTTTTCACTTAAATGACCTCGGACAAGAAAGCCTATTTTTTCTGTTGTTCAATACTGAAGAAATTAAAACTTTATATGCAGAACATTGTAGAATATTTTTAAGGTTATCTGCTATAAAAAGCCAGACCAGGAAAATCTCCTTCATGTTTTTCTGTGTTTTATTCTCAGTTACTTTCACACAAAGGCATCTGCTTTGATGTTCACAACTCTGATGAAGTCAGTACTGATAAATGATCAGAATTATAATATTTCTGACTGTCTGAGGCTAAGTTGAATCGAATCGGGACTTTGAAAACCGGAATCGAATGGATTATAGAAATCAGTGATGATACCCAGCCCTAGTGAGCAGCCTAGGCACGACAGAAGTGGATGTAGCTGTAATAGGAAAAGAACTATTGCTAACTTTTCTGTTAAGTTAAGGCCTGATCCTTCTGAAATTCATAGCCAGTGCTCTGACACGGTGTCATCAATCTTTGAATGCTGAAAAAGCACAGTGTATCCAGAAAAACACATTATATTATATAAATTATTATAAAATTTGTGTGCGCCTAACTTTTGTGCCGGTACGCCTAACTTTTTAAAGTTAGGCGTACCGGTACGCCCATGGCAAAAAGTTAGTCTAGAGCCCTGCCCTGGGATCCCTGGGACACACAAACCCCTCCACCACGATAAGGTAGCGATTCAAGGAGGAGAAAAATTACATTAATATGAAAAAAGAAATACTATTAAGATCACTAACAAAAAGTCCTCTTTCAGTGTACTTTCAACCAAAAGGCAAATAACCAAACCACATGAACATCTAATAAAACACATAAATATTGAAACACTGATCCAACATTATTCTTGATTGATAGATCATTTGTTCTTACACTTTTACCTGAATGTGGCTCCTTTTTTTGAAAAAACTTCCTTATATCCATAATGAACCTGGCTGTCTCTCTGTACACACACACACACACACACACACACACACACACACACACACACACACACACACACACACACACACACACACACACACACACACACACACACACACACACCGGGAGTTACAAGGCTAATGGGCGTCCAGTCAGTTAGCTGAAGCATCCCCAAAAATGGGCTAAATTTGCCCCTGCTTCAGACTAAGTTCGTATCTCGAGTCATCGTTTTACCAGATGAAAAAACTCTGACCTATAAACGGGTCACAGGAGCCATATAGTCACATACACCACTTATTCAGAACATTCAGAATGAACAATAAGTAACAGTGTAACTTTTATCTCAATTGTCACTTTTGTCTCTTAAGCGGCTAGTTGTTCAAATGAATAACATCAATACTGTGCTTGACATTCTTCCATCTCGCATAGCTAAGGACTGTTTTGATGTAATTGGACCTAGTATCCTATTTCTTATTAACTTTTCCTTGCTTTCAGGCTGTGTTCCTTTGGCCTTTAAGCATGCTGTAGTCCACCCGATTCTTAAAAAAAAGAAACTGACTGTTATGGCCTTTCAAACTACAGACCGAACTCTAAGCTTTCATTCTTGTCCAAGATCCTGGAGAGACTAGTTCTCTCCCAGCTCCAGGCGTACTTGGACATGAACAATATTAGTGAGAAATTTCAATCTGCCTTCAAGCCATTGCTTAGCACTGAAACAGCGTTGGTTAGAGTTCTTAATGATATTCTTGTAATCACTGATACTGGACGCTCTATGGTCCTAGTTTTACTGGACCTCTCTTCGGCCTTTGATATGGTGGCCCATAACATTTTATTATAAGACTTGAGCACACTGTGGGTATTAGAGGCACTGCCCTCGATTGGTTTAAATCATATCTCGCTGATAGATCCTTATCAGTTAACTTAGGCACCTTCTCCTCTTCCTCCGCTCCGGTCTGTTGTGGTGTGCCTCAAGGATCAGTTTTAGGCCCTATTCTCTTCTCATTGTATTTGCTCCCTCTAGGCGCAATCTTTGAAAAATACAATATCGCCTTCCACTGTTACGCCGATGACATACAGATCTATTTTGAACTTGCTGACGACCTTGCTGTGTCCCTGCACTACTTTCAAGAATGCATGCGGGAGGTCAAAGAATGGTTCCTGAGTAATTCTCTTGTTTTGAATGATAAGAAGACTGAGATTGTGGTGTTCAACAGTAAAATCCCTCGTGCCCAACTCTGTGCTGCCCTGGGTTCCTTTGCTAGCTTTTCTTGTGACTATGTCAGTAACTTGGGTGTACTGCTGGATAGCTCGCTCAAACTCGATAAGCAAGTGTCTGCTGTAGTGAGATCTAGCTTCCACCAACTGCGCCTTATCTCTAAGGCTAGGCATTATGTTCCGCATGAGGACCTGGAGAAGCTTATTCACGCTTTTGTGACCTCCAGGTTGGATTATTGTAACTCCTTGTACTACGGTCTTCCCTCTTCTCTTCTTCTTAGACTGCAAACAGTCCAAAATGCAGCAGCCCGCCTCTTAACTGGTACCAGGAAATTTTGCCCTATTACTCCTGTTCTAGCTAGCTTGCTTTGGCTGCCCATAAAGTACTGTATTCAATTTAAAATATTACTCCTTACATTCAAAACTATTAATAAATTAGCGCCAAGTTATCTTAGTGAACTTCTCAAACCACATACTCCTGCTAGAACACTTAGATCTGCCACTCAACTACAACCCAGATCTCGGCTGAAGTCTCGGGGTGACCGTGCGTTTGCTCTGGCTGCCCCGGTACGGTGGAATACCCTTCCTCTCGACCTCCGTGCATCTGATTCCATTGCACTGTTCAAATCACGACTAAAAACCCTCTTATTCAATCTTGCCTTTCCCTCTAGTTAATATTTCTTTTATAATTTTATATTATGAACTTTTATGCTCATTTAATTTCTTGTTTGCTCTGTACCTGTTGCTTTCCTATGTATCAGTGACAGCTACCTGCTTGCATACCTAGTACTTGCTTTGGTCCTATTTCTATTATCTTCCTTCTATTCTCTATGTTACTTGTTAAGCACCTTGTGTCATGATCTGGCTGTGTGGCAGGCAGGAAATAGGACCCAAACGCAAACTCACGGGAAAACAGGACTGAACTCAAAATGCAGCTTTATTGCTGACAAAAGATGACAAAAGATAACGGCGATACAAAATAACATGAAACTAAACTGGGAAGTACTAAGGAACAGACTTACGAGTGGCACACAGTCATGAGGGAGAACGCGACACAGAACTGAGGGAGACACAGACATAAATACACAGAGGGTTAACGAGGGAAGTGGGAGCACACGGGGAACACAGGTGACACTGATAATCATAACAAGACACGGCAGGAGTGAACGCAACACTGACGGGAGACGGGCAAAGTAAAACAGGAAGTACAGAGGTTCAGACAGGAGGAGAGAGAGCACGGGGAAAACACAGACATAACGGGCTGGGGAAAACATAGAATAAAACACAAGGAGAGACGAGGGCTCACAGATACACAGGGGCACACAGGAGGTAACCAAATAAGGAACATCTTAACTAAATAATCCTAGGAACCAAGGCATAACTAGGGAATAAAATGCAAAACACACAAAACTGAGAATACTGGACCAACATGGCCCAGGACCATGACACCTTGGCATACCCTTGGTTTTTAAGTGTGCTTTAAAAATAAAGTTTATTATTATTGTTATTATTAATTCAACTAGCTCTGTTGTACAACAAAATAAATCACTGCAGCATCATATCCTTCTATGTGAGCTATAATTCTATCAACTTGAAGAGTTGACAATGTTCACAAAAAACCCAACTCCTAGATTTGACACTTCAGCTGCATCCGGCAACTCACAGTAGCTCGCACACACACACACACACACACACACACACACACACACACACACACACACACACACACACACACACACACACACGTACGTGCGCACACACATTCAGTCCTCACAAATATAGCTAGACAGGAACACACACACACATTAATGCTGCTAACATGAGCTTTTTCCTCTGCATAGCTGTTAGCTTATTGGCTAATAAACTTTCCACCCAGCTACATCACGTTACGCAACAACAAATCATCTAATTTGTCCACATCTTTATTTAAACCAAAAATAAATGACTAAATTGTTTACATCATAGACACCAGCGTGTTATTTTCTGAAATAGAAGAGGCATAATTAGAGGATGGCTGGTGGCTGTGCCAGCCTGAGGGAATAGCACTGTGGGCACCTGCTGCACATGCCCAGGTGTTGCTATAGATGATAACATCATCCAGGTAGTCAGTTGCATATGCAGCATGCAGTCTCAGCACCTGGTCCATGAGGTGCTGGAAAGTGTTGTGGAAAAATGAGCAGTGCCAGTCCCAATCATCTAAGGAGCTTGTTAAACACAGGCATGAGATGAGCATCAAATACCTCATTCACCTTTCAATAATCTATACAGAACCGTATAGACCCATCTTTTTCTACTAAAAGAGCTATAGGTCAACATCATGCACTGTGCATCTTTTCTATCACTCCCATCTCCACAATTACAGCTAATGGTATTACTGGGCAGTGGGAAGAACAGATCTGCAAAATGCAGTTGTAATGCAGCAATGTCTGTTCTATGGGTCAGCGTGAGATGGTCTCAATGGACTATGCTGCTGAATTTGGCACCTCCGGCTTCACCTCATCTGTATTTTCACCAAGCTCACCAGAGAAATAGATTCTGTCTCTCTCAATGATTTGAGAAGGTAGAATGGTATACAGTATTCATATGGCTCCACCCCTGAGTGAATGCACTGCTTCATAGTAAATATCCTCCACTTGCCAAATGACCACAAAAGGTCAAGTAACTTTGAACTGGATAAAGAGAGCAATACAAGTGCTTCATCCCCTGGTGTAAACTGCATTAGTGTCGCCCCACTGTTGTGTGTGTGTGTAGCTTTGGTCTCAGGTCCAGGATGTATTGAATTTTATTTTTACTTGGTTATGATCCTTCCTTCCAGTTTTCCTTAGAGCAGGTCCAACACCCCATGCAGTTTCCTGCCAAACAACAGTTATCCAGTCGACGCTTCAGGCACCTCCACAAACCAGATGGTCTAACCAGCAATTCCATACGTACAGTGGCTTGCAAAAGTATTCAGCCCCCTTGAACTTTCCCACATGTTGTCACATTGCAACCACAAACATGAATCAATTTTATTGGAATTCAACGTGAAAGACCAACACAAAGTGGTGTACAAGTGAGAAGTGGAACGAAAATCATACATGATTCCAAACATTTTTTACAAATAAATAATTGAGAAGTGGGGTGTGCGTAATTATTCAGCCCCCTGAGTCAATACTTTGTAGAACCACCTTTTGCTGCAATTACAGCTGCCAGTCTTTTAGGGTCTGTCTCTACCAGCTTTGCACATCTAGAGACTGAAATTCTTGCCCATTCTTCTTTGCAAAATAGCTCCGTCAGATTAGATGGACAGCGTTTGTGAACAGCAGTTGTCAGATCTTGTCAGAAATAGCCCAGTAATTCGTACAGCTCCTTTTAATCTGTGCTCTGTTCAACCAGTATCTCTTCTGGGACACTGACCTGAGAGATTACCTGACACGATGCCTGCCTCACACTCGTTGCAGAAATGCTGCACAGTGGCACTGCCTCGGAGATATTGTGTTGTATTATCCATTAATAATAGAACAATATCCCCTGATATCCCCTGTGATTTCAGTGAAATGGCCTGATAAAGTCCATGCCACTGTGCTCAAACGGTACCTACATTAATGGCAATGGATGCAACGCCACTTTGGCTGATTTACTAGTTGGCATTCAAGATGCACACCACTGGAATTATGTACCACAGATGCCCAGCCGCATGTATGAGTGTGTAAGTATAAAATCATGCCTTGATTAGATCGAAAAATTTTTGTATTGCATGTGACCAGCCATAGGGTTAAAATGAGTCAGGGGACTCAAGGCCAACAGTTTGTAGGCACCAGCAACTGAATGTGTTCCTTTCCAGTGCAAGTGACTCACTCTATACAGTCTGTATCACTGCTACATCAGTTTGCTCCATTTTAACATCAAGTTTTATTAATGGATCAAAGGCTGACCAGAATATCATCACGAGACTGCTCTAGTGGAAAATCTTCCTCTGGACAGAAAAAAAATAAACCTGGAGCAGACAGCCAGGGAGGACTGAGGGACCATGACAGTCATGATGAGTGAAAAGATGTGAGTGGATGCAAAATGCATAACAGGAAGTTTCCAAGCATTCTGAGCTTATATAGCAGCATAACTAAAGAACAGTTCAGAGTCACCTGCTCCAACCCTTTGAACCTTAACAGTACAGATGGTGTCTATCTGCTGAATCCATTGAGCAGTGTTTCCACAGGAGAGGGTGCCATAGCTGAAGGCTCTGGTTCCTATACTGCTTTTGAAGAGTCTAGGAACACAAAATAAGCGTGCAGTGTGAAAGCAAAGTGCTCTGCCTGGATAATGTCATACTATGAGGACTTAAAGAAAAGATGGGCGAAATACATATAAATAATATCACTCGGTCTTCCTACTTTTATCTCCGTAATATTAACCGTCTTCGTCCCTCACTCACACCACACAGTACCACCATACTTGTCAATGCTCTTGTCACATCTCGTCTGGATTACTGTAATTCTCTTCTCTATGGTCTACCTCATAAATTGCAGTTAGTTCAAAATACAGCTGCTCGTATTATTTCCAGAACTAGATCCACTGAACATTTAATCACCTGTTCTTAAACAGCTCCATTGGCTCCCAATTCACCTCCGTGTCAATTTCAAGATCCTGCTTCTCACTTTCATAGCGCTTCATAACTTTGCTAATCGTTAAGAACAAATACCCGCTTCCTTTACTTACCTCTGCTTTTGAACTCCTTCAGGGAGCAACCATCTTTTCGAAACTTGACCTCCGCAGTGCTTATCATCTGGTCCGAATCCGCCAGGGGGATGACTGGAAGATGGCATTCAACACGCACCTTGGGCACTTTGAGTATTTGGTGATGCCATTCGGGCTCACAAATGCTCCAGCGGTTTTCCAAGCCATGATAAATGATGTTTTACGTGACTTCATTAATCACTGTGTTTTCGTTTATCTAGACGACATCCTCGTGTTTTCTTGGAGCCCAGCTGAGCATGTCAAGCACGTGAGAATGGTGTTGCAACGCCTGTTGGAGAACCGGCTATTTGTAAAACCTCCTTTCTGGGGTTCATCATTGAGGAGGGACGGCTGCGGGCAGACCCAGCAAAAGTGAAGGCAGTGATGGAATGGCCTGAACCCAAGAACCGTAAGCAGCTGCAGAAGTTTCTGGGATTTGCCAATTTCTATCGACGGTTTATCCGGAATTTCAGTCAGGTTGCCCTGCCTCTCACCAAACTAACCTTTCCTAATCAGCCATTCCAGTGGTCTCCCGGTGCTGAATGAGCTTTTGAGAGACTCAAGCACCTGTTTTCCTCATCTCCGGTGTTGGTGCAGGCAGACATCAGTCAACCGTTTTTTGTGGAGGTGGATGCTTCAGACGCAGGTGTGGGGGCAATCCTGTCCCAACGGGTGAACGCAAAGTTACACCCATGTGCCTTTTT
The DNA here is from genome assembly GCF_057381845.1 of Rhamphochromis longiceps. Taxonomy (NCBI): domain Eukaryota; kingdom Metazoa; phylum Chordata; class Actinopteri; order Cichliformes; family Cichlidae; genus Rhamphochromis; species Rhamphochromis longiceps. The sequence goes on along the minus strand of NC_140570.1, from coordinate 4,671,614 downwards.
CTCTCGTCGCTTATCTCCTGCAGAGAGAAATTACGACGTTGGAGACCGGGAGCTCTTCGCCATTAAGTTGGCTCCTGAAGAGTGGCGGCATTGGCTCGAAGGCAGCGAGCATCCGCTGGTAATCTGGACAGACCACAAGAACTGGCCTACCTCCAAGCAGCCAAGAGACTGAACGCCCGGCAGGCCAGGTGGGCTCTATTTTTCACACGGTTTAACTTAACCATCTCTTACAGACCTGGCTCCCGCAATCTCAAAGCGGATGCTTTATCTCGACCCAGAAGAGAAGGAGAAACCCATTCTGCCTTCCTCGTGCTTTGTGGGGGCTCTGACCTGGGAGATAGAGAGGATCATCAAGGACGCTCAGCGGTCAGAACCTGATCCAGGACAGGGCCCGAGGGAAGGATGTTTGTTCCCACGGTAGTCCGAAATAAGGTCCTTCACTGGGTCCATACGGCCAAGTTCGCCTGCCACCCAGGTAAAAACCTGGGTGGCACTATTGCCTTTTTGCAACGTTTGTTTTGGTGGCGAGCTCTAGGGAAGGATGCTCAGGAGTACGTGGCAGCTTGCCCCGTTTGTGCCCGAAACAAGGTCTCCAGTTCACCTCCTGCTGGTCTCCTTCATCCATTGCCTGTACCCAGCCGCCCGTGGTCTCGTATCGCACTGGACTTCGTCACCGGTCTTCCCCTCTTCTCAGGTAACACAGTCATCCTGACCATAATCGATCGCTTCTCAAAGGCTGTTCATTTCATTGCTCTGCCTAAACTCCCTTCAGCCCTGGAAACTGCCAAGATTCTAACACAGCAGGTGTTCCGTCTCCATGGGGTTCCCCAAGATATTGTGTCCGATCGGGGTCCCCAGTTCACGTCCCGAGTATGGAAGGAGTTTTGTAAGGAACTGGGGGCCCAGTTCAGCTTATTGTCCGGCTTCCACCCTCAAACTAACGGGCAAACGGAACGAGCTAATCAAGAACTCGAAGCGATGCTACGTTGTGTAGTCTCTTCTAACCAGTCATCATGGAGCGATCAACTGGCTTGAGTCGAATATGCCCATAATGCTAGCATGTCAGCAGCTACTGGAGTTTCCCCGTTTGAGGCCTCCCTGGGGTACCAGCCCCCGCTTCTCTCTGTGTCGGAAGGGGAATTGTCGGTTCCTTCAGTCCAGCACCACAGAACAAGAGCAGAACAAGAGACTAGCGGATCGCCACCGCGTTTCAGTCCCTGCATACCGGGTCGGGCAACAGGTATGGCTTTCTGCGAAACATGTTCCTCTAAGGGTCAGGTCAAAAAAACTTGCCCCACGCTTTATCTGACCCTTCCCCATCCAAGCCATATTGAACCCTGTGACTATCCGTTTGTCTCTTCCCCGTTCCATGAGAATTCACAATGTCTTTCATGTATCCCAGGTGAGGCCTGTCCGGACCAGCCCTTTGTGCCCGCCCTCCGGGCCCCCGCCACCCGCCCGGATTATCGACGGCGCGGATATTGGATGCCAGGCGCCGCGGTAGGGGCTTTCAGTTTTTGGTGGACTGGGAGGGGTACAGTCCGGAAGAGCGTTCTTGGGTGCCCGCGGGCCGCGATTCTTGATGATGCCATGGGGAGAGACTTCCGCCACAGGCACCCTGATAAATTTGCTAGGTCGCCGGGAGGCTCCCATTAGAGGGGGGGGGGGGTACTGTCAGGTCTGACGGTGCCCTGACCGGCGACCTGTGTGTATGTGTGTGTTTGTTCTCCTCTCTCTCGCTCTGTTTCTCTCTCCGGCTCCGCTGCGATTGTTACGCGGATGCGTAGCAACGGGAGATCTCCGACCCGGAAGTGCTGCCACTCTGAGCTGTCCCACCTGCGACTGATTCCTCGCCAGCTGCTGCCAATCATCCACCATCGTTGGCAGAGCTATTTAATGGTGTGGCTGAGTGACAGACAGCGCTGGAGTATTCCACCAAGCCTGGTAGTGACTCGAGCTCAGCGAGTATAAAACAAGTGTTTGATAGCAGAGGGAGGCTAATCGCGTCTGTTTGCCTTTTCCCAGGAAACGAACGAGACGGAGAGACGGAAGGAGAGACGTCACTATTCATGAGAGTTGTGTGGACACACGAGGGGAGCACTGAAGGGACTTTGCACTGTGGATAACTGTGGATTGGCTTCACTGTAAATAAAGACACTGTTCAACTTTAACGAGAGGTCCGCGTCTGGGTTCACTAACTCACCATCCTTAACAGATCTTATGTAACTTCATGTGAAAGATCTTGTACATTTAATTCATACTTAATTTAATAAAATAATGTACCACCCATAATAAAGCACCGTTGTAAAGTTAATAAATGGGTTTAAAAACTGGTCCATTTCAGTACTGGTGTACTTGATGGAAATAATCAATTATTAAAAATTACAACAAAATATTTGACCTCTAGCATTGTGGTTGAAATATATAAATTATAGATTGATGAGGTTTATGTTTACGATGACAGCTCTTAAATAATTAGGACACACTTACTTCCCGTTTTCAACATTTTGTTCTGTTAACCAATAGAAGGCAACATAAAAACGACATTCCTGAAAAGCAGAAAAATGCTTCTGACAAGACAAAACTTGAAATGATGTGCATTCTGTTTATTGTACTAATGGAATGCTTGGTGCCAATTGGCTTTTAAAAGCCATGTAAACAAAGAGAGACCAACAATTAAAAAACTAAAAACTAAACTTAGAATCACCCTGAACATGGGAACTACCCCCGGTGCTGTACACACCTTAAGAAGTTTCAGTCCACATGCAGCTGACAGGTCAGAGCAGCTCAGTTTCACAGTGAAACATTTCCTTATCTTCATGCGAAGGTGGCCAAAGATCATTGCTCTCCTCTTATCCATGCTGATTTTTCTCTAGTTCTACTTTTTGCTATGGTCTTCATCACAACTGGTAGCATGAGGCAGTGGATTGAGGGAATACCAAGAGAAAAGGTAACACAGGATTATAGAAGGGTATCATCCACGTGGTTTACCATTAAAATGTTGTGACCTTCTGAAAGGGTTTTTCCATACGTTTTCTCAGGGGTCCACACTGGACCCCTGAGAAAACCAAAGATTTAGATGATTTTATATCTCTGTTTTTTTTGAGCCTCACAACACTTTTATCCAGAAGACAGTTCCCTGCATTTCATAACTCAGCGTTTTTCCTGACTTGCAGTTTGTATTTTGGGTGTTTATATATGCATGCCTGTGCATTTCTAAACTATGTGTATAAATTATCTGCATAAAGTCCAACCCAGTGAAAAAAACTTCATTTGAGTCTCGGTCATGCTAAAAAGACAGCACTCACCGAGACTCAAATATTACTCTACTGCTGTTTATCTGCCATTTACTACTGGGCATGTATTCTTAGTCATGTTTAAATATCAAGGACCTCATGTAAATATTCATGATGATTGCCCATACTAACAGGGCAAGAATATGCTCCGGAACATTTAATGAATAACTGAAGGCTTATGAATAATCATTAGCTTTCCTACTGTGCTTCGGTTTAAGGCAGAAACCAGCGGCCCTTTCTCTCTTTACTGCCATGATACATGGTTCTAGTACTTGGAGCAGAAAAATGCTTCTGACTATGTTCTCTTTGCCTTGTTAATCACTCTGTCTGACTGCTCTCCATGAATTGCTTGAGGATTAGCTGCTTTATTCTCCTTTGATAAGCTACTGTTGCTAACTTTAATTGATGCACTTTGTTTGTCAGACATAGGCTTATTGAGGGGAAACTTTTATTCAGGAGTGTGGTTATGGATTGCAGTTCACTCTCTTTATCTGAATGTACAGTAGGTGTTGAGATAAGAATACATTTCTCAGGCTTTAAAGTTGTGACTACCTGGTCATCATTTTTCCTGTGCTGTGCACATTGTTTAACAATTATTTTTTAATGCTTTGAATGTAAATAAGAAAACATTTAAAATTCGTCCACTAGCTTTCCTGGAAAAAACAAACAAACACACTCTTATTCTTTATTCTGTACTCTGTATTCTTTAGCATGTTCCAAACTGCAGTCCCTTCCGGGGTGTGATGAGATAGCTGTTGGCTGCACTCCCTCTGGAGCTGGCAGAAAGAGAACGTCTGTAATGAACAAGACATAGCAGGTAACTACTCTGCCTGCAAATGGCTTTGTTATAACTCATATACAGCTTCTCTCTTTCGTTCGTGGTGGCAAACACGTAAATTTAATGACATTCAAATTGTGGAATAGCATGATTTGAGCTCTACAGTAGAACATTAAAGTATGAGTTAACTGACTGTTTCTTGCATACAGCATGCCCCATTCTTACAAGCATTATTTTTCTGCGCCTTAGTGCTTTTTATCGGAAAATGACAAAGGAGGTGGTACTGCCCTTTGAAACAGTTATTGTTGAAAACAAAGGGGGAAGTAACAAAGTATGAATACTTATGTACTTAAGTAGCATTTTCAGGTACCTGTACTCTACTTGAGTATTTATTTTTATGACAACTTTTTACTTTTTATGGAGATGAATTTGAGTTTAAGCTGATGGTGCTTTGATCCATTCACTTAATTCAACATTGAATTGTATGCTGTCTAGTATAAAGACAGTATAAATGGTATAGTGTCACTGCAGGAATGGAATTTAGCTAGTACAACTTGACAAATATTTGCATCTGATCTAACTCAGTTATGTAAATCCACAAAGAAAAGTAAATCCCAGAGCGGCAGCACAGATCAGCTGATCACTACAGTTGTACACTAAGAAAATCAATTTGAGCTTGTGATACAAATTGTTGTGAGCTGAAGGCTTTTCCTCACACTAAGCAACAGATCTTGGTTTCTCCCACCTGCTGAATCACACTTTTAAGCCCCGACTATACCTATTTTTCTATTTAGATGTACAGGTAAAATTTAAAAAACATTGTATTCCTATGTATTAATATTATTTTATTATCATAGGTTCAGTTAATTAGTACAAATACCTACTTTTTACTTTCTTACCTTGAATACATTTTAGAGCCTGTACTTTTTCACTTTTACTCGAGTAAAGAAGATGAACCAGTGCTTCAACTTTTACCAAAGCAACCAGTATCTGTACTTATACTTAAGTAAAGAATGTCTTTACTTTTGCTGTCACTCCTTATAAGAGTGCTATGTTAACGTTATGGTTAGACTTAGGCATAAAACAACTTAGGTTACTGAAAAATTAGCCGTGCTTCATGATAAGATTATCTACCCTGTTTATGTCTGCTATACAAACATCTTCTCTCCAGCAGCCCACAACAAAAAATAGAGCACTGGCCAACACTGCATGGTAGGAACAGCAGAATGGAATTGACCATTTTCTATTGCAGGTAAGGACACTTTGTGGCTTTCTTTTTGTGGGTTTGTCATCCTGCCTGTGACTTTATGTTGAAGTGCACATTGTTGCCCTCTAAGGCTGTTGTAGGCAAAACGATTTCACTTCTCTTTGTTTATCTGATACTTGGCTTCCTCACCAGCTACACTGACTGATGTCGGTGTGTGAATTGGCTGGAGGTTCCACTTGCATTCTGTGACTGTTACAGTTTTCAGGTGAGGTAACCAGCTACAGGAGCTGTTTAGCTTGACAACGTTAACTAGTACAAAGCCTGGTTAGGTCGGCCAGCTAGCCTGTTAAGATTGTTGGCTATTACCTCTGCAGTTTTTCACATAAACCATCAGGGTGGGGCCAGATCGCCTTGAGGGAAGCCTAGACATTGCTAACAGGGACATATTCTCACTTTGCTTCCCTGAAAACCATGCATCTCCCAGGCAAAACTAATTCTATGGCGGACCACCTGTTATCCACTTTAAGTTATCCATTGGATGCCACTGAAACTGCACAGGAACTGTGTCACCTAGAAATGTGCACCAACTGTAATGTCCCTGTTTCACAGGGTGAGGCATTCAGATCACAGGGTCCTCTTGGTGGCACTCAGGTGGCTGCCAAGGATCTGGTTTCCCTGGTAAGCAGGGACACGTGGCAGTTTCCAAGGACACCAGACCTTTTGCCCAGCTGGAAGCTTTGCCATCTGTCCTGAGGCCTCCTCCAGCTTTGGGTGTGACCACTGAAGGGAATCAGTCATTCTTGACCAACCTTGAATTGACTGAACCCTTGATTCGTTATACCTTGCAGAATACAAGGGCAGGAGTTTGGAATCACTCACCTGTCCATTGTATTAGCAGCGTCTTTTTGAAGCCATGTCAACTCTAAAGGGTTGCATGGCAGCTATATGGGCTTATCATGACTGTATTGAGGGCCCAGGCTCATAGAAAACAGGTCTGGCCTGGATCCAGCATTGAGCTGGCATTTCTGACTGACTGGTGTCATGGTATGTCAACCAGATGTCAGTCACCAGTCTGTCAAGCTAATTAAGTTTCCAGATGACACCTCCATTATCGGACTCATCTCGGATGGGGATGAGTCTGCCTACAGGTGGAGGTTGAACGTCTGGTGTCCTGGTGAAGTCGCAACAACCTGGTGCTGAATACACAGGAGACAGTGGAGATTATTGTGGAATTCTGTGTCACCACTGTGGATTCATTCCGATTCCTGGGTACCACCATCACCCAGGACCTCAAGTGGGAGCCCACCATCACCTCTGTCATAAAGAAGGCCCAGCAGAGGATATACTTCTTGAGGCAGCTGAAGAAATTCAACCTGCCAACACGGACGAGGATGCAATTCTACACTGGCGTAGATGGCACTGTTTATGTGATGGCATGCCACATCTGGCTCGATTGACATACATCTGGCTCGATTGACATACACCCTGCCATGACACCCTGCCATGACAGGGTGTCATGGCAGGGTGTATGTCAGCCAGATGTTGGGCCAGGTCTGGCAATGATTGCACTATTTATGTTTCTGTTTTCCTATTTTAGTTAGAAGACCCAAATGTCATGTTGCAATACTATACTGCTATGGTAGCCAACGTTTCAAATGCAGGTTTGACAGGTTTGTGAGTGTACACTTTATCCAAACTCTAGTGAGGGTTTACTCATGTTTACCAGTGGGTGGCTGTAGCTCAGGAGGTGGAGCAGGTCACCTACTGATCAGAAGGCTAGTGGTTCGATCCCTGGCTCCTCCGGTCTGCATGTCAAGAGTCTGAATGTGTATGAATGTAGTTAGGAAGCACTCCGTATAGAGGAAAGTGTGTAATTGGGTGAATGTGCCATGTTGTATAGAGCACTTTGATTAATCTGCGAGAGTAGAAAAGCGCTATATAAGAATCAGGCCATTCACTGTCTCAACAGAGTTTTGTCATGTTACTTTATGTTCCGGCACATATTGTTATTACATACAGATTAGGCTGTCATCGGGGGCCAGAGCTGAAACTGTTCTGGGCCAGCACAGGGCCAGCAGTGTGTCTGCAACTGGCCTTGTGCTAGCCCATGTGTGGGCCACCTCTGGCAAACCGGATCTGGCCACAAAAGGGCCGTCATTCTTTGCGGTATGTGGGCCATGTGTAAGCACATTGTGTGGGCCAGATCCGGGCCATACCAATTTTGCTTTGAGGGAATTGGTGCACATTTCTGGGTGACACAGTTTCTGTGTGGTGTCAGGAGGTTACGGCCTTGCAGAGTAAAACGAGTGGCTGCATGGGACCTGCCATTGGTCCTCCCGGCCCTGGGCAGGTCACCATTCAAGCCCATGGGAGAAAGTGAAGATTTCTTTTGGCGAGTAAGCTCTGCACACTCTCTGGTGCTTAAGTTCTAAGCCAGATGGTTCGGGGGGTAATGGTGTGGCCAAATGTGGCCATTCTACCCAAGGTGATCAGACTGACACTGAACTGAAACTATACGCTATAATATTAGGTGATGTGTCCTGAACAGTGTTGGGCAAGTTACTTTGAAAAAGTAATTCATTATAGTTACTAGTTACTTCTTCAAAAAAGTAACTGAGTTAGTAACTGAGTTACAAGATTCTAAAAGTAATTAATCACTTGAAAAGTAACTATTGCGTTTCTTTAAAAAAATGTTTAACCCTCTGGGTCCAGGGTATAATTGGACACTTTTGACTACTTTTGATGTTTCCTCTACATTTTACCTTTAAAAACTATTTACATTGCCTTGTTTGGTATCATTCTTTTCAGCACAACCTCACGTGTCTGAATTTACAGTTATGTTTTCATTTTGACATACTGTATTAACAAAACTGATCTAAAATCAGACACAAAACATAAAATCTGAGTAGAAAAAAGTTATATTTTTTACTGTAACAACCACAAACATGTTTACTGAATCATATTTGATAACTTTAAATGCAAATATAAATTGTCAATTTTAAAATCGTATGCACAAGTTCTGCAAACAACAAAGTTATTTGCAGCCATTTACCTTTTAACCTTTTTATTAATCATTTCAACATAATAATCATTTCCATAACAATCAGCTGTTCTGCATTAAATAAGATGCCACACAAATTATTTGTGCCACTCCAAATATTTCTGTCCACTATAAAGGAGAACATCATAGCCTGATACCTGCAGGTCTGACAGCAGCAGGTGTATCACTCCTGTTTCTACCTGGAGACAGCAGTCACCTCATTGTTCCGACACACAACACAAAACTATCCACAACACTACACACTAACTACACAAGACAACACATTAACTACACACCCCAAACACGCTAAACGTCACAAATCTCTCACATCTCAAAACTAGGGATGGGTACCGGTAGCCGGTGCCGGTTCTGACCGAAAAGCAGCTCACATTTCGGTGCTTCATTTCGGTGCTTTTTTTTTTACTGAGATGTCATACACTTTGGATTCCAGCCAATCATTTTACCTTTGCAAGCGTAGTAGGCGGGCCCAGGTACGTACATTCTTTTAGAGCAGAGCTACAGATTAAAAATGCCCAAGGCAAAGCGGTCAAAGTCTGGCTGTACTTCACAGCAAAATATGCAAGCTCAGCAGCCTGCAACAAGTGCTTTAAGGTGATACTGTGCAAAGGAGGTAACACCTCGAATCTGATGAAACACCTGGCGACGCATAGCGTTTTTTTAAAAGCTGAGAAATGCACTGTATTTGATAGCTTGCTGCGAGACCTCAAACCGAGCACATCTACTGCGGGTGTGGTGCCTGTTATCGACCCAGAGTTAGCAACATGAACCCAAAGAGTAGAGTCCTGGCCCCTAGCCCTGCCAGTGTAGCAGGAATGATGAGGATGATGATGCAGCAGCAGCCGTTCTTCTCTGTGTGAGTAGCTTAATGTTGTTCGTGTGTAATTTACGTTGAGTAGGCTAACCACGTTATTACATTAATGCATGTAAGGTGAACTAGCAAACACCGTCGTAGTTACATGAGGCTGTCTTCTTGTTTGATGGCAGATACTCCCTTCACCCTGGCCAAAAAGGCTAAAATGACCAAAGAAAAATTGACAAACAGCTAAACATGAGAGGTTTTTGGACAAAGTTGGTGGTTTTCCCCCATTGTTTAAGCACTGCTTCCAACCAAGAGTGATACCATATATGCCCTATAGCTGCAGAAAAGGCTAACATTGTTATCTTTTTACAAAAAACAGCTAAACATGAGAGGTTTTTGGACAAAGTTTGCGTTCTTGATTCTTTAAGCACCGGTTCAAGCACCGTTTAAGCACCGGCACCGTTTCAAAAGTACCGGTTTGGTACTGGTATCGGATAAAACCTAAACGACACCCATCCCTACTCAAAACTCTCTCTTCTTCTGCTGTCTTTCTCTCTCTCTCTCGCTGTCGTGCCCAGATTACTTACGTAGACAGCTACTTCCGTGCAACTGATATAAGATGCAGTAAGCTGAACACAGCTTCAACCGTCTGTTTGTTGAAAAATAGTAACGTGACCGCATTTTCTTGTTAGTAACTGTAACGGCGTTGTAACGATAGGAATAGTAATTAGTTAGATTACAAACTGGATTTTCTCTACAGGAACTCTGTATTATGGGTTAATACACCAGAAATGGGTTTTGATACAATTTGAAGAAACAGATTCTAAAAACTGAATTTCTCAAAACTAAATTTGTTTGTAATTGTGAGTTTTTGTTTTATTCACTGTGTGTGTTTGTTCTACTTTTTACATTTTCTATTTTTTCTTTTTCTTTTTTTTTGCTGTGTACAGCACTTTGGTCAACCTGTGTTGTTTTCAAATGTGCTTGAATGAGTTTATGGACACTGTCACCTCCTATATCCACTTCTGCGAGGACAACCCTGGTTTACTCCTAAACTCAAACAGCTGTGGTTAGAGAAGAGAAAGGTGTTCAGAAGCGGAGGCAGGGACTGCTACAGAGAGGCCAAGTACAGGTTCAGTAAAGAAGTGGATATTGCTAAACATCAGCACTCTGAGAAGATCTCTTGATTGAATTTGGAAAAAAGCTGGGGTAACTGAAACTATTTTGAACTGTGGAAGGTTAAGTGTGACCTACTTAACAGCAACTCTGATTATTTGTTCTTTTGTTTTATTTCACTTTGGGGACACGACCTCATTTTAGGTTTGACAGTGTTTTTTAATAGCTAAAGACAAATGACTTAAACATGAATTGAGCTGCCGTTTGGGGAAAGCCAATAAATAAAAATAAAAATAAAAACAAAAAACTGCTCAGTCCATATGTCAGATTCTGATCACCATAAGTAACAAATTACCTTTCTGTTTCATGCTTGTGATCTTTATCATGGCAGCCCAAACCTTTTTCACTCAATCTTATTGCAACTTATGTTCTAGTTTGATTCTGTACAATTCATTTCCCTCCTTAATCTTCACCCTCAGTTCTCTGTGAAGCTTTTATTCCTGTCACCCTCCCTGAAAGCCTTTTCCTTCCCATTCAGCAGTTCCTTCTGGCTGGTTATAACCCATGCCTTGTTATTAGGAAACAGCAAATTTCTTTAGAGGGCAAGATTTCCTTCTGTTAATTAATATTGTCCCCATACAGCTCACAGAAAAGATCTCTTGCTCTATTGTATAAAAACAGCTTTTCAGGACTTCATCAGCTTGAAGATACCAGCATTTTGATGTTTTGGTGGTGACTGGAAGGCTCTCATATGTAGGAGGGAGAGAGGTGTACCATGCCATGATCATGCGATGAAGAAGGGAAATGTGACTGTGTACGGTATGTACTTTTCCTAGTTGTACAGTCAAAAACTTGGGTAGGTATATGAGGGTGTATGTGAGGTTGATACAAGACGTGTAAGTAGGGCAAGACACTGGTGAAGTGTGGTTGGAGTAACAGATTGGTTGAAGGTAAATATGGGATTACATCAGGGTTCTTATTTGCAGTTATGATGGATAGACTGACAGATTAGGTCAGGATGATGACATTAATAGATGACACTGTGATCAGTAGTGAGAGTAGGGAGTTGGTGGAATAAAGCATGGAACTGGCACAGGCTGGGTCTCTGAGTTCATTTTTGTATTTGTCTCATTTTGATATGTGATTAGTTTTTGTGTCATTTCCTATCTAGCTTTAGTTTAAGCTGTTATTTATTATTGTTCTCTTGGTTTTCTATGTTTTGGGTTCTTGTATTATTCATCACGTATTAGGTCTGTTAAGTTTGTGTTGTCATGTCTAGTTTTAGTGTTTCCTGTTTTATTCTGACAGTGTCATGTGTTCTTTGTTCATTGTATTTAGCTTCCCTCCTCCTGGTCCTGTCATTTAGGTTTATGTCAGTCAGCTGTTCCCCCATGTGTCTCCACTTCCCCTGATCACCTCATGTATGTATTTAAGCCCTCTGTTTTCTGCATGTCATTGTCGGGTCGTCTGTTTTTCCCACCTCAGTCATAGTCATAGTCTTCGCCTGTTTTTCCACCATAGTCATAGTTACAGTCTTTGTCATAGTATGTCATAGTTTTTGTTTCTTAGTGTTTTTTTTGTCAGTTTGCTTTAGGTTCCTGGTTAACCCCTGCCGTCATCTAATAAAGGATCACTTTTCTGTTTAAACTTACAACTCCTCGTCTTCATCTGCTTTTGGGTCCTGTTTCCATACACATTGGCGCACCCCGCCGTGACAGGAACTGGAGAGAGGAGAATTAAAATTAGTAGAAGCAAGACAACATTTGTGTAAGAAGGAGACAGGTGACAGATGTGAAGATGCAGTGGCCAGAGGTAGTGAAGGTGGACCAGTTTAAATACCAGGGTTCAACCAACCAAAGCAATATAGTGCACAAGCTATACAACGAAGAAAGTATAGGCAAAGTGGCATGGGTGGACATGAGTGTCGGGGATGATTTATGACTGTAGTATAGCTGTAAGAATGAACACGAAGATTTTCAAGATAGTATTCAGAACTTTTATGAAGTTTGTTTTGGAGATCGTTGCATAAAAAGACAGGAGGCAGAGCTGGAGCTTTTTAAGATTTTTGTTGGGAGTGACAAGAATGGCAAGAGTCACAAGATTACAAATGTGTTTATCAGAGGGACAGCACAGTTTGAGTGCCTTGGAGACAAAGTTAGAGATGAAAGGATGAAGGGGTCTGGACCTATACAGAGGAAGGATAGTGGCTATATTAGGCAAACAGTGTTAAATGTGAAGCTGGGAGCCAGGAGAAAAAGAAGAAGACCACAGACAGGGTTCATGGATGTAGTGAAGGATGCCATGCAGAGGATTACTGTGACAAAGGAGGATGTTAGGGAGAGGGTGAGAAGGAGTCAGATGACCTGCTGGTGACGCCCTAAAGGAAGCAACCAAAAGAAGACTGCACACCAAGTGTCTATGATGAGTCACAATGTAAAGATGAATCTAGTATAATGTATCAGGATAAATATTTAAGTGTAATAAATGTACTATAAAAGCATAATGGGTTAAAAATGCATTAAAATGACACATTCCTTTTCATTTAGTTGTATTCACAACAGAAAAAAAATCATGTATCTTTAACACTTTTCACATATTCTGTTACAGCAGAAAGCTGCCTCCCTTAGTTTACACCCTTGTTTCCGAGTCCTGCATTTGGGTCCAACCACTGCTTGCCACACGACCGTACATGACAACAACAGAAATTATGAGTTAGATAAAAAAAGCCCTAGCTGAAGTAGTAGTATGATCTGACACATCTTCTATCGCAGGATGCATTTGCTGTAAACCTATAATAGGTTTGCTGTCACAAACCCGGTGTTCTATATAACAAGATGACCATGCCTGCTGAGGCCAAGTAAAAAAAAGTAAAGTAGAAATCTAGCTTCTTTTTTATCAAGGGTCAAGGTTCAGGGTTCTTTATTTGGCACTTGTGCATAAACCAGCAGTCAAGGCACAATGGAGCTCTCTGTCATAGTAAGCATGTTAGAAAAAATAGACATACATAAACAAGACAATACAATGCTAATACAAATTTGTAAATTATAAATAATAAATTCTACCCCCTTTACAAGAGGAGTAGCAATATCTACACAGGAGTCTGATTATATTGCACATATTGTACAGTTAGGATATGCACATTTCTGACAAGTAGAGTGATGTAGTGTGAGGTTATTATTGCATATTGTTCAGTGGTTTTTGTTTGCCATCAGTCTGACTGTGACAGGGAAGAAGTTATTGAAAAATCTTGTTCTGTGAGTGATGATGCTGTCCGCTCTGCTGTGTCTTAGGTTGTATTTGCAGTTCTTGTGTCAGAACAGAGAGTGATCTGGATGGAGTGAGTCCCTGATAATTCCCTCGGCTCGTTTCCAGCAGTGCTCTGTGTATATAGAGTCCATGGATGGATTTGTCCCTATGATGCTCTGCGCAGTCTTTATGACTCTTTGAGGAGCCTTCCTATCTGCCTGTGTGGTGTTCCCATATCAGACAGTGATGTTTGTGGTGACAATGTTGTCTACCGGTCCTCTGTAGGTCTTGGGTGAGAGGGCAATGTTTCAGGCTGGCTTTCCTGAGCAGCCTAATGAAACAGAACCTTTGCTGGGCTTTTTTCACTGTGGCTGTGGTGTTAAGAGTCTAGTTCAGGTCTGGTGTAACCTGTGGTGTAACCTGAGGGGATTGGTTCCTTTGATGATAAGAGGCTGCAGATGGGGAGGATTTTTCCTGAAGTCCAGCATAACTTCTTTGTTCTTAGCTGTGTTGATGATGATGTCATTCACCTCTCCGTAGAAAAGACTGTTGTTTACCAAGGTCCTGTGGGGACGCCGAGGTCTGTCAGCTTCTTGATCAGCTTCCCCAGAGGGATGGTATTGAAGGCAGAACTATATTCAAGGTTCAAGGTTCTTTATTTGTCACATGCATAGTTATACAAGTATAACACACAGTGAAATGTAGCCTGACACGCTCCTCGACATGTGCAAAAATTGGGGGGGGGGGGGTGTAGAGGAAGAACATTATATATATATATATACAGACATATAGTATATACACTGGGTGAATGTGCAGTAGTAGCAGCAAGCAGGTGAATTCTGTACATTAATATGAATAGATATCTGACTATTTTACAGGATAGACAATATAAACATATTTAAAGTTAAAGGAATTGAAATGTACATTGTGCCTTGGTTTAGAGTGTCTGGAAGAGAGTCCTGTCTCAGTCAATTATAGATGATGTGAGCGGGCGGGTGTGTGTGTTTAGGGCACGGATGGCTTGGGGATAGAAGCTCCTCTTGAGTCTCTCTGTCCTTGCCCGGAAGATGCGGAACCTTCTACCAGATTGCAGAAGTTGGAACAGTTTGTTGCCAGGATGGGACGGGTCCTTCAGTATCTGCGCTGCTCTAGTCCGGCATCTCCTGGTGTAGGTGTCCTGAAGCGGGGGGAGAGCAATCCTGCAGCAGCGTTCTGCTGTATGGATCACTCTCTGGAGAGCTTTTATTCCAGGAAAAGCATCCTAACATAACTTCTGCTACTTACCAGCAGTGTTGGGAAGGTTACTTTTAAAATGTATTCCACTACAGATTACATGCCCCAAAATGTATTTTGGAACGTATTCCTTGACGTTACTCAATTAGAGTCACGTATTCTGAATACTTAATATATTATCAAGCTTTTTACAATAATAATGGATTGTATTTATATAGCATTTTTTGAGACCCTCAAAGCACTTTACAATTCCACTATTCATTCACTCTCACACACTGGTGGAGGTAAGCGACAGTTATAGCCACAGCTGCCCTGAGGCAGGCTGACAGAAGCGAGGCTGCCATATCGCACCATCGGCCCCTCTGGCCAACACCAGTAGGTGAAGTGTGTTGCCCAAGGACACAACGACCAAGACAGAGCAGGGGATCGAACCGGCAAACTTCCGGTTACAAAATGAGCATCCCAACCCCCTGAACCACGGTCACCCCACGACTCCATGAATGTACTATTGCTGTGTGATTTATTACTTTTACTGAAGGTCACTCATCATACCAATACCAGCTACATTTTTAAATCTTAATATAAAATGAGTAACAGTAGGTGGACATTAGGTAAGGCTGCACTTTTTGCAGCGATCTTGTACACAAAACTATTCCGCGCATATATAAAACAGGTCTGCGGCCGTAGTAAAGGGACCTCTGGCTAATACGTCGGGTTCGTGTCGGGCTCGTAGCCGAAAACTAGCTTTGCTTTGTTGTCTGGGTCAACTTTGCCAGCGAGAGACAGAGAGAGGCGTTGAAAGGCTGCTCCAACGGAGCTTATAAACATGAACACAGTGTACAGTCGAGTCTTAATAGCTTACTTACAAATGGGCTACACTGCCCATGAACAATAATTTTTAAAATATTTATTCAGATCATTATGCAAGTAGAGGTGACATGGGCCGCGAGATTGAGACACAGGCATTAGAGCCTCTTAATGCGTGTTTTGTTTGGGTTTCCACCAGCGTGGATTTACCAAAAATAGAGAGGGGACAGCCTAACATATGAAACAGGAAAAGACCGCCGAGTAATCCCTTTATTTCAACAAAGTAACTGTATTCTGAATGTCACCTTTTTAAACGGTAACTGTAACGGAATACAGTTACTCATATTTTGTATTTTAAATACGTAACGGCGGTACATGTATTCTGTTACTCCTCAACACTGCTTACCAGATGTTGCAGAGTGTGGTGCAGGGCTATTGCTACCACTTCATTCCACTGATAGCAAACTGGAGGGGATCGACAGTGTCTGGGACCATGTGGTAGATGTGCATGAGAACCAGTTGTTCTAGGCACTTTATGACAACTGGTATGAGTGCCACTGGCCTGAAGTCGTTTAGGGTGGATATGTCTGGTCTTTTGGGGACTGGTATGATGGTGGAGAATTTGGAAATACGTGAGACTACTGCCCCAGCGTCAATTGAAGCTCAGCCACTCTCCTAAATAGTGGCTCCTGATGAGATCATCAAAGGTAGGTGTGTGCAGCCCAGAATGGGGAAAACCCCTCAAAGTCCAGACGCAGCACAAAGACGAGAACACCAGAACACACACAGATAGCAAAGGGAAAAAGAGCTTGAGGAGGGGGGAAAGGCAGAAATGGCAGGCCAGACCAATGAGAACAGAGGACCATGACAGGTACAGAAATGGCAATAAATCTGTTGAGGACATTCAGGACCGTGTTCTTGAGTCATCTTTCAGTGAGGTAAGCACCAGCTGCCAGGCTAGACATAACCCTGAGAAATGTGAAGCACCTAGGCTGCAAAATCCATAGAATTCAAAGCTGAGATCAGCTGCCCAAAGTCCTTAGGCCTGCCAGAGATGCAGCAATAAGTTTGGTGTTGAACTTACAGACGCGACAGCAGTATGTAGATTTTCAAGACAAACCTTATGATAAGACACAAGCTCACATATAATCATTCTGCAGATATAGCACAGCACAACACAGCACTGTAATACATTCAGCAGTTCAGCATTAATTCCCAAGTCGCCGATGTCTATCCTCATGTATGATTCATAAGTGTTGCTCTTTTTAAAATGCAGATTTAGATATTTCCAGACAGCAAACACGATGATGAGCAGGTCATTGTATGGCTAATCTCTATAAAAGACTAGTTTAAGCACTTCATTTCCATTGTGCTGCCTGCTGTTTTTCTTTTGACAGGAATTCAAGCCAAAACACCATAAATGTGAAAAACCATTGATAAACAACAGTGGGCATCAGTGGTGTGCCCTAACCTCTTAATAATGCCAATTTTAATGGGGGTGTTAATGACGTTCTACTGGATTATTCATGGCTCGTCACATTTCAGACATTATTATCATCACACACTTTATACATCATTTGCATTTTAGAATAATTTTTAATTAATTCAAACCCTTAAAGCACAGGAAAGGAAGCTGGATGCAGTCATTAAGATATATAATTTCTAACAATTCGACACAAGATAAAAACCACTGAAAAGTGATGTGAATAACTCATTATTCTATTACCAGAGCACCTATAGGATATAATAGGCGGCAAGAAAATATACTAAAAGAAAGAAAAATGGCACCAGACTCCAGCACACTCCCGCCTGCACTCATTTCTTACTTCTCACAAACTGGTTGCTTTCCTCCTGGTTGGACCCACCACTCTCATAAGCTGGAAGATTCCCTCACAATGTCTGCTCCATATTCACACCAAAAACTTTGCTTCTCAGAGCAATACCTCGACTCTTCTGACCGTGGCTTAGACTTTTGTCTCCATTCCCATGATCTGCTCTGTTAATCCCTCTGGTGTTTAATAAAGACTAAAAAAATACTCTAACATTTCTTTCCATGTTCAGTCCTCTGGATTTGAGTTCACATCTCTGCTTGGCGACAGGGTTTTTTTTGCTTTCTATTCTTTGTTGTATAATAATAATTTGAAATCTGAGAGGACCAAATAAACCATTAGAATGAGTGTCACAGTTTGGTACTGATTATTAAACTGTGCAAAAACAAAACTTGTCTCAAAATGTTTTTCATGAAAATAAAAGTTCAGTGGATTTTAGTTTCTTCTCCTTTGGGATGTGTCGGAAGCAGCTTGTATAATGTTTATGATTTATGTGTCTTTGAACCCTGCTTAGGTGTTTTGGGGGTGTTTATCTTTATTGTTCATTCTTTCAATCAATATATTTAACTTTTATAAGAAGACTGCAGGATTGGCAGTGGTGGACTATGTGGACATTCTGTCAAAATGTAGACACCTGTCATGACTGAGACGGAGTCACTAGCCTACAATAAATGAACTTAGATCACAATCCAGATGGGTGTCGTTTCACTGAGTTAAATGTCAATCATCTATGTAAGTCACAAAGAAGAAAAAGGAAGAAGAAAGCAGAGAATCTGACAAATATATGGTAACTAAACCTTGAGTTTTCTGACAAGATGTCCACACACTCTTTACACAGTTAATAACTGCCTAAATATTTCCAGCAGTAAAGTGACTGCTGGGCCACATGTGATTGTTATTGCTCTGTTGACAGTGAGATCTGGCGCCCACTCCAGAATTTAGGTTTAGTACTCTGATTTTGTTAACTCTTGGAAGATGGCGGAAATATAGTTGTATTTGTATCACTCCAACTCCACTTTAAATTGCAAGGTACACTCAAAAAAATTAAATTGGGTGGTTGCTACATGTACAAGATTCAAACTTGTAATTTGAACTAAGTAATTTCATGTTTCTATGGTGAACATAATTAGAACATGTAGCATCTGCATGAAATTCAGCAACTGAATTTGTTCTTGTTGAGATGACAGGATACAATCTAGTAAGAGTGGTTAGTTGCCTGGACTCACGAAATTCACAAGATCACATTAGATGTCAAACTGCAATAAAATCACTGGAGTTTTAAGAGGCAGACAACTACACCCACACCACCTGTATGCTATAGCTATTTATTGTTTTAACCTGTCAAGGACAAAAACGTACAGAAAAGCCTGCATCAAGCCTTGTAATCATAGCTTTCCTAGTTTTGCAAACCCTTGACTGACAGCTTGGTGGTGTGATGGTTAGTGCTGCTGCCTCACAGCAAGAAGGGCCTGGGTTCAAATCCACAAAAACCAAAAACAAACAAAACAAACAGACAAAAAATACGTATATCAATCACCTGGATCACCTGTTGAGAAAGAAAAAAGAGGAAAACAAGCAAAGAAAAAGAGCAACATAATAAACAACATCATCGCGATGATCTATGTGAATATAACAGTAAATGCTAAATATTGAACATTATTGTGCAGCACGTAATATCGACAGCGTACAGTGTGCTTTGAGGTAGGTAGGAGTAAAAAAGGGTGTAGTTTGTGTGTGTGTACACCTGTGAGTGTGAGCGCGCTTGTACAGTGGGGCAAAAAAGTATTTTGTCAGCCACCGATTGTGCAAGTTCCCCCACCTAAAATGATGACAGAGGTCAGTAATTTGCACCAGAGGTACACTTCAACTGTGAGAGACAGAATGTGAAAAAAAAATCCATGAATTCACATGGTAGGATTTGTAAAGAATTTATTCGTAAATCAGGGTGGAAAATAAGTATTTGGTCAATAACAAAAATACAACTCAATACTTTGTAACATAACCTTTGTTGGCAATAACAGAGGTCAAACGTTTACTATAGGTCTTTACCAGGTTTGCACACACAGTAGCTGGTATTTTGGCACATTCCTCCATGCAGATCTTCTCGAGAGCAGTGATGTTTTGGGGCTGTCGCCGAGCAACACGGACTTTCAACTCCCGCCACAGATTTTCTATGGGGTTGAGGTCTGGAGACTGGCTAGGCCACTCCAGGACTTTCAAATGCTTCTTACGGAGCCACTCCTTTGTTGCCCGGGCGGTGTGTTTTGGATCATTGTCATGTTGGAAGACCCAGCCTCGTTTCATCTTCAAAGTTCTCACTGATGGAAGGAGGTTTTGGCTCAAAATCTCACGATACATGGCCCCATTCATTCTGTCCTTAACACGGATCAGTCGTCCTGTCCCCTTGGCAGAAAAACAGCCCCATAGCTTGATGTTTCCACCCCCATGCTTCACAGTAGGTATGGTGTTCTTGGGATGCAACTCGGTATTCTTCTTCCTCCAAACACGACGAGTTGAGTTTATACCAAAAAGTTCTACTTTGGTTTCATCTGACCACATGACATTCTCCCAATCCTCTGCTGTATCATCCATGTGCTCTCTGGCAAACTTCAGACGGGCCTGGACATGCACTGGCTTCAGCAGCGGAACACGTCTGGCACTGCGGGATTTGATTCCCTGCCGTTGTAGTGTGTTACTGATGGTGACCTTTGTTACTTTGGTCCCAGCTCTCTGCAGGTCATTCACCAGGTCCCCCCGTGTGGTTCTGGGATCTTTGCTCACCGTTCTCATGATCATTTTGACCCCACGGGATGAGATCTTGCGTGGAGCCCCAGATCGAGGGAGATTATCAGTGGTCTTGTATGTCTTCCATTTTCTGATGATTGCTCCCACAGTTGATTTTTTCACACCAAGCTGCTTGCCTATTGTAGATTCACTCTTCCCAGTCTGGTGCAGGTCTACAATACTTTTCCTGGTGTCCTTCGAAAGCTCTTTGGTCTTGGCCATGGCGGAGTTTGGAGTCTGACTGTTTGAGGCTGTGGACAGGTGTCTTTTATGCAGATGATGAGTTCAAACAGGTGCCATTCATACAGGTAACGAGTGGGGGACAGAAAAGCTTCTTACAGAAGACGTTACAGGTCTGTGAGAGCCAGAGATTTTCCTTGTTTGAGGTGACCAAATACTTATTTTCCACCCTGATTTACGAATAAATTCTTTACAAATCCTACCATGTGAATTCATGGATTTTTTTTTCACATTCTGTCTCTCACAGTTGAAGTGTACCTCTGGTGCAAATTACTGACCTCTGTCATCATTTTAAGTGGGGGAACTTGCACAATCGGTGGCTGACTAAATACTTTTTTGCCCCACTGTATTTAAAAGGTTCCTTCATGTAATGATCTGCTAGAGGGTGTGGGGGGCCATAGCCCCATCCTCCAGGGCATGAAGCAGGCTGGAGGAGATCAAGGCTCCAGACATCCAGAGGCCGCAAGAGCAAAGGAGACCAAGGAAGACCAACGGAGGGGCAGCCGTGCCACTGTCCTGGAAAGAGCTGAGGAGAGCCCCAGATGAGGGGTCACTCAGCAGCAGAAGCCAGGGGGGGTTGCAGTGACGTGCCCATGAGCTCTGCCGGCAGCCAACTATGCCAGAGTGACTGAGCCCCAGGCCGAGAGGCCGAGGGCACCACACCCCCGAAGTGGCCCGAGCGAGCCCCAGGCTCCAGGCCCAGATAAGCAGCCACCAAGGAGTGAGCCGGTGTGTACCTGGACACCCATCCCCGGACCCAAAGAACCATCGGTGTCTGAGGGCGTCTGCCACTGGCAGGGGAAGTGGTGGGGGGAGATAGGCCTCCATACATCTGATACCCAACCTGACATATAGACACAGACATACAGGCACACACAGATACAGACATAAAGAGTCACTGTACACACAATCACACTCCCCAATCGTACTCTAAGCCCCAGGTCTAGGTACCCTTGCCCCTGGGGGGGGGGGAAATTAGAGTTAGTGTTGAATTCTCCCAATTCTTTGAATCTTTGGGCTGAAGGAAGGACAATACTCGGTGTATAAATGCTCAATCAACAATCATTTATTTCCATACAATTCAACTATAAGAGCATTACAACGTCCGGACGGGAGAGATGCTACCAGAGGGTCAGGCACATGTCTCAAAATGGTGACGGGTTGCTCAGCTTTTTATAGTCTCTAGTGGCCCCCAGCTAGTCGTAAAAGCCAAAACATCACATTTTTTCTCTGTTACAGCGCCTAAGTTATGACCTCGGCAGTTGTTTCTCTGCTTTCTGTAAGGTGGGGGTGTGGAATGTGGTCTATCTATCTCCCCTGTCTTTAGACACAGAGTCTCCTGCTTACAACCTTCTCTTCATGATTCAACACTTAAGCATGTCAAGAAAACAGTGTAACACATTCCCAGCAGATCAAGGATACAGAGTGATGCACATTTATCTAATGAACTAATATGTGAATATGTTCTGTTAACTCAAAAGTATAATGAGAACTAAACTACATACAGCTCACACACTCTATATTAAAGGGTATAATGTGATCTACAGCAGTATTCTAATTCAACTACTTTGATTACATATATAAGGTAACATATAATAACAGAATAATCTAATATTAGATTAACTGGTGATTCTACATTACCCTTGAATGTAAGTCCAAATGGTTGTTTGTCTCTATGAAACAATCTACCCCCGTATTGGTTCATTAAGCAAGACCAGCAGTAATTGCCTTGATTAACAAAGTAGTTGTTTAAGCAACAAGATTTCATTGTGTTTTCCTAAAGTTTTTAACTTGTGTAGAATGAATTAAAACAAATTTCACTCTACATACTTAAATGAATCACTTCAAGTCAATGTAAGTATACTACATTGATCCAATGTAATCTGATTACATCAAACCACCAAATGCCAAATGTGTTTGTTTGACATGGTCAAAAATTTGTTATTGTACTTGGTTAAATTACGTGGAAAAAGATACCATGATTAAATTGTGTTCATCCAGAATTGTTTGAGTGTAAAATCCATCCCACTTTGAATAGAGCAGCAGTCATTTCAAAATCATGTGCCAAAACAGTACAGAGCAGCTATCTAAACTCTATTCCCCTAGAAGTCGATTATCTAATTAATATTGTTGCGTCCTCACTGGGTTTGGCTCTGGATACCGAAAAAGACAGCCTGAAATCAGAAGAACTTGACGCCCCGATAACACTCAAAAGCCCACCATAAAACAGATAACCCATAAGCTTGGGAGGAATTAATGTTTCACTAATTGGAAAAAGAGTTGCTCCTCTATAAAACTAACACCAGGTTTCTCTTCAGCACACTGTTGAACTGAGGATTCCTTTATGCTTAACTAGTAATGACTTCATGAATTTCTTCTCAAATAAAATTTAGTCATTAGAGAATAAATTAGTCATAATTTACATGCAACCACTTTTAATATAATTACATATATTTAGAATCTTTTTCTCTGATCGATCTTTCAATAATTACTTCCTCCAAACCATCAACTTGTCTATTAGATCCCACTGCTTCAAGACTACTCAAATAAGTCATAACACCATTAATTAATGCTTCAGTCTTAAACATTAAGACTCTATCTCTATTAATAGGCTATATACCACGACCTTTAAGGTTGCACCAATTAAATTACTAACTAAACTACTGGTGTTGGTTCTGTCTGTGGTTGCTGTTACAATACACACTGGCATTTTTGTGTAGTTTACCTGTGTAGCCAGTTTAATTAAAACCTCAGAGATAATGTCTTATTTCATCCTGTAATCTTGGTTTGTCCAAAACACACTGTCTGTTGATCCACCTGCTAATTACATTATTCCCTGTGTCTTTAGGATTCACTAGCTTTGCTTAGCTTTTACCTGCTTGATAGCAGGGTAGTCTCTTCACCTATCCCTCCTGCACCTTCCTGCTCAGTGTGGCAGATGTTTAGTTATTCCCTCTTTAATGATATTCATACTTGTAATAAATGTAGCATGTTTACAGCTCTGGAGTCTGTCACTGAATTGGAGACCTGGTAGTGCATGAATTAATAATTGATCAACAAACTGATTTACTCAGCCTTATAGAAACCCGGTTACAACAGGATGATTGTCAGTTTAAATGAATCAACACTTCTGAGTCATACTAATTGTCAGAATCGCTGAAGCACAGGCCAAGCATGGCAACACTCTGTGGAAGCAATCATCCACTTATTAATCAACCAAAGACCCAAACAAAGTTTTAATTCATGTCTGTGATTTTAACATTCAGTTCAATTTAATTTAATTCAATTAATGTTTAGTTATGTAGCACCAAATCACAACAAAGTGCTGCTTCAAAGTGTTTTATATTGTAAGGTACAGATCCAAAGAAAATTGAGAAAACTCCAACAATCATATCATATGAGCAAGCATTTTGTTGACAATGGGAATGAAAAACTCCATTTTAATAGAAAACCTCCAGCAGAACCAGGCTCAGAGAGGGGTGGCCATCTACAGTGACCAGTTGGGGAGAAGGACCATGAATTGAATTGAACGATAACTAGTAAGCTGGAGAGAAAACTGAGTCTCACAAATTTAGAAGATCATCATTTAGCCTGGAAAAAGAATTTAACAGCATTCCCTGAAAACCCTCCTGTGTTTGATCATTTCCTAATAACATTTATATTTGCTATACTGCATTACTCAGCAGTGGGGAATACATTTCATCAAAGTAGATGTCTTTCTGAAAATGATGTAACTAAATTTAAGGATATAATTCATCCACTGTTATCATCTTCAGTGCCTTACGCCAACTCAGTACAGAGGAGCTACCTGAACGCTACTCTGAAAGAGGTCGATTATAACAATTTTACTTCCTCACTGTGTACGACTCTGGTTAAAATAGTTCCTCTGAAAGAGAAAGCCTCAAAACAGAAGTACTTGATTCCCTGGTATAACTTTCAAACGTGTAGAAAACTTGTAAGCTGGAGAGAAAACGGCATCTCAATAATTTAGATGATCATTATTTAGTCTGGAAAAATGTTTGCTGCTTTATAAAAAAATCTCTCCCTAAAGATTAAACATCTTATTCATCACTGATTGAAGAAAACAAGAAGAACCATAGGTTTTGCTTCAGCACTGTAGCCAGGCTGACAAAAAGTCAGAGCTCTGTCGAGCCAAACACTCATTTCACTATTAATGACTTCATGAATTTCTTTATAAATAAAATTTTAACAATTTGAGAAATAATTACTCATAACCATCCCACAGACATAACATTATGTACAGCTACTTTCAAAGCCACTGATATGTATTTAGACTCTTTTTCTCCAATTGAGCTTTCTGGGTTAACTTCAGTAGTTACTTCTTCCAAGTCATCAACAGACCCCATTCCTATGTGATAAAAACAATCAATAATTGGCTATGTACCACAGACCTTCGAGTTGACAGTATTTAAACCACTGATTAAAAAGCCATCACCTGACCCAGCTGTCTTCACTAAGTTTAGGCCAATCTATTGTGCAGCCATACTTTTATCGCAAACATTCTTGAAAGAGTAGTTGTCAAACAGCTAACTGATCATGTACAGAAGAATGGTCTATATGAAGATTTTCAGTCAGGTTTCAGAGCTCATCACAGCACAGAAACAGCTTTAGTGAAAGTTACAAAATGATGTTCTAATGGCCTCTCTGTGCTTGTCCTGCTAGACCTCAGTGCAGCGTTGGATACTATTGACCATAATATTCTATTACAGCTATGCATGCTGTAGGTGTTTAGGGTACGGCACTTTAATCATATCTATCTAATAGACTCAAATTTGTTGATGTAAATAGAAAGACCCCTTCAGGTACTAAGATTAATTATGGATTTCCACACCTTTCCATACTAGAACCAGTTCTGTTTACATTATATAATGCAAGGGATATCTTGTTGGAGGAAGCATTACAAACGATGGAGTAGGCGAGGCAGGTGTATAGTGAAACTAAAGGCCTGTTTAGCCCACTTTCAGGCCCAAAAGGAATCAGCTTCTCACCTATTTGCTTCTTGGCACTCTCTGAATGCTGTGGACTCCTGGCTGGTATGTGTTGTTAACTTTGATCAAGTGATTCCGTCTCTGTGCCCTGGCCCATTTCACTTGTGCCGGCAAGGAGCAAATTTTCTGAACTTGAAGCCTTTGGTGCGGGCTCCCCTTACCACTGCTTTTTTGGACCAGGCCTGGTCAACGCCAGGCCTGGAATTGTATTTTAATTCCCTGCAATCCTCAGGTCATGGTGGAGAGTTAGCACCTGTTTTAAATTTTAATTGAAATTTAAAAAAACATTTTTAATACAGATGTTTGCTGTCCCAAGAAGCCACTCTGTAATATGGCCACACTTTGTATCATTTGGTTTCAAAAGATCAAAATATGTTCTCAATTTGGAACTTGATGAATCAGTGGTTTCAGACCATACACCTTTCTTAAATGATTTTGTTCATCTCTGTCAACCTGCTAAACTGTGCACTCCTGCATGGCACTGCATGGCCATGCTCTTAAGCCTTCCACTGCTGTTCAGTTCTGTGCTACCTTTAACTATGAAGTGACTTCCTCCACTACTCAAGAGCTAACACTTCAATTGCGTTCTTTTAGTCTAACTGTTCTGGCGTCTGTGGCTCTATTAAAAATCAGGCAACCAAAACCCAGGTCAGAGCCAAGGTTAAATGGCAGTACAAGGCCCATTTGAAGGGGGTGCAGGAGGGCTTAACAGAGGTGGAAATAGGACAGGTTGTAGGTTTCTTTTGAAATGTTGAGAAAAAGTTTGTGACGGTATAGATGTGAAACTGCTTCTGACGGGGTGTGGTCTCAGCTGCAGAGGAAGGGTGGTGCAGTGGGTTCAGAGGGCAGAGCAAGGGGAGGCTGGCAGTCGGAGGCCATTATGGGATCATGCCTCCCCTATTTGATGAACACACAACTGAGAAGGGGAGGAGAGCTGAGAGCAGACAGCTGCGAATGAGCAGTCACCCTCATAATGAGAGAAACCCTATAACACCTTGGAAATCTAACCTATAAATGAGGAGTGTGTGTGTGTGTGTGTGTGTGTGTGTGTGTGTGTGTGTGTGTGTGTGTGTGTGTGTGTGTGTGTGTGTGTGTGTCCTGTTGGGGAGAACCAACACCGGCTTGTGTTACACTGCTAGGTCAAAATTTTTCTCTGATGTCATTGTCTCTAACCCTCACAACCCCCCTGTTCTTTCTAACACACTGAGCTCCAGCTCACTTTTTTTTTTTTTTTGAAAATTAAGCGCTAGGACTCTCTTTTTACCACCCTCTTATGATCTGACAATCTCAACTTCCTGTTTGGCTTTCTTTGACCACTTTGAGCCTGTCTCTCTCTACTTTTGTCATGAGCTGGCTGTGTGCAGGCAGGACACAAACTCACTTAGGCGAAACGTGAACTCAAAATACAGCTTTATTGCTGAGAACGAAAAAAGCGATACAAAGCCAAAACTGGGAAAATAACTCGAACTATACTGGGAGCACTAAATAGTCAGGGAAGGGGAAGATACAAGGGGTAGTTTTTGTTCAAGGGATTGTATAGAATAACTCCAGACTGACACAGTGGACTTAAACATGAATAATAATAAAAATTTACAAAAAATGCAAGAAAACACAAAACACTGGGTCAAATTGCCCAGGACAAGGACACGTTTTTAAAGCAGTTTGTTTCCAGTATGAAAAAAAATTATTAAATACACTGTTGTACAATCCTCTGTGACAAAAATGAACCAAAGAGTTTAATGCAGGCTTGAGTTAAAAGGTCTAATGAAACCACAAAGCGCAATGAATGTGAGGGATGGCCTGGCCAGCTGAGGTGGGCTCTTGGGCCATGAGCTGTTAATAAATGCTTAGGGGTTCATATGATTGTTGGGGTTTTCTTTGATTTCTTTGCATTATTCTAGGGTCTGTCCCTTACAATATAAAGCACAATGAGGCAAC
Organism: Rhamphochromis longiceps; assembly: GCF_057381845.1. NCBI lineage: Eukaryota > Metazoa > Chordata > Actinopteri > Cichliformes > Cichlidae > Rhamphochromis > Rhamphochromis longiceps. The sequence continues at coordinate 4,644,271 of NC_140570.1, read as the reverse complement.
TGTTGTGATTTGGTGTTATATAAATAAAACTGAATTGAAGGCTGAGTAAGTCAGAGCCTTTCCGAAGGGATGTTCGACTAATGCCACTCTCCAGTGACATGCGGCGAGTGCTATGCTGTGGGCTCTTGCTGAAATAAGCTAGACAGCCACTGATGTTTCTTCATTAGTGAGAGTTTTCTTGCGTCCACATTTTGGCAAATCCAACACTGAACCAGTTTCACGAAACTTAGCAAGCAGTTTGCTGACTGTAGCATGGGAGATGGGTGGTCTTGTAGGGTGTCTTGCATTGAAATCTGCTGCAATGACCCGGTTACTGCATTCACCAGATATCAACACAATTTCGATCCACTCCTCACGTGTTAACCTCTTCAACATGTCAATGGCTGTGAACAAAGAGAAACTTGTAAATAACTCATGAAAGAATAAAGTTACGTTGAAACCAAGCACACCATTGTTGTTCTTGTGACATTACCAATAAGTTTGATGTGTCACATGACCCTCTTCCTATTGAAAAAAATAAAAGTTGTATCCAAGATGGCCGACTTCTAAATGGCCACCATGGTCACCACCCATCTTGAGGAGTTTGCCCCCTCACATATACTAATGTGCCACAAACAGGACTTTAATATCACCAACCATTCCCATGTTATGACGGTGTATCCATATAAATGGCTCACCCTGTAGAATACAGTTCAGTTCAATTTATTTCAATTCAATTCATTTATATATGCTAAATCATGACAACAGTTTCCTCAAGGAACTTTATATTGTAAGGTAAAGACTACAAAATAATAGAGAGAAAACAAAGAAAACCCCAACAATCATCAATCATCAGAATCACAATACTTTATTATTGCCAGAGGAAAGTATGTGGTCACAGTTGCTCCAAGACAGTAAGGACAGTAATTCACTGAACTAAATTAAATAATACAGCATATTACAACATTGCGAGAGGAATCAGGGTCATCTGAGACAGCTTTAACTATATGCTTTATCAAAAAGGAAGGTTTCAAGCCTAATCTTAAAACTAGAGAGGGTGACTTTCTCACAAATCCAACCTGGGAGGTAGTTCCACAGAAGAGGGGCCTGAAGGACCCTTGGATCCCCAAGTAAGCAATTACATTTGCATAGTTTATTCCAGACATTTACTATGCTTTTTTAAAAGTATATAACAACAATAAATGTTCATAAGATGTTTTAAATTTCATCGAAATGATAAAGTATAAATTGATCATCTACGTAGTGTATAATATAAAGCTTAAAATTATACTATTAAAATTATTCCTGCGATCCCAGGGGCTATGATGTCAGAGTCACCCATGGCAACCTGGTCCTGGGTGAGGGACCAGAGAAAGAGCGATTCAGGTGACCCTTATGAGTCAAAAATCAAGGGAAAGGGTTACCGAAGCCCTCCCTGGAGGCAAGCCTGGGGAGGGGGTCCCAAGGAGAATGCCTGGTGGCCAGGCCTTAACCCATGGGGCTTGGGCAGGTGCAGCCCGAAGAAGAGACATGGGTTCACCCTCCCATAGGCTCACCGCCCACAGGAGGCACTGTAGGGTTCGGGTGACGACCAAGGGTAGAGACCCTGGGGACCAATCCCCAGCTACTGAGACTTGTGATTGGGGCATGGAACATCACCTCTCTGGTGGTAAAGAAACCTGAGCTAGTGTGTGAGATCATGAGCTCCCGGCTAGATATAGTCGGGCTCACCTCAACACACAGCTTGTATTTTGGAACCAGTCTCGTGGAGAGGGGCTGGACTCTGTCCCAGTCTAGAGTTGCCTTTGGTGAGAGGCACCGGCCTTGGGTGGGTATCTTGGTATCCCTTTGGCTTGCTGCCTGTACATTGACATTTTTCATGGCAGATGAGAGGGTTTGTTCCCTGCACCTTTGGTTCAGGGAACAGGTTGAGGGGGTGAGGGATGAACTGTCAACTGATCACCAATCAGCAGTGAGTTGGATCAGGTGGATGCTGGACAGACGTGGGATGCCTAAATGTATTGTGAAGGTATGCTAGGAATGCTCCTCGCTCCGCTCCTGTAACACACTCCTCTCCAAAACCTGCTAAGACAAGACGGGAAGGTCAGTGGCCTATTCATGAAATGCATGAAAGCAATATTTCTGGTCAGACCCCGGGCTTCACTAACTCAATAACTCAGCAATCCAGTGTCGACTGAAACTCATCCACCCAGTTAAGTAGTGGCCACTGACAAAGGTGATCAGCGGCAGCTGGTGAAGTAGATGGGCGACAGGTGTGGCTGGCTTCAGCACGGGAAACTCCTCTGGCCTGATGACGCCCACAAACTGGCATGGTGGAACACACACAAACACACAGGAGAGGAGGCGGGGGGAGGGAAGTCAGAAACAAAACACAAAGAAAAACATGCACATGGGCAGGTCGACCAGCAGAAACTGCCAGACCATGACATCTCAGCAAAAATGAAGTCCATAGACTTTATATAAGTGCAAGAAAATTGTAGTAATATAAGGCTTGTGTATTTTTTTTTTAAAGAAAATGAAAAAACAAAAAACAAAAACAGAAACTAAAAAAACTAGAAAATAGAGGCAACACCCAGACTATAGTGACACGTCTGCACTGATACATTTAGCTAACCTCAGTACTCACACTTTGAATTTCTTTGAACACACAAAAGTTTAGACGCTTCTTGAGGGGTTTAGAAAAAAATGAATCAATAGAAGATAAAAATAATGTTCACAGAAGCTATCAAATTCCAATGATTTTCTTTCTTTTGATCATTATTGTTTCTCTTGGCATTATTTCAATTTAGAATGTAATATATTACCTTTTTACTACACTAGGGTTCCAAATGCAGGACTTAATGCAAAGGATCAGATAGCATATAAATTCATTAATTGCAACAAAACTAAAATCAAAATATAGAAAAATGTAGAAATTGCATGCATAATCATCAGTGATCTGACGTCAAACGTTCACAATTCACTTTTAGCCTTTAAAAGAATCACTGTCTTTAGACCAAACTTTGAGCTCCAACTGTTTTTCCTGTGTTCCACTGGATGACGCTAGGAGCTGTTCACAGTGCTGAATGCTCGGCGGCAGTGCTGCCCTGAAGAGGAGTCTCCTAGCAAGTAGAACACAGAGCGCTGCAACGGCAACAGCAGCTCTCTACAGCCTCCAGTCATCGCACAGAGTACAGTCTGTAGTCTGTAGTCGTGTTGGTGGAACGAAAATAACAGCCCGTCGTCTGCTTCAATGAGTACGTTCAGACAGCAAAACCGGGCTGAAGTCACCCAAAGGAGCACGCAGTGTGTGTAGTCGTTGTTCGGCGGAGCTCTCGGTGCTTCGGTCCGTCGGAGGGAAAGTGCTGATTCCAAGGCTCAAGAAGCGCTAAACGGGAAAACATGATGAATGGGATGAGATATTATTTTCCTGTCCTGCTTGTTCTGGTGGCGGTGGTCAAAGACACGGGCGCCAGAGGTAAGAACTGTTCAAATTATATTTATTTCGAAAAAGCTGTTCCCGTGTTTATCCCGAGTGCTTACATGGTTTTTCAGCCTTCGACTTCGCTTTCCAGAATTAGATGCTTGGGTGGTGGATTTTGTCTTATTTTCGTAATGGACGCTTTCCGTTTCCACCGTTTTCCAGCTCCTCCATGTGCTCACACGGCTTACGAATAAAACGCACTGGTTATTGTGAGGAAGACACGAGTGCGTACAGGTTGTGGCTAAATTTCAGGTTTGATTGTTTACATTGCTGTCCGATAAAAACATGAGCAGCACAAATCTTAAAAGCCCATTAAAGTTGTCAATCAAGGCGCATTTTACATAGCAGAAAGCAAACTTTAATAACCGTTACAACTTAGTATATGATTCATTTATAAGTCCAGAGGCAAGCGGGCGGATAAAAATGCAATTTTCCATCCTCAACATTACTAACTAATTACAACAAATACATTAAAAATAAAATGTATACATTAATAAACAACAAAGAAAGATCGCATCTTTCTCAGTGCTCTTATCATAACAGAGGAATGGCTTTACAGCTTTCCTACATTTTTCATATTTCCCAACAAAACACAGAGGGCAACAAAGCATGGATGGTGTTAGACGTCTCCCCGGATAGAGGCTAGGCGACATTTCGCCTAATATTTTCTGAATCCCTAGCCCGATACCTAAGAATTGACTTATCAACACTGCCTAGTCTAAGCATTAAAACTGTTATCATATCATCTATATCATACATGCCTCTTTGACAGATGACAAGAACTCTATGAAGTAAAGAAGTTATCTGAGGAGAAGCCCCTGCTTTGTCACTCATCTTTTAATTAGACATGTCTGTGTAGGTGTAGCCGACACCGGCAGAATCCACATTTTTCGGATGATCGGAGTCAGATGCCTGTTTTTAGATCTATATTGTGATATGTTAGAAGTGTCACTTACTAAATAAGTAAGTAGAGTAGAGGATTCATCATGACATAGCTAGAATGAACTGCTCAGTGTGCCATTTGGTTTGAGTCTCATCTAGGAATTTGATGTCACAAAGTTAAACTGTTCCCTGTTAGACTGCTGCTACTGTCACCATACACACTTCCATTAGCAGAGCCGTGTACTAATTTTACACTACATAATTAGTCTTAGTATGTTTGTGTTTCCACAGCAAAATGAAATATAGACCAAGTGTGTTTTTGACTGTACTGCACTGCTAGTGTACACTAAAAATTCACAGTTCTAAGGGTAAAAAGGTAAGCTACTAAGTTGCTGAAAATATAAATATGTTTCAGAAAGTGTTGGTGGATATCTTCACACAGATTAAAGGCTCAAATACATATTTTTCTCTGTCAATGTCAAATGTCAAAACTCATAAAATTCGTATTTTTTGTAGAGTTACTTCAAGATAGAAGATTAATAACTTCTGTAGTGCTGTATACACTTTTGGGCTGACATGAAGGAGAAGAGACTTATGTTACAGTTTTTTGTTTTCTTTCATTTTGTGTTATTGTTTTTTCCCCTACAATACGTCATGAACATGGGACCTACTGAGGTGTTATTCCTGAGGAGTTTTTGTTCTGGGGCTGTAAGATGTCGCTGATGATTGCGAATGCTACTGGAGTGGAGGATGTGCAACAAGATTACTGATCTAAGTCATCAGTGATTTTAATGTTTTGATTGTCTGACATTTTTGACTGAGGTCAAAAAGAAGTAGGCAGAGAAAATTCAGGTCCACCTTCTCCTAAGTTTGTCCATTAGAGAAGACTTTATCTAAACAGTTTGAAGCTGTTAGAATTAGTTTGGGATTTGAAAAACTTTCTGACCCGAGCCACTATAGGATTGAAGTTTTAATAGGTTCGAATCTCATAACAAAAGTCACAGTAAATTATTTGTGTAAAGTTATTGGAGTCTACCCAAGCAATGGAGTTTCATGGAATAAATAATGTATGGCCTGTTGTTGGCATGACTGACTGGTCTGACCCAGGATCCAGACCAGGATTGAATAGGTTGAATGACATATGCATCTAATTTGTCCCCAGAACTTGTCATCCAAGGAACTTGTTCTGGGGCTAAAGAGTCCCTAAAGGAACCATTATTATGTTTAAATGTTCTTGAAAAATAATCTAGCTCATAATTATGCTCATATATCTGATATTGACTAAGCAAAAATCTCTTTATTGAATTACATTGCTGGCAGTCATGTTTTCAGGTAATCAAAAGCTGTGGAAGTGAACAGTGAAAACCTGGATAAAAACAAAGTTTTATTCTGAGTGTGTAAAAATTTAGTATAACACAAAGTGTCTCATGCAAAGATACTTCACCTGACCTTGGTTGCTTTTGTGTCTAAATTAGAAACAATGAGTAGGGATTTTGGGGCTTTTAATTTGTAAACAGCTTTTTCAAAATTCTGTTTTTTAGCCTTTGATATATAGAATGCAGTATTTGGTAATGGTCAAGCTTAAATTTGCTTTTTTGGTGTAGTGCTCAATCTTGCGTCCTGAGGTAGCTTGTGACAAAAAAGATAAAAAAGTAGAGATGCTGTTTGATATCCCAGTAGGTTTGAAGAATGCTTAGTTTAATGCATAATTTGTAACAATCTAGCTGCTAGTGGTCTTAAAAAAGTTGTAAAGCTTAAGATTCAAGGAGATGTGGCACTTGTGTGTTTCGGTATTAACATTTTTTTAACCAATTGATTGGCCTGCTTTTGTAATATACGTAATATTCAAACATGTAACATTTCATGTTTTATGCTTGTATAGTACTGTCCATTTTACTTCCCTCTTCACCACTAAATTAATGAATCGGTTTTATGAGACGCTACTCTTGATCTAATAGACAAGTGTCACCCAAGGGAGGTGATACTTTATGTTAGTAATTGCTATCCTTGACCCTGGCTTCTGATTAGCCTATAATCGGAAGTGCCAGGACCCTGCAGACGCTTTGTTTGGCTGCCACTTCTTACTATTCAAAGCTCTTCACTGTCACTGATGCACAAAACGGTGTGCTCTCAGCAAGCTTTAATGGTATGAAATAAGCCTTGCATGAAATAAACCTAGTGTCTTTTTGGAAAGCAGAATAGCAGAGGTTATAAAGTCTGTCTTTTTTGGTTCACTGTTGGCTTCAGGGATCATGCTTGTAGTTGACCTTGACCTTTCATTTTTCTGGAAGGCAGGCATTTTCTTTGCAGGACTGTGTTAGCACCAAGTTCTATTTACAAAACAAAATCCAGTGGTGTGTGTTACATTCATGTTATTACAAATCCAAAATACTTCAACATCAGTACGACCAAAGCATAACATACATTTTTGTGTCTTTTTTAGGTACATAGACAGCTATCTGTTTCTATTTATGTCTCTATGGTCTGGAAATCAATTTTTTAGGCTGTTAACTTCTTTGGGTTGCTCGTGTTTCCATTGTTAATACAGCACAAGTGTTTCAAATTACTCTGCATTTACAACTACAAAACAGTGTCAACAGGCATAAAGGCAGACACGATGTTCACTGTGATGTACAGAATGACTCAACAAAATCCCAATTTTATTCGCTCTGTATTGTTCCTTTTTTATATACTAAACCAAAATGCAATCGAACTCTGAGCCAAAAATAAGCTGACAGTTATATTCTGTTGACATCTGCATACACGACGTTTTATATTTTCTTGTTCTTGTTCTTCTTCCTTTTCGTCCAGCCAGGACGGTTCACCACAGCTGATCATCTCCCACCATCTGACCCTGTCCCAAGCATCCTCTTTTGTGAACACAGCGTTTTATGATTCGGGTGTGAACAAGTGAATTTGAACTGTTTGAACCACAACTTTACAATGACTGTCCAGGGGATTGTTAGTCATTGTTAGTTAACAGTAAATGATTATTAAGTCAAGCTTAACTCAGTTTACTACTTATGAACAATGCCCATTATAAAGTGATAACTATAACTTTAATCTTGCCTAATGATAATTATTCCAATTTTAAGTAATTCAGTACAAATAGGAACAACCAATAAAGAATAAAAAAACATAGTTAATCAAAATGTGAACTATAACAAGTGGCAACAAAGGTGCAACCCAGAAACTACTATCAGAGTCCATGACCAATCCTTTTCAACCTTAGTTTATTCTGCACGCACCAATATATGTCATTCACTTTCCTTGTTTTGTCCTTGAAATACAGATTTGGCGTAAACCACTTAATCTGAAGCAATTTATTTGTTATAATATACAAGAGTCTCATAGCCTTTACCAGTAATTGCTTGCTTGGTTGTCATAGTGATCATCAAGTTATTTTTAATATGACCTAAGTTGACTTAAGTCCTGTGTTTTTTTTTTTGGCAAAAAATTATGGCATGACTTGCAAAATAGGTTTGAGATCTTGAATTTAAACATAAAGTGCAGCTACACATTGTACCCACAGCATCTCAATTAGTCAACATATTTTGTTAAAATTTAAAAGGATGTTGGTTTGGTTTTTCATTTGGTAATGATACAGAACATGGAGGAAGACAATACTTTGCAGAACTGGGGCACTTGTTAACAGATCTATCCCATATGGAAAAGAAATAGCAAAACATATATGATTTACTCATGAAAGTGGCCACTTTCTCATTACTTTCATATATATTTTTAGTAAGTATACAAAACATACAAGTTTCATTGTATAATTTTTCAAGGGATCTTATATGTGTTTTCACTCTTGTATGCTTTTCATACAAGTTTCATACAAGACAGATAAAAACTTTATAAGATTTATATATATCTTTTCCATATGGGATACTAAGGGAAAATTACAATGTGAAACAGCTCAACCTCTACACAATTAACACTGCAGCACATGTCAACAGTGCGGATGTACTATATGTCAGAGAGAAGAAGTAGCTCCATGACAAAGTAAATCTCTGACAATGTTGCATTTTCAGCTTTGGGCAGTTTTATCCTGAAGCTTAGACCTGAGCGATCAGTCCTGGTTCTACTTAATGTTTTGCCATTGCTACTACACTCACTGCTGATTGCTGCTCTGTTATTCTGTTATACTGTCTCTTTTCATGTAGCATTCTGTGCAGTTTAAGCACAATAATGGAAATATAACTGCAAGTAGTTGTAGACCTGAAATAGAACCTGTTTTGATGATGTCTCAGAGGTTTTGGGGTCAGACAGTCTGTCCTTTTTCCTTCAGATTACTACCCAGATAAATATGTTGGCCCTGGCTGACCCAGAGCAAGTGATGCCCTCAGTCCCACCCCCAGGGCCTGCTTGCATTGCCACTGCCTGACACTAATGGCTGCTGCAAGGCTGACTGGGCTAAAGGGGCTTTATTATAGGCCAACAACAACACAGTGCACCAAACACATAGACATCACAGCTTTCAGGGTCTAAAGGAAGGGGCTGCATAGTGCCCTTGGCAAATAGAAGTGATCCAATTTTTAAACAGCACCCTTTTGGGGTGTTACCACACCCCAAAAGTTATGTTATATTTTCTCTCAGAGATGAATTAGTATATTTTGGGTTCTTACATAAGTCTTCAACGTGTGGAAGAGGATTGTACCTACACAACTAATACATAAAAACATAGAATATCTAACTGTCGGATGGAGTAGTGTAAAGCACACTGCCGTGGCCTCTACAGCAGTAGACATGTGTTCTATTGAGTGATGAATTATGCTTCTCTGTTTGGCAAAAGTTAAATTTTTTCCCTGTGTCATTGTTAAGCTTTTCTTAATACCTTTTCCAGGGATTTTATAAAAAAGACAGACAAGAGCACTCAAAACTCCTTGCTTTCTATCTAACATTGACACATTCGTATTCTGATGAATTCACCGGAGAGCGACTTGGGGTTAGTATTGTGCCCAAGGATACGATGCAGACTGGAGAAACCAGCAACAGTCCAATCAGTAGATGACCAGCTATACTTCCTGAGCCATCCACAGTCACTGTGATGTCACCCTTTTGCCTTGATTTTGAAGCCTCAGTGAAACCTCATTTTAGCTCCTACTCTTAGAAGATAGAAGTTTCTATTTTTGAATTATCAGGTGACAGTACCAAGCTTTGGTCACAAGTGTCATTCGTTACATTCATACATGGCTGACTAAATCTTTTGCTGAATAAAACGGTTTCTTCCTTTCAGAACCTGTCCTCATTTAATTCATATAACTCCTTCAAATGTTTATAGGAACTATTTTCAGAAGTGATAAGAGACCCTTTCTTCCTTCTCTATCTGTATCTCTCTCCCTCTCACACACACACATACACACCCTTTCCCCACCCCCTTCATCATCCCTGCCACAGCAGAAAAGCAATTTGTTCTTGGTGTCACTGATCTGATGCAATCAGCACTGCTTCACGCTTTTGAATAAAGAAAAGACAGCGAGAAAGGACACTGTTTAATTAAAAGACACACTTTGGTGAATGTGATGATCATATAATTTAAGGTGGAGGACGTAAGGCTTACTTGTTCAACACCTGCGTAACAATCACGACTGATTAACCTATCCAAACTCACCCGTTGCACTCATCAAGAGCTATTCAGGGTGTTGAGACTACAATCTCCTTCTAATTGTCTCCCAGCCTTTTCCTCTTTAAAGCACTCACTTGGAAATGAGATTTATCAAAATTCACTGCTGCTCCCTCTCACAGGAAATAGCGGCTTTGGTTCTTTACATACAACTGCTGACACCTTCAGAGAGGAGCTGAGGGGGTGGAGAGGTGGAGCACTCTCATTTTCCCTTTTCTCCATCTCCTCTTCTCTCTTTGGATAGCAGTCCCTGTGAAGTGAACAGTGCTCTTGTGAAGTATTTACCCTCATCTCTGTCAATCAAAGCTGGTTTCCTAAGGCTGCATTCATCTGCTTTACAATATCTTTGGGTCCTCTCCAGTTTGCTATTTCCCATGACAGAGTCTCTGAGTTAAATTAAATATGATGCAAATGGCAGATGATGCATTTTGAATTGCATCTGCTTTATATGTCACCATCACATCCCACATCCTGACATCTCTGAATGCTGCTTCATGTGGCCTTTACAGAACATTCATGAAGAGTCACACATTGAGCTGAGAGTGTCTCTTTTGACTTTAAATCTGACAATAAAGAATTCTCTGAATCCAGTTTTGCACACAGACACAATTAAGTCCACCCTAACAGTCTGAATTTCAAACTGGTACATTAATCCTTAGCATGGCCTAATTGATAGCTGTCACTTAACATCAATCCAAGAGCACCTTGGGGTATTTCTTGCAAATCAATAGTCAGTGTCAGTCATATTTGGTTTGCTGCTATGCCTCAAGCAATCTATTTTGGATCTTGCACCATTTATTTTAGGTAAAAGCTACTTTTGGCTTCTCCCCTGTGTTTGACCTTCCAAAGGTTTTCACCAATGATGAACAAATTATTTACTTTATTTTAAACTGTACGCTCTACTTGCTTAGTGACACCTTGTCACTGAGCTTATACACTCAACAATGGGCATGAACATAGAGCAGAAATTCTGCTCCTTGTTGACATGTTAGCATCAAACAGTTATTGTCGGTTTGCAGGCAGCACCTTTTTGATGCCAGTTTCCCATTTCCCAAATTGAAGTCTGGTGACTGTGGATCACTGCACTCTGCGGGTTCACGTTTAAAAACGTGATGATAAAAGAATTTCGACGTGTTGCATAATCCTGCCCAAGCCGTTCAAAGATGGTGCACTATGGTCATAAATAAATAAATGTGATCAGCAAATGGTTGTGGTTTCCACTAAGAGGTTCACAACTCAAAAAAAACAAGCAAACAAAAAACACACAGAGAAAAACTACATGCAATGCTTTCATCATACCTTACCATGAGAACCAATTTTTTCATTCTTCTAAACTTTTCCCTCATCATGGATGCTTTTGTTCTTTGCGACTATCCTGTCTAAACTCAGCAGATGTTTTTGTGTCTAAATCCAATCAGGTAAGCAGTTAAACCTGCATGAGTGGCATTAACATGTAGCCATATTTAAATTTTACCCAAAGCCCTTTTCTTCTTCTCATCCTTGGTTTTGTGATGGCTTGTGGAAGTGGGTAGACCTAAGGAGCAGGCAAAACAACGAGTTGTGCAAGAAAGTGGGTTATTTACAAGCTTCAACAGTGATGAAAAAAAAACTGAATTAAGGTGTGGCATATATACCTTTATGTGGCTTTCAGGGAGTCTGTAAAAGGGGAGAGGGAGAATTAGTAGAGGCAGGAGTACAGGCAGAGGCAAATAACTGAATATTTGACTGAAACATTCCTTGAAATCCGAAGAGTGTGTTTCTAAGGGAGGTTAGTTGCAGGGGTGACTGGAGCTGAGGTTACCAGAGACCTGTGGTTTAGATTGGGCAGGGAGAAGAGTTTCTGTCAGAGGCTGGCTGTATGGGAGAAGCTGCATGCTAGAAGGCTAGAGATGTTTTGCCTATGATCTGGAGTTCCACAGAGCAAGATGGGTGAGTTCTTTAGGTAAGTAGCTGGGGATGCACAGGCAGGAGTCCATGAATATCGGACACCATGAAGGAAGAGACAGTCTTGTGCAGAATCACAGTCACAGCTGAGCCTAAATATTAAAACATTGCTTTTGAGATGAGTATAAGCCCAGCTTAGGAGGAATGGCTTCACTCAAAGGTGGAGGGCCTGTAGCCTGACAGGTCTGACGCTGTGCAGTAAATGACCAGAGGTGGCAAAAATATATACATTCTTTATTTAAGTACAAGTGCAGATATTAGTATTAAAAATACTCTAGTAAAAGTTGAAGTACATATTCAACTTCTTTACTCAAGTAAAAGTGAAAAAGTTAAAAAAAATAAAATATTATTATTATTATTATTTTTTAAATGTTCACGGTGCACCATGTAAAACCGGTTAAAACCAATATTAACCGGTTTTACAACATTATACTAGACAGTATAATGTTAGTGTGAAGGTGGAATTCAATAAATGAACCTAAGCATCATCAGCTTAACTTCAAATTCATCTCTGTTACACTCAAGGTAACCTTACTCTGGCCAATGGCACAACAGCTACTTTGCACCGTTGACACGCTATTCTTTATTTTAAATTATTCATAGTAGAGCAAACTGACCTGTCTACGTCTTCAGTTCAATTCAATTAATTTTTGCTCAATAGTTTGTCAAGATGGCGCTTCCACTCTTTGCCAGTGAACTTACTAATGCAACTATGCTGGACATAAGGCGTTGTCTCCACTCCTATCTGGGATTCCAGCTCACCTTTCTCGCACCCTGGCCTCAGTCTCATGGCAAAAGCGCTTCAGAAGTTGGTGCAAGCGCAGTGGTCTGCTTGTGAAGCTTAAGGCGTACTTGGTGTGCCCTTCCCCGGCTCCTTGGAATGAACATGGATCTGTGCCCGTGGATCCCATTGACACCTGGCTGGTGCCTGTTGTTGGCTTGGATCAGATGTTCCAGCCGTGTAGGATCTTCACTCCTCATCTTTGTCAGTGTGGGGTTAACCTGCAGCTGCTGTGTGGGGTCTCACAGTCAGCCACAAATGTGCTGATTGGATTTGTTTTTGGATTTGTGAACACTAGATTGTTGAGTAATACAACTTTTATTTATCACCCAAGGACTAAATTTCCTCTGTATAGCTGAAACATGGTTAAGTGCTAGTGAGTCCAGCGCATTCACAGAACTTGTAGCGGATGCCTGCTGCTTTTTAAACTCTGCTCAAATATGGGGCAGAGGCCTAGCGGTTGTTGTAAAGAAGCAGTATAAATGTAAACCACTGTCCTTATCAACATCACCTAGTAGCTTTGAACTGCGTGTGTTTGAGCTGAGTCGCTCTCACACAGTGCTCTGTGTTGTGGTTTACAGACCCCCCAAATACAATAAGGACTTCTTAACTAATTTTTCTGATCTGTTGGCTGAAATTATGCCAAAACACAATCATGTCCTTATTTCTGGGGACTTCAACCTTCAGGTGTGCTGCCCTTGTCCTGCTGCAGTTGTTGGGTGCTGTCATGTTTTAACCCTTCCACTGCTGGACAGTTCTCTGTTGTTTTTAATCAGAACTGCAGTAATTCCAGTAATTCTTAAATCCAGATATGACGCTAAGAGGAAACACTTTGCTGCTATTATTCAGGCAAATTGATGTAAGCCTCATGCTTTATTAAAAACTATTGAGATGGTCCTTCATGCGCTGTTGGTGTCGAGTCCTTTCAGGAAATTTGTGAAAAATTTCTAAACTTTTTTATTGATAAAGTATCACGTGTGAAAGCGCAGATTTCCTATTCTGCTCTTGACCCTTCTATCCGTGTCCTTTGCTCTGCTACCAGTTATGACAGTTTCTTTGCTCAGCCTGGAGGAGTTGGTTTCTCACCTGAAGCCCTCAGGTTCCCTATATGATGCTCTTCCTCCATGATTTTTCAAAGAGCTTTTTACTCACCATAGCACCATTTGTACATTCCATTGTAAAAAAGTCATTTGTCGTCTGGTGTTGGAGCTGTTGTAAATGTGCAGTAATTCAGCCTCTGGTCAAGAAACCTGCTCTTGATCCTGATATTATTGCAAATTACAGGCATATTTCCAAACTGCCTTTTATCTCAAAAACTCTTAAAAAGGTAGTTTACAAGCATTTAATGTCCTTTTTAGAGGAACATGGTATTTTAGAGGGTTTTCAGTCTGGTCTTAAAGCTTTACACAGTACTGAATCTGCCCTTTTAAGAGTTTTTAATGATGTGTTTTTAGCAACCGACTCAGGTGAATGTTATTATTGTGCTTTTAGGTTTAACTGCTGCCTTTGATTCAGTGGATCATAAAATTTAGTTTCTCGGTTAGAGCAGTTGGTGGGTGTTGGGAGTACTGCACTGCAGTGGTTCAGATCTTATTTGGCAGAGTGAACTTTCCCAGTGAAACTTGATGTTTAGGATGTTTAAATTTAAATATTACCTCTCTTCTTCCTCTCATATCTTGTCTTTCTTATCTTTCTCCATCTCTGAGTGAAGTTAGCTCTCATTCTTTTCGTCCAAGAGAAGCTGTACTTTTAGCTAGCAGACACACTGTGCAACAAACTACACATAGATAGTTTGTGTTTGCTGATGGCTGTCAAGGTGATAGAAATGTTGCATTTGAATTGACCAGAGTGTTAAAAAACATTACTCCCTTTATGTTTGCCTTTATGTTTCCACTTTTGTAGGGTTAGCTAGTATGCCAGTACCAAGTACCTGCAGTTGTTTTGGTGTTGGGCCAAACAAAAGAAAAAACAACAGCCCATTTTAACCCCTGACTATGGCGCATGGTTTTGCTTCTTTTATCTCTTTTTATGAGATGCCCTGGTGATTATTCGCCTTTCATGTGTTACTGTTTCGACTTAAACCGGTTTGATGTTTCAAGGCCTGCAGTGATGTGAAATACTAAATACAATCATATGCCTGTTTTGAAGATGTAAGGATCAGAAAGTACATATACTTGTTTTAAAAATGTACAAACTTAAAGGAAAAGGTTGTCAGAAAATAGCTACTCAGGTAAAGTACACATACCTGAAAATTCTACTTAAGCACGGTATAGTATTTATACTTCGTTGCTTCCCACTTCTGCAAATGACTTATATGCTGATGCATATTTTGTCTGATCTCAGGGATTTCTTTATGTCTCTTTATTTGTTAAAGAACAGTTTTGTCAAATTTGTTAAAAATTGTACTCTCTTTAGCTACAGAGGATGTCCAATCTCTCTTTGTTATTTTTATAGTTGACGAATATATAGCCTTCTCTTTGTCTTTTATCAAAATCTTACTCAGAAAACATCAACTGAGCAGCTTTGACAAGTTTGTAATCGACAGTAACTGCTTCTCATTTCCTGGGTGATTGCTCATTTCCTTCTCTGTCAACATCTCATCTGTCCATCTCAGCCATTGCTGCTGCCTCTAAGTCCAGTCCACTGGGTACTGGAGGCGCATTGATCCAGCAGCAGTGGCGCATGGCCATTGTTTATACAGAAGACAGGCCCTGTCCGCTCTTCCTTCATGCACTGGCAGACAGTGTACACCTGTCTAATTGGGGCTGGCTTCTTCTGTGCATACAGAGCCAAAGGCCTCTCCACAATGATTAGGACTCTGACAGCTTGGCTCTCTTTTAGATTGCTGCTTCACATCCAGTGAGCTGTTTTGGTGAGGAGAGGGAGGAGGGTCATAGTTTGTTGTTTAAAGGTAGGTAGACAGACAAGGGAAGTCGCTATTTTTGTGTCACACATTTCTGTTGTCCTTGGAAGAGAATGAGAGAAATAACACTTGTCAGTAAAGGCTGTGATAGTAATCCTCCTTTTTTGTCCACTAATTTAAATCTATATTCTAAAGGTAAACAGAGCTGCCTGGGTTGGCGGGGTGGGCAAAAACCGAGCTTGGCTAAAATCATGTCACAGAAAGGCAGAGTCTTGGTTATGGAGGAGGAAGAGAATAACTGAGCAGAGGAAAAGTGAGTAGACAAGACAGAAAAAGTGTGGGGCCCGCAGAGCCATTGGGGGGGTATGAAAAGCGAAAAAAACAAAAAATAAAAACAACGCTTGGGCACTGCTAGCACGGGGCTCCCACACAAACGCAAAGCAGGAGATGAAGCATCGCTGAATATGTTTCCAAACCAACTTCATTCTAAGCCAAAGACTAGAAAATATGGTGAAGCAAATCTTCCCTTTGGTTTCACCTGCACAAGTGCCGAGGTAGGTCTCCCCTGCTTAATTGCTTTTCCCTGCGTCGGGAGCAGTGCTGGGCTCTCCAAATCATGGACAAACAGGATCCCACATTCTTGATTTTTAGTTCACAAACACTTGTTGTAATGACTAACTAATCCTGACATTTTGGAGATGTTAGCTCTTTATACAGTAAAGTTACAAATAAATAATATTACTTTGGTTTCTGCCACTGTACAATTTCTCTGTTGCTTGATGCATCAGTCATAACAACAAAACATATTCTAGTCTTTACTTTATAATTCACAGTTAACCCATATGGAAAAGATATATATAAATCTTATAAAGTTTGTATCTGTCTTGTGTGAAATTTGTATGAAAAGCATATAAGAGTGAAAACAGATATAAGATCCCTTGAAAAATTATATAATGAAACTTGTATGTTTTGGATACTTACTAAAACAATGTATGAAAGTAATGAGAAAGTGGCCACTTTCATGAGTAAATCATGTAAGCCTTATATGATTTACTCATGAAAGTGGCCACTTTCATGAGTAATCACATATACGTTTTTACTATTTCTTTTCCATATGGGAACCTTTCCATATGGGAATCTTTCATGTTCGTAAGTGGATACCAGACCCATGTAGAGAAAAATTAAGTATTTTCGTCTAGACATCCCAAAATGTGATGCCCACATATGTGGACGCCAGGTCCTAGGAGGTTAAATAAGAATTTGTTGTAGTGCTTCATATCATTATCTGGCTCATTGTGATTTTCATGAAGATAATCAGTGTGTATTTTGGTTAATTATGGATGCCAATGTAAAACTTGGAGTTTGCCTTGTTTTTGATCATTTCTTTATACCTCTACCAGTGACCAGTGAGTTAATAGCAAAAGTATTTTCACTATTTATTATTTAAGTGTGTCAGGGTTTCTGGGTCTTTGACCCAGTATTCTTAGTTCATGTTCACTGTTTATATTCTGTCTGCTTCACCTCCTGTTTTATTGTGTTAGCCTTGGTCCATGTGCATTATGTTCCGTCCTCTTCCCGTTTATCATTAGGTCATTATGTTCAGCTGTGTACTCACCAGGTTCTAATCTCTCATCACTCAGCCTGTGTATTTATGTCCCTCAGTTCAACCAGTCCAATGTCGTGTCATTGATGTTATTGTGATGTTGTTCTCGCCGCTGTTAGGTTGTCCTCTGTTCAGTTCCGTCAGGTCAGCCGGTCAGTTGTCAGTCAGTCTTTCATTCATCCATTCAGTCAGTCGTCCAGCCGGCCAGCCGTTTCCTACTTCTGTTCTGTTTGTTCACTCCGTTGACAATAAAACACCAATCTTCACCTACCTGTGAGTCCAGCGTTTGGGTCCTCCTTCTTTCGTCCACGACCTCATCCTGACAAAGTGATTGTTTCCCATTATGTGACACTGACCTGTTCTCCCCTTTTGTTCTTTCTGGTATTGACACCAAGTTAATTTGTGTGTTCACTGCAGCCCTCAGAGAGTGTTCACTTATATAATTTGTTATTATTAAATATTACTTTAAGTTTTACTCTGAATTTTTGTTTACTGAACGTCTCGATCACCATTTGCATATTCTAACAGTTTCAAAGAGGACTGCATCTGGCACTATTTTTATAGCAGCTGGAAACTTTCTTCCTTAATTCCTAGTAGAGCTGGGTGATATGAGATTTTTTCATATCACGATATGTTTTTTTCATTTCAGGCGATAACGATATCTATCACGATATAAGCCAAATAACTATATTTGTAAGATTTAAATGTGCCGTTGCTCACAAGTAAAATGTGAAATAATCAGCAGCTTGTTTTTATTTAAATATTTATTTCCCATAATAAGTTCAACAGGGTAGATGTACTTAAGGAACATGAGACTTTTTCAGGTAAATAAAGGCAAATATTGCAAACTGCACAAAAGGCAGCCGCTAAAGCGTTTAAGTTTCAAAATAGAACAAACGAAACAGACTAAATTGTCAATTCCACTTAGAAACAAAATATTAATTCTAAAAATAAATCTTAGTTTGTTTTACAGAAGAACAGACAAAACTGACTAACTTTTGTCAATATCAAATAAACTGAGAACTAAAAGGAAATTCTCAATCTCTCCTTGTTGTATAGCTTAGCTTTTCAAACAGTTTTAACAGTTACTTTAGTCTGACAAAAGCCGAATGACGAATTAGCGCTTCCAGTCAGAGACTGAGGCTACGTCCACACGTACACGGGTATTTTTGAAAACTGAGATTTTCCATTTTAAAAAATAATCCCGTCCACACGTAAAGGCAGAAATGAAGGAAAACGCTGCTATGAACATGCCAAAGCAGCAGGTGGCGCTAGATTCCTAACCGTGCAGAAATGTTGGCCAATCAGAAGTCTAGAAGCCTCGGTGGGAAAAAGTAAACAAAGCTGGGGCATAGAAGCAGAACCGAGTCGTATGTGTGGACGGACAGTAACTGTGTGTATATGTAAGCATTTAAACACTGCAGAGAGTAGAATTAACAGTAACAGTATTGTAGAAATTCATTTCACTGAAACAATAACGTGGCGCACAGTGTGACGTCAAAAAATGCGCACACCTTTGACGCTGCGTTTTCTCCGTTTTTCTAGTCCACACGTAAATGCAAAAACGGAGTTTTCAAAAATCTTCGTTTTCAGTGACCAAAAACGCCGTAAGGTGCAAACGCTTGTATTCAAAAGGTTTATCCATGTAACTATCTGATAGTAGGTGTGGGTAGCCACAGCCCTGCCCCCCACTTGAAGCATGCATGGATGAGATCCAGGTCAGTAGCATTATTGGGTAAAAAAGAAAATAGAGATTTTCAGAAGTAAAGACGGGCAGAAATTTACCAATCTGCAAAAACTGCAGTCTGGAAAAATTTCAGAATATTATTACTCAATATAAATTTGTGAAAACTTTGAAATGTCTGCTTGCAAAGGACAAGGCCAAAAATCACAAAAAGTTGCCCATTATTTTTGGCCCGCAGTTGACATAGCATTAAAAACAGCCATGATTCTGTCATAAAGATGACAGATCAGGAACACTTACAGAAATTAATGTCTTTCCATGCAACCATCCATAAATTAAAGCTCTATCATGCAAAGAAGTACTAGGTGAACATGAGCTAGAAATTGTTGCCATCTTCTGTGGTCGAAAGCTCATTTAAAATGAACTTAGTGTAAAATTGTTCTGTGGTCAGACAAATTGAATTTGAAATTCATTTTGGAAAAACTGGATGCTGCATCCTCTGGCCTAAAGATGAGAGGGGCCATCTGGGTGTTATCAACTCTTCAAAAGCCTGCATCTCTGATTGTATGAAGATGCATCAGTGCCTGTGGAATTGCCAGCTTGCACATCTGGAAAGGAATCATCAATTTCAAGGAAGGCCTTGCATATTTCAGCGAAACAATTCTGTATCTATTACAACAGAATCGCTGTGTAATAGAAGTGTCTAGGTCCAGTTTGTTGATATTAACTGAAATGTAATAGAGTGCATGGGAATTTAATTTTTTACATTTTTAAACCTTTTCTTTTTGCTTTTGTTTCTGTGACTCCACTAGCTGTGTAAAAAGGTAACTGTTTGTTTTACTTGGACTATCAAATTTACAGTATACAGTGAAAACAATAAACTATTAAAATAGTGATGAAAACATGTCTATATTCTACTTGGTACAGTTGAAGTAGATTTTGAGAAAATGCTGTTTAGTAATAGAGGGTTGTAGGAACTTGTCAGCTGGTGCAGTCTTGCAGTGGTGCACTGTAAAGATATACAGGGTGGGCCATTTATATGGATACAATAAAATGGGAATGGTTGGTGATATTAAAGTCCTGTTTGTGGCACGTTAGTATATGTGAGGGGGCAAACTCCTCAAGATGGGTGGTGACCATGGTGGCCATTTAGAAGTCGGCCATCTTGGATACAACTTTTGTTTTTTCAATAGGAAGAGGGCCATGTGACACATCAAACTTATTGGTAATGTCACAAGAACAACAATGGTGTGCTTGGTTTCAACGTAACTTTATTCTTTCATGAGTTATTTACAAGTTTCTCTTTGTTCACAGCCGTTGACATGTCGAAGAGGTTAACACGTGAGGAGTGGATCGAAATTGTGTTGATATCTGGTGAACGCAGTAACCGTGTCATTGCAGCAGATTTCAATGCAAGACACCCTACGAGACCACCCATCTCCCATGCTACAGTTAGCAAACTGCTTCCTAAGTTTTGTGAAACTGGTTCAGTGTTGGATTTGCCAAAATGTGGACGCAAGAAAACTGTCACTAATGAAGAAACATCAGTGGCTGTCCTAGCTTCATTCAGCAAGAGCCCACAGCGTAGCACTTGCCGCAGAGAGAGTGGAGAGTGGCATTAGTCGAACATCCCTTCGGCAGATATTAGCTACTCACAAATGGCACCCTTGCAAACTCCAGCTACTGCAGCATCTCAGCGAGGATGACCCAGATCGGCGCACAGAATTTGCAGAATGGGCAAATCAAAAATTGGAACAGGGCCCTCAGTTCACGCAGAAGATTTTGTTCAGTGATGAGGCAAACTTTTATGTGAATGGTGAAGTTAACAAACAAAACCACTGCAATTGGTCTGACACTAACATTGGATGGATCCCTCCAAGACTGTTGGAACAACAAAAGTGATGGTTTGGTGTGGTATATGGGGCACAATGATAGTGGGTCCATTCTTCATCAATGGAAACCTCAAGGCCACTGGATATTTGAAATTGCTACATGATGATGTGTTTCCCTCTTTATGCACTGAAGCTGGCACGTTCCCTGAGTTTTTCCAGCAAGATGGTGCACCACCACATTATGGGTGCCAGGTCCGAGCATTCCTAGATGAACAGTTTCCTGGAAAGTGGATTGGTCGTCGTGGGCGAGTTGAATGGCCCCCAAGGTCTCCCGATCTGACCCCCTTAGACTTTTATCTTTGGGGTCATCTGAAGGCAATTGTCTATGGTGTGAAGATAGGAGATGTGCAGCACCTGAAACTACAGATACTGGATGCCTGTGCTGGCATTTCTCCTGTGGTGTTGCTATCAGTGTGTGAAGAGGGGGAGAAGAGGGTTGCATTGACAATCCAACACAATGGGCAGCACATTGAACACATTATATAAGTGGTCAGAAACTTGTAAATAATTCATGAAAGAATAAAGTTACGTTGAAACCAAGCACACCATTATTTTTCTTGTGACATTACCAATAAGTTTGATGTGTCACATGGCCCTCTTCCTATTGGAAAAACAAAAGTTGTATCCAAGATGGCCGACTTCTAAATGGCCACCATGGTCATTCACCACCCATCTTGAGGAGTTTGCCCCCTCACATATACTAACGTGCCACAAACAGGACTTTAATATCACCAACCATTCCCATTTTATTATGGTGTATCCATATAAATGGCCCACCCTGTACTTATATAGGTATAGATATAGGTATACCTACTGGACTGGAAAAAACAAACAAATAAATCAAACAAACATATATAAATAAATAAATACAAAAAATTAGGGCTGCTGTCATTGCGATTAACACAATTAAAATTTTTAATGCAATCAACCCATCTGGAGCGCCGAATGACTCAAAAACCCTGAAATGTCTCTGTCAACGCATTTCGGGCAGTTTGTCCAAAGTTTGTCCATTCTTCTCTCCAGATGGGTTGAGCCAAGCAATTTACTTTAAGCTGAGAAAGAAGGCTCTCCAAGCTGCTGTGGGAAAACAATGTCTTATGAATGAGGAGAAAGAGACAAATCTCTACTGATGTGCAACATGCTTTATGCTCTCATTTTGCCACTTTAGGTATTTTGTTCCTCTTCACGGACATTATAATGATTATTCACTGTGCTGTTGAATGAGTCAGCAAAGATGGTTTGTGTTGTTAGAATGCAGAGTATATAAAAGATATTATAAACACACATAATGATGGGTTTTTCATTTTAAAGTACAGCTTTGCACAAAGTTCATTCAGTTGTATGGCAAAGGAGAGTTTGAGGAGAATGTGTATTAATCACTTACATGGAAATGAAAGGTAGAGATGAGGTTTTGAAATGAGTGTGTATAAAATGAACTCACCAAGTAAAATGCCACTGACAGAGCACCCCAGGCTCTCAGTCTTGCAGTAATAAACATAAAACAAGCAAATACAGGGCTGAGACACAGAACCCTGTCAGAAGAAATCAGCTGCATCATTATTTACCTTGTGAGTTGTCAGATGAACAACAGAAGAGCAGTAAGAGCTAAGAAAAAAAGTCACTGAAAAACGCTCTGCATTGTACATCTGCAAAAATAAAATGAATGCTTGAGTGCCTGAGGCATGCAAACCTTTGCGTAGAGTTGTTTTCCTACCTAACAGTAATACTGAGAGCATTCTCTGTCTTTAAAGACACGCCTGTTAGTTTAATCTTTTTCACTGACTGTCTGAAGTTTCCTTGCAGCAACACTGCAACTTCTGTGTAGTGTTGCATGTCTGAATAGTCCAATCTAGAACTTTTCAGTTTTAGTCATACAGTATTATTGAATAAGATCTGTTCTTATTCAGAAATACAGAGGAAGTGCTGCTGGCTGGAGATGGGTACTTTGTGCTCTGAATGGCTAGTGGAAGTGAGGAGAACAGTTCTGCTCACCTACAGAAGTTGGCACCTGTTTCCATAAAGGAATCTATTCAAAACTCCCACATTGCAAATAACAGCCTGACAAACTTTTCCTCATGTCTGTTGAGTGAGTGAATTACACATCAGACATGAGGACAGATCACGGAAGCTAAAATGGATGTGTCAGAGAAAAATATCCTAATGATGTGCACGTTCATTGGATTATTGTTTAGGAAAATAATTAAGCTGCAAAATAATTAAAATACAGCGCCGCACCTGCTAAAACCCAGAATCCCTATTTTATATTTAAGTATAAAATGTGGTCACTAAAACCCCATAATATCTGCAGTAAAATACAGGTACTGATTGCATCAGAAAATCCAAAGCTTAGGTATATGAAACATCAGTCTCTTGTCTCAGCTCTTGTAAAAGTTCTGTACCACTGGCTACAAAAACAGGAGCCTTCTCATTCTTGATTTTGTTGTTTTCAATTGTAAGTAAAGTTACAAATATCAGATTAGCAAAGTAACTGCCAGTCTCCACACCTACTAGCAGAAGTCCCTAACAGGACTTGATCACCTTGCAGCACAAATGAGTCTCATCCACACCGGCTAATATAGGGTAGAACAATTCTGATCATGAAGCATATCCAAAAGGGTACAACACCATTGAAGTACGCACCGATTAATTGCCTCTCTACAAGCTGGAAACCAAACAGCAGTAGGCACGAGTCAATACATGAGCACAGCTCATGTATTGATGCATGAGTGTTATATGGTGTTATATGCATTGCAAATAACACCAGAGGACTAAAGCACCAGCTCCTTGTTAATATAGCAGTATACCAGGACTCTAAGACCAGGCAGAGCAATTTAAGAACTCCCATAATTGACAATAAGAAAGCATACAACCTAATACCCCATCACATGCATGCTAGAGTGCTTGGCACTGTACAAGCCTAATAGTGTGTCAGTCACTAAATCAACTCAATTGAACTATGGAAAACAACACTGGAGGCCAACACAAAGGTAATCACAAAGTCACCATCAAGTGCAGAACATGCCAAGGCGATATCCCCACTGTTGTTCTGCATAGGCTAGGATGCCCAAAGTCAGTTCATCATTAAGAGTGGCTATGGATATAGATTCAGCAATGGAGTGACCATCAGCCGCCTGCATATAGATGACCTCACTCCAGGAGTGAGTGAGATATTAACTCACAAGCATTTACAATGAGGACATAAGGATGTCATTCGGACTGGAAAAGTGTGGCAGAATGGTTGCAAAGAGAGGGAAGGCAATCCAGACTGAAGGGGTCAGAATAGCAGGACAATAACAATATCACAACTGACAGGACCAAAGAAGACTGTGCAAAGATGCCCCAAAGGCTGTTCAGCATTTAGCAGCAGGATGTAAGATGCAAGTTGGGAGCGTGTACATAAAGAGGGATGAAGTGATAGTGCCACATATGGATTAGAAGTCCTGATACGAGACGCTACCAAAGATGGTTGAGAACAAAATGCCTAAGGTCCTGTGCAACTTCAAGTTCTAGACATACAAGCAGCTGCTAGCATGCCAACTGGACAAAGTGGTGATTGACAAAGATCAGAAGACCACAGTTGTTATTGTAATAATAATCAATTTCAGGTTTTCCAAGCTATCTTTAAATTACACCAATTTGTTTATACAATTGCATACAAACATACAATTCATGAAACTAGGTCCCAGATACATGGATGGTAAATCGAATAGGACTCAACAGATAAACAGCGTAACTGCTGTCAATGAGTATGAAAGCTTTCCACAGTGAATTGCATTCATATGGTACTTTTCTACTCTTATTAATCGTTCAAGCTATACACTTACCTCACATGGTGGCCCCTTGATCGGAAGGTCGGGGGTTCGACTCCACTGAACAGCTACCCTGAGGTACCCATGAGCAAGGTACCGTCCCTACACACTGCTCCCCGGGCGCTGCATTGGTGGCTGCCCACTGCTTCACTGGGTGAATGGGTTAAATGCAGAGGAACTATTTCCCTATGGGGACTAACACATACACACATTACATTACATGTGTGGCCAACTTAGAATCACTAATTTGATTAACATGGATTTCTCTGGACAGTGGGAGGAAGTCAAAGTACTCATAGGAAAAACAGGGAAAATATGCACCATCCACTTGGAAAGGCCTGATCCAACCACCAGATTCAAACATTCATGTTGTGAGGGGACCATGCTAATATGGGTTCCATTGGCAGTTAACAAACCAGGACCAATTTTCCCCCCCATAAATGTCTGCATCTTGAGTTGTTATGTGTTGCCAACAAAACTACATTCATGTTAGGTTTACATGTTGCTCACTATAGTTCAGATTATGTCATTATATACAACTCGGTATATTGCAACACTTTAAGATGGCTTACCTGGCTTACCTTAGTACCAGATCAAAATCATTCATTTATTGCTGTTACTTTATACTTTCGGGGATCACCAACATCTTATTTTTTGTGTAAAATAATGGAAATTAGGGGAAACAATAGAAACATTCATAAATATGCTGCTTTGTTAAAGCATCAAAACCAATGTTACTGTATGTAAATGTGTGAAATCCCTGGTATAGTTAATGTTGACTAAACAGGTTTTAAACATTTATATAATGATGGAATTCTAGAAAATAACTGTCTCTCATATACTCGTATATAGTCCAGCCTAACAATACAGTCCACACATGCTAATTTCTGTCAGATGTGCTGTGCTTGTGAATACGCCTGACAGCAGCCAAAAAACCACCATTACCAGAAACAATGCAGTGGCTGATGGCATGGATAAAAACAAGACAATTTCTTCTAGACAGCTGCATTGCTTTTGAACACCTACTCACTCAACTGCTGCCACTGCCCCCATCATGAGTTATTCTATCTCATTCTTTCCACAGAGATACTGGCTTTTCATACATTGATTGAAAGCCTCATTCTCAAAGGAGCTGATGCCAAACGGCTGACAGCACTATAGCCAGTAATGGCTCCTGCTCCACAGTGCAGACAGAAGGAGCTTTCAGTGTCATTCTTCTCAACCCTTGCATTCGTAAATTACACCAAGGATCAGTGCAACTGTCTGCTATTCATTTCCACCTCTACAAGATCATCTGCTTGTATATTTTTGTGAGGTTCTTTTCAGCTTATCCACTATAGAAGTCTTCGATCCTGAATGTAGTAGAAGGCCAGTGCTGCTTCTTTTCTTCAGATTCAAAGAAAAGATAAATATGAGTCTCTTGCTCCCAGAGTCTTTCTCAGTAAATTGCTTGATGTATTTAATAGCATGTTTGCCTTGCCTTGCGTTGTGGAATACATAGTAGTGTGTGTGTAAGCTAAGAAATAAACACACTTCCGCAGTCTCAGAAAGATTTAAATGTATGTCAGTTAGATTTCTCCTTGCAGTTACTCCTGCTTCTTTTTCTTTAGTTTTCTTAGCTGCTCTCGCTACAAAACAGTTACATGGAAAGGTATGATGAAATATTTAACACTGTAGACCTGGTTCTGTTAGATTCAAAGTGAATGTGGAGAGCACTGAAGGGAGAACTATGCAAGTCCACAGACGCAACACACTGTGTGCAAGGTTACATTCAGCTCTGCCTCATTTTGAAAAGAACCAAGCAAACGCAGAGTGGGATGCACAGCAGGAATAGTTTTGACATGCTTTCTGCTGGTGACCTGGTTTTAGATGCAAATCAAGACATATCGTCTAAGCAATATATTTAGGCAATAATGAAAATTTGCATTTGAACATAGACAATCCATGATACACCAATGCATTTATATAGTGACATATGATATCATGAGAACCGCCGTGATTTGTGAGTTCCATCCCTACACATTGATTTATATTGCACTAAGAAGTTTCTGGGGATTCTCACCAACGTCAAGACTTTCTAAACTAATAAAATTCTACTAAAGAGTGACCTTCAAATAAGATTCAAATATTTTGAACTCTCCTCTTGATTCTTTCCCCTAGGACCATTTCAGATTAATTGCTTTTTTTTTAAAACCAGTTATAAACCCAGCTGTTTAAATATAAGGAATAAGCCTGTGTCTCCATAATGCCTTCCTTCTTGCCTGTTTATGTGGCAAGTCTCATTTGCAGCCATCGGTGAGCTGGTGCTGCTTGTTTCCTATCAGTGACACTGCCAACATCTGAGGCCTGTACTACACAGAAGATAGCTTCTGGGTTAACCCTGGCTTTTCTGTCATTTGAAGGTGGTTCACTTCTTACAGGGGACAAATCGCCATGGTAACTTGTGCTGTAAACCTAACCTGCCATGCAGTTTAAGATAAGATAATTAGCGATCAGATGGTATGAAATCACCACCTATTGACCAATTAATTCTCCAGAAGATAGCTTCACCATTCCTGGAAGATCCCTCTTGCTGCCAATGCCATCCCTTTCCCTTTCACGTGAGTGGAAACGAGTTAATAACAAGCTTTGTGTGACCATTTATACTAATTGCCAATGTTAGTGAAAGTGAATTCAGATAACAGTAAGATACTCTGGGTATGATGAATGAGCCCCTGAGGCCAGTGTGTCAGTGCTTTTAAGCCCTTATAACTCAGTTGCTGTGTGGCTCTCCTCCCTGAGACATCTTGGATTTCAGTTGTGCTATGGTTTGAGCTTTTCAATTAAACAATGTTGCATGCACCATTTTTTTCACCCATGTACTTATTTGCACTACTGATTGTGCTGACTAAACACTAGGTCACCAAACACCAGGCCATGTGACCTGGTCTCTGTGTTTTGTTGTTAGGACAAAAAAGCATTTGAATTTGAAGTTACTTAATCTGAAGTAATCAGTTTAGTTTAGTTCAATTCAATTCCATTTTAATTCTGTTCTGTTCACTTCAGCTCATTTCAATTTTATTCATATACTGCCAAATCAGAACAACAGTTGCCTCAAGGTGATTTGTATTTGCATACAATAATACAGGGAAACCTTAAAATCAAATTATCCACTTTGAGCAAGCACTTGGTGAGACCAGGAAGGAAAAACTCCTTTTTAACAGGAAGAAACTTCCAGCACCAGGCTCAGGGAGAGGCTGCCATCTGCTACAACTGGTTGTGGCTGAGGGATGCTTGTGGAAGGTGTGAATTATTAGTAGTAATTTCATGGATTTCTAGTGTGGTAACTTTTAATTTATGTGGAGTTTCCATCTGTAAGGACTTCAGTGTGGTGCATCTGTGTGTGTTGTTTTTCTCTCTCTTTCTTTTCTTTATGTGTTGTGTGTTGCCTGGAGACTGTTGTTGTGATTTGGTGCTATATAAATAAAACTGAATTGAATTGTTTAGAGCATTTGGCTCAAAGGCACCTCCAGAGCAATCAGGTGAGTAGTGAACTTGCAGTACACTGCTAACCTTCGTGAAAAATAGGGTTTATGAAATAGGTAAGTTGGGATAGGCAGGTAAGTAGAGGAGTGTTTCCACTTAGTTTAGGACACGTCTATTTGATGCAATAATTGACTTTGAGCAATGCTGTTTATTTGGGTTTTTTTTAAAATTAGATTTAATGAGATTTGTTCACAACTTGATTCAAATGGTCTTGATAATAAGTGTTGAAAAGAGACCATAAAACCTGAGATTAACTTGCAGTTGGTGGAAAAAGGTGTTTGTGGCTGAGCGAAAGGGAACTGCTCAGCCTTTCAAACTGCCGGCACTCTTTTATACTATCAAGATTCAAACGTGAAAATAAACTGATTGGTCCCGATTCGCACAGCTTCATTACCTTGCTTGAACTCAGTTTAAGAAAAATGTTTAGTTTTTTTTTTTAGGAAAATATACATGATCTCTAATTTACTGGGAGTCAGTTTCGTAGAGCTCAGTTGTTAAATCCCAAAATACCTTATCTTGCTGTGTGAATTTTCACAGGCAATTTTCAGTTTTGCTACAGTGACATCGGAGACTCTAATCACTAAAGTCAGTCTGCTCTAGAGACCTTGGCTTATTGTAAATTGTAGGTACTTTGCTGTCGGAGCTGTCTTTGTGTCTGATTGCTTTCTAATGAAAGCATATACTAGCAAACTCTGCAGAATTCATTTGATTGTCATAGAGGTTGGAAGTATGGTCATCACAGTCGAGATGTTAACTGGCCTTGAATGTGCTTCTTTGAGATTCCTATGTACTTCCTTCATGCTGTTCCTCACAGCATGACCTTCCCACCTTTCTCAAGTATCTCGATGGGCCAAACCTCCTGGGAAAGGCAATTTAGAACAGCATTAACCGCAGCTTGCCCTCTGACCCCACACTACCAATTTAAGCTTCTAACAACACAGCCTCATTGCTCATACTCTTTGCTGTTGGTCAACTGGAGTAAAGAAAACCATGCTGGGATACACAAACATACACAGAGACATATGCACACACACACCACGATGGGGAATTCTTCATCTGATGACCCCTTACAGAAAAAAGTATTATCAGAGGCTGTGCTGTGCATGCTAGAATTCTATGTTGACCTTGCAGCAAAGCTTTATAGTGAGACACACTGACAATCACCAGTGTCTGGCATGTTGCAGTGGGAGGGTCAATTTTTATTTTCAGTTAAGATGCATAATGCAGTGTGACTGGAAATAGCGTGTTTGTAATTCAGTTCAGGATTATTTATGCAGTGCCAAATCAAAACAACAGTTACCTCAAAGTTCTTTATATTGTGAGGTAAAGACACTACAACAAGACAGAAAAAACTCTTGACAATCAAACAACCCTGTTTTTTAGCAAGCACTTGGCAACAGTTGGAAGGAATAAATTCCCTTTTAACAAGAAGAGACCTTCAGCAGAGCCAGGTTCAGTGAGGGGCAGCCGTCCGCCATGACGCTGTTAATGCATTTTTATATGCATGACCTTCAGGGCCTTCTTTGATAAATATTCCCAGTATATTTGTGTTCAGATATTGAAAACGGTTTTCATTTCAGAGCCATAAGCTACAACACTAACATTTCAAAATTACTATGTCAAAAAGACAATATTTTGACATATTTGACAATAGGAAAGGAAGTCAAAGGAATCATGAAATGAAGCTCATATTAAAATAATGGTAAGAACGAGACCTTTTATGTAACTTATCAATCAAAGAGAATGTTTTATTTCTATGTCATCAAATTAGCTTTGTTATTGGAAATTTTACATATCCCAATAGATTGATGTTCAAAGTTGGTTACAGGAAAAAACAGATCTTAAAAGAAAATCGCTTTGACATCACTATATCCATGAAGAAAATTGCGGGATTCATGTAAACATGTAAAGTCTGCAGAAAGCTTCCAAGCAAAGCATGTAAAAGGACCACTGGTCCACCAGAGGATACCATCTTATTGTTGTGTTTTGCCATTCCTAGGTGTGAAAAACTATGCCTTAAAAATTATGTGATTTATGCCTCTGCCACTTTCTAATGCACAAAAGACCATCTTATATGGATGAATGTTGCTATTTTATGTTATAGTGGAAACATAATGTTTCCACAGTGTGGCAGTGGCATGCTTAAATGAGGTGAAAACATCCCACTGAGCAACTAGCTGATGGAAGAGGTGAGCTCCTAGCAAAATCTATGGGAGTGATATCAACTGATAATGGTTATTTAATGGACTGATACGATTTCTAGTGAGTTTTCTAGGTCTGACACTAGTCTGACTAGGTGTGATGGGAACAGAGAGGAGAGAGGCATATTTAACTTTACATAGCACAAGACTGCACGTTTTTGTTCCAAATGCTTCACCTATTCAGAACATACCGAGACACAAAAGACAAAAATGGAGAAATATTAAGATATTCTGACTGAAATAATTCTCTTTTCTAGAATGAACAGGTATATACACAGACACACAGGCAAGTGCATCAACATAAAAAGATGGGGAACACAATAGTTTCTGCCTTTCCTCTTATTACAGATGATTTCTGCATTTGGAAATTGTTGTATGACGCGTAATAAACTTTAATCATTGCACCAGCGATCATGGCCTGCCAGAAAACAAGTGTGAAACCTCATTCAGTGCAAAATGCCTTCCACAGAGGGTCGAGCAGAACAATAACTGTGTTTATGCACACCCTTTATGATGCAGAAATTAGTGTGTTTCTCGTGCCTCATTGACCTCACATCGAACCCACTGGTGTCTGTCTGTAGAAACCCCCATTAGTTTCTCATTAAAATGTCATTAGAGGCAAGCCACTGATCTGTCTCACCTGGGTCACTGTTGATGATCATTTGCAGTAAGAAGAATGCAGAAAATACTGGAGCGCTGTAGCATGGTTGATGTCATTATACAGTTGGTTTTTTTTGTATCATCTGTTAATATTGCACCATACTTCATGAGCTGTCTTTGAAGATAGCTATACAATACAGCATGAATGATTGCCTCACTGAACAAAACAAGAAAGCAATTAGACACTTAAAACATCACCAGTGTAACAATGTAATAACAACAGTGTCATTAGGTTTACTGTCTGGCCACCATGGATTAGCCTTATTCCAGTACATCCTGTGGTTGTTGATCTCATAACGATCTGGAGAGTTTCACAGTCATGTTCCTTGAGATGTTTCCAAGTATTTTTTTTCTGCTGTGGCCGCATGCATCATCTTATTGGATTCAGGGAGTACCATTACCATAGTGGGGCGTTTGTGATAAGCAACACTGTCAAGGAGGGTGGAATGTGTACTGAATCCATGACCGAAGAATTCTCAAATGGACATAAAGTACAGCTTATGCTTGAGCATTGTGTGACATGGTCAACTGTCGATAGTCACAGGTTGTATTAAAAATATTAATGAAAAACGAAGTTTCTGTCTTGGCAAAACAGTGGGTTTACTTCATTAGTGATTTTTCTGAGATGTTAATCTGAAAGTGCTGACTGAGCCTGCACCTGTTTAACTTCCTTGTTTTATTAAACAGGGGTTGACTATTTTTCTCCATCATCTAGGCTGATATGCTAAAATACTTATTAAAAGGTTTTTTTTACGTGACACTCCATCATCTCTATATCACACATGTTGGTCAAGGTGGTCAGTAACAGAAACGTTTCTGTTATGATGATAAATCAAAGAAGCTGATGATCCAGATGATCATGTCTATTTGCTAATGTGTTGTAGGACTTGTAACTCTTATCTCAGAGAAGTAAAAGGAGAGCTAGCAGCAGCTGTATACCCTGTTTGTATACTGTGTTTTATCCACAGTATACAAATGCAAACAACCAGAAATAGCTGTGGGACTCTCAGCACTGTATGATGTACTGGTATCAGTTATGGATCCTCAACTTACTTTATTATGAGGTTATATTTTTACAATTTTCCAGCAAATACAATTCTAGCTGATTGAAGAGGATGGAGCGAGAAAGAGAGGACAGAGAGGTTGTACTAGAACAGGAAGAACGAGGGAACAATAGTGAAGCTAGTTACTTCTAAACAGAAAATATTGTAATGAATGGGAGCATTTTACAGGATTCATACCACTCTAAATGCGGTCCGAACAGGATGGCTATTACTACATTGATGTGACGGACTACAAATCTTTTCTCCACTCAGGAAACTGGGGTACATGATGCTCTGGGCTGAGACTGCATAATAAACGGAGGATTTGTATTGTATGAATTCAAAAGCTTTATTATAAAACAACTCTATTACCATTTTGATTTGTGTACAGGTATTTGGAGTGGCAGGGTGATTTTCCTGTGTCTGTACTTCAGATGGCTACTTTAAGTGCTTTGTGATTTGGTGGACTGTCTCTATGTGGTTAAGAGACTGTAATAATGTTGTGCATGTTTCTCACCTCGTCTGCTTTGATACAAATAGTTCTGTAACTTCTTTAATGACTGTGCCTTTTCCTCGGCTTTGACTAAAACTGCTGGAATATATTTTAATCTCTGATCGTTCTCTCTGAATTATTCTTAGACACTACAATAGGTCATGCAACTAATTAGGTTGTTTTTGAAGGTAACATTGTAATGTGTATCCAATTGAACTGTGGTTTGCAAATGTGAAAAGGACTGATTACAAACATCATATTCTCTTAATATATATTACAAGGCACTGTATGCATGACATTATAATCAGGAGCTGAGCCCCCCTAAAAGTTTGAACCTAGAATCACCTTTGACACCAGCAAATATAAAAATGCTGTAAAAGCACACTGAACACAGTGGAAGTTGAATAAAACACAACAGAAATAATAAAAAACAACAACATAGTAGAAGTAGAAAAAAATGGTTATGAGGCGATATTAATGTGATGGAACAGCTACGAAAGGGACAGAAACCATTCAAAGGACTGCACTGAGACAAAGGATTCTTCATTGTTGTGAGGGTGAAAAGATAATGTGTGTTTTAATTGCATGATTCGTATAATACTGTGGTTTGCTATTTGTTGTTAACTATTAGCTTATCATTTCCACAACTCACGTTTTTGGTTCCCTTAAAAACACTTCCATTGTGTTTTTTGAAATTTTCTTTTCTGAGTTTTTGTTGTGTATTTTCAATTTCTGTTGTGTTTTATTCAACGTCCGTTTTGTGTTGTGTGCTTTCGCAGCGTTTTCTCTATGCTGGTGCATTTGACCTTTCAGGGCCACCATACAAGTGTGCTTCCAGGGACAATAGCCAATTGTGGCCACAAGATGGAAGTGATGTAAAGGATGGATAACAGGTGAGACAGAATGCTGTTTGAGATAAAAGGAGAACTTTTTAAATTGATTTCTGTTAGATTTGTTTGTAGTCCATACAACAGTCAGTGATGTCCTAATGGAGACCACTGACTGTGCTATATTTGAAGGATTATGGGCAGTTTTTGCATGCACACATATAAATCCAAAAGGACAAAAAAGTAAAACAAGGGAACAATTTGGGTTAGTATTTAAAGAACATACCAGATTTGCAAGTTTACGATTCTGATTGTCATGGAAAAAAGCAGCCGAATCACTCCTAGCAAACGTAATTGTTATTTAATGCAGAGTGCTTTCTGTTGTTAGCCAACACTAGGGTTGTTTATGCAGAAGCACGGCATGTTAATCAGCACCGTCTTGATTATGATTGGTTGGGCTGCGGTTAATGCTGCTACGATCACCATTAGTCATTTGCTTCAACATTACTGATTGACTTCAATTAGCTTTACTGTGGGATTTTTTGGGGGTAAACATCATCAACCCTGATAGAGGACTACATTTACCTAGCAGCAGTGTAAAGCCTGTGTTGAGATATTACAAATTACAGTAACTAAAGCAATACTTCTGTTGACATCTTGAACAGATTTTACAGTCAATATCACCTAGAGTTCTATTTCCCTGTAGATTTGAATTGGAGTCTATAATGGCTTGAAGCAGAAGATATAAATTAAACAGCCTCTTCCTGGAGATGTCTCCTTTTCTCATATTAATAGCAGGGAGACCTCTCTTTCCTCCAGGCAGTTCTGATCTTGTCTGCTTCACAATAATTTAAGAGCTTCTTTTCTTAGCCTACATATACTGTATGGTGCTATTGATTAGCTGAGTCAAACATATTACTCCTGATTGATTGCTGTCTTAGTGCTCCAGTCATCACTTGAAATGAGATAGGTGGCAGCTGAAGAAAGGGAGAGGAGTGGAGTGGAGTGGTGGTGGTGGGGGGCTGCAGCTACTTAGCTGCTTGTGTCTGAGCAACCTTGACTCCAAAAATCATTTGAGTTTTAGACAGAAAGCAGAGTGAAACATCAACATCAGGTTCAGTGAAAGTTAAAATTGTAAAATGAAATAATTGACCATCTAGTGATGGTAATTAAGTGCAAATGCATACAGGGAAATGTGCTTTAAAGCCATATATAGTGAATGTATCAATATTTAACAGGATATCTGATGCAATTAAAGATTGCTATTAAGTCTGTATTCACTTCATTTCATACATTCCATTAAAATATGTCATGAGCCTATATATGAACTTATCAACTGTTCCAGAACAGAATGCGAGAGAAATAAGAAAGTACTTTAACCCTGTCATGCATGCATGACAACCTCAATCAGGATTTTTTTTTTCTTAAGTATTTTTATTCATTTTTAGGCATGAAAAAAAGATTTTTGAACTTCAATTTCTTAAACATGTACTTTTCAAAGAGTGGTTTTTACATGTCCACTCAGGTGGACAATTGATGTGTATGGAGAGACACATTAGTGTCCAGTGTAGTGGTTTATGTGCAAGTATACCATCAACTCTGATACAAATACAAGAAAACAGCCTTTGAATAGCTGTCCACTATAGTGACCACTATGCGTGAAAGGGTTAAAGCAAGCAAAGAACACAATTCTACCAAATTAAAATTAGTCAAATTTTCAAAATAAATGTGGAAACCTTTCCATTAGTTAAAACACAGTCTGATCCCAGATTTTGTCTAAGGGGATGGGGGTTTGGGGGGATAATGGGAGGAGAGAAGCTGCAGAGAGGCATGTAAGACTGCAACTGTGGATAGTCACGTTTTGCAGGGTTTAATATATTTGGCCAGATTTCTAGAAATGAGAGCTGCTCGGTGTAAAGTAGGATGGATGCCTTGTCTCCTAACAAGACCAGGTTTCCTCCAGAAAGTTTTCCAGTTATCTATAAAGCCCACGTTGTTTTTTGGACACCACTCAGACAGCCATCAATTTAAGGAGAACATGCGAATAAACATGTCACTCCTGGTCTGAGTGGAGAGGGGACCAGAGAAAACTACAGACTCCAATATTGTTTTGGCAAAGTTAGACACAGGTTCAAAATTAATTTTAGTGACCTCTGATTGACGCAACTGGGTGTCATAACTGCCAATGTGAATTATAATTTTCCTGAATTTACATTTACCCTTAGCCACAGTTTTAAATTTCCCTTAATGCCACCTGCTCTGGCCCCTGGAAGACAACTGGCTGTGGTTGCTAGTGTCTCTAGCTTCGCATGTCTGAGAACAGAATCACCAATTACCAGAGTTTGATCCCCAGTGGGTGTGTCGCTGAGTGGGGAAAAACGGCTAGACACATGAACAGGTTGGTGGTGTACTAGGGGCTTCTGTTTAAGACTATGCTGCCTCTTCACCATCAGCCAGCCATCCTGTTCGTGACAATCTGCTGGGGGAGAGCTAGCGGTCAAAGGATGACCGCTAGGACAATGAGCAGGAAAGTGCAGGAGGGACAGATGAAGAGGCCATGCTGCTAGAGAGTTGGCTAAGAGCTAAGCTAAGCTAGCAAATCGCTAAAGACACAGTAAATACACAGAGTATGCTTCAGATGAAGCACGTGAAGATTACACTCACTATGAAACAAAAAGTAATCTATCTGTAAGTTAAATTTTAAGTTAAAGTTTAATTAAACTGGCTACACAGATAAGCTGCACAAAAACATGACTGTGTGTTTGAACATGAGCAGGAAGTGATACTCTACCACAGAGAGAGCAAAGATTAACCCCACTAAATGCATGTCTTTGGGTTGTGTTTATACTTTTGACACCCTGTGTTCTCTTGTTAAGTGTTACTCTCTTGTTTTTCTCTGTTTTACTTTGAGAATAAGATTTTGTCCTGTGTTAGTTTTGCTTCCTGTCTGTTGACACCTGTTGATTACTTTCACCTGCATCTTATTCCCGTTTTGTATGTCATCACCAGTGTTGGGCAAGTTACTTTGAAAAAGTAATTAATTATAGTTACTTGTTACTTCTTCAAAAAAGTAACTGAGTTAGTAACTGAGTTACAATATTCTAAAAGTAATTAATTACTTGAAAAGTAACTATTGCGTTACTTTAAAAAAAATTGTTTAACCCTCTTTGGTCCAGGGTATAATTGGCCATTTTTAACTACTTTTGATTTTCCCTCCACATTTTACCTTTAAAAATTATTTACTTAGCCTTGTTTGGTATCATCAGCACAGCCTCACGTGTCTGAATTTACAGTTATGTTTTCATTTTGACATACTGTATTACCACAATTGATCTAAAATCAGACAAAAAACATAAAATCCGAGTAGAAAAAGTACTTTTACTGTAACAACCACAAACATGTTTAATGAATCATATTTGATAACTTTAAATGCAAATATAAATTGTTAATTTTAAAATCCTATGCACACGTTTTGCAAACAACAAAGTTATTTGCATCCATTTACCTTTTACCTTGATTTTTTAAATAACCATTTCAAAGTATTTACAGAACAATCAGCTGTTCTGCATTCAATAAGATGCCACACAAATTATTTGTGCCACTCCAAAAAAATTATTTCTGTCCACTATAAAGGAGAACGTCACAGCCTGATACCTGCAGGTCTGACAGCAGCAGGTGTATCACTCCTGTTTCTACCTGGAGACAGCAGTCGCCTCATTGTTCTGACACACAACACAAAACTATCCACAACACTACACACTAACTACAAGACAACACATTAACTACACACTCCAAACATGCTAAATGTTACAAATTTCTCACAACTCAAAACTTGCTCTCCCTTTCTCTCTCTCCCTCTCTCTCTCTCTCTCTCTCTCTCTCTTCTCTCTCTCTCTGTCACTCCTAAAACTTCCCCTGTTTTTTTTTTTTTGGGGGGGGGTTGGTCATAAGCAGAGAGTGCTTGCTAGCGCTGTCCTTAGACAGTAAAAACGCCACGTATATATTGTTTATCATGACTGTGGTTTTACGTGGCCTATCAACACAATTTAAAAACTGGAATATATCATCTTGTTGCTTTGTCTTTAAGTGGTCGTGTGACTGGCTTACCACGACTACTTTATTCTTCCTCAGTCAAACAGCAGCACTCACACGATTGTTTTGCCCCCTTAGCTCCAGGTAAGTAAGTAAAAGTAAGTAAAACTTTATTTATATACCACCTTTCAAGATAAAAATCACAAAGTGCTTCACAGAAGCTAAAACCTAAAAATAAAAATCAACTAAAAGCAAGTTTAAAAAGATGGGTTTTTAGCTGTTTTTTAAAAGCGACCACTGAGTCCACAGATCTCAGGCTCAAAGGGAGAGAGTTCCACAATCTGGGGGCCACAGTTCCAAAAGCTTTGTCGCCTTTTGTTTTCAGCCTCGTGTGCTGGACAGCAAGCAAGCCCTGGTCACATGACCTCAGGGACCTGCTGGGAATGCATGGATGCAAAAGTTCACTTATATATGTTGGTGCTTGTCCATGCAGGGCCCTGAAAGTCAAGGTCAAAACCTTAAACTGGATCCTGAATTTAACGGGATTGGAATTTATCCAGAACGCTGTAATCATCTAGAACAGCTATAAGCTTCTTAGCCACAACCTTTTCTAAAATCTTAGAAATGACCGGTAATTTTGAAATCAGTCTGTGTTGTGTGTTGTGCTAGACCAGATCTTCCCAAAGTGTGGGGCCTGCCCCCTAGGGGGGGCCCGCAGAGCCATTGCAGGGGTGGCGCGTATGAAAAGGGGGGGGAGAAAAACAACGCTTGGACACTGCTAGCACGGGGCGCCCACACAAACGCAAAGCAGGAGATGAAGCATAGCTGAATATGTTTCCAAACCAACTTCATTCTAAGCCAAAGACTAGAAAATATGGTGAAGCATATCTTCCCTTTGGTTTCACCTGCACAAGTGCCGAGGTAGGTCTCCCTGCAGAATTGGTTTTCCCTTCGTCAGGAGCAGCGCTGGGCTCTTCAAATCACGGACAAACAGTATCCCACATTCTTGATTTTTAGTTCACAAACACTTGTTGTAATGACCAACTACTCAGCTTTTTTTAATCTCAGTTTTTGGTGATTCGAAACGCCGTTTACGTGTGGACGAAACTGCTGCGTTTTCAAAAATACCCGTGTAGGTGTGGACGTAGCGTAAAAGAGTTAGTAGTTTATTTTATTACAGATTACTTGTATTTGCTTAATTGTTCACCAAATGTTTGAGGTGTGAAATAAACCGCAATGGAGCAAAATATGGGTGTGTGTGGTTGGAGGATGTGTTTTTGTGTGCGTGTGTGCGCGCGTAGGGGGCGAACATTTTTTTTGTAAAACAAAGAGGGGCCTAGCAAAAAAAGTTTGGGAACCTCTGTGCTAGACAGTGATCGTGATTACCGTCCGCAGGAGCGCACGCAGCTGGTTAAAGCTGTAGCGCCCAGATTACTTACAGATTACTTCCGTGCAACTGATATAAGATGACATAAACTGAACACAGCTTCAACCGTCTGTTTGTTGAAAAATAGTAACTGACCGCATTTTCTTGTTAGTAACTGTAACAGCGTTGTAACGATAGGAATAGTAATTAGTTAGATTACTCATTACTGAAAAAAGTAACGCCGTTAGTAACATCGTTATTCCCATCACTGGTCATCACTAATTGTTTTCTGTTTCTTTCTGTTCCTTTCCTCTTTCATGTCTGTATTCTGGATTCTTGTTTCAAATAAATCTGCAAATCAGTTATTAAAGCTTATCTTTTGTTCAGTAGCTTATGTGTCCTGCATTCTGTGTCATCAAACTTAAAATGTAATTCAGTTTTAGTAATATTTCATTGGTTTTCTTCAGTCTGTGAAGAAATGTTAAAAAATATTTCTTATGAGTGTTCTTGCTTTGATTCTGATCTGCTTTAACTACTAAAGTGTTACACTAAACAAAGGAGTAAGAGTTTGAATACAAGAAGTCTGTTCAGTCTAGCTTTTGGTGTCCAGGTGTTCTTACAATACACAGTTGATGTTCATTTTATATCTGTAAAAGAAGCCGCTTGTTAGAAGCATAAATTTCTGTTAGACTCCAACTGTGTTAAACTGTTGACCCTTCAGGTTGTTCAACACAGAATTAGACAGAATGACTGCTGGAGAAATCGACTTTATGAATTTTATTTAGAAGTGTAAAGACTTGGGTGTGCAAAGGTTGCAGCAGCAAGGTGTCAGGTGTGTTTTATATGAGGTCAGATTTGGTTTGACACTTGAAATGCAGCCCACCAGATCAGGGATGGTATATTCCTACCTCCTGGTATGACATAAAAGCAAAAGCAATAAACTTAACCTGTGATGTCAGACAGAATGGAGCTTGTAATACAACCGACTGCAGAGCAGGCCGTCTTTATCCTTTCAGCTCGGACCCTCTACAAAAGGGCCTGAGTTGGAAGAGCTTGAGGGTCCTGCACAGAATCTTTGCCAGCTTGTTTGTCTGTATCACAAAGTCCCACAGGATGTTAGTTCTGTCATTCTCAACCACCATAGAGGATTCTCCCATTTTGACCTCGGGACTTCCAGGCCATATTCAACACAGATGTTTCTGTATACTATCTCGGTCACTTGGTTATGGGGTTCCATGTATGCCCTGCTTGCTAGTATCTTGCACTGTGCTGTTATGTGCTGGATTGTCTCAGGGGCATCTTTACACAGCCTGCACCTGGGGTCTTGTCTGATGTGGTAGACCCCAGGCTCTATGGATCTTGTGCTCAGAGCTTGTTCCTTTGCTGTTGTGATTAGTAACTCTCTGTTGTCTTTCAATTCGGCTTTGTCCAGTCATTAGTAGGAATTTGATATCGGTTAATTAATTCATAGGGTGACATAGAGTGATATGATAGATTAGAAAGCTGTTTGTAGCTAAATGTGTATTTAAACTTTACATTTATTGGAAAGTGAGATTTAGTGCTCTAGTCCACTTAATATCAAAGTGGGATATATGCAACCCATGATGTATAATTAGTTTGACATCCTTGCACTAGGTGGACTTCTGATTTAATAGTGTGAAAAGAGAGGCGCTACATCTCCCTGAAAATTTTAGGTCAAATATCATTATAAGGAATACTGGTCAGCCAAAATCCCTAAAGGTGGGATTTGGGCTCACAGTAAATAGGTTGCACTAGATTAATGAGCTTTACAGCAGATCTTTGGCTTGTGACAGTGTTTGACTTTTTGAGCTGACTGTGACCAGTGGATTTTCCCTTGAGACCTCTGGTCGGCTCAGTACTCAGTTTAATTAAAGGGAATCATTGCACAGTGCACAGATCCAGAGGACTTTACTCATACCTTAAACACAGCTCACTAACACTAGCTGGACTTTAAATGAAGCTTCTAATGTGGTGTTCTAATGACCGAGAGATGACCCACAGTGTTCTACTGGAAAAACTCAAGATAAGACAAACATGGACAAATAAGTCTTTTTGCAGTATTTCCCTGTTACATAGTTAAATCTCCAGACTAAATTCTACACAAATGTTTATTTATTAGCTGTCAAGTCACATCACTTTGCAGACATTAGCGTTTTGTCTTTTATTTAAACTATCATTAACAGGCAAGTGACATTAGTGGATATTTGCTGAAGAACTGCAAAAGGTAAATATTTTTCTGAAAAGCTTTAAATGATTCAAATATGATTATAAATATATCAAGGTAAGAAATCCAAGAATTAATCTTTCTCAGGAAAAGCAGAGCAGACATGACAGACATAACACAGAAATGAGAAAAGACTTTGAGGCCAACCGAGTGTATACATGTATTGTCAGAGCTGAAAAAAACAAAGACACAAACAAAACAGAGTGTATGTCTACACTGGTGAAATAGCAGCTCTTGCTAGTACTTTGTGAGCAAACTTGATACATCTACAGTCTGTTACATATTGTCTCACTGTGATATTATCCTTGTGATAATCAGTATATTGTATTTATAGGGCATATTATTATCAAACTGTGTAGATGGAATATTTAGCAAAATTTCTGGGATGTTTTTTTATAGCAGCAAAGGCACAAGAATACTCTGGAAAGTAACCCTTACCTACCCTAATGAAATACATATATGCATATAATTATGATATAATATATATTTCATGGAGGCACCAGATCACTTCATTGTAGGGAACAAGTGTTCAGGGTTTTCCTTTGCCATGCATTTCTTTCCAGTCCCAATTTGGCTAAGTAACATTTCTTTCCCTGTTCAGTGGACACAGACAATTTGACCATAGAGCAGTGTTTGCAACTTAATTTGTCTTTTGACCAGTTCTACAGCCTGTGCCTGTGTTTTCATTATCATTCACTACCTGTACTCAGGGCTCTGTAGGAGATTTGCAGTATCTAGCTTTGGAAGATAATCGTGAAATCCCATTAAGGCTCTTGTGTTTACTGAGACAAAACAGCAGCATTACTTAACTTCTGTTTGGGCACCTGTGTTTCCTCTATAGCTGTGAACTGTTGATTACTTACTGCCTGTTAGGCTCCATTTCGTCATTTTATGAGATTTTTCTCTTCAAATGTAAAAAATGTAAATGTATTTTTGGAAGCATGTACACTGCATCATAATTAAAACGAGCTCATGTCAGTCCAAGGTATGACGCACTAGCCATACTTTGACCTATCATTACATTCTTAAGCATAACCACCAGGTACTGTGACTGTCCACAAAATACATTATAAGTAAAGCACAAAGCTTTCACCGCAAACTTATTCTGTTTTCTTTATCCTGCTCTAAGTAAACTTGAGATGACTGAAACGATCACAGATAGCATCTATAGCAGTAAATATTGGGGGAATATAATTTCACAATAGGACATTAGGTAAAAGAAATTAATAGGTAGGTGTAAAAAAATATTATTACTTTGGTGCAGGGACAAGTGAGTCAGGTGACTGCTTAAATTTCTACTTACTCACCTTTAGAAGAAAATTAAAGAAAAGTATTTGTTGGGAAGGTTTTTTTAAAGAAAGCCCCACATTTTGAATATGTGGCTGTTCCAGTGTTTTGCAGCTATTTGGTCCTAAAAGCATTTCTGTGGCGTTAACGTAGAAGGATTCTTCTGTGATGGAAGCCAGGAGTGTTTTTGGGGCTTGCTCCATAGCAAGTACTCAAAGTCAATATACTGATGTGGTCAGGCAGCTAGAAATGCATGCAGACTTTAGATGAGCCAGCAGCAGGGTGTCTGTGTAAGAAGAATACCAAGTCACGGTATGGATATATGAACTTGTCATTCAGGTGTCTAATGAAGCTGACAATGCTTAGTCTGGTGGATGAAACAAGATGATATTGGACTAAAACATCTTTACAAAAGATGACAATAAAAAAGAACAGAACATATACACATTGACTTTTAACTGTCAGAATTGTGGAATCCAAATTCTTTGCTGTACATGTATTTTTTCACTATAGGAGTGTTGCTGAGGTGTGCTGAGCAAATGGAGTTGTCTCTAATGTGCACAGGTGGTGGAGTAGAGAGCC
This sequence comes from Rhamphochromis longiceps, assembly GCF_057381845.1. Classification (NCBI taxonomy): domain Eukaryota; kingdom Metazoa; phylum Chordata; class Actinopteri; order Cichliformes; family Cichlidae; genus Rhamphochromis; species Rhamphochromis longiceps. The sequence goes on along the minus strand of NC_140570.1, from coordinate 4,601,463 downwards.
TGGTGTGGCCCATCACTCACCGTAATGTCTCCATTGCCTTGCTGTGAGTGCTGTGTGTGTGTATGTGTGAGATGTTGACAGAAGATAGAAGTCAGAACAACTTGACTGATTGATTGTTAATTTATTTCAAACATGTAAACAGTATACAGGTACATTTAAAATAAGAGAGAAAAAAATACTATACAAAAGTCAATACATTTCAATATTGCTACTGTTCTGATTCATTTACATGTTGAAAGGGAGTGGGAAGAAGTACACACTTATTTAATCCCATCCCTTTACCACAAGTTAATATTTAGTCAGCTTCCTCACGATATAATCTGTAATAAGAATAGTCAACAGATTTCTGATATAATATATACTATATACTACAATATCACATCATAATTTTTTTTAAATAGAGACATTCACTTAATTTCAATATGTTTCCTTTCTTTGTAGTTCGAGAAGATCATATTTTTATAACTCTTTTTGAACAGTTTTATGTTTGGACATTGCTTCAATTCCATATTCAGACTGTTCCACAGTTTCACTCCATGAACAGAAACACAAAAGCCTTTTCTTGTAGTACGTACCTTCCCTGTTATGAAGTTACAAAAACCCCTTAAATTATAGCTTCCTTCGTTCAAAAAAAACCAAAAAACCAAAAAACATACTCTGAGTATTACCTGGCAGTTCATTATTTTTTGCTTTGAATAGAATTTGTGCTGTTTGGAATTTCACAAGATATCAATATTTCAGTGCAAAAATAGTGAGTCTGTATGTTCCTGTAACCTGCACTGTGGATGATTCGAACTGCTTTTTTTTTGAAGAGTAAAACGTGAATGTAATGTGGTTTTATAGTTGTTGCCCCAGACCTCTGCACAATGGCTTAAGTATGGTGAAACCAGTGAACAGTAGAGAATATGAAGTAATGTTCTGTCTAATTCCTGCTTTGCCTTGTTGAGTATTGCAATGCTTCGTGTTACTATGGAATGAATATATCTTACGTGAGCTCTCCAGTTAAGTTTTTCATCTGTTATTACCCCCAGAAATTTATTTTCACTGACTCTTTCAATATCAACACCATTTATTTGAATCTTTGCATTTGTATTTAAACTACTATTTCCAAATAACATCAGTTTAGATTTATTCAAATTTAATGATAATTTATTTTTATCAAGCCAGAACTTCACTTTACTTATTTCATTAGTCATATCCTCCAATAAATTCTGCAGATCATCACCAGAGTAGAAGATGTTTGTATCGTCAGCAAAGAGAACCATTTTTAATACTTTGGACACTTTACAGATGTCGTTAATGTACAAGTTGAAGAATTTTGGACCCAAAACTGACCCTTGGGGTACACCACAAGCAATGTCCATACATAAGGAGCAACCACCATTTATTTTCACAAACTGCTTCCTGTCATTAAATAACTCCGGACCCAATCTAAAGCTACCCCTCTGACACCATAACATTCCAGTTTTCTTATTAATATATCATGATCTATTGTGTCAAGTCTATGAATAACCCAGCCACATATTGCTTTTTGTCTATGGAATTTGTGATGTATTCTATTGAATCTAATAGTGCCGATGATGTTGATCTGCTTGATCTGAAACCCTATTGACTCTCGTGAGTAGTTTATGTTTATCTAGAAATTGTTCCAGTCGGTTTTTAAACAGTTTTTCAAGAATTTTTGAGAATTGAGGTAGTAAAGAGACAGGCCTGTAGTTTGTGAAATGGTGTTTGTTGCCAGATTTGTATAGAGGTATAACTTTAGCTATTTTCATTCTGTCTGGAAATCGACCAGTTTGAAATGATAAATTACAGATGTATGTAAATGGTTTTATAATAGCCTCAATGACTCTTTTAACCATTATCATATCAATATCATTACAATCCAAAGATTTCTGATTTTTACATTTTTTAACAATCTCAAAAACTTCATTTTCATCAACGTCTGTGAGAAACATAGAATATGGATTTCTGTCTATCAGTGTATCCGGTTTTTCCTGTGCTTTCCCAGGATGAGTGATTGTTCTTGCTAAATTTGGTCCAGCAGTTACAAAGAATTCATTGAGACTATTTGCCACAACATCCATATTATATTCTTCATGGTCATTACAAATGAAATACTTGGGATAGCTCTTTTGTCCAGTTCCACATTTTATAACACTGTTCAGTATTTCCCATAATCTTTTATTATTATTTCTATTTATATCTAATTGCTTCATATAGTATTCCTTTTTACTATATCTAAGTATATTAGTTAACCTATTTTTATATCTTTTGTATCTGATTTCAGAATCTTTAGTTCTCTTTCTTAAGAAATCTCTGTATAGAGCATTTTTCTTTATACATGCATTTTGCAGACCTTTTGTTATCCATGGACAGCTCATATATTTATGTTTCCTACTATATTGCTTTATTGGACAGTTGGTATTGTACAGTAATGTAAATATTCTAAGGAATTCATTATACGCACTATTAACGTCATGTTCCTGATATACTTCACCCCAGTTCTCTTTCAATAAATCTTTTTTAAATGCATTCATTCTTTCTTCTGTTCTTACTGGTCACTTATGTCGTTAATCAGGAGTCCACTTACAGTCTTATTTTCAATGTCATTTGTAAAAATGTTGTCTACGATCAGCTTCTTAAGGTGTCACACTTTTTGGGCTATTTCAGCATTGTGTTTGGTTAGAAAAGAGAAGCTCTAAATTTACCAGTCGATCTATGTTGCTACCTTCACCTATGGTCTCTAGCTGTGGGTAGTGACCAAAATAGCGAGATTGTGGATACAAGCGGTGGAAATGGGCTTCCTCCGAAGGGTGGCTGGCCTCTCACTTAGAGATGGAGAGGCCAGCCACCCTGGACTCAAGGGACTCAAGAGTAGAGTTGCTGGTCCTCCAAATCGAAAGAAGCCAGTTGAGGTGGTTTGGGTATCTGATATATGCCTCGTGAATGCCTCCTGGGTGAGTTGTTCACACTGGGACAAGGACTTGCAGTCCTTGAAAGACTTATTTGTCCTCTTTTCAACTTTGTGAGTTAAAAATTTCCTTTTATTAAAATGCTTATTTTTTGACAGAGTAATGTCATGTGAAAAAAATCACATTTTGAGTTACATGAAGTTGACAGAGTGATTTTTCCTTGCAGGTGTCACCTTGACTTCTGAGGCTTCATAAAAATCTGCTTTGCTGATGCTGCAGACTGAATTATTTATTCAGTCTGTAACTGATCTATTGTTGCTCTCCTTTCAAATTGTGATATACTTCTGTCCTCCTGTGACTCCTGTGACTTGTCTTTGAGGAGGACTCTCTCTCTCTCTCTCTCTCTCTCTCTCTCTCTCTCTCTCATATATATATATATATATATATATATATATATATATATATACACACACACACACACTATTGACAACTCTCTGCCTGCCTATAATGTGCTAGTCCAAAAAAGAACTGATAGAAAGCCATTCCTACCATAGTTTGTTTTCAGAGCTGTGTCTTTTGTCTTGCTTTTCTCACTGCTCATCTCACCAGTGCAAAGTAGCTTCTGTTTCCAGCACTCCCACTGTGTAAACTTCTGCTATCTCAGATTGCCAGTCCAACTGTATAAGTATGGGCCTTCTTGTTTGTTAGACAGGCAATAAAGGACATGGACCTGAACCTGCCAACAGCCTGCCAACCGCCAATCAAGCCAATCAACTCAGACTGAGTGCAAAGCAGTTTGCCGTGCACACAAGCTTATTGAATTAATGCTGAAAAGCAGAGTGGGCCCTGAGCTCAGTAATTATAAATCAAGAGTAATCAGCGGAACATAATTGATTTGGTAATTGTGTTTGCTTTCTTGAGTTAGACCCAGAACTTTGCTGGCATGAATTAAGAATGTTTTCATCACAGCTGAAGTAGAGCTCTGCAATTTTTTGTGAATGTAAATACATGCTTCTGGTTAGTTTCAGCCAGATGGAATAAAGAAGTAATACTGTAACACAGTGAAACCTTTGCCATCAAAAGTCTTTGTATATTGATTATGTATTTATAAAATACACATATACATATTTATGCAGCATTATTATATCTTAGTGGAACTTTTCTTATCTGCTTGAATTAAAGCTTTATTGCTTTCACTGCTAATAAGGCAGGTAAAAGTCATGAAGCTGCATTTAGAGCTCTCAGTTGAATTTGGCATACACAATTTTTGAGTAGTTTACATCAAAAATAAGTGTGACAGTAGTGTAACGTTAATTGAGTTTATAGACTTTAGGACATCATGAACATTACTACACACGTTTGTGTTAACTGAAGGGGGTCCGACTGAGTGCAGACTGACTGAAAAGCAGTTTCCAAATGCATAAACACTGTGCAAAGGCTTTAACGTGTTTCAGAGCTTTTTTTGTAACAAAATCTAACAGGGTCTGTCTAACAACATTAATAAACAACCAACCAAACAAACAAAAATAACATTGTATCTAACATTCACTTTAAATTGTAAAAAATCTATCAAAAAATAAATGTGTATGATTGTGAATCAACTATACCGTCAGCTACTCAAAAACATTTCTTCATCTGTTAAATCTTATGCAGACAACATGGTAAAAAACAGCATATGAAAATGATACCAGAAAGCCATTCAGGTTGTCATTTTACAAAAGGCTACAGGCAGCAGCTATGCACTGCTGCTGTCTTTTGACTCTATATTTGTACAAGTTGTCAGTGCTGGTGAATCTGTCATACCAGCATCATCTTTTCTCGATTTTCAGATGTGCTTGTTCACAACCAGCATACTGCTGAGAGAAATGTATCCACACAGACTGCAGCAGGGTTTCCCAGCTCTGCATTCACTTTTTTGTTATCGCCATTCTGTGTGGCTGCCTGTCACAGCAAGAAGAGGGACTCAAGGGGACAAGATTGCATGCCCATCTCAAACTGGATCAACGTTTGTCTGCTGTCAGTTATCTTCTATGTGTTGCGGAAATCATTGTGTAGTTCTGCCCAGGTTTTGTCTGACACCTTGATAAGACGCATGGGACAGTTACGAGTTCTTCTTCTTAGACAAAAGGCAAATGAAGGATTTTTACTCCTGGTGATTCAAAAGCGGTTCTCACATGCCGCCCATGCTTTGAACCAAATTCAAATATTTGAATTATTCTGGTCACTGCTCTGATATGCAGATTGCTTAGTGGGGGAGTATTTTAATCACACCAAAGTGAGATACCGCCACTTTTCATTCCACTTCTAAACACCCTCCTCTAATGGCTTTGAAATGATAGTTAAATTCACCCCTAAACATACAGCCTGCTTGTTTGTTTGTTTTTCTGCGATTAATCCCTGTGGCTATCTTTCTCTCGCACTTTACTGATTAAAAATTGCACGTGGGAAAGCAAGGATGGCCTCAATTCTGGCAGGTGTAAGACTTATTTTCCTCCTGAGTACCCTTGTTGCTGCCAGTGTCCCTTTCCTTCTTAAGTTCAAAGGTATTTTACAGCACCTGTGTTTCATCTGGGCTCTCTCTACTCTCTGGATGTCAACAGTCCTTTTCGTTTCACTTCACTGGCTTTACTCAAATTTCACACTTGTCAGGCTGCGTGATTCCTCGAACAGCTACAAGCACATCTGAGTGTAGCTCTCTAAGGCCCCCTACCACCACTACCATCCCCTCTGTGATAGTTTCAGGTTAAAGCTGGTCCTATTCTGGTCATCCATTTTATAACCATAACACAAAGAATCAAAGAATGCTACAGTATGGAATGATCTAGCTAGCTAACTAGCTAGCTAAGGAGCAGGTCCATACCTGGCTTCTCCACATAAATTAAACTATTCTTGCGCAAATTACTGAACCCAGACTGCTGGGTTCCATTTCAACCTTTCATAATGCCACTTAGCGCTAATGTTTCACAAGAAAAACTTCTCCTAACTAAACAAAATATAAATGAACCAGATTCAGAACATCAGGAGATTCATAAAAAAAACTAAAATTAAAAAAACCTTAGAATTTTTCCTGCTATATGTAACCATTTATCTGATTGTTAACTTCAGAATTACACAAAGGTCAGTTGTACAGCTTCTTCTTTCAGCTTGTTTAACTGCATGTTAAACAAGCTGAAAGAAGAAAGATCAGCTGTCTGCTACATCCTGCAGTTACGAAGGGAATAGAGGGAGAAATTTCACACACGGTTTATGGGCTTAGTAATCGATGGTGCTATTGTGATGGAATGATAGAGAAGAGCCACACTCCAGGACTGAAAACAACCATCTTAACCTTCACTCACAGAACCTGTGGGACATATTACTCTAAAACATATTACAGAGCTTGCTCATCTGTGCATATCTATTACCTCTTAAGGGTACACTGAACACACTGCAAAAAAAACCAACGTGAAATTCTGAATTTTTCAGATCCGAACATGTCGTGTAACCTCTATACACACCGAAAGCATTACTTACTTACACTACTTCCAAAAAAAGTATCCTTAGAAAGTGGACATTCCGAGTTCATCAAAACAAGATAGGAGATGGCAGCAGCGGGGAGAACTTATACCACGACCACTTTTGTACATATTTCAGGATGACAGTTTGAACTTTTGTCTTGCATTTGTTGTTTGTTGCATTTAGCAACACGTGCACTGTAGCTGATTGGTCAGATTGTCTGATTGGTCAGATCTGATTATTCAAATTTTAATTTTACCTGCAAATTTATCCCGCTAAATAATGCATTCATTGTGAAGAGCAGGATCAAGAAGTCCCAATTTCAGATTTTTCATGCACAAAATATTGTGCATGAAAAATCATATAATAATATATTTCACATATCCAGTGTATAAAGGCCTTAATCTCAGACTGGTTCTTATATATGTATATAGATATAGATATATATTATTCTTCTACTCTATGTCAGCACTCAGAGTGCTTTATACAACATGCCTCATTCACTTTTTTCTATCTGTAAGTGCTTTCTATCTAACATTCACTCTTTGATGGAGAAACAGACTCGGGAGTATCTCACCTAAGGATATTTAGCATGCAAAGTGAAGCAAACAGGGATTAAACCACCAACTGTCCAATTATAAGATGATCTGCTCTACCTCCTGAGCTACAGCCACCCCTCAACCTTGAACGTTTGCTGCTCATCCCAGTAAACGTAACAGATTTGCCTCTTTCTCTGTTTGAAGGTTTGCAAATGGTCCTAAAAGAGGTGTGATGCTCTGCAGCTGGGAGCCTGCAGGAGAGTAGAAAGACTCTGTCATCAAAGTAAACTGCTTTCTTAGAAATATTTATTATTTTATACATTGACAGCATTTTGTGTTGTTGCATGTTGAGACTGTTTCATATTTAATACTGAAGTTAAATGGAAACACATTAAGCACTAAGTAGAAGGGGAATTTAATTTTGAGACACACCTTTTGTATTGTTTGATTCACCTGTCAAACACCTGTGTCTGAACAGGAAACATAAGACTGAGAATACTGGGCGTATTACTTTTATTTAAAAGTTAGAATATTCTTACGTTCTAAACTTGTTTTGTTTAAGTTTATAATTAATTTAGAGTTTTTACATTGACCACAGTAATAAAAACGGTCTGCTTCAGACTCCGTTCATGAACATCTATCTACAGTGGTGTGAAAGTGTGTTTGTCCCCTTCCTGCTTTCCTATTTTGTTTGTACGTTTGTCACACATAAATGTTTCAAATCATCAAACAAATTTAAATGTTAGATAAAGATAACACAAGTAAACACAAAATTCAGTTTTTAAATGAGGGTGTTTATTATTAAGGGGAAAAATCCAAACCTACATGGCCCTGTGTGAAAAAGGGATTGCCACCTAACCTAATAACAATAGCAGCAACAACTGCAATCAAGTGTGATAACTGGCAATCAGCCTTTGTCAGTGCTGTGGAGGAATTTTGGCCCACTCATCTTTGCAAAATTGCTGTAATTTAGCCAAATTGGAAGGTTTGAGCATGAACTACCTTTTTGCGGTCATGCCAAGGCATCCCAAATAGATTCAGGTCTGGACTTTGACTAGGGCACTCCAAAGTTTTTTCTAAAGTTTTTCTTAAACCATTCAGAGGTGGACTTGCTGGTGTGTTCTGGGTCATTGTTCCTGCTGCAGAACCCAAGTGCGCTTCAGCTTGAGGTCACAAACAGACGACTGGACATTCTTCAGGTTGTTTGGGTAGACAGCATAATTCATGGTGCCATTTACCACAGCATGTCTTCCAGGTCCTGAGGCAGCAAAACAGCCCCGTATTGTGCCGCTAGAGGTGAAATTCTTGGACCGGCGCAAGACGGACGAAAGCGAAAGCATTTGCCCATATTTTTTTTATTAATCAAGTTCCACCATGCATTAATTTAATACCACCACCATATTTTACTGTTGGTATGATGGTCCTTTTCTGAAATGTTGTGTTACTTTTACTCCAGATGTAATGGGACACACACCTTCCAAAACGTTCAACTTCTGTTTCATCAGTCCACATAATATTTTCCCCAAAGTCTTGGGTGTTTTCTAGCAAAACTGAGACGAGTCTTTATGTTCCTTTTGCTCAGCAGTAGCTTTTGTCTTGGAGCTCTGCCATGCAGATTATTTTTGCCCAGTCTCTTTCATATGGTGGAGTCATTAACACTGACCTTAACTAAGGCAAGTGAGGCATGCAGTTATTTGGATGTTGTTGCACTCTTGGCGTAATTTTGGTCGGCCGTTCACTCCTGGCAAGGTTCAGCACTGTTCCATGTTCTCGCCATTTGTGGATAATGGCTGTAAATGGTAAATGGCCTGCATTTGTATAGCGCTTTTCTAGTCCATAGGACCCCAAAGCGCTTTACACTACATTCAGTCATTCACCCATTCACACACACATTACATTACTTTTTTAAAACATTAGCCACATTAGAAGCTTCGTTTCCATTTCCAGGCTTACCAGTGGTGATGAGTCCCCAGATGATGTAACATATAACTGACTATCTGAAAAGGATTTAAGGTACACATCATCAGATGAAGTTAATTTGAACATACTGTAAATGACAAAGATATCTTGGAAAGTTAACTTGTTTCCTGGTTTTGTTTGTTTGGGATTTTGTTGTTGCTTGGGTGTATATTTACGTAGAAAAATACAAAGTCACCTGTAACTGATACAGGATATGTCTTATAAGGCATTTGTGACGCAGTGTGACAGTGGTGATGTATTTTAAAACTTAAATTAACTACATGGCAGATAAGGTTGACCTCAGAGCAGAGCAAGCATTTATGCAATGTGTTGGTGAGAACCTGATTGAACAACAATTGATGTTGAACTGGTGCCAATGTTGCCAGTTGCCACTTTCTAAACCCACCTATCTGTGTCGCCTTCCTACTCCCTTCAACTCTGTATCACCTAGGCCCCCCTTCATCTTCATCCAGCTTCTACCATGCTGAGGTGCCTCCTCTCGACCTGTTGGAGTGGAGAGGCCCATCTGTGAGTTTATCTTGCTCTGCCGGAGAGCAGTAAACACTCATTTTTGTGGCTGTCAGCTTGGTGAAGGAGGGCAGCCATGTGGAACACAGCGCAGAATCAGCAGTGTTCCCAGCAGTGGAAATAGAGCTGGCTTCAAGGAAAAGCCATTCTTTTGCAGTCTTTTTTCCCCTCCCAGGGAACAACATTATTGCTTCTAAACCTGCCATATATTGATTTAAGGCTTGTGTTTTTTTGTATGTCATCATATTGCCGTAAAGTATTTTCTCCTTATTTTTTATGTTCAAAATCATGTGTACATGTAATAAATAAAAATACATTTCTATAGAAACTAAAGCAAAACTTATACAGCTGTCACTGAAGCCAGGATTTTATTGGTATTTATTTTGAATGTTAATAATAGGACATTCAGATGAAAAAGCAAATTAAACAAACCTAATACATACATACATGTTAAATGCACCACAATGATTTTTCACAGTTTGAGGAGAGTTGATATGCATCATAAAGAGTGTGCCATGCATGTTCTTCTAATCTTACTAAATGACTAAGGAGCATCGGAGGAAACAGCTTACTACAAACTCAGCTAAACAAAGATGTTGGCTAGGTTCATATAGACACCGTTAAAAACAAAATGCTTTCATCAGTCACTGATTTATCAAAACATTCACTATTGCTTAAATCAGCCTTTAGGGTTTTAAATTGAAAACCTAAGAAGGAAATATATGAAAATATACTGCAAGTACATTTTTCCAAGGAATGCATATTAAATGATATTTATTTAGACTTTTTTCAGAAAAAAAAACTAATTGTGATTTTTATCCATTGATCAGGGCTGTGAGGTGCAGCTGAAATGTCTGGAAAATAGCAAGAAAGAGGGCTTTTAAATAAATTAAATTTTTTAACTTTTGGCTTAACATGGAGAGATCTTAAAATATGTATTTTCTTTGCAAATTTGAAGTTTGGTCTAAAACAGAGTTGGAAATGGCAGCCTGCCTCTTTAAGAAGTTAATGTGTGTTAGTCTGTTTTCTTCTTCTTTAAAAAAAAATCTTTGTGTATAATTCTTAGGCAAAAAGCTAAGAGGCATACAGTTAGCATGCATAGACAATGGTTGAACACTGCAGCAGCAGGATCAAACAGCTTGCTTATTGGCTGACTAACTGGCTGACCATTGCAGCATTGGCATATGCCATAACTCCCACAACAGCATGCTATTGGCCACTTTTGGATCTTGGAGTTTTTCAAAAAGGAAGATGACTGAGGAAGAGAAAGCTCTGGCCAGTGCTTTTGTCGATAATAATGGGGAATGTTAGGCAAGATGGACAAACTAGGATTGTTAACAAGGAGAGAGAAAGTTTCTATGAGCGTGCCATGTGTGTCATGGCAGGAAAACAACAATGCAGACTTGACTGTGAACTCAAATGTAGTTTATGGTCCTGCAAACACGTCCAGCTGCATACAGATTTCCGTAAATTTCCTGCACTCTTAAGCTATCCCTCAGAATCCAAAACGCAAGTTGCTCGACGTGTATATCACCAGTCAAATGCTGACTGGTTCACAATTGGCCCAGAACAGGGAAGGGAGAAACGCTGGAGTTCAACAAGAATGGGAGAAGTACAAAAAAATAGATCAAAAATAAAAAATACAGCATCAAAAGTACAGACAGTGACTGTGGGTGTTTTTTTGTTTTGTTTTTTATTGTTTTAACAATCAGTTTTAAATTCTGTCTTTCATCTTTACATTTTTCTACATCCAGCCAACAGACCAACCACATAAGCAAGAGTAGCCCACCAACCGGTTGTATCACAAGTTTTTGACGCTGCCTATGACAAATCATCTCCACGCAGGTAGACAGACAGTCTGTGAGTGCTTGCAGATTGCCTTCTCACTACCCCCGCTCAAGGTTAAAGCAAGCATTAGCTAGTTTTCACTGTGTAAGAGAATTCAGACACCCTGGCAAGAGCAAGAAGAAAAGACGAGGAAGAATTGTTCTTTATGTCCACAACTGCTGGTGCAATCCCAGTAACAACAGAATGCTGAGGAGACTATACAGAGATGCTTTGAGACCACTGCCTGTGTTTTTATTTTCAGTCTTTATGGAGACAATACTGACAATCTGACAGAGTGAATTGGAACTTCTGTGTGGATTATGTTGCCCCCCAAAAGCATGTCTGCTGCTCCCAGCAGCAAAACTGGATTTAAAAGAGACATTAAAGTGAAAATGAATTAGGATGAAAAGAGTGGAAACAAAGAAGTGTGCAAATGTGTACAGAGGTGGCTTAAAATTAAAGTGGTATAGAGAAAAGAGTGAAGCTGGAGAACAAAGTCAACAAAATAACAACAGGGAGGCTTGGGATGGAACCATTGCAGGACACATGCAAAGGAAAGACATGATATCTGCTATTACACCAACATACAGGAGGACCAAAAGGTTTTATCACCCTTCCGCTTCGTGCTCTATACTTCAGGCTTCAGGTACAGATTAGCTTCATGCCACCTACAGTGACTTTCAGACAATTCTGCTAATGTTGGCTGTATACAGGGTGATGGACAGTTTTGTGGGGTGGAGTGATGTGAGCTCACTGGTTCAGAAACACAGATGTTGTCTGAACAGTCACATGCAGCTACTCAGGATGCACAACTTGTTCAGTAGATGCTTTGGAGTTAAAAGTAGTGTGTGTGTGTGTGTGTGTGTGTGTGTGCGTGCGTGCGTGCGTGTGTGTGTGTGTGTGTGTGTGTGTGTGTGTGTGTGTGTGTGTGTGTGTGTGTGTGTGCGCACGTGCGTGTATGTGTAAACACAGGAAATTAAGGAAATGATTCCTCTTCTAGCACGGACACTATTTTTTTTCCTTTAATCCCTATCTGTTGTACATGAGAGTAACTACATGTGTTGCAATAAAAACAAAAACTGAAATTGTACTTGAACATCATTTTAGTCAATAATAGTTTGTAAATTGATATAGCTGTACATAGTCTTGGTTTGGCATTCAAAACGTTTGTCGGTGTTTTTTATTTGGAATTTAGATGGATTAATTAATGACTTAAAAGTCGACTTGAGAATTTCATCAGAAGTTAAACTGTATTTTTAACTGCCAACAAATTAGCCCCAACTATATTCAATTTTTTGTAACAGAGAGGGATATTTATATTTCAGAGCTTTTTGTATTTATTAGAGCTGTTTTGTAATATTTGGTAATAGTGTAATAAATACTGTATGGTTTAATTGGTACTTTAACTTGTTATTATTAGAGATGGGTATTGTTTAGGTTTTATCCTATACCAGTACCAAACTGGTGCTTAAATGGTGCTCGAACCGGTGCTTAAAGAATGAAGAACACAAAATTGGTCCAAAAACCTCTCATGTTCAGCTGTTTTTTGTAAAAAGATAACAATGTTAGCCTTTTCTGCAGCTATGGGGCATATATGGTATCACTCTTGGCTGGAAGCAGTGCTTAAACAATGGAAAAAACACAAACTTTGTCCAAAAACCTCTCATGTGTAACTGTTTTCCACTTTTTCTTTGGTCATTTTAGCCTTTTTGGCCAGGGTGAAGGGAGTATCTGCCATCAAACAAGAAGACAGCTGCATGTAGCTATGATGATGTTTGCTAGTTCACCTTACATGCATTAATGTAATAACGTGGTTAGCCTACTCAACGTAAATTACACACGAACAACATTAAGCTACTCATGCAGAGAAGAACGGCTGCTGCTGCCATCATCATCCGTCATCATTTCTGCTACACTGGCAGGGCTAGGAGCCAGAACTCTCCTCTTCGGGTTCTTGGGGGATGTTGCTAACTCCGGGTCAGATAACAGGCAACCCACGCGCATTAGATGTGCTCGGTGTGAGGTCTCGCAGCAAGCTATCAAATACGGCGCATTTCTCAGCTTTTAACAAAATGTTATACGTCGCCAGGTGTTTCATTGGATTCGAGGTGTTACCTCCTTTGACAGTATCACAGTATCAGCTTAAAGCACTTGTTGCAGGCTGCTGAGTTTGCATCTTTTGCTGTGAAGTACAGCCAGACTTTGACCGCTTCACTTTGGGTGTTTTTAATCTGTAGCTCTGCTCTAAAAGAACGTACGTACCTGGGCCCGCCTACTACGCTCGCAAAGGTAAAATGATTGGCTGGAATCCAAAGTGTATGACATCTCAGGAAAAAAAAAGCACCGAAATGTGAGCTGCTTTTCAGTCTGGTTACTACCGTTTATGTCAGAACCGGTACCCATCCCTAGTTATTATATGTTCTTACTGTCTTGGAGCAACTGTGACCACATAATTTCCTCTGAGATTAATAAAGTATTCTGATTCTAATTCAGTGCAGTGTGCTGCTTACTGAAATTTACTTCAAAGAATTTTATTTGTTGACTTATGAAGAATTGCTTCAAAACAGTCAATATAGTCTTTTTCACTGGAACCATCTTGCTCATCACTGTGCTCAGTTTCTCCTTAGTAGATGGTGATTCAAAACACTAAGGTGAAGGTGAATCAGTCAGTGCCACATAGACTTTTTATGATTCCAGACCCACGGGTCTTTTGAAGGACCCCATTTCAGCCCCTAATGTTACAAAGAAATGGGTTTCAGGCATAACAGATAGTATCTTTGTGTTTTTGTCTGGGAGAGATGAAAGTGGGCCTTGCTCCATATATGTGGCTGTGAAAATTGCCTCTCTCATCTTCACTCCATTCTACAAAATTAATGACAGCAGCTCTGTCGTGCTATGGACCAGAGATGGAGAGACAGTAGGGGTTGTGAATGAAAAAAGAGGGATTACTGCATTGAATCCTCAAATGGAATTCTGTTCTTTCTCTATAACTTGGCCAGATTTCTCTCTGTATAAAGATATTTACTTATCTTTTCTCTTTTCCTAATCTCTCCACCCCCAAAACCTTTTATTTTATTCTAAAAACACTTTCGGTGGTTTTGCTTGTTTTAATTATTTTACAATGGAGGCTGGAAAGTGGAACAATATGAGAAGAAGGAAAACACTGACATCCCACAAAGTCTGATCCATCCATCCATCCATCCATCCATCCATCCATCCATCCATCCATCCATCCATCCATCCATCCTCCATCCATCCATCCATCCATCAGTCTTCTTCTGCTTATCTGGTACCAGGTCGCGGGGGCAGTAGCCTAATCAGAGAAGCCCAGACTTCCCTCTCCCCAGCCACCTCCTCCAACACCAAGGCGGTCCCAGGCCTGCTGAGAGATATAATCTCTCCTGTCCTGGGTCTACCCTGGGGCCTCCTCCCAGTAAGACATGCCTGGAACACTGTGCCCAGGAGGCATCCTTTTCAGATGCCCGAACTACCTCAGCTGGCTCCTTTCAATGTGGAGGAGCAGTGGCTCTACTCTGAGCCTCTCCTGGATGGCTGAATGCTATCTCTAAGGGAGAGGCCAGCCACCCTGTGGAGGAAGCTCATTTCTGCCGCTTGCATTCACGATCTTGTTCCATCTTGTTCACCCAACAATGTTCTCAGTTGAAGTCAGCAGTGCTCGACCCTCACTATTCACAGTGCAGGTAAAGCACCACTTTCCCATCCTGAGTTGCCTGATGGTTTGCCGGAATCTCTTCAAGGCAGCCTAAAAGTCTTTTTCCATGGCCTCCCACGAACTTCTCCCACACCTAGGTTTTTGCTTCAGCTACTGCCCAAGCTGTGTTCCACTTGGCCTTTTGGTAACTATCAGCTGCCTCCAAAGTCCCATAGGCTAACCAAGCCCAATAGGACTCCTTCTTCAGCGACCCCTTCACCTCTGGTGTCCACCATTTGGTTAAGGGGTTACCATGACAGGTGCCAACCACCTTGCGGCCGCAAGGCACCAACCACCAACCACCTTGCTGCCTGTCTGCAGCAGCTTTGGCAGTGGAGGTGCTGAACATGGTCCATTCAGACTTAACGTCCTCAGTCTCCCTCAGAATGCTGTTGAAACTCTGCCAGAGGTATGTGTTGAAGATCTCGCAGCCTCTGCCAGGCATTCCCAGCGCACCCTCACTATACGTTTAGTTGCACCAAGTCTGTCCTGCATCCTCACCCACCACCTGATCCAACTCACCACCAGGTGGTGATCAGTTGACAGCTCAGCCCCTCTCTTTATCCGAGTGTCCAGAGCATATGGCCGCAGGTCTGGTGATACGATTACAAAATCCATCATCCACCTGCGGCATAGGGTGTCGTGTTGCACTTATGGACACCCTTATGTACCCATCACTGAGAATGTATGTTTGGTCGTTAATCTGTCACAACAGACAGAGATAGAAAGCCATTTATGCCGCTCACATTCATATTCATGGTCAGTTAACAATTACTAACTGACCGATTCCAAAAAGCATATTAAAAAATCTTGAGTTTAAACATAAACTCTAAGGCTACGTTCACACTGCAGGTGAAAGCGCATCAAATCTGAATTTTTTGACCCTATGCGACCCATATCCGATCATGGTATGACAGTGTGAACAGCACAAATCCGATTTTTTCAAATCCGATCCAGGTCACTTTCGTATGTGGTACTGAATCCGATACATATCTGATGTTTTAGAAAGCGACTGCTGTGTGAATGGTCATGTCGCATTAAATCCATCTTTTACGTCACTGACACAAGACAGACGCCAATTATCAGCGCCAGAAAAGTGCCGGAGAAGTGCCCGAGAAGACATCGCGAACGCTTCCTGGCCATCCAGTGTAGATGTTAGTGAAACTGTTGGGAAGACAACGCTGGAGAAACGGGAACAATTTATTTGTACTGTATAATCTGCAGATTCTGACAGAAATCTGCAGCTATCCTTTGAAGCACCGCTCCTCTAAAACAGCAATAAGGATAATGGTAAATGGCCTGTATTTGTATAGCGCTTTACTAGTCCCTAAGGACCCCAAAGCGCTTTACACATCTAGGCCATTTGTAAATAACAAAATAACTTAAAGCAAAATTGGGAAACGTAAAGTCCAAAACAAGTCTTTATATTAAGGGCCATCAGTCAAACAATACTGTTTGCTCTGGGTCTAAACAGAGCGCGTTTTGTGTGACGTCTTCTTTTGCGCATGCGGCCGCTTTGAGGGTTCACACTAGAGCGCGTTTGCTGTCACATTTTATTTGTAGTGTGAACAAGCAGACAAAAAAATCGGATTTGATCAAAAAATCAGAATTGAGCATTAAGACCTGCAGTGTGAACGTAGCCTAAGTTAATCAGCTCCGAAAATACCAATGTAGTTTTTGGTTCCAAAACAGCAGATCACAGTTTGTTCAATAAACTCTGTGGATGCCTTCTGTGACACCTGTGAGTGTCTGTGAGGGTGTTATATAGCTCCAAATCCCAACAACAGTTGCCTCAAGGTGCTGCTGGCATCAGTTTCTCCCTCTTTGCCTCCATGGGTTTTGATTTTGTGTTTGGTTGGTTGGAGTTGTGATTATTTTTTTATAGAGCATTTCACATCACACAACTATACAATGCATACAGATCATGTAAATGTTAATTTATACATGATCCATTTCAACCCATAACCTGCTCATATATTTTGATTGAATGGAATTTTACCTCAGTCATAGAAATCCTAAACATGGAGGAGGAAAGAAGGTACACTGAATCACTATTTAGCGGGAAAATAATACAACGCAAGAAAGTGCAACCCTCACTATATTATATTGTCCCATACAGTTTATTAAGCAGGCAAATTAGTGGCTCAAAAATGAACAGATCTAAGATGAGAGCTTGAAGGAGAGAGTGGCAGGCCTAACTTACCAAAATAATCTGCAAGGCAGTTCAGATTAATGAGAAGAAGATGATGGAAAATGAATATGTTTTCTAATATTCGGGATAACACCTCTGACAGAAAGTGCTGGGCGCTATGCAAAGGGTGCTGAGTAGGGATGGGTACCGGTGTCCGGTGCCATGATGGCACCGGTTCTGACATAAACGGTAGTAACCAGACCGAAAAGCAGCGCACATTTCGGTGCTTTATTTCGGTGCTTTTTTTTCCTGAGCTGTGATACACTTCTAGCCAATCACTTTACGTTTCCGAGGATAGTAGGCGGGCCCAGGTACGTACGTTCTTTTAGAGCAGAGCTACAGATTAAAAATGTCCAAGGCGAAGCGGTCAAAAGTCTGGCTGTACTTCACAGCAAAATATGCAAACTCAGCAGCCTGCAACAAGTGCTTTAAGCTGATACTGTGATACTGTCAAAGGAGGTAACACCTCAAATCCGATGAAACACCTGGCGACGCATAGCGTTTTTTTTAAAAGCCCAGAAATGCGCCGTATTTGATAGCTTGCTGCGAGACCTCACACCGAGCACATCTACTGCGGGTGGGTTGCCTGTTATGCAACATCCCCCAAAAACACGAAGAGGAGAGTCCTGGCCCCTAGTCCTGCCAGTGTAGCAGAAATGATGACGGATGATGATGGCAGCAGCAGCCGTTCTTCTCTGCGTGAGTAGCTTAATGTTGTTCGTGTGTAATTTACGTTGAGTAGGCTAACCACGTTATTACATTAATGCATGTAAGGTGAACTAGCAAACATCATCATAGCTACATGCAGCTGTCTTCTTGTTTGATGGCAGATACTCCCTTCACCCTGGCCAAAAAGGCTAAAATGACCAAAGAAAAAGTGGAAAACAGCTAAACATGAGCGGTTTTTGGACAAAGTTTGTGTTTTTTCCATTGATTAAGCACTGCTTCCAGCCAAGAGTGATACCATATATGCCCCATAGCTGCAGAAAAGGCTAACATTGTTATCTTTTTACAAAAAACAGCTGAACATGAGAGGTTTTTGGACCAATTTTGTGTTCTCCATTCTTTAAGCACCGGTTTGAGCACCGTTTGAGCACCGGCACCGTTTCAAAAGTACCGATTTGGCACCGGTATCGGATAAAACCTAAACGATACCCATCCCTAGTGCTGAGGATTAAGACACAGGTGAGTGCAGGATTTTTCAGAGGAGATCTGCATAATTAAAAACTATTCCACCATATGAACCTGAAATCTGTGTGGAATAGTACAGTTCACAATCTTCACAATGTGTAGAAAAATAACAAACATTACTTGCCATCAATCACGAGCCATCCCAGTTACAATGTTATTGTGCCGCATTGTTTTTTTCCCCTCTTTTAATTGGAACATTCATGAATTAATCGAATACAATAAGATGCATTCATTAATGGCTGCATTTTCATAGTCATTTTTGCTTTTGTTTGCTATATAGTAATCAGAAAGAAGTCACTGTGTGTGCACTGCTGAAAAAAAGACAGGTTAGGTAAAATACAAAGAGAGCGAGAAGAGTATTTCTTCCATATTGGCTTCTGTAGAATCTACCTTACAGTGTAAAGCGCCTTGAAACAACTGTTGTTGTAATTTTGTGCCGAATAAATAAAAATCAGTTGTTGGAATTGAATTGGTCATTGGCTTTCTGTTAAATTCAGAATCAAATTTAAAATCTTTCTTCTACAAGGTCTTGAATAATCAGGCATCATCTCATCTTAAAGACCTCATAGAACCATATCACCACAAAAGAGTACTGCTGGCTTACTTGTGGGTCCCAGGATATTTAAAAACACAATGGGCTGCTGAGGGCTTTCCATGATGCACTGAGTGTTTCTCTTCATTCACCTTCACTCTGTGTTTATACACCACTTTTCATTTAATCATTAGTCATTTAATCATCAGTGTGTCTTTTCTCCTGTCTTCTCCCCCTCAACCCCAACTGGCTGCAGCATCTGGCTGTGCCTCCATGTTTCTGCTGGAAGTTTCTCCCAAAAGGGAGATTTTCCTTCCCACTGTTTCCAAGTGCTTGCTGATAGCATTCTCTGTATTATTTTAGGGTCTTTACCTTACAGTAAAAGTGCCTCAAGGCAAATGTTGTTATTTGGAACTACATAAATATAATTTAATTGAATCTAAATCAAAAAAATAGGTGGGTTTTCTGTTATACTAAACATGTAGCATTTTCCAGCCTTCAACATTAGCATGGTGTGGTTAGTATTTGGCTCAAAGCACCAGTGAGTAAGGTTAGCCAGATCTAAAGTATGCTTCAGTTTTCATTTACTGACTTGTACTTATACTTAACTGGATGCTAGTCCAAAAGATACAGTATATTTTGATTTATGAATAAGCCTTCAATCATTCCATTTACAGCTACTACTCTAACACTATGCAATACTGATGATGACAACAATAAAAATATATGTTCTATGGGCTGATATGTTTCTCCTTCTCTGTCTCTCTCTGCGTGTGTGTGCGCTTGATCTTACACACTGCTGATAGGTCCCAGATCTCACTGTACCACCCTTTACATTTCTTCATCTAACTCATCAGCATCTAATTTCCATATGACCAACACCTCCTCCACATATACAGCATGCAACTACTGATTACTAGCTTGAGGCTTCCCGACATACCCCAAGTAATTACTTTGCTTCCTTATTTTTTTTCTATCTATTCATATTTATCTTTATGTTATCGTGCCCTCCATCTGACTTTTTCCTTGCATCTATCATTTCTTTTTCCAGTGGTTGTTTTCTGTTAAAAGCTTCTCTCTTTTTTCTCATTGCTCTAACTCTCTTGCCCTTAATGAAGTTAAATACTCTCTGGTAACGCTATATACTGTTTTTGTAGCAGTCAGTAAGCAGGGAACATCTTGTTCAGTTATGGTGCTGGATGTAAGGATTGATGGAAACAGTAGGTGGACAGATTCAAGGTGACAGATGGACAGTAGCTGTTGTGTGCAGAGGAACTGACAGGCTGTCAGCAGCTACTCTGAAACCCACGCGGCAGTTTAAACGAGAGTCAGCTTATATAAAAACTTCATATCAGAAGTTTGAAATGAGATCCGTCACAGCAGTCAGGATAAATGTCTTTGACTTTGGTAATGTTTATATACACAGTAAACTAGTAAGCAGCTGCAGGCTATTGCAACTGCACTGTCAAAAAAATAAATAAATAAAATAAAAATCACTCCTGCTTATTAGAGTATATGGAATTATATTAGAGTAGATAACAGCACATTAACATTGTTTACTTGTGGTTGCCTTATGACTGTAAAATTACAGAACCAGTTTGGTTCCACAAAGAACCAAACTCTCAGAGGGTGGACCCATGTCCCTTTTTGATGGGATGACTGGACCACTCCACCACAATAAGGTGGTGACCTAATGGAAGATTTGTCTTTAAATGTGCAAGCAAAGGAAGCATGTAAGAATGCCTTTCAGTTGCACAATATCACTAAAATTAGAAAAATTATATGTCAGGTAGAGCAGGGCGATATGGCCAAAAATATTTATCACGATATATATTTGAAAATTTGCGATAACAATATAACTGACGATATAATTGATGCGAGACAAAATACAACTCCACAACATTACTAGCGCAAAAAGACAACCTTCCATTTATTTTCACTTAAACAAGAAGCTGTTTTTTATGTACATTAAAGCTTTATAAAAATGTAACAGTGCAAATGCAAATTCCTTGCTGAAAGTTTAACCAAAAGGCATTTCCAGTAGAAATGGGCTGACATATCCTGAGCATAACCATGTATAATATCCACTGAAGTTAAAAAGAGGAGCTTTGCAACATTAAACTGCAGTGTGCAGTACGCATTTTTTGGACCATAAGGTGCACGGGATTATAAGGCACATTAAGCGAAACAAAGCAGTCAGATAAATCAAACTTTATTAAACTCATTCTTCTTGCTTCCTCCACTTCTGTATCATTGATTCATTAATGTTGAATTCTCTGGCAGCTGCTCTATTCCCATGTTGTTGCAGTATTATATTAATGACTAACCTCGTATTGTGGATGGATTATCTCAGTTGTTCTCCTGACTGAAGTTTGGTCCGTTTACAGCATCCTGCCATGCGATTGCATTTGTCTCTAACCATGAGGAACCTTCTCGTTAACTTTTATAAGTGGAAAAGTGTTTGTGTTCGTCCTCCAGCTTCACTGTTTATGTTATGCTAACATAGCTGTGTCGCTAGCGATCACGTAGCACATCATTATATACCAGCTAGCCAAACTTCAGTAACCCTACAAACATCACTGCTGTTTAGTTTCCTGTCTTCATTTATGTTGGAAGTGATAGCAGAGCTGTACGTTTGAATTTTTTCAAATCTCTCAGTCAGAACGTGCTATATCATGCTTAGGTAACTAGCGAAACTAGCGAGCTAACTTCCGCTAGCTTCCTGCTAACTTCTAACTCCATTAAATGTAATAACTTTTGTTTTCATGGATGCCTGGAAGTTAAACTTTATAGTTACACCTGATCGTTTTATTGAAGATGACAGAATTTAGACAGTTTTTAACTCTCAGTGATGCTGCAGTGTTGTTTGACCTGAAGTATACAGAGTTTAGGACCCAGATTACTCCCAGATTTAAGAGCATCTTAGTCCGACAAATATGACAATAACAACGGCCGCTTGCATGTTCTGCAAAAAAATGTGCTTTGTTACACTTTTCCGACTGATAGAGGTCCGTGATTTTGTTTCTAAAGTGACGGACAAACACCAAACCAGTTCCACATCACGGAAGTTGCACCATTTTTACAAACCAATTCTGGTTCATCTGTTTCACTCAACAATCGGCCATGTGCGTATGAAAACAAAGGCACTGCGCATGCACGTTTTACTCCCATTCTATCGCGATATTTCATTTTCCTATCGTTGCCTAACATTAGGTATAATATGGCCCAGCCCTAATGTCAGGTGATGCTGAAAAAGTAGTTTATGCATATATATGCGGGACTATTGTCATTTGTTGTACAGGGAGTGCAGAATTATTAGGCAAGTTGTATTTTTGAGGAATAATTTTATTATTGAACAACAACCATGTTCTCAATGAACCCAAAAAACTCATTAATATCAAAGCTGAATGTTTTTGGAAGTAGCTTTTAGTTTGTTTTCAGTTTTAGCTATTTTAGGGGGATATCTGTGTGTGCAGGTGACTATTACTGTGCATAATTATTTATTTTTACCAGTGAAACCAATATAACATCTCCACATTCACAAATATACATTTCTGACATTCAAAAACAAAACAAAAACAAATCAGCGACCAATATAGCCACCTGTCTTTGCAAGGACACTCAAAAGCCTGCCATCCAGTGATTCTGTCAGTGTTTTGATCTGTTCACCATCAACATTGCGTGCAGCAGCAACCACAGCCTCCCAGACACTGTTCAGAGAGGTGTATTGTTTTCCCTCCTTGTAAATCTCACATTTGATGATGGACCACAGGTTCTCAATGGGGTTCAGATCAGGTGAACAAGGAGGCCATGTCATTAGTGTCACGGTCCTGGGTCGGGTCGACCCAGCATTTTGAGTTTCTTATGTTTTGGTTTATTTTTGCATTATGGATTAGTTATTCTCTGGTGATACTGTTTTGATTACAATTATATTCTGATTCTTTAGTTATCTGATGATGATGTTGATGACGATGATGATTATTTCTGGTTTAGGTTTTGTTATCTTGCCCTTATGTTTGGTTTAGGTTGCCTGTGCTTAGTCTTCTCTGCCCGTATGTCCCTCTGTTTGTCCATGACGTCATTATGCCTGTTTACGAGTCTGTCTCTGTCTGGCGTGTGCCAATTAGTTTTTCTTCTTTTATACCCTTTCTTGCCAGCCACGCTGTGGAGTACTTGGAAGTAGTAATATACCTATACTTTTTTTGCCCCCCCCCACCCCACCCCTCTCCCCCACCCCCCCCCACCCCGAGGGCATTTTCCCCCCTCCCCTATCCCCCTCCGCGTCCATGTGCGTGTGCACGTGCGCGAGAACGGACTTTTTGCACATGCATGTGTGTCCAGGGGTCATATGAGTTCACATGTGTTTAATAGAGTATTATTTAATGAAACCATAATGTGTTTTAATTAAACTATTTTTAAAGGATTGTATAGGTCTCAGAGTTCTGTTATTTAGACATAGGTGATTTAATTGAACTACTTTAGGGGTATTTTAACTAGTTAGGAGCCTTTTGCATTTTCTTCAGTGCTATTTAGGAGCAAATAGTTTTAAAACAGAGGTCCGCAAATAACAGGTATCCCTTTAGAAATAAACAGTGATACTTCTAAAAACCGTGTATGCCCACACAGCATTTAATTTAGCTAGTTTAGGAAGATTTCACTTTTCTAATAGTTTCACAGGCTAATAGTTTTTAAATAGAGCACCACAAACAACATGTATCCCTTTAGAAATAAACAGTGATACTTCTAAAAACCGTGTATTCCCACACAGCATTTAATTTAGCTAGTTTAGGAAGATTTCACTTTTCTAATAGTTTCACAGGCTAGTAGTTTTTTAAATAGAGCACCACAAACAACATGTATCCCTTTAGAAATAAACTGTGACACTTCTAAAAGTACATATTCACACTAGAGCTGTATCAACCACCATGTGGCTTTAATGCAACTAGTCTTATAATTATCTACTAGTCTGCAACAGTTAGACTCGCTGATTACACATAGATGATTTAACTACTTTAGGGGCATTTCACGTTTCTAAAAGTTTCACAGGCCAATAGTTTTAAATAGAGCACCGCAAACAAAAGATGCTCCTTATCAAGAGTATCCCAGCCCAAAGTGCTATTTTCAAAAACCGTAGAGTTGACCACTGCGTCTCTAGCAGCTGTAACTTTGGAAAAGAACGGTAATTCCCATCTGTTGGGCTTGAAATTCTCCATGAAAATGGCTTCTTCCAGCCCTTCTGCTCAATCAACCATCAGAGTGACAGAACTTGGTACATATTTGGTACTTGGTACCAGGGATACTGAGCAATCTTTAGTCTCTGAAGATCCAGCCACGAACCCTACATTTGAAGATTGGAGTGAAGACGCACCGTATTCACCAGTGTCAGAGTGGAGCACACCCCCCTCACCACCACAGCTGTGGACGATGGACACTGACAACGAGGAAGATTTTTTGTATTTCGGCGACTCTCCCGACATTGATGAGGTAGACTGGACATGGCCGCCCTTCCAAGGCCCTGAGAGATTACCGGAACAGCTATGGGATAATGATGAGGACTTACCTTATGTACCCACGTAATCGGTGATGAATTGTGAAGTTACAATTCTTTTCTGAAAAAGCATTTTTATTTTTGTATAAAAATAAATGTTGATGTTGTGCTATGGGATTGTATGTTTCAATTTTACTTATAATGTACCAAATCACTACAACAGGCGGCTCAAGGCGATGCCATCCAGAGTAAGGATCTTGTTAGCCACAGTGTTTCTAAGATTTTTACGCCCCGTTACAATAACCTCAGTTCTATCTGAACTTAGAAGCAGAAAATTAAAGCTCATTATGTGTCTAAGACATCCCTGCAGTTTAACCAATAAAAGCGGGTATCATATGCATAGCAGTGAAAATGTATGCTATGCTATGCCTTCTAAAGCGCATATGATGCAAACAAAACTGGTCTTTGCACAGAAGCCTGTGGAGCTTCATAATTAACCTCAGTGTGTGAAGAGGACTCTCCATTTAATAATAGCTGTAATAAAATGTTATGGCGAACGGTGTTAAACGCTGCACTTGGGTCTAGCAGGGAAGATTTCAACTTTTCAATATGAATGAAGGCTGAAAACTGATTAGATTAATGTCTGATGATCTTTTCTGTGCTTCTTCAAGTTTGTAACACCAAACATATTAAAGGATGATATAAGGTTCACAGGAAGAGTTTAATTAGACACACATTTACTATTTTTCTTTATACTCTTTCTTTCTTGACATGTTTAATATGCTTACTATCAGAGGAGAAAATGACCCTTGTGTAGTTTAAAAACTTTTTATTTAATCAAACTGTAATGTTGTTGAACTCTGACGGACGTGTCTTTTAATCTTGTCAACAAATCCTTAATCACCTAAATCTGCCATTTATCATCTAGTAAAATGTTCCCTCTGCTTCTGTTGCACATCTCCCCGGACACTCTCTGCTTCACCTGTCCTGTGCAGGTGGTCCAACCCCTGCCTGCCTCCTTAAACTGTGGTGTTTAAATCTCTTTACCTCTGTTGTGAACTTCACACAAAGTTTGTGGTAACAAAATCAAACTGACGAGGATTTTGTTTGAAAAAAAAAAAAAAAACACACAGTCACGAGACAAAATAAAAACAGACTGCTCAAAGCAAAAGCAGAGCCCTCACAGCTGGTAGTACAAAACACAGTGACAACATGCGTATTAGATACCCTCAGTGCCAAAAGCATAAATATGAAAAAGGTGGGATCACCAAGAATATCCTAAAAATGGCATTGAGGTGGGTGTTACAGTGAAAAAAACAAAAAGCAGCCAAATTTTCATCTGAAAATGTTGAATTTTAGTAAAACAATGCTCTGTAGTTTGATACTGTCGTTACAGACAAAGCAGATGTTTAAAAGCCTTTGGACGCTCATTTGAAATGCCCTCATTCTCCTTATCAGCTGGAAACATTAAAGCCGTAAAATGACTTTTTCGAACGGATAAAAACTATTGAACAGCAGCAATGATGAGCCTGTTCCAGAATTTGAATGTACATGTGTTGAAGGTGCGGGTCTTGTTGAATTATTAAACATACTTTCTTTAATTTTTCGAGCCACAAAAACAACAACTTTTAATTTTCTTCTGCTTGAGTCTCGGCCTCGGGTAGCTCTACTTATCATTGCTCAGTCAGTTGTCTGTTTGTGCTACTTTTTCAAGGAGCAGCGGATTATTGGTAAGGGTGACTTTATGTGTTTAGCTACTTAAGTGGAAGTACTGTGGATAGTTTTACCTTACATACATAGATCTACCAGTGCAGCTTCTGAGGTAACTGTTTACAAAATGTTATATTCTATCCACAAGTTCTTTGCAATTTTACATTGATAAACATTATCCTTAACACATTTGGCCCACGTAAAGTGCTATGGCCATCACACTGTCATTTAGAATTGTTTAAATAACTCGTGTCTTAAGTCCTTCCATCAAACAGAAAATAAAAAAAAAGTCGCATGGTTCACTTTATATTTCTAACATTTTGTGATATAAAGTCGTTCATAACAAACTGAAAGGCTGGGAGTTTAAAATGCAAACCGATGGAAGCAGAAGTAGAAGACTATAATGTCACAGAGCACACGGTGTCTATTATTGTGTAGACATTTATAAATAAGAGCTTAATAAAGATGCTTAATTTCTTAAGAAATAAACAGGTGGAGTGATCTTTATCAAAAGTGGATGTTGCATCTGTGGCTAAACCCCTGTACCCAAAAACTTTAAAAATCTACTGTGTGTGAGGCTGTGTAAGTAAAGCTTGCCCTTCACACCCGTGTGTAACAAACCATTTGTTGGGGGTTGTGGATTTGACACCTCAGCATTGTGAAAGTGGGGAAACATGTTTCTGGCTGTGCATAAGATTTCTGCTTACAACTTAGAATCTCAGTTCTAAATGAAATTCAGATGTTTTTTTTAAGTATGGCTAATGTATTAATTGACTTCTAAGGCACGCACACACACACACACACACACACACACACACACACACACACACACACACACACACACACACACACACGAACAACAACAACACCAACACAGCGAAGAAGCAGAGGGGGTCGTTTTACTACGCATCATAAAAACGCAATCATTCATCTTCCAACTGTATCTTTCTGTTCTGGCTTTAGAATCATTGGTTGTTTACTGAGCCGTACTTTGGGAGTCATACTGTTGTGATACTGGGGAAAAAAGGGTAGGGTTTGATAGACTAAACCCTTACACACACAACTTGAAAAACCTAAAGAGTGTGTGAGACTGCCAGCTGTGTTGTTCAGCAATAAACTCATCTACAAATGTGTTAGTAAAGAGTGACTTGTACTTCTGTCCCATTAAGCAATGGTTTAACAAATTTCACTGCAAACTATAAAAGGAATCTGGATTTATATAGAACATAGTAGTGATGGATTAAATGCAGGAAGCACTAGTATAAGGTGTCTATGGAACAAATCTCCTTCAGCGTTCAAATGACCAAAGTGAGGCCTACAGGCGTTTCTCTCAGCTAAATACACTGAGACTGCTCCACATTGTTAGTGAGTTAACTCTGGATATCTGTAGGTTTTGTCAAACTTGGAGTGAACAAAAGCAGAAAAACAGTAAAAGATGCAGACAGTGAAAGTCTGGTTTATTTCATGAACACAATGAAACATTTTACAGTCCACAGAGCAAAGTAGCATACATGATAAATAGATACACATAACACGGACAGTGAGAAGTAAAACTCATCGTCTTACCACATGTTATATTCTGTAAACTTAAAATAAACCACAGAAATTAGAGTTTAGTGTTTTAAAGTCATTATTAAAAACATGAGTCAACATTACTGAAGTGACACTTTAACGATGCTTCATATCACAGTCTTTATGATGATAAAACAGGTTCTCTCATTAGTAGTTGTCTGCGCTGTCACATGCCATGAAAATGTCCTGAGTCAGGGTTCCTCTTCAATCACCATTGATCATTAATAGGACACACAAAAGATTTGTTGCATTATCCCCATAAACAACACGCTTTTATAGAAATCATTGTGACACAAATATTTAGATTCTTGCTTCACAATGTGCACGAACTCAAAATCTTTAGTTTTATATTTATAAAGTATCGCAAAGAATACACTTATACCATTGTGTGAGCTACACTTCTTGTAAAAAACTGATTGGTAATGCGTTTGAGAAAAGCTCCTGCTGTGACCTTCCTTCTGCGAGGGCACACACACACACACACACACACACTCACACACACACTCACACTCACACACACACACTCACACACACTCACACACTCACACACACTCACACAGAGAGAGAGAGAGAGATAGAGAGGGAGAGAGAGGGGGAGATCATTAATACAAAGGATTGGAGCCGTTTTTGGATTTTCACTTGTTGTTGGCTTTAATATAAACAGTCCCATAAAATTCATTCCAGTTTTTTTTTTTTGTCTTTGCTTCAATTAAGATGTTTCTTTAAATCTACAACAGCTTCCTTTTCAAAAAAGTTTACTGACATAGTAAGGAAGTAGCTAGGGACCTCAGTAAGTATGAGCAACAATAGCTTAGGGACAGTTTCTACAATAAAGAGGATTTCATCATCTGCTGTTCGTCAAAAAGCGCCGTATTAAAAACAATTCAGCAGACCCTCAGAGTGCTGATACAAACTGTTTTCAGCTGTAGAGGTAGAGGTACGCTTCATGTACTTATCAACATACAGTTTAGCGGAGTGGATTAGAGTGCATTGGTGCTTGGGCCTCTTTTATTTAGCACGGTTATACCATTGTGAATTTAGCTATATAAATATGCTCAAGAGTCTATCATATGTTTGACATGCAACTAAAAATTCGAAAATATATATTTTTTAAATCAGTAACTTTGCAAATTTAGAGGAAATGTTTTCGGACAACATATGTGTCACATTTTAAAACAGGTTTTGAATAATCAGCACTGACATACAGACATTTACGCCCTGGGTATAACAGACATGCTTACCTTGTGAAAGGCCCTGGGATTTCTTGGAGCAGAGAAACACTCTGTATTGTTGCTTTTCTCTATTGTATAAGCAGCGCCCGACTGTCAGAAACGCTCTGTGCGGGTAGCAAAGTCGGCTCCAACGCACATTCAAGTGAAAAAATAAAAAGTTAAAACGATATACCTTGCGGCCGTTGTGAAGTGCTGAGGAAAATACTGTGTGTCTGATGGGGTGTTTTTATATAGGTGGGGCTACTTTCAGTTGAGCTCTGAGATGTAGAGATAAAAGAGTGTGATGTAAGGAAGAAAGGTGGAAAGCCTTTGGAGACTCTGTTGGACATGGTTACTGCTGGCCTCTGACATGATAAGACTAGTTGCATTAAAGCCATTAACTGTTTGTGAATATACACCTTTGGGCTGGGATGCTCTTGATAAGGAGCATCTTTTGTTGCTTCATACCTTTTTACAGACTTTTGAGAGCCTAGCTGCTGCACCCCCTCTGTCTAACTGTTACAGAGTGTGTGGATATGTGTTTTTTAGAAACACCTTTGGGCTGGGATACTCTTGATAAGGAGCATCTTTTGTTTGCGGTGCTCTATTTAAAACTATTGGCCTGTGAAACTTTTAGAAACGTGAAATGCCCCTAAAGTAGTTAAATCATCTATGTGTAATCAGCGAGTCTAACTGTTGCAGACTAGTAGATAATTATAAGACTAGTTGCATTAAAGCCACATGGTGGTTGATACAGCTCTAGTGTGAATATGTACTTTTAGAAGTGTCACAGTTTATTTCTAAAGGGATACATGTTGTTTGTGGTGCTCTATTTAAAAAACTACTAGCCTGTGAAACTATTAGAAAAGTGAAATCTTCCTAAACTAGCTAAATTAAATGCTGTGTGGGAATACACGGTTTTTAGAAGTATCACAGTTTATTTCTAAAGGGATACATGTTGTTTGTGGTGCTGTGAAGTAGTCACACTCGAACGTCAAGGAAGGTGGTAGGGAAGCAGACTATGCAGACATTTTGGGTTTCCAAGGTGAGCAATTTATTTGTAGTGAACTTAATTTAATGTATAACTTAACAAAACTTTCCCCAAATCAATTCATTTAACAAAACTCAACATAACATGGCTCTGGTGACACAGCTCACCTCTCCTCTCTCCTGCATCTGGTAGAGACTGGCTTTAAATAGGGCCATCAATTTCCCTCCAATTGCCCAGCCAGTACCACTCACTCAACTGAGGGATCTAAAACTCTACTCAGGTTATCTAAAAACACAAAACCTCTACACACTTCTAATATGCACATTTACACAACTAAATGGCAGTATTAACAAAAGGAAAAACATTCAACAAATCCCTTTAAACATTAACACAAACAAAAGGAAGCATCTCTCTGGAAAAAGAAACCCCTCCACATGGTTTGACCTGATGATGTCATGTGTGACATGATCAGGACTTTAAAATGAGGAAATGCCAAGCGGGCGTTTCCCCACACCTGACACTCATGATGACTGAAAAGACAAACAGAGTAAGTATGAACAAATGACTTAATCTGTAACATAATAAAGTATAAAGAAACATAACTTAGTATTTGTCTTAATTTGCAGAATGTTTGATTTGCCGGCAACAAAACGCTTACACAAACAAACCCGGGATAGTGAGTGAAGCAATGTTACTTGACAAATAGCAAATCATAGCAAATACATAGAAACAGAATAACGTGTACAATGTGCAAAAAAAAAAAAAAGGTAAACACACCTGGGACAAATGGAGAGAATTACAACTGCTTCTCCACTTTGTCACACTCCCCCCCCCCCTTAAGGCACTCACTCCTCCATGGAACGGGACAGAAAATCGGCCACCACATTCTTGTGCCCTGGTCTATACTGGATCCTGAAGCGAAATGGCTGTAGGGACAGATACCATCTAGTGATTCTGGCATTAGAGTCTTTCATTCTGTTCATCCATTGTAATGCACGATGGTCAGTTTCCAAAACAAACTCATCACCCATTAGATAGTACTTCAATGTATCCAGAGCCCATTTTATTGCCAGTGCCTCTTTCTCAATAGTGGAATATTTCATTTCCCTAGGAAAGAGCTTACGGCTTATATACACCACTGGTTGTTTATCCTCACCCTCACCCTGCAGCAACACTGCTCCAAGTCCTTCTCCGGAAGCGTCCGTCTGCAAAGTGAATGGCCGGGTAAAATCCGGGCACTGCAAAACAGGTTCACTACACAAACAGTTTTTAAGATCAACAAAAGCTGCATCACACTCGGCAGTCCATTTAACCTTTGTGGGGCTAGATTTGCGAGTAAGGTCACTAAGGACTGCTGCTCTAGCAGAGAAGTTGGGAATGAAGCGGCGATACCACCCCGCCAGACCCAAAAACGATTTCACTTTCTGTTTGGTCGTAGGAGGTGGGTAGGCACTCAGGGCTTCAATCTTTGACACCTGAGGGC
Source organism: Rhamphochromis longiceps (assembly GCF_057381845.1). Taxonomy (NCBI): domain Eukaryota; kingdom Metazoa; phylum Chordata; class Actinopteri; order Cichliformes; family Cichlidae; genus Rhamphochromis; species Rhamphochromis longiceps. Next base: position 4,570,119 of record NC_140570.1, on the reverse strand, counting down.
GGATGACCCCACCCCCAATGACGTAACCCAAGTACTCCACCTCAGACTTAGCAATGTGACATTTGTGTGCATTTATGACAAGCCCGGCTCTCTTAATCCGTTGAAAGACATCAGAAAGATGCTGAACATGATCCTCCCAGGTCTCGCTAAACACCACAATGTCATCAATGTATGCTGCAGCATACCCATCTGCACCTCTCAAAACCTCGTCCACCAACCTCTGAAATGTGGCTGGTGCACCGTGCAGACCAAAAGGCATTGTTCTGAAGCGATAAAGTCCACTGGGAACTCTAAAAGTTGTCAAATCTTTCGAAGACTCCGTCAAAGGTACTTGCCAGTAGCCCTTGCAAAGGTCTAATGTCGTAAGATACTTAGCGTTCCCCAAACGCTCAATCAGTTCCTCTACTCTTGGCATCGGATAAGCATCAAAAGCAGAAACAGCATTGAGTTTAGAGAAATCCACACAAAATCTCTGTTTAGGGTCATTTTTCTTCGGCACTAGAACCACTGGACTACACCACTCACCTCTAGATGGCTCAATGACCCCCAAGTCAAGCATGTCTTCCACCTCTTGTTTTAATGCTGGCATCAGCTTCGCAGGAACCCGTGAGGTGGTGTCCCTAATAGGTTTTTGATTGGGACAGTGGAGACGTATCTCATGTTGGATGAGATTGGTGCAACCTGGTTTGGTGCTAAAAAGATCAGCAGGCATAATTGCTTTCACCTCTGTCTGTTGTTTGGAAGTAAGATGACTCACATCAGGAACTAGTTGTTGACCTGCTGGAGAAGGAAAGAACAGCTCCCGTGGTTCCTCCTCTTCGACCACGGCACGAGCCCAACACTCTAGTGAAGATGCTGGCCGATCACACCATTCTTTCAACAAATTGACATGAAATATCTGATGCTTCTTGCGACGCTCAGGCATGTACAGTTCATAGGTAACTGGACCCACTTTCCTACTGATCACATACGGTCCCTGCCACTTGGCAAGGAGACTGTTCTCAGATGATGGAAGAAGCAGCAAAACCTTTTGTCCCTCTTGAAAAATCCTCCTACGAGCTGCTTTGTCATAACTCTGCTTCTGACGTTGTTGGACACCAACCAGATGAGTATTGGCCAGCTCTTGGAGCTCCTCAAGCTTATCTCTCATTTTCAGTACATATGAAAGAACATTGCATTGTTTTCTGGGATTTGGAGCCTCCCAAGCTTCTTTCAACACATCAAGGGGACCCCGGACAGCGTGGCCATACAAGAGCTGGAAAGGAGAAAACCCTGTGGAAGCTTGAGGTACCTCTCTGTAGGCAAAGAGCAAGAAAGGAAGCCACTGGTCCCAATCCGCTCCTGTATCTTTCACAAACTTCCTCAACATAGCTTTAAGGGTTTTGTTGAAACGTTCAACAAGGCCATCTGTTTGTGGGTGGTAGGGAGTTGTCTTAATACCTTTGATCCCCAGCAATCTATAGACTTCTCTCATGAAGTTAGATGTAAAGTTGGACCCTTGATCAGTAATGATTTCTTTTGGGATGCCTACCCTCGAGAACATTTGTATTAAGCAGTTGGCAATCTGACGAGCTTTAACCTTTTTTAAGGGGAAAGCCTCGGGATATCTTGTAGCGTAGTCACACACTACCAAAATATACCTGTGCCCTGCACTGCTCCTCTCTAATGGGCCTATGATGTCCATCGCAACACGAGAGAACGGGGTGTCTATGACTGGCATAGGGATCAGGGGAGCCCTGTCACCTTTCCTTCCGGGTGCTGTTAACTGACACTCGGGACAAGACTTGCAAAACTGCACAGTGTCCGTAAACTGCTGTGGCCAGTAAAATCTAGTTGACATACGAGAGAAGGTTTTGGCTTGACCCAGGTGTCCTGCCCAAGGGACTGAGTGAGCTAACTGCAGTACTGTGGATCTTAAACTCTTAGGCACAACCAACTGGTCTCCAACCCTACTACGGCGATATAATAGCTTGCCCTTTAGGAAAAATAGCTCTCTGCCTCTCTCAGTGACCTCTGTTGCGTTTGTGACACTCTTTAAAAACAGGGGAGCTAGAGATGGATCCTCTCTTTGAAGCTGAGCTATTTCATCAGGTACGACTAGTAATTCATCACATTGTGGCACTGGAACTGGTTCAGTGAACTTTGTCCCCCTCAGCTTAGCCTGTCGTCTCTGGGCTCTGCTCTTTCTTATGCGACCCTGACTTAATCCTTCAAAATCAGGAACATCACTGTTAGCGAAAGGAAATTCACCCCAACCTAAACCTTCTTCCGCGTGATGCTTATATTTTGACCTGGTGACTGCTACCATAGACTCAGCTGTAACACTTGGGTTGATTTCCTCTCCCCTGGCTATCAGATCTCGCAAAATGGGAAGATCACGGCCCAACACAACCTGATATGGCAGTTTACTCATAACTCCCACGGAAAGTAAATACAGCTTGCCGTCAATCTGAATATTAATGTTGGCAATTGGGTAATCCACATCATTACCGTGAACACACCAAACTTTTACCTTGCCACAAAATGTAGCATCCCTAGGAAGACATTCCTGCCTAACCAAGGTACGGCTGCTTCCTGAATCCAGAAGAGCCACACATGGCTTTTCCTCAATAAAAACGCATGTGGTGCGCTCATGCTGAGAAGAGGGCGCTGAAGACTCAACTTCATCTTCGACACCCCTTGAAGAAAAGCACATATATGTGTTACTGACAGTCTGACTTGGACAATCTGCCCTAAAGTGACCTGTTTGACCACAGGAGTGACACACTAAAGGCCCACGTTGCTTGATTTCCCTAGCCCGACTACTAGTGGAATTATGGGGGCCCTGCCTGAAATTCCTAGTTTTTTGACTGTTACCACTCTCTGTCCTACCTGCTATTACAGGGGCTAATTGTTTGGGACTTGCATAGTTCTTTAGTGGCCGACGGGCTGCAAGAAAAGCGTCAGCCAGCTCTGCTGCTTGCTTAGACGTGGTTGGGTTATGCTCCTTTATCCACGTGCGCAGTTCAGGATTGAGAACTCTCAGGAACTGCTCTAAAACAATGACGTCACCTATTTCATCTTTGGACTTTTCTCTTGGAACTATCCACTTATCATACAGTTCTTTCAAGCGTGTCCTTAACTCTTTAGGTGTCTCACCATCGCCCAACGTAGTGGAGCGAAATCGGAGTCTGTAAGTCTCTGCACATATTTCAAACTTTTCAAGAACAGCTTTCTTCACCTTTACATAGTCCATAATCTCATCAATGTCCATGGCTACAAAAGCAGCTCGTGCCTTACCAGTGAGAAGTGGAGCAAGATGTAATGCCCAATCCTCGTGTGGCCACTGGCACCCGCTTGCGATCCTCTCAAAGGTTGTTAGGTAATGCTCAATGTCTTCGTCCTCATTATAAGGCTGCATTTTAGGCCCTTTCCAAACTGGTGGTCTTGTTAAGGAGGGAGACTGAGATGCTGTTGCGGCCTCCATGACGTTAGATTGTAACTGAGGCATTGCTGGATGCTCCGCAGTAGGCCTCAAACGTGTCTCTGAATCTGCTGTTGCACCTTCCACCAACAGCTGGTGCTCTCGACGTTCTGATTGCACTTCCTGCTGGAGCTGAGTGAACTGGTGCTGAATTTTCCGCCAGCGATCTTCCTGCCGCTGCTTCTCCAGTTCCCATTGGGCCTCTCTGTCACTTTGTTGCCTCATAAAACCACGCAGGAGGTTTGAAAGTTCAGCAAGGTTATGCAGTTCAGTACCTTGCTCTTGCTCTGCTTCCTCTAGCTGATTGAGCACTGGAGGCTCCTCACTTGCAGAGTCCATTGGCACTTGGTGCTTTTTTGGTCTGGCCCCTTTCTGCATTGCTGCTACCTACTGGCCTGGAGCCACTGCTGCCACCATTTGTGAAGTAGTCACACTCGAACATCAAGGAAGGTGGTAGGGAAACAGACTATGCAGACATTTTGGGTTTCCAAGGTGAGCAATTTATTTGTAGTGAACTTAATTTAATGTATAACTTAACAAAACTTTCCCCAAATCAATTCATTTAACAAAACTCAACATAACATGGCTCTGGTGACACAGCTCACCTCTCCTCTCTCCTGCATCTGGTAGAGACTGGCTTTAAATAGGGCCATCAATTTCCCTCCAATTGCCCAGCCAGTACCACTCACTCAACTGAGGGATCTAAAACTCTACTCAGGTTATCTAAAAACACAAAACCTCTACACACTTCTAATATGCACATTTACACAACTAAATGGCAGTATTAACAAAAGGAAAAACATTCAACAAATCCCTTTAAACATTAACACAAACAAAAGGAAGCATCTCTCTGGAAAAAGAAACCCCTCCACATGGTTTGACCTGATGATGTCATGTGTGACATGATCAGGACTTTAAAATGAGGAGATGCCAAGCGGGCGTTTCCCCACACCTGACACTCATGATGACTGAAAAGACAAACAGAGTAAGTATGAACAAATGACTTAATCTGTAACATAATAAAGTATAAAGAAACATAACTTAGTATTTGTCTTAATTTGCAGAATGTTTGATTTGCCGGCAACAAAACGCTTACACAAACAAACCCGGGATAGTGAGTGAAGCAATGTTACTTGACAAATAGCAAATCATAGCAAATACATAGAAACAGAATAACGTGTACAATGTGCAAAAAAAAAAGGTAAACACATCTGGGACAAATGGAGAGAATTACAACTGCTTCTCCACTTTGTCACAGGTGCTCTATTTAAAAACTATTAGCCTGTGAAACTATTAGAAAAGTGAAATCTTCCTAAACTAGCTAAATTAAATGCTGTGTGGGCATACACGGTTTTTAGAAGTATCACTGTTTATTTCTAAAGGGATACCTGTTATTTGCGGACCTCTGTTTTAAAACTATTTGCTCCTAAATAGCACTGAAGAAAATGCAAAAGGCTCCTAACTAGTTAAAATACCCCTAAAGTAGTTCAATTAAATCACCTATGTCTAAATAACAGAACTCTGAGACCTATACAATCCTTTAAAAAGAGTTTAATTAAAACACATTATGGTTTCATTAAATAATACTCTATTAAACACATGTGAACTCATATGACCCCTGGACACACATGCACGTGCAAAAAGTCCGTTCTCGCGCACGTGCACACGCACATGGACGCGGAGGGGGATAGGGGAGGGGGGAAAATGCCCTCGGGGTGGGGGGTGTGGGGGGGTGGGGGGAGAGGGGTGGGGGGAATGCCCTCGGGGTGTGGGGGGGCAAAAAAAGTATAGGTATATTACTACTCTTGGACTCGTGTGATGGAGCATTGTCCTGCATGGAAATCATGTTTTTCTTGAAGGATGCAGACTTCTTCCTGTACCACTGCTTGAAGAAGGTGTCTTCCAGAAACTGGCAGTAGGACTGGGAGTTGAGCTTGACTCCATCCTCAACCCGAAAAGGCCCCACAAGCTCATCTTTGATGATACCAGCCCAAACCAGTACTCCACCTCCACCTTGCTGGCGTCTGAGTCGGACTGGAGCTCTCTGCCCTTTACCAATCCAGCCACAGGCCCATCCATCTGGCCCATCAAGACTCACTCTCATTTCATCAGTCCATAAAACCTTAGAAAAATCAGTCTTGAGATATTTCTTGGCCCAGTCTTGACGTTTCAGCTTGCGTGTCTTGTTCAGTGGTGGTCGTTTTTCAGCCTTTCTTACCTTGGCCATGTCTCTGAGTATTGCACACCTTGTGCTTTGGGGCACTCCAGTGATGTTGCAGCTCTGAAATATGGCCAAACTGGTGGCAAGTGGCATCTTGGCAGCTGCACGCTTGACTTTTCTCAGTTCGTGGGCAGTTATTTTGCGCCTTGGTTTTTCCACACGCTTCTTGCGACCCTGTTGACTATTTTGAATGAAACGCTTGATTGTTCGATGATCACGCTTCAGAAGCTTTGCAATTTTGAGACTGCTGCATCCCTCTGCAAGATATCTCACTATTTTTGACTTTACTGAGCCTGTCAAGTCCTTCTTTTGACCCATTTTGCCAAAGGAAAGGACGTTGCCTAATAATTATGCACACCTGATATAGGGTTTTGGAAAATGGCTATTTCACTCGATGCACTCCAGCTGACTTACTTTGACGACGTACTCAGAGTTTGGCGGCTTGAAAATAGCCAAATCTTGCACCCAGCCATTTGTAAATCGGATGTGCGCCTCCAGTGACTTGTAATTACGAAACTGGTTCGCTGTGTAAGCGCTTACTCCACAAACAAGATACGTGAAGATATCGGGGTAGGACAGTGGCGGTAAGTCGTCTGGGTCTTTACTCCACTGCCGTATTTCATATGGGTCCAGATTTGCGATGCACTCTATTTTTTTTTTCAAGTACCGCTGCTTCGCCTCTGGACGCAATCGGTCTCTATACCGTCCGTTTTCTTTTGAGCTGCTTTTAAGCATGTTTCTTGTCGTAGTCGTTCCAACACAGTGTGTTTGTTTTGATTCGTAGACCCCGAAAATGGAGCTGCGCTCCCACAATGCATTGCGGCGTGACGTCAACTCCAAAGCCCTATAGGGTGTTGATGTCATTAGACCACACCCCTTCTCATTACAGAGATGCACATCACCTAATATGCTTAATTGGTAGTAGGCTTTCGAGCCTATACAGCTTGGAGTAAGACAACATGCATGAAGAGGATGATGTGGACAAAATACTCATTTGCCTAATAATTCTGCACTCCCTGTATTAGGATGTTCTACATTTTCCTTAAAAAGCCTTCAGTTAATCCAAAATGCTGCAGCGACAGTACCGACAGGAAAACTAGACAGGGTAACTGGAAATAGAGAGGATATTTCTCCCATATTGGTTTCTCTTCATTGGCTACCTGTCAAGTCTAGAGTCAAATTTAAAATCTGTCTTTACATACAAAGTCTTACATAAAAAGGCCTCATCATATCTTAAAGAATGCATAGTAGCATATTATTTGCATATTATTCCAATAAAGCACTATACTCTCAGACTGAAAACATACTTGTGATTCCTAGGGTATTTAAAAGCCTTCAGCTTTCAGATCCCTCATCTGTGGAACCAGCTACCAGTTTGGATTTGGGAGACAGACACCCTCTCTATACTGGGGTTAAAACTTTCCTTTTTGAGAACACTGGGATGAATCAGGTGACCCTGAACCCTCCCTTACTTAAATTGCTATGGTCTTAGGCTGCTAGGGCGTTCCCATGATCCACTAAGCATTTCTTTTCCACTCACCTATTTTGTCTCTCCTTGTTGTTATGCGTCACTATTGCTGCTAATTACTAAACTCTGCCTTTGTGCCCCAAAGAATGTCTTGTGTTCTCTTTTTTTCCCTTTCCTCAACCAGTCGTGACAGATGGCTTGCCCCTCCCCCCAAACCTGGTTTTGCTCGAGCTTTTGTTCTGTTAAAGAGAATCTTTCCTTCCTACCACTTGCTCGTCTGTGGTCATGTGATTGCTGTGATTTTATTTTGTGTTTGATTATTTTAGTCTAGTCTACAATGTAAAGTGCCTTCAGGTGGCACTTGCTGTGAATTGGTGGTATATACATTAAATAATATGTAGACTTGTTAAACAAACATATGCTTGAACTGAATAGAGTTTCTACAAGCAAATACAGTAAGAAAACAGTTCCTTCTAGCTTATTATCTCTACACATGCAGTGTGGTCACTTCTATTTTACTCAACTATTAACAGCATTCACCTGTGTGGTCACTACAACATCCAGTTATAAATCAGTTTGGAGTCATCAATTCAATCATTTTTACAGCCCTGAATGAATTTCTGCCAGGTCAGACATATCAAGCACTGATAGCACAGCTTTGTTTTGTCTCAGTAAGTACTTTCCCTCTAAATCACAATTCCTGCCAGTGATGAGGTGGACGTCTGCCAAACAATTTCTGCTTGCCATTGTTAGATAGGTGGATCCAGACTTCTCTCTAGGGCTGGTTTTTTTTTTTTTTTTTGTCTCTTTCTTTTTCTACAATCCATGGGTGGAAAAGTGACAGCCACCAAAACCTGAGCTCACCCTGAATCCTCACTGGTTACTGCTACACTTAGAGCAAAAACAGGGTCCCTGTCTCTCAGCATTTTGGCACATACAGCGAGCAAAATCAAATGCAATAAAAGCATGTCTGGATTTGGGCTTGTTAAGCAAGAGAAGAGCCTTTAATTGCTTGAGCTTTGTGCAGCTTCACAAAGAGAATACATCGCTAATCTGTAGCTCAAGGGTGAATGTTTGTGACTAAAAAAGCAAAGATGCAAAGTATGGTGGAGGAAAAAGAAAGGTGTTTGACACACTGTGGCTGCTGGCAGAGTATTTAATTTTATCATTATGACATGTGTCTGCGAGGTTCACTCAAAATATTTCAATTACACTGGTGAGGACTGAGCTTCTTGTGATTTGTGGTAAACCACAATGGAAGCTCTTGAAAGGCTTTTAAATTTTGGTTTATGTTACTATTCAGTTATGATAACATTGAATCATTGTCTGACATAAGGAAACATAGTAAACTGCAACAATCACTTCAAAAAAGCCTCACAGGGAAAAACCAGTGAGACTAATTTAACAGAGAAAATGAAAAGGAACACATTAATACATGCACTGCTGTAATATTTGACTTTCTAAGATAATTTAGCGCTGAGGGAGTGAACGTGCTGGAGAAAAATGCAACATTTTGTTTAGCGCCAATTTGTAAAATAGGGTGAATAAAGCATTATCATCACAATTACTTTAAGCTGAAATAGTGATTCAGGTAGAACATATGTTTGAGTGGCTGCAAGAAACGAAAACCCCCAGAAAAACACTACATTTATGTGACGATCAAGGAACGTATATGTAACAAACTGACAAAGAAGGAGGAAAAATATAGGCGCAAATCATGGGAAGCGATCATAGCAAACAATCAGTGAATGAGAGAAGAAGTCAAACTAAACACAAGGCACAAGCAGCAAAATAAAGCAGGAAATAAAATGTTATAACTACAACGGAACAAAAGGATGAGAGAACCTAATACAAGGCCAATGACACAAGAGGATGGAACAAAATTTCTTATACAGCCATAATCTGACAACAAAACATAACACAATGCAGAAAATACATGAAAACAATAGGCAAACTATAGGCAGGAATAGAGGACTGAGGAGTAACTACACTCAAAGGAAAACATGAAGCAAGTAATCAAACAACGTAAGAATCAACAGTGCATATTTAAATAAATAAAACTAAAAAGTCCATAAACACAGAGACATAGGCTCAATGACCCAGGGCCATGCCATTACACTGCAGCCAATGGTACGTGACTTGTCTATGATTTCACTTCTCTTCTTTTAGGGGCATATCCTCGGGCAGAATACTGAACCCTGAGTTGCAGCCATCAGAGTGCACGTGACATAGGTGTTCAGGTGAAGTCAGTGGGACTTGTAGCAGAGAGTGCTTTGACTGCAAAAGCAATGAAATTGAATAGAATAGGAAAACATGCTCCATAGATTAAAAACATTATTAACCAGCTTGTACTGCACACACTCCTTCTTGACCACTTTAAGTGTCCGAAGCACACGTCTATGCAACTCTTCCAGTGCTTCATGTGCTGCACTCACATTAAGTGGTCACCCAGTCTAACTTCAGAGAGCTTAAATGAAAGAAATCCCATTAAAAGGCACAGGAGGAGTTTGTTTTGGGTCTTTCTTCTTCTTTTATCCCTGTTTTAGTTCATTTGCTGCAAGACATCTGCTTGATGCAGATGCTCCTTTATATTAAAAGAGTGTTCTGTTTCCTTTGTCTTTTAACAGCCAAATAAAGCCAAAATATTCATAAAAGGAGACCATTCAGGCTCACTTATTCTTCTCATGGCATACAGGACCTTTGTCTATAGTAGAAGTGGATGGTTATTTTGTGAAAAATGTGTTTGATATACTGTAGTTCAGATGAATGACTGCTAAAGGGAGATTTAGAATAATCCAAAGATCAGGCTTTGGAAGCACAAAGCAGAGCTTTTCTTCCAGGGTGCGTGTGTCTCCTACTGTAAACTGCTTTGAACTTTAATGTGAGGGATTTGTACTGGAATCATGGTTTATTCAAAGGTGAGCTTAGAATCAGTTGTGGCTCTTTGACAGCTTAGGGGGAAGACATCAAAGATTCCCTGAAGGTATTTTGCTCATTTTCACAATTGTCCTCTTGCTGTAGCACAAAGAACAGAAACCTGCTGCTGAAGAAAAGAAACAGCCAAAAGAAAGAAAAGAATAGCACACTGCTTCGTAGTGAAAGAAAATGTGTTTTTTTTGCTTTTTTTGTTTGCCCCCTTCCTTATTTCCTGGTGTTTTTCATATTTGTCATATACCTACATGTTTGAGATCATCAAACAAATTTTAATATTAGACAAAGATAACCTGAGTAAATACAAAATGGAGTTTTTAATGATGATTTCATTGATTAAGCTATCTGGTCCTATGTAAGTAATGAAATCATTAATGAACTGTGATTAGCCACATTTTTTGGAAAGCTGAGTTTAGTTTCACTAAACACTTATGCCAGATTACTGCCAGACCTGTTGAATCAAAAAAAAAAATCACTTAAATAGAACCTGTCTGACAAATTGAAGCAGGCTAAAGGATCTGAAAAAGCAACACATCATACCACAATCTAAAAAAACACTTTAGAAACAAAATCACGGACCTCTATCAGTCGGAAAAGTGTAACAAAGCCATTTCTAAGGCTTTGGGACTCCATTTACCCATGGTGAGAGCCATTATCCAGTAATGGTAAGAACATGGAACCGTGGTAAACCTTTCTGGGAGTGACCAGCCTACCAAAATTATTTTCAGAGCATTGCGCAGAACACATGTTGTACTGATGTGTCGGTCGCGAACGAAATGGCTCTTAGAGCCGGCTCCTTATCGCGAGCCATGTTTTTTTTTTTCTTTCTCTCACCCTCTCTCGCACTTTTTTTCCGCTTCACTCAGCATGCGAGCCTTGTGCTTTACGCTGGGAAGAGGGGCGGTAGTTACACTCAGTAGCACAGGAACAGAGCGGGAGGGAGAGATGGACAAAGAGAGCCAGGGACAACAACGTCACATTAGAAAGGTATAGTAATCATCCACAACTATTTTCAGTTGCGGATGATAAAGGATTCAGAAAGTTTATTCATGCAGGTCCATATGACAGAGAATGTGCATCTTCTTTTTGTTTTCATATTATAATTTATATTTAATTGTGTTGCAGTGTTTTGTGTTGTTTCACTTTAAAAGGAAAAAGCTGAAAATTTAAATAGTTAAAAGTTGAAATGTGAATAGTTGATTTTTGTATTATATGATTTATTTATTACATTTTATGTGGAGTGAATAAATAAAAGTATATTTATGGTGGCCCCTACAGACAAAACACGTACAAACTCCAAAACACGTAAAAAACACGTACAAACTCCAAAACATGTAAAAACTCAGAAGCACATAAAAAACTCAGAAGCACATAAAAACTCAAAACACATACAAAAGACGGTTGATCTGATATCCTCGTGTTGGTGTTGTTCCCAGATCATCATACTAAATGTTCCAGGATCAACATTGCAAGTGACCAATCAGAATGTTGTGACGTCATACTTTTGCGACTTCGGGAAAAACCGGCGTAAAACAAAAAACTGTACTAAAGCTGCGTGAAACCGCCTCTGTCCGCCGATCAACGGACCCTGACCCTAACCCTAACCGTAACCCTTTAATAAACAGTAAGCAGAATTGATATTGTCCTTGCAACATTGGAATTTCATAAATGCACGAATGGCTTGGCGCGCAAAAGAATAACGTCACAATAATGTGATTGGTCACTTGCAATGTTGAACCTGGAACAACATTTTCATGATGGTCTGGGAACAACACCAACACGAGGATATCAGATCATCCTACAAAAGATAACAGAAGTGCTCCAGGATGCTAGGGGCAGTGTTGAGCTTTTGTTACCTAGTGGCTACACAAGCCAGTAAATACCAATGACCGGATTTTCTGTGTGGTAATAACAGGTAAATGAACTTTTTTTCTTTTTAATTATTTGACTATATATGAATGCTTGTGTATAAATACACAAACAATACACATATGCTTTCATGCTTTCAATTGTGTAATTTAAGTGATCTAGGTAGCTCTGTTTTGGAAGTTCAGTTCATGCTAGAAATGTGTTTTGGAGTTTGTATGTGCTTTTTGGAGTTTGTACGTGTTTTGTCTCTAGGGGCCACCGCATATATTTATATATAAATAAAACCACTTTTTTTTTTTTTCGGTTCGGAGCCGAAAGAGCCGGTTCGGCTCACTAAAAAGAGCCGGAAATCCCATCAGCCCCGCCCCTCCCTGAGCCTGGTTCTGCCGGAGGTTTCTTCCTGTTAAAAGGGAGTTTTTCCTTCCCTCTGTCGCCAAAGTGCTTGCTCATAGGGGATCATATGATTGGTGGGTTTTTCTCTGTATCTATGAAGCGCCTTGAGGCGACTTTTGTTGTGATTTGGCGCTATATAAATAGAATTGAATTGAATTGAATAGTAAAAGACTGATTGCCAGTCATTGCTAAAGCTTGATTTCAGCTGTTGCTGCTAAGGGTGACCCAACCAGTTATTAGGTTTAGGGGGCAATCATTTTCACACAGGACCATGTAGGTTTGTTTTCTTTCCCCTTATCAACAATAAACACTTTAGAAACTGCATTTTGTGTTAACTTTTGTTATGCTTGTGTAATATTTTAATTTCTTTGATAATCTGAAACATTTAAGTGAGACAAACATATTAAAAAGACTTTTTCACTCCATAAGGAAAAAAAAAGACTTTTTACAATTCTAAGCTTCTAAGATTAGATTGTTTGCCACAGTTTAGTATTACTTTTATTCTTCAACAAGACTAAAATCTCTGAGAAAAGCTTCTTCTCATTTCTTTAAGCAGTTTTCATTAATAGTCCTCTGGGTTTCTTGAATGACATACCCAAGGTCTTCTTTGGATGTTGGCTGCCTTTTGTTCTACTCTCCGACAAGATGATTCAACAATGCTTCAATACTGTTGTGGAGGTCTTTTTTTCCTGTTTCATTTCTTTAAGAATTGCTTCTTGACAATCACCCTTCCACTGAGACCATTTCTGATGAAGCTTTCTTATGGACATGACTTTCAGATACTGTTCAATTGGCCTCAACTTGTCCAGCTCCCTTAATTTTCTAAGCACACACTACACAGCATATTTATATAAACCAAATCTTCAGCTAATAGAACTTTGGAATAATTTTATTGGTGAAAAAATACTATTTTATGTGTGTCAAATGGTATTGCCCTGGATACTGTGGCTTCAATGAAAGAAAAAACCTCCCAGAACTTCAATAATTACCTCCTCCTAACTATTAATGTATCCAGTAGATCCAATTTCTACAAGACTGCTCAGAGAAGTCCTACTATTAATTAATGCTTTGATCTTAATTGTGATCAGTCTATCTCTAATTAACCCTCTGGGGTCCAGGGTATAATTGGCCATTTTTGACTACTTTTGATTTTACCTCTATATTTCACCTTTAAAAATTGTTTATCTTGCCTTGTTTGGTATCATTATTTTCAGCACAACCTCAAATATCTGAAATTGGCGTTATTTTTTCATTTTGGCATACTATATTAGCACAATTGATCTAAATTCAGACAAAAATTGTTTTTAAATCCGAGTAGAAAATATATTATATTTTTTTTACTGTAAAAACCACAAACATGTTTAACGAATCATTTTCATAACTTGAAATGCAAATAGAAATTGTACCTTTCTAAAAATTATGCACAACAACAAAGTTATATGGTGCTATTTACCTGGGGTGGCTGTAGCTCAGGTGGCAGAGCAGGTCAGCCACTAATCAGAAGGTCGGTGGTTCGATCCCAGGCTGCCTCCTGGCTGCATGCCAAATGTCCTTGGGCAAGATACTAACAAAAAACATTCATGAAGTTTGGTTCTTTTATGACTTTATTTTGGGTCACCAGCAAATGTGATCACTTTTTTCTGTTAACCCTGTTAACAAAGAAGTATCTGTTCCAATCACTCTATCAGAGAAAAATCAGAGTTTTAGAAATGACGGGACACTCGGTAGAGCCATTATATTATATTCTTTAGAAGTGTATGTAAACTTTTGACCACAACTGTATTCATATGTTGCAGAGTTTCAGTCAGGTTTCAGAACTCATCACAGTACAGTTATTGATCCTAGGCTGGACTACTGTAATTCATTATTGTTGAGATGGCAGAAACAAGAATGTAATAATTTCTAAGTTATTATCACTCAAGTCCCTGTGGTAGTCCCTGTGGTAGTTTCTGTGTAATAAGGAAGAAACAGAGCTGATAAAATGTAAAACTATATATTATATAAATAAAACGGAATTAAATTGAATTGGATGACCATTAAAATGCAGGATTGGGCAAATCTGTTCTCAATACTACTACTACTAAAAATAATAATAATAATAATAGTAAAAAGAGGGAGAAGAATTAATCTATTGATCTGAAATTACTCCTTAATTAATCATCAGTATTATCAATATTGATTATAGTTTGGCATATACCCTTCAGTATACTTATGTATTTTTATAGATTTCAAATCCTTCTGTATCTGCAATATTCTAACACACAACTGAATTATTTTGACCCAAATAAAACACAAGCATATCCATTACATTATAGACTTTGTAGCAGCAAGCTGCAGATGTTCAGTCAATTGACTTAAGATTCTTTATTTTCCTTTATTTTCCTTGTTACTTGCAAATCTACTCAATTGTGTGCAAAGAGCTGTGCACATGTTTGACAAGGGAGTTGCTGGGAGGAAAGTGGCACAGCTACAATAAAGCCTGATTGTTTGAAGCAGATAGCTATTAGCTGGAAGAGAGTGGGAGTTATTATGGTGGAAATGAAGCATTGTTAAGGAAACATAAGACTTCCCTCAGTGGATGATAGCCTCCTGAAGTGGTCTCAGATTAGATCTCACAGGTGCACTTGGGAGGGCAGCACTAATCATTACATTGGGAGAATTATAGCGGCTCATCAAATCTCCTCAGGAACGAACATTAAGGCTTATTACGAGGATGATAGCGAGGGTAGAATCCACTAATGTGAATAATTTATGAGAACTCTTTGGGTTGTACTGTTGGGCTTTTTAAAAGAACTTTCCCATTTGCCAATTGACTCCCTACACTAATGCACTGCTCCACATAAATAAGTGTTGAGAGCAAGTCTGACTTAATAGCTTTAAAAAAAATGGTATGAATTTGCAGTGATATATGAGTAAATGTTATTGTCTCCATCCAAAAGCATGTGACGGGCCCTCGCTGCCTGGATGTCAGGATGCACCGCTTTGGACAGAGTAAAGATATAAAGAGGGGGACTGCATGTCAGTTTAATTCTGCGATATGAAGTTAAGCTATCAAAATCACTGCAGCTTTGTGATATTAAAACATGTTTCAATTACACAGCATTTTGAAATTGTTTTACAAAACATTTGAGCCATGAATAGTCTTTTTGTCTTTTTCTGACTGTAGAGATCATACAAATGTAATCATTTGTATCGTTTAATCATTTAATCATTGTGCTTACACACCCATGGCCAAGAAATCTAGTACAGGGAATTTCCAGAATTTAATCTCCATTTGTTATTCTCCTAACGTTTTTTAATTCAGCACTAAATTAATAAAAATGATTAGTTCTGTACAATGCAGCATGACTTATTTCACCACCATAAAAAGTGTGACAGTTTTGTTCAATGCTGTACAGTGAGTTGTTTCATTCATTACATTTCATGAAATCTTCTCTAGTTGATGGAGATTCATCCCGGTCATGGTAGTCTAAGGCAGTCCGTGAGTTGTTTGGTACCGGGCTGCAAGAGTTGAGGCTTGAGTGTGAAATTTACGATTTTCAGGGTTTTTATCATTATTTAGTTATCGTTTTATCGTTAACTCTGTTTCCCTGGGTCGTTTCCTGTGTTATGAATAAATCTTCTTTTTTTCGGTGCCGGTACTGGTTTTATTTTGTTGTATTTATCCGTGACACCTTAAAGGCCAGTCCGTGAAAATATTGTTGGACATAAACCGGTCCATGGCGGTTGGGGAACCGCTGGTCTAAGGAGCTTTGAAAGAAAGCAACTGGACTTCTTTGAGTTTCTTGAAGACATTTCACCTCCCATAGGAGAAGCTTCTTCAGTTTTTCTCTACATCACACATGTTGACCAAGTTGGCGAGCAAGAGGAAAGCTTAATCTTTGAAGCTTGTTTGCTTGCTAATAGTAGCTGTGTTTCCATACAAAGCACAGCTGGCAACTGATCTCAGAGCAGTGAAAGCTAAACCAGTGACAGCTTGCCTAGCACACTTGTCTCACATGAATTTACTATGAAAGACCAGAGGTTTATTCACAATGTGCACGCAGAATATCTCTTTGACATTTCCAGAGAGAGATTGCCAGGGAGATTCCTCTACCACGTCAACTACTAATTTGACCCCCATCTGCTCCAGTCTGCATGCCAAATATCCTTGGGCAGGAACTCCAATTTGCTCTCTGATGCTTCGATGGTAAATGGCCTGTATTTGTATAGCGCTTTTCTAGTCCCTAAGGACCCCAAAGCGCTTTACACAACCTGTCATCCACCCATTCACACACACATTCACACACTGGTGATGGCAAGCTACATTGTAGCCACAGCCACCCTGGGGCGCACTGACAAAGGCGAGGCTGGCGCCACCGGGCCCTCTGACCACCACTAGTAGGCAACGGGTGAAGTGTCTTGCCCAAGGACACGACGACCGAGACTGTCCAAGCCATGGGCTCGAACCGGCAACCTTCCGATTACAAGGCGAACTCCCAACTCTTGAGATCGCCCCGATCAGAGTATGGATGTGTGTGAATACCGTAGAAAAAAGTACTTGTGTGAATGGGTGAGTGAGGCAAGTTGTGTAAAGCACTCTGAGTGCTCGGGTAGAGCAGAAAACCATTATGTATAAGAACAAGTCCATTTAGCATTTAGTTCGATCATGCTACTCACTTGTGTCAGCAGAATATTCCTTTTACAACATAACAAAAAATTGAAGTTCACACTATGAACGTAAACTAAGTAAAATAAAATAAAAAAATTGTACAAAACAGTCAACACATAATAAGAAATGAAAACATGCGAATCACAAACTGAATATTCTACATTTTAAACCACCTTCTCCAAAGTAAAATATTTACAACAGAACCATACTGCAAAGTAGCACAAAACCTTTTTCCATCTTTGAAGGGAATTAATAAAAGTTCCTATAAATGCATCATGTCTTTATAATGTTAGTCTTGATTTTAACCCCCTGAGACTCATTTTTTCCATTTCTTCTACATATTGATTTGGACCTTGCAATTATAAAAACTATGCACTATCATTGTTGTTTTGTTTTTTAAAAGTTGATCTGCTAGAAGTGTGATAATGGCTGTGGATGGAGAGGTTCAGAACTAGAGCAGCAAGCAGGAAAGTAAAGCGTGGAATTCCTGCACTTGGCCAGGTGATGATTAAGTCTGTGATATGAACCATCATCCCTCTATGATTTTCTTTCATTCTCTGCAGCCTTTGCCTCTGAGGATAGTCTCTCCATCACTCCTGGGGGCATTCCCAACCTTTACCCTACCACCCAGGACACAGACAGGAGGCTCCCTGTGGTCACCACTGCACCGCCAATCAACATCCTGAATCATCACCCACTCTACCGGAATCCGCCCCAAAACCAGGCCCACCCAGGCCCTCGTGGTCAGGCAAAGTACCTTGAAGACAGTGGAGGATCAAGCTCTCAGCTTTCCACATCACCATCCAGGAGAACACTGGATAACAGTGATGAAAGGATTTCAGATGAGACTCCTGAAAGCTCCAACATGCAAGCAACCCTTTCCATACATGCATTAGCAACCGCTTCTCTCTCCAGTGCACTTCTTCCAGTTACCGGCAGAGTTTTGAAAGGCCCCAAACATTCTACCATTATGACCTCCAGTGATACTGCTGCAAGGGAAAAGGTTGCAGGGGCAGGCAGTGATGAAGAGGAGACAACTACCACCACTATCACAACCACCACCATCATCACCACCATGCAGAGTCCAGGTAAGAATAGGTCTTTAAATACACCTCATTGCATAAAAATAATAGTTTTTATTATAAAGTACCAATTAATTATAGGGAAGGGAATGTATGTGTGTGTGTGTGTGTGTGTGGGTGTGTGTGTGTGTGTGTGGGGGGGGGTTATGAGTGGAGACATTTGTGAAGTGTTGTGTCAGTTAAACTATCATCAAGTCAGCAAGAAAACAGGAAAGACTTTAAGTTTCTGTGTGAGCGATTTAATTGACCATGAAAAACGTTTTGATTAGCTGGTTCATAATAGTTTATAAATGTAGAAATATGAAAGCATTAACAAAGGGCCTCTAAACAACAATGTTATACTTTTAATAAACAAATGCTAATTTATATCTAAAGAAATATAGTTCTGTATAGTGGTAACATTCATATAGCACTTTAAATTACAAACCACATTTAAACGTCTTTATTCTATAAACTTTAGGCTCTTCGTCTACCTCATTTCCATGGCTAGTTTAGAGACCACAGTTAACCTGAACCTGCATTACCTTCAATTGCAGGAAATCTAAAGGGAGGAAACCCAGAGGGAAAGAAAGGCTACACAAATCAGAATATGCAAACTTCCTACAGAAAGGGACCAGCTGGGAACCTTAGGAAGGAATCTGCTAGCTAAGTTGACAGTGCTAACCCTGTGGACCCTGTAGCTTTTCAGTGAGTCCGCACCCCAAATATTTAGAGCAGAGCCCCTAGGGCTGCACGATTAATCGTTAGAAAATCGCGATCTCAATGCATACTTATGCATTCATTTCCAAATGACAACGATTTTAAAAAAAAAGAAAAAAAAAAGACGACGATTGTACCGCATTTTGATCCGGGACGTAATCTGCGTGAAAACAAGCGCTCACTCTTCCTGCTCAACAAATGACAAGGGCGGAGCCTTATACCACGTGATACAGAAGCTGGCTGCTAAAATTGGCAGGGAAAAAACAACGGAGAGCACGTCAGGGATGATGAGAAAGTGACAGGAGAAAATCAAACACCAATAACGGGAACCTTATACAGCGCTTCCCTATACCTGTCGAACTCCCGCAGGCACAAAGAAATTACAGAGACTATCACTTATCACCTGACCAAAGATATGGCTCCATCAACACTGTGCAAATCGAGGGATTTAGGAAAACGATCAACACCCTAGACAAACGCTACACAGTGCCGTCCCGCAACTATTTTTCCATTGTTGCACTACCTGCATTATACACGCAGCGTCGAGCAACGGTGGAGACGGAATTTCAAGCAGTACAACGACAAAATGTGAGACATTTGTTGTTTTTATGTTTATTTATTGTTTTTATGTTCAGTCTCAACTGTTACTAAGTTGATGTGCAATTAATAAGTGCAATAAATATTTATATTGGAAAAGAAAATCGTGAGAGAATCGTGAATCGTGAGAATCGTGATCTCAATAATAAGCAAAATCGTGATTCTCATTTTATGCAAAATCGTGCAGCCCTAAGAGCCCCACATATTTCTGGTCCTTAAAGCTCATTTGAAGTGTCAGAGGTAAAGGGAGAGAATCTGTGCTGAACAATAGAAGTGCTCTCTGTCTTGCTCTCCCTTTGGAATCAAGCTTAGACAGGAATCAGTAAAGAATTAACTCACATTTAAATTGAAATATTTCTTCTTTCTATTAAAACATTACCAGTGCTGTTGAATAATATTTTATGTATCTTATGTTCAGAATTAGTAATCAGCAGTAACAATGTACATATGTCGGTTTCTGCTATGTAGCCTGTTTATTCAATCTGTGAAACCTCTAGTTTATATTTACTGCAAATATATCGGAACCACAGCAGCTCATAGCAATCTGCAAGCAGTCTGTAAATTAAAAAACAAAAACAAAACATTTTTCAACACTCACACACCCACATACAAACACACCTTTTACCCTTTTCATAAAATTACCGTTACACCTTAAAAAGTAATAGTCTAAACAATTCAAACACCATAGAAGCCCCGTCTCTTATATCTCTTACTTTATCAGTTGACTTTGTTATCTCTTTTGTTGACACCCATGATGACTTCAAGCTCTCAGCTAATATCTACTCTGTTTGCATTTCTTATGACTGGACTGCCATAGGACTGAAATAAATTACAACAGCATCATTGCATCACTAACCCTTAATCAAGAGGTCCAAACAGGGACCACAGCAGAACAACCCAGAGACTCGCTGTTATGAAGAGAGTGGACTGGGAAAATAAATATCAAGGTATTAATTTCTTCTCGACTTTTCAGGTCAGGAAGAGCAAAGTGGGAGTAGCTTGATTAATCAGCTCATCTGTGTGCAAGATAATAACAGAGCAAAGCACTGACAGACAAACCCTGCTCCGAGACAGACATTCAGGCACAAAATTGTAATTCAGCAATAATGCTGGAGTGGACACTCCCTGAAGGGAAGTACCAAGGGGACACAGAGAGGATGTTCTTCTTCATAAAGAAGCACTTCAGCAAAAGTTTACTTTTTAGCTTAGAGATGGATGAAGGCGGTGGAGCAGAAAGCTCCCGAAGGCCACTAAGAAATGATCTGTCCTTAGCTGTCCATCACAGAGCTCAGCTGCTTCGAAAGGCAGCCAGAGACAGAGTTATTACAGTGAAGACAAGAAAAGAGCTTTAGAGCATTCTCTATGTACCAAATAATCCACATAGTTGCATAATTTGACATTTTCTAACCAACACTAATGATTATTTAAACCATCCATCCATTCGCTTCCGCTTATCCTTTTCAGGGTCGCGGGGATTGATTATTTAAACCTTTTATTAAATTGTGAAGTACTAAAACAGAGTGTTTCTCTATTTCGTAATAATAAGGCAAATTTGTTTTTAATAAAAGATAACTTAAAATATAAATGTAATTAATACATGAATGATAAATGTAATTTGAGTAGTAGAAATTACTGTTCTGAGTTTTGTGTGTGTGTGTGTGTGTGTGTGTGTGTGTGTGTGTGTGTGTGTGTGTGTGCATCAGCCAGCCCATGAGCCAGCTTCAACCTTGGCAGTTTTGTGTGTTCTGGAGTAAAGGATGAAGATAAAAACTGTGTCGCCAACTCCTTAAACGCATAATCCTAAATCAGAAAAAGAGCATTAAGTGTCGTTACTGTTAAACACAAAACCATCATTTCTATGTGATTTTAACAGATGCTTAATTATATACTGACTGTTGCATATAAATAATATATATATTATTTATATATATAATATCTAATATATTTATTTATAGTGATAATGAAAACTTCCTCTGGTTGCCCAGCTGCTTTCTCATTGGATGATTAAAATCAACTGGGAACAAGGGGATGTGTGCATCTTTTGCTACAGCTACAAATTCTGTCCATAAACAGTCCAACACCCACCAGAAATTAGTCCAACTTATTGCCAACAATGCAGACCAAACTCTTGCGATGATGTACATGGGCTAAATAGCTTAACATAACAACAACGTAACAAAGGGTCAGACACCCTATTCATGTAGCCTTCTCTATGTCCAAAAAATGCATTTAGATTGGTTGGGCAAACTTCCATGCACGCTAGAACATCTTTGAGAGGATAAAGAGCAGGTCCAGCATTCCTTAATCCGGGACAAAAGCATGATTCAATATAAAAAAAAATTTTTTTTTTAAATCTTAGAGAGGTAGAGCTTTTTAGAAGTAAACTGGGCAGAGATTTACCAATCTGCAAAAAAACTACAAATACAAATTGTGGATCATCTACAGTACATAACCTCATCACCAAAATCTGGAGAAAATTCTGATACAAGGGACAAGGCCAAAAATCTGTATTGGATCACCCTGATCTTTATGCCCTCAGGCGCTGTTGCATTAAAAACAGGCATGATTCTGGTCAATAACTGGTTGTGGTCAGAGGGCCCGGTGGCGCCAGTGTCCGGCAGCCTAGCCTCTGTCAGTGCGGCCCAGGGCAGCTGTCATCACCAGTGTGTGAATGTGTGTGTGAATGGGTGGATGACTGAATGTAGCGTAAAGCGCTTCGGGGTCCTTAGGGACTAAGTAAAGCGCTATACAAATACAGGTCATTTACCATTTATCATTTAAATCACTACATGGACTCAGGAACATTAAGAAATGATCATATATGAACACAGTTCGCCATGCAATCCATAACTGCAGTTAAAGCTCTATCATGGAATGAACAAGCTAAATGGGAACCGGATATAGAAGCACTGCTATCTTCTCAGTTAAGCTCAATTAAAACTGATCATGGCAAATTAGTCAAATTAGGAATTGGGAATCCTTTTCTGTGATCAGAAAAATAGAAATTGTTTTAACAATATCAGTGTTATTTGCTTTATGCACATAACGAGTTCAGATCAGTAGCGTCTGTGTTGGTTGGAGTGGTTGATTGATTGACTGATCAACAGGTCTTAAAATAATTATTTACCCCCACTGTAATTATTTACCAGACTTCCCTGGTGAAGGCACAGTCTCCTCGACACGCTCACAGCTGCAGGAGAGAGAAATCATGTAAATGTATTTGCTCGGGTGAAAATCACCCAGCGATACTGTTCTAGGGTTAAGCAGCTGGGGATTGAACCCCCAAGGGTCAACCCCACGTAGCCCACACAATGTATTTACACATGGCCCAAATACCGCAAAGAATGACAGCCCTTTGGTGGCCCAGATCTGGTTTTCCAGAGGTAATCCACACATGGGCCAGCACAAGGCCAGTTGCAGACACACTGGTGGTCCCGTGCTGGCCCATGTGTGGGTTACCTCTGGAAAACCAGATCTGGGCCACCAAAGGGCCGTTATTCTTTGCAATATGTGGGCCATGTGTAAGTTGTGTGCAGCCACGGGCCAGTTGCAGACACACTGCTGGCCCTGTGCTGGCCCAGAACAGTTTCAGCTCTGGCCCCAGATGTCAGGCTAATGTGTACCTTAATCAAGCCACGTAATAACAACATGTGCCAGAACATAATAGTGCAAAAGTAACAGTATGAAACTCTGTTCAGACAGTGAATGGGCTGTTTCTTATAGAGCACTTGTCTACTCTCCTGGATTACTCCAAGTGCTCCATACAACATGCCATATTCACACACTTCCCTCTAAACTGAGTGCTTCCTGACTGCATTTATACATATTCAGAATCTTGACAGGCAGACTGGAAGAGCCAAAGATCGAACCACTAACCTTCTGATTAGTGGGTGACCTGCTCTACCTCCTGAGCTACAGCCACCCGGTGGTTGCCACCTATGCTGGTTGATTCAGCCACCATGAAGGCCATGAAAATCTCTCGCTTTGAAAGGCATCTTCACAACTCTGCTGCATTCAAGGCTCGGACCAAGGCCAGAAGCAAGTTCAGAGACAAGAGGGTGGACGTGGGAGAGTTTTAATAATTTCCCGCTCAATGCGAGTAAACCCTCAATAGGTTTTGGATAAAGTGTACACTCACAAACCTGTCAAACCTGCATTTGAAACATTGGCTACCATAGCAGTGTAGTATTGCAACATAGCATTTGGGTCTTCTAACTAAAATAGGAAAATAGGAACATACAACTGGTTGACATACACCCTGCTATAACACCAGTCAGTCAGAAGTGCCAGCTTGATACCGGATCCAGGTCAGACCTGTTTTCTATGAGCCTGGGCCACATAAACCAAACCACAATCGGGCCAGATGTGGCGTGCCATCACATAAACAGTGCCATCTGCGTCAGGCCTGACCTGAATGACATACCATTTACCATACCAGAAGTCAGCCAGCAGTGCCGGCTTGTCACCAGATCTGGGCCAGACCTGTCTGCTATGTGGGACCCTGTCCACAACACAATGGACCTCTATAGCTCTTCCTGCAGGTGCTGGGCAGTGCCTCATGGATTAAGACCTGTCCACCAGGTGATTTTGAGAAGTATTCCTTGTTCCTTATTGGAGTCAGGTCTCCATCATCAAAATTGCACATAGTCTGGCATCTCACCCAGGAACAATTGTATCTCAGGGACAATTATGACCTTCTAGTTTCTCCCAGGACATGCAAATCCTCCCAGGGATTTGCACACTGGACACACTGGAGCGATTAGGTTTGTTAACTGGCTTGGGAACACCTTAGAGTGCCCCCATAAGAGCTGGTGGAGCTGGATGTGATGAGGAGGGTTCAGGCATCTCTGCTTAGACTGCTGTCCCCTGCCATCTTTACTCGGATAAGTGGCAGAAGACAGATAGATGGATACTCTAACTAAGCACTCGAAGTACTGTTTACTACAAACCAATTCACATACACTCAGTCCAAGCACTTTTTAATTATCATTCACCTGCATTGTGGGTAATGCCAGATAAGCCTTATACAAATAATACATCCAGATACAGATCAAACATTAAACTAAGTTGATATCTGTGTCAGACTGACTGTTATAACAATAGAATCATTGAACTATCAATAGCTGATTCTGTGGTCTCAAGATACATTGAACATAATCAATATTTTCCTTAACTACAGTTGGAAAGGTCAAAAATGTTACCCAGAATTAAAGCATAGTATCATTTTGGCATCTCCTGTTTGCAGAAAGTATTGACATTACATAAAGTGTCTTAAAAGACTCAAACCCTATTATTATAATCTGTAAGTGAAGATAAGATAACAGGGTTATTGGTCGTTATTACTATAACAAAAACATAATGAGGGGACCATTTGCATTGAGAGCAGCGTTTGTTTGGAATGGAGTTTTGAATCTGTTTTGAATGGAGTAGTTTGTGCACCAGCGTCCACACTGTTTCTATCAGTGTTATTGTTATGCTGCTGTGGTTGTTCCTGCAGTTCCCTGCCAGCTGAACCTGACTGGTCCAGAAGGCTACATCGAGGCTCCACCACACACCAATTCTGCTTTTTACTTTACAACTGACTGCAACTATATCGTCACTGTCTATACGGGCTATGGAGTGGAGGTCCAGGTAAGAAAAAGTTCAACATCCACCCGGGATATTTCGGTAGCTTACTGGATAAGCCTGATGTTAAATACTTTTGCCCAGCATACGTATGTACGTAATGGAAAATGACATACTTAGTGGTCTTAGCTATTGCAGTTTTAAGTAAACCCAAATCTAGGACTTGGAGATTAAACTTAAATAACAGCTTTATTGCTGAAGTTCAATGACTTAGGAAACACAAAACTCAGGCTTAAACTCTACCAGGGACGTTAAAAGTAGCAAAACTATTATTAGGAGATTAATAGGAAAGAGCACACAACCTGGGTTAGGACATATGATGACATGACAAGGAGCAAATGAAACCTGAAGATTTAAATACACATATAAGGTAAGGGCAGAGAGAAGACACCTTCAGCAGAATAGAATCCACCTACAACCAAAAAAGGCAGAACATGGACTGAGGGACTATCAAAACAATGGACATTATTTTTTATCAAAATAAAACATAAACACAGCGTGACTACGACACATGAGCTTGACATAGACAAAAAGGTAAACAAACAGACTTCACAAGAAGACACATACATACAAATAGACGAAATACTAGGGAACTGATATTGGTGGAAGGGAACAGAGAATAAGACAGGAAGTACAGACTACTCACCCTGACACACAGACAGAAAGGGAAAGAAGCACGGACACAAGACTGACTACACAAGAAGGAGCGTAGAACACAGAGGAGGCATGATAATAGAAACCTAAAGACTAGATAACAAAACTAAGATCTGAGAATACAAATATTACAACTCTAAAAATAAATAAAACCTCAAACAAAATCTTAACCTTAGAATATTAAATAAACTAGAGTCAAAGTCCAAACACATAAATACTGGATCACAGCCCCAGGACCATGACAATTAATTGTTTATGTGCTCTATAATTATAGTATAGTACTGTAAAAACTATTTCACAGTGTAAATGTTTTTATCAACATGTTCTTAAAAATATGCACATTGACACACATTAAAAAATAAACTGTGTTTCAAATCAAACACAGAAACCATAGCAACTGTCACAAACCTGCAAAAATGTGCAGTGTGGATTCACAAGGAGATTGAGAATTGACTGACAAATGCCATAACAGTAATTTTTTACTGAAAGATGGAGGACCATGTCAACTTTCACAGTGTGCATGCTCAATCAGTGGGTTTTCTCTATTGTATGTTCTTGACTTAGACTGACTCGTGTTGTGACTTGATGTTATATTAAAAACAGTGAATTGAAAATAAATCTCCTCACTGACTTCATTATCCAAAGTAATTTTATCTTGGAAAGAAAGATGAGATGATATTTCAGAAGTGGGAGGACTACAAGAGAATGTTCTAAGAATGTTCAGGTTTATGAAATATTTCTGGTATATATTCTATTAAAATTCAAACATATGGAAGAAGAAGAAGAAGAAGAAGAAGAAGAAGAAGAAGAAGAAGAAGAAGAAGGTTCAGAGAAAGAAGGAAGGAAGATGGAAAAAGAATCATAGTGGAGCTATATTTTAAACATGGTCCGCAAATCACTCTCCTCTCAGAACAACTGATGCGTATGTTTTATGTCTTTGCAGACTGTGGTGAAAAATCAATATGTGAATTGAAGCTATTCATCTAACAAAAAGCCAATATTGTGCAATAAGTGTTTAAACAGTCAGACAAGGACAATTTAAACACAAATGTACAATACTGACATGTATGCAGAATCATTGCATGCAGGACGGCAGCACAATGTCTGTATGAATAAAAACTAAGCCTGCATCACAGGTTGCCGATACAGTATTGATTATACTGTCAACATGGTACCCTCTTACAAAGACAACCTTTTTAAATGGCTTAACAGCATGTTTTTGTAGATCACACTCACAGTTAGGTGCAGACATGTATAGAGTACAACAGAATTGTAGGCATTTACGCTCAAGCGATATTTTGAAATATAATGCTAGGAATAGTTTTAATTTATCAGGGAATTTCTTTTGGCTTTTTAGTTAAGTCACTGAGAAGCTACTCAGTGACTTAACTAAAAATAATTCAATTAATTTCAATTTTATTTATACAGCGCCAAATCACGACAACAGTCACTTCAAGACACTTTATGTTATAAGGTAGACCCTACAATAATACATACAGAGAAAAACCCAACATTCACATGACCCATTGTAAGCACTTTGGCGACAGTGGGAAGGAAAAACTCCCTTTTAACAGGAAGAAACTTCCGGCAGAACCAGGCTCAGGGAGGGCGGAGCCATCTGCTGCGACCGGTTGGGGTGAGAGAAGGAAGACAGGGTAAAAGACATGCTGTGGAAGAGAGACAGAGATTAATAACAAGTATGATTCAATGCAGAGAGGTCTATTAACACATAGTGAGTGAAGAAGGTGACTGAAGAAGAAATACTCAATGCATCATGGGAATCCCGAGCAGCCTACGCCTATTGCAGCATAACTAAGGGAGGATTCAGAGTCACCTGATCCAGCCCTAACTATATGCTTTAGGCAAAAGGAAATTTTGAAGTCCAGTTTAAGCCTAATACAAGACTAAATCAGTTACATGTGTGCAGATATTCAGAGTTGGACTCCAATAATTTTTCAAAATTTAACGTTGTTATCAATGACCCAAAACCAAAAGTAAGGGTGCGGTTTTTCAGTTTTTATCATTCAAAGATTTTTTTTTTGTACTTGCCTATAATTAAAACATGGACTATTCAACACTAAAATTTGGAATGTATTTAAGAGAAAAGGAAAAGGAGCCAGTACAGAAGTCAGTACAGACTATTGTTAACTTACTATACGGTAACAAGATTCTAAGAAGTGACAATACCATGGCCTACCTTGAAAAGCAATGAACAGAACCAAAGTCTTAGGAAAAGCAACTAATTTATTAAATAGTTTTATATGAAGCACTCCAAGAGGGTAGCATGACAGATGTTTACTTTGATTACGCAAACGTTGAAGTAGACAATGGATAATAGGTATTGATTTGTAAATAACTGGACATAAATAACTTCAGCATTTTATACAATGTTATATTATACTGTAGTATATTACTTACTAACTATGCAGCTCATTATTTGATATAACAGTAGTTTCTTTAAAGATATAACAAATTTGGGGGTCAATGTGAATGAAAGGCAGACATGACATTTAAAAGTAAGATCAGAGATCAAATGTGATTTAGATAAAAACTGTAATGTGATTTTACAATCACCATTTACCAGTGTCATTTCCTAAATATTGCCTATACAAATAAAGGAATTTTAAGTATAGTTTTAAAGACAAAGTTTTTTAAAAGTTAATCTTTAATATCAAATCTACTGACCTTGAAGTAGAGGTCAGAGGTCGACTATGACAAGATACATTAGATGTTTATCCAGTATGTTCTATACAATGAAAAACAAACCATAATTGTAAGAATCATAACTTCTAAGTTAAAGGCTTGGGCTCAGCTATAATACTGAAACCTTTTGGGCTTTTGTGTTTAAAGCCAGAATGACATGCATGCATACATTCAAATGCAACCAAAAACACAACCTCCTTGGCAAAGATTCTTTTTTAAAGTTAAGCATAAAGCAAGTACAAGACAGCCAAGACTGTAGCAGTTTGTCTATGTGAAAGTTCAGGGCATCATTGTCCAGTGCTCCACTTGCAATATAAGTTGGATTGTAGATAGGGGGTGTGGTGTAATTGCATTGTACAGCAGATGTTAATGTAGCCGGTCAGTGTAGTTAGGCTGATGGCAGCTAGAGGGCGAGACCGGTGTGTTTTTGTATAGAATGTTATGTTATGTGGGGGCAGAGCAAGAACAAGAAAATAAAGTGTGGTTATGAACCGTACAGTGGACCCGCGTATAATTGAATAACACGACATGGTGTCAGAAGTCCTGTACTGATCCATATAACCTCGACTGAACGAACCTGTGTCTGGCGGAGCTCGCGGAAAAACGAGGGGAGAATATGGCGGATGAGACTGCACAGAGAGCACCGGCGGGGCTGAGCGCGACATTCAGCATCCAGCCACCGGAATCCTTCGACTTTTCAAAACCGCAGGAGTGGTCCAAAAGGATACGGAGGTTCGAGAGATTCCGTCTCGCCAGTAATTTGAACGTCAGCTAGGAGGAAAACCAAGTCAACACGTTGATTTACTGCATGAGAGACGAGGCGGACGATGTGCTTCGCGGTCTGAGTTTAACAGCGGAGCAAAGGACAACGTATGAGGGGGTACGTGATGGTTTCCAGGCTTTTTTCATTGTGAAGAAAAATGTGATCTATGAGCGCGCCAAATTCAATATATGCTGACAGAGAGAAAATGAGACAGTGGATGCTTTTGTGACAACACTGTATGCGCTAGCAGAACATTGCAACTATGGCGTGCTACATGATGAGCTGATACGTGATAGGCTCGTTGTCGGTCTCACGGACAAACGGCTGGCAGAACGCATGCAGCTTGACCCAGATTTGACTTTGCAGAGGGCTATCAACATGGCGAGGCAAAGTGAAGAGGTAAAGCGACAACAATCCTCCTTGCGAGGTGACTCTAGAGCTGAGGCTAGCGATGCTAAGTCAGTAGATAGAGTGCATAAAATCAGTCGTAAGCCTGTTAGAACCAAACTGCTCCAGACTGATAGTTGTCAAGCTAAAACACGTGGATTCCGAGAAGACGGCAAAAAAGGGCCAACCTGTCAGAAATGTGGTGGCGCTCCATCCCATTCAAAGCAGGATTGTCCAGTGAATGAAATGAAATGCCATGCATGTGGGAAAAAAGGACATTACAGGCATGTATGCAGGGCACCAAAAACAGTGCATGAGGTTGAAGAGGATGAACATGGTTTGTTCCTGGGCAGTGTTAAGTGTGAGGGTGAGCCGTGGACTGTCGACTTAAGCATAAACAACAAAAACGTGTCATTTAAAATTGATACAGGTGCCGATGTGACAGTCCTACCCCTTAAGGTGTTTAAGGAGCTCTACAGACACAACCACCCCCCAGTCTCCACAAACCAACCAAGGCTCTGCTGGGTCCCGGGAGGAGTCGTTTGGATATCGTTGGTGTCAGTGAGCTTGTACTGAGGAAGGGAGACAAAGAAATACTTGAGGATGTCTTTGTCATCAGACACCTGCACACTGCTTTGCTGGGGAGACCTGCCATTAGCAAGCTGGAGCTTGTGGCCCGTCTGGAGAGCATAACTATAGAGACGCTTAAAAAGTGCTACCCAAAGCTGTGCAGTGGTCTCGGTGAAGTACGTAACCTGTACGACATCAAACTGAAACCTGGAGCTCAACCTTTTTC
Source organism: Rhamphochromis longiceps (assembly GCF_057381845.1). Lineage (NCBI taxonomy): Eukaryota > Metazoa > Chordata > Actinopteri > Cichliformes > Cichlidae > Rhamphochromis > Rhamphochromis longiceps. Next base: position 4,539,817 of record NC_140570.1, on the reverse strand, counting down.
CTTGAAGACGCCACGGAGAATCCCGTTGCCTCTGATGGACAAAGTTAAGCAGGAGCTGGCCCGTATGGAAGAACTAGGGGTGATCAGCAGGATTGAGGAGCCAACTGATTGGTGCTCAGGCATGGTGGTGGTACCGAAGAAGACAGAAGATGTACGCATATGTGTCGACCTTACACACCTCAATGAGTCTGTGTGTCGAGAGAAGTACATACTGCCATCGGTGGAGGAAAATTGGGCAGATTGGCTGGTGCCAGCATATTCAGCAAGCTGGACGCTAATATGGGGTTTTGGCAGATACCTCTGACGGAAAGCCAAATACACCATGATCGTGGCTTAAGAGTTGGGAGTTCGCCTTGTAATCGGAAGGTTGCCGGTTCGAGCCCCGGCTTGGACAGTCTCGGTCGTTGTGTCCTTGGGCATGACACTTCACCCGTTGCCTACTGGTGGTGGTCAGAGGGCCCGGTGGCGCCAGTGTCCGGCAGCCTCGCCTCTGTCAGTGCGCCCCAGGGTGGCTGTGGCTACAATGTAGCTTGCCATCACCAGTGTGTGAATGTGTGTGTGAATGGGTGGATGACTGAATATGTAAAGCGCTTTGGGGGTCCTTAGGGACTAGTAAAGCGCTATACAAATACAGGCCATTTACCATTTACCACTTTCATCACACCGTTTGGGCGTTATTACTTCAAGAGACTGCCCTTCGGGATTGCTTCAGCACCGGAGCATTTCCAGAACAGGATGGTCACAGATGGTATGGAAGGGGTGGTTTGCCACATGCTGGTCTGGGGCAGAACGCAGGAGGAGCATGACTCTCGCCTACACGCTGTGCTGGGCAGGATACAAAAAGCTGGCATCACCCTAAACATTGACAAGTGCGGCATCGCGAAACAGCAGGTGACGTTTTTAGGGCATGTTCTCTCAGCCAGCGGTATCAGCCCTGACCCAAGCAAGACCCAGGCTGTGAGGGAGATGAATGAGCCACAAAGTGTGAGTGAGTTAAGGAGCTTTCTGGGAATGGTTAACCAGCTTGGGAAGTTTATCCCACAGCTCGCAGAGAGGGACAAACCTCTAAGAGACTTACTGTCTAAGAAAAACTGCTGGAGATGGGACATTGACCAGGCTAGAGCATTTAAGAACCTGAAAGATGCGCTCGCATCACCGCCAGTGTTGGCCATGTATGACCCAAGCCGTGACTGCAAGGTGTCAGCGGACGCATCATCGTATGGCTTAGGGGGTGTGTTGCTTCAAAGATGGGATGAGGATTGGAGACCCATTGCCTACGCGTCACGCTCCCTCACTGCAACAGAACAGAGATACGCTCAGGTTGAAAAGGAGGCTTTAGGTCTGACCTGGGCTTGTGAGCGGTTCCGCAACTTTCTTATTGGCAAACACTTTCAAATGGAGACAGACCATAAGCCGCTGCTAAGTCTGCTGGGGGCACAAACTCTGGATGCGCTCCCTCCCAGAATTCAACGCTTTAGGATGCGCCTCATGCGATATTCCTACTCGATTTCGCATGTACCAGGCAAACACCTGTGGACAGCTGACACGCTCTCACGATCTCCAGTGAAAGCAAAAGAAACACTTCAAGACAAGGGGTTGTTGGAGAGCACAAATATTTACGTGGACATGTTGATGGACAATCTGCCAGCTAGCAACAATTTCTTGGAGCAGCTGAGAGAAGAGCTGAAGAGGGACAGCGTATGTGCTCGCGTGATGCAGCTGTGTGAGGAAGGATGGCCCACACATTTCAACAGCGAACCAGCGCTAAGACTGTACTGGGCAGAACGGGCGTTCCTCACTGTACATGATGGTCTGCTAATCAAAGGGGACAGGTTGGTTATACCTGCAACTATGAGAAATGATGTGCTCACCAGACTACATGAAGGTCACCAGGGAGTGGTTAAGTGCAGACAGCGAGCACGACAGTCGGTTTGGTGGCCAGGGCTACGCCAGCAGATAAATGAGCTTGTCCTTAACTGTCGGACATGTTGCCAAGTGAGAGAAAACCACACAGAACCGCTGATGCCATCACACTATCCGGGGCAGCCGTGGCAAAAGCTAGGAGCTGATCTGTTTATGCTGAGAGGGAAAACCTACAGTACCTTCTTGTTGTGGATTATGCCTCAAGATTTGTTGAGATTGCCCCTCTCACACCTTCAAGGTCAGAGGATGTGATCCATCATCTCAAAGGGATTTTTGCACGTCATGGGATCCCCGAGCAGCTGGTAACAGATAATGGGCCACAGTTTTCGGGGGCAGCTTTTGAGACATTTGCAAAAGTGTATGGCTTCCGTCACATCACAAGCAGCCCGAAATATCCCCAAAGCAATGGCGAAGCCGAACGAGCAGTTAAGACTGTCAAGAATCTATTGCGGAAAGCTGTTGATCCACACTTGGCTCTGCTTGCTTACAGAGCCAACCCACTGCAGAATGGTTATAGTCCAGCCCAACTCTTGATGGGGAGACGGCTTCGCACCACGGTGCCAATACTGCCATCTCTGCTTGACCCCGCACTTCCTGATAGTGTGGTTGTCACCCGGAGGGAAAAGGAGAGGAGGACTAGAGAGGCACAGTCATATAACCTTCGTCGTCGTGCACGCAGCCTTGATAGGCTTACTCCAGGCCAAGAAGTGTAGATAACAGACCAGAGAGCCAGCGGCACCGTTATTGGCAGCCACTCCACACCACGATCATATCTCGTGGAGGGACCTCGTGGGACAATTAGGCGGAATCGTCGGCATCTTGTTCCCATGAAATACTCTCCAGACCAAACTGAGAGCAATAATGGGGAGCCAGAATCTGCAGAAGCCGGGGAGCAGTGCTCCACGGACATGCCAGAGCCAGTTTCTCCAGAGCTTCCATCTACACCCAGAACCAGATCCGGAAGAGTGGTTGTGAGACCAACCAGATTGGACTTGTGACGGATCAGATGGAAAGGACAGTTTTACACAAGAATACCCCTCTTTCGTAGTATTGTTTGCACAGTAAGGGTAAAAGTGTAAAAGCTAAAAGGTTGTCATTTTCAAATATGCATGTTCAGAAGTTGGGAAAGGCAGGGGGTGTGACGAGTTAGCATGTAAGAATTTGTGTTACTTAACGGGTTAATTGGAGTTAAGATTTTCGTTATATAGTATTCCTTACAGGTAAGCGCAGGACCAGACCTTCCAGCCACAAAGGCAGAATAACCCTCTAAGGTCTGGTGAGTCAATGGTAGTCTACCCATTGATTCTAGAAAGGGTAGATGTGGTGTAACTGCATTGTACAGTAGATGTTAATGCAGCCAGTCAGTGTAGTTAGGCTGATGGCAGCTAGAGGGCGAGACCGGTGTGCTTTTGTATAGAATGTTATGTTATGTGGGGGCAGAGCAAGAACAAGAAAATAAAGTGTGGTTATGAATCGTACAGTGGACCCGGGTATAATTGAATAACACGACAGGGGGCAAGGTTTAATAAGAATATTTTCTTCTTCCTGCTCCTTTTCACACATGGTTGCAGTGCTTTACTGATAGAAAGTGTGGTTGGTTGGTCTGAAAGAACTAACTGTGGAAACTGTTGTACCAAGTGTGAAATAAATAAATAAATGAAATGAATGAATGAACAATGTCTCAATCCAGTCAATACTGCAGAGCCTCTAGTTGCAAATAGTGCTAATGCAAAATGGACCCATTGATTACCCAGTGTTTTATCTCATCAGTTCCAAGAATATTCCCTCTAATGGTTTAAAAGTTATTAAGGTGTTTTCTTGCAAATTTTAGATGAGCTCCATTAATAGTGTTTTTCACTTTACCAATCTTCCATGGATTCCATTTAACCCAGTGTCTTTCAGAGAATGGAGTCATAAAAACTAGGCTTTAGTGTTTGGAATTTAATGTCATTGTCAGGTTGGGTTAGGAGGACCCAAGAATGCAGTCAGGGAAGCAGCAGGAGGTCAAATTCAAGGCGTGCCCTTTAATGAGGCTGAACAGGCAAGAGACGAACATAACATGGGATGGGAACACAGATGGAGCACACTAGACAAGGCAGAAGAAGCAGAGCTGAACAGAAAGCACACAGGACAAGAGAATAAAACAGGAAACACAATCACTGAGATGCAGACTGACTACATACAGGGAATAGAGTGATGGGATGAAAAAGTGTGAGACAGCAAGGGACAAGTGACGGCGAGAGAGCGACACAGAAACATCACTGGGGAAACGGCCAACTAAACCTCAAGACAACTAGGAAACATAAGTCACACAGAGAACATAACAATAATGATTAAACAAGCCACAAAATCCATAAACACAAAACACTGGGTCAACAACGCAGGCATCTTAACAGTAATCTAAAAAGTAAATACAAAATTGTTCTAGTTATTTCGGATTCTAGTTATTTCACAACTTGATCCTGCATGCTAGCAAGATTTTTACAAAGCTTTGAATTGTGGCTGTTCAAAACACTTTAAAATACTGCTGTAAAAATTTAAGAATAACATATATTACAAATTACCTCAGTAATAAACCACTTTCTTTCTTTCGTTAGATGAAACTACATTAAGATAAAGTGTCATGTGTAGATGTATATACACTATCTCTATAGATATAGTTACATTTTTTTTCAAACTATAAGGCACACTTAAAATCCTGTGCTTGTCTGTGAAGGTTCTCAGTCATATCCAGGTCATCGTAATCTAAGGAGCTCGGAAAGAAAAGCGTCTGGACTTCTTTAAGTTGCTTGAAGGCGTTTTACCTCTCATCCAAGAAGCTTCTTCAGTTCTGAACTGAAGAAGCTTCTCGGATGCGACGTTCTACCTCTTCTTCAGTTCAGTTCAATTCAATTCAATTTTATTTATATAGCGCCAAATCACAACAAAAGTCGCCTCAAGGCACTTCATAGATACAGAGAAAAACCCAACAATCATATGACCCCCTATGAGCAAGCACTTTGGCGACAGTGGGAAGGAAAAACTCCCTTTTAACAGGAAGAAACCTCTGGCAGAACCAGGCTCAGGGAGGGGCGGCCATCTGCTGCGACCGGTTGGGGTGAGAGAAGGAAGACAGGATAAAAGACATGCTGTGGAAGAGAGACAGAGGTTAATAACAGATATGATTCAATGCAGAGAGGTCTATTAAGACATAGTGAGTGAGAAAGGTGACTGGAAAGGAAAAACTCAATGCATCATGGGAATCCCCCGGCAGCCTAAGTCTATTGCAGCATAACTAAGGGAGGATTCAGGGTCACCTGGTCCAACCCTAACTATATGCTTTAACAAAAAGGAAAGTTTTAAGCCTAATCTTAAAAGTAGAGATAGTGTCTATCTCCCGAATCTGAACTGGAAGCTGGTTCCACAGAAGAGGGGCCTGAAAACTGAAGGCGCTGCCTCCCATTCTACTTTTAAATACTCTAGGAACAACAAGTAAGCCTGCAGTGTGAGAGCGAAGTGCTCTAATAGGGTGATATGGTACTACAAGGTTATTAAGATAAGATGGGGCCTGATTATTTAAGACCTTGTATGTGAGGAGCAGGATTTTGAATTCAATTCTGGATTTAACAGGAAGCCAGTGAAGGGAAGCCAAAACAGGAGAAATATGCTCTCTCTTTCTAGTCCCTGTCAGGACTCTTGCTGCAGCATTTTGGATTAGCTGAAGGCTTTTCAGTGAGTTTTTTGGACATCCTGATAATAATGAATTACAGTAGTCCAGCCTGGAAGTAATAAATGCATGAACTAGTTTTTCAGCGTCACTCTGAGACAGGATATTTCTAATTTTAGAGATGTTGCGCAAATGGAAGAACGCAGTCTTACATATTTGTTTAATATGTGCGTTGAAGGACATATCCTGGTCAAAAATGAGTCCAAGGTTCCTCACAGCGTTACTGGAGATGTGGTAATGCCATCCAGAGTAAGAATCTGGTTAGATACCATATTTCTAAGCTTTTCAGGGCCGAGTACAATAACCTCAGTTTTATCTGAATTAAGAAGCAAAAAGTTAGCGGCCATCCAGGTCTTTATGTCTTTAAGACATTCCTGCAGTTTAACTCATTGGTGTGTGTTATCTGCCTTCATGGATAGATAGAGCTGGGTGCCATCTGCATAGCAGTGAAAATGTATGCTATGTCTTCTAATGATGCTGCCTAAGGGAAGCATGTATAATGTAAACAGAATTGGGCCCAGCACTGAACCCTGTGGAACTCCATAATTAACCTCAGTGTGTGAGTCTATTAGATAGATATGATACAAACCACTGCAGTGCAGTACCTGTAATACCTACAGCATGTTCTAATCGCTCTAATAGGATATTATGGTCAACAGTATCGAACGCTGCACTAAGGTCTAGCAGGACAAGCACAGAGATGAGTTCACTGTCAGAGGCCATAAGAAGATCATTTGTAACCTTCACTAAAGCTGCTTCTGTCCTGTGATGAACTCTGAAACCTGACTGAAACTCTTCAAATAAACCATTCCTCTGCAGATGATCTGTTAGCTGTTTGACAACTACTCTTTCAAGGATTTTTGATATGAAAGGAAGGTTGGAGATTGGCCTACAATTAGCTAAGACTGCTGGGTCTAGAGATGCTTTTGAGTAAAGGTTTAACTACAGCCAGCTTGAAGGCCTGTGGTACATAGCCGATTATTAGAGATAGGTTGATCATATTTAAGATCGAAGAATTAGTTAATGGCAGGACTTCTTTGAGCAGTTTTGTAGGAATGGGGTCTAAAAGACACGTTGATGGTTTGGAGGAAGTAATTATTGAAGTTAACTCAGAAAGATCAATTGGAGAAAAAGAGTCTAACTTAACATCAATGGTACTAAGAGAAGCTGTAGATAATATTGCATCTGTGGGATGATTATTGGTAATTTTTCCTCTAATGATAAAAATTTTATTTGTGAAGAAGTTCATGAAGTCATTACTAGTTAACGTTAAAGGGATGGTTGGCTCAAAAGAGCTCTGACTTTTTGTCAGCCTGGCTACAGTGCTGAAGAGAAACCTGGGGTTGTTCTTATTATCTTCAATCAGTGATGAATAGTAAGATGTTCTGGCTTTGCGGAGCGCTTTCTTATAAAGCAGCAAACTATTTCTCCAAGCTAAATGATGATCCTCTAAATTTGTGACACGCCATTTCCTCTCCAGATTACGAGTCATCTGCTTTAGGGTACGTGTTTGAGAATTATACCACGGAGTCAGGTACTTCTGATTTGAGACCTTAGTTTTCACAGGAGCTACAGTATCCAGAGTCGTACGCAGTGAGGAGGTAAAATTATTAACAAGATAATCGACCTCTGTTGGAGTAGCGTTCAGATAGCTGCTCTGCTCTATGTTGGTACAGGGCATTGAAGATGATAACAGTGGGTGGATTATATTCTTGAACTTAGTTAAAGCGCTTTCAGAAAGACATCTACTGTGATAAAGTCTACTCTCCACCGCTGTGTAATCAATTATTGTAAATGTAAATGTTATCAGGAAATGATCAGACAGGAGAGGGTTTTCAGGAAACACTGTTAAATGTTCAGTTTCTATGCCATATGTTGAAACAAGATCTAGAGTGTGATTAAAGTGGTGGGTGGGTTCTTTTACATTTTGAGAGAAGCCAATTGAGTCTAATAACAGATTAAATGCCATGTTGAGGCTGTCATTTTTAGCATCTACATGGATGTTAAAATCACCCACAATAATTATTTTATCTGAGCTCAGAACTAAATTAGATATAAAGTCTGAGAAATCAGACAGAAACTCTGTGTAAGGCCCAGGTGGACGATAGATGATAACAAGTAAGACTGGTTTCTGAGTTTCACAGCTGGGGTGGACAATGTTAAGCATCAGGCTCTCAAATGAATTAAAAGTCTGTCATGGTCTTTCATTAATTAATAGGCTGGTGTGAAAAATTGCTGCCACACCGCCCCCTCGGCCTGTGCTTCGAGATTTCTGGTAGTTAGAATGACTCGGGGGTGTTGATTCATTTAAACTAACATAATCATCCTGCTTCAACCAGGTTTCTGTAAGGCAGAGTAAATCAATTTGTTGATCAATTATTAAGTCATGTACTAACAGAGACTTGGAGGAGAGAGACCTAATATTTAATAATCCACATTTCACTGTTTTACTCTTTGGTTCAGATGTGGATACTGTATTGTTCTTTCTTTGTAATTGTTTATGTTTAAGTTGTTTGTTACTGGTTTTTAGTTTGTTTTTTGTCTTTTTGGAAGCTGACACAGTCTCTATGGAGATGGGGTTTTTTTTTGGGGGGGGGGGGGGGGGGGGTAGCAGGAGGAGAGAAGCTGCAGAGAGGCGTGTAAGACTTCAACTCTGCTTCCTGGTCCCAACTCTGGATAGTCATATTTTGGGGGGTTTAATAAATTTGTCCATATTTCTAGAAATGAGAGCTGCTCCATCCAAAGTGGGATGGATGCCGTCGCTCCTAACAAGACCAGGTTTCCTCCAGAAGGTTTGCCAATTATCTATGAAGCCCACATCGTTTCTGGGACACCACTCAGACAGCCAGCAATTTAAGGAGAACATGCGGCTAAACATGTCGCTCCTGGTCTGATTGGGGAGGGGACCAGAGAAAACTACAGAGTCCGACATTGTTTCGGCAAAGTTGCACACCGATTCAATATTGATTTTAGTGACCTGCGATTGGCGTAACCAGGTGTCATTACTGCCGACGTGAATTATGATTTTACTGAATTTACGTTTACCCTTAGCCAGCAGTTTTAAATTTCCTTCAATGTCGCCTGCTCTGGCCCCTGGAAGACAATTGACTATGGTTGCCGGTGTCTCTAGCTTCACATGTCTGAGAACAGAATCACCAATTACCAGAGTTTGACCCCCGGCGGGTGTGTCGCCGAGTGGGGAAAAACGGTTAGACACATGAACGGGTTTGTGGTGTACCTGGGGCTTCTGTTTAGGACTATGCTTCCTCCTCACCATCACCCAGCCGCCCTCTTTCCCCATCTGCTTGGGGTCTGTCGGGGAACAGCTAGCGGGGCCTACGCTATCTTCGGCTGCACCAGCTACAGGGGCCTGGCTAGCTACGGGTGAATGAAGGGTGCGAAGCCGAGTCTCCAATTCAGTATTCCTGGCCTCCAGAGCTGCAAATATGCTACATTTCTTACAGATATCATTACTGCTAAAGGAGGCCGAGGAGTAATAATAATAATAATAATGGATTGGATTTATATAGCGCTTTTCAAGGCACCCAAAGCGCTTTACAATACCACTATTCATTCACTCTCGCATTCACACACTGGTGGAGGCAAGCTACGGTTGTAGCCACAGCTGCCCTGGGGCAGACTGACAGAAGCGAGGCTGCCATATCGCGCCATCGGCCCCTCTGGCCAACACCAGTAGGCAAGTAGGGTAAAGTGTCTTGCCCAAGGACACAATGACCAGGACAGAGAGCCCAGGGATCGAACCGGCGACCTTCCGGTTACAGATGCGATTCCCAACCCCCTGAGCCACGGTCGCCCTAAACTAAACAGTAACTAAACATCTGACACAATGAGCAAGAAAGTGCAGGAGGGACAGGTGAAGTAGCCATGGTGCTAACGAGTCGGCTACGAGCTAAGCTAAGCTAGCGAAACAGTACAGAGACAGTGAGTGAATACTTTGGCTATAAATTAGGTAGTGAGTACACAGAAAGTGTGCTTCGGATGAAGCACGTGAAGATTATACTATGAAAAAAGAATGTATTTAAAAGTTGTTAATTTAAATTGCTAAGCAAATAAGCTACTCAGAAACACCACTGTGTTTGAGCAGGAACAGGAAGTGATACTCTACCGCAGAGCGAGCGAACACCAAGTGACAGCGCCACCAAGAGTTCTGTCAGATAAAGGTTGTTGCTGTATATCCTAGTGGTGTGGATGAGTGAATCGATGTCTTGTTCACTCCTGGCGTACAGGTTGATGCCATTTATGTAGAGGAGGTGGTTGACGATTCCATTCCATGGTCGGTACCCGTAGCCAGTCTTGTCAGTGATCACACTGGCCTTCAGGCCTATGCAGAAGAGTAGTGGAGACATGGTATCTCCTTGGTAGATCCCACTCTTGAAGGTTGACTTGTGCCACCAGTGTTGTTCTCTGCATCCTCATCAAATTCCTGATCAATTCTCTTCGGGTCCTGTTGATCTTGAATAGGTCTAGGGATTCCAGGATCCATGTGTGGGGCATTGAGTCATAGGCTTTCTAATAATCAATCTAGGCAGTCCAAAGGTTGGTTAACCTGTTCTTCTAGCCTCCGCTGACTGCTCAGTCTGCCAGTAACTAGTGTTTTCCACCTCTGGTATTCTTGACAATCCTTTTCTGTGCCCTGCTCATATATTGACCCATGTGCCTGTTCATCCTAGCCACTCCTGACAGGAGCTTCCATGTGGTACTGAGGCAAGTTATTGTAGTTGGTTTGGACCTGTGCCTTCTGTTGGTCCTTGGGGATCAGGACTGCCCGGCCTTCAGTAAAGCAATCTCAAGCAACTGTTCTGTCTGCCAGTAGCTGGTGTTTTGCCTCTCTGGTATTCCTGCCAATTCATTTATGTGCTCTGCTGATGTATTGAGCCATGTGCCTGTTCATCTTAGCCACGTGGTGCTGAGGAAGGTGGGCCAGTACTGGCCAATAACCAAGTACAAGTACAAGTAGGACTGGGGAAGAAGGGACTTCACCAGTCCCTCCCCGATCAAGACTGTCTGGCTTTCAGCCTTTCCGGGTGTCTCTCGTTAAATAGCAGCTGGTTCTTTTGTGTTGCCAGATGCTCATGAAGTACAGTCAGCTTTTTTAGCCAGTAGGCGTGAATCATGTCAGCGCCTGGTGCTGTCCAACTCTTCATGCTGGAGAACCTTTCTTGGATGCCTTCCACTGTGATAGTTACAGGCCCCTGTTGAGAGAGGCTGCTGTGGTCTGCTGTTAGCACCATTAGCCACTGAGCATAGCTGTTATGTGTTGTGTTCTTCTCCCAGATGCTCTTCCAGTATTGTTCCATCTCCAGCCTTGATGGGGTTGCTGTTCTCATGTTGTTCCCCTGCCACTGAGAGCACACCTTGAATGATTCAGTAGAGTACAGCTGGTTTATTCTCCTGCCTTCTATCTCTCATGTATAACTATTCAAGCAGCTAGCCAAGGTTGTGAGTCTTTGCTTAGCAGCTTCCAAGGTATGAACAACTTGCTGTACTTCTTAGGCACCCCTTTCTTTATTGCACCTTTCTGTAGCTCCAGTAGTTGGCTAACTTTGCTCCATGCTAACTTGATCTTAGCCTCGACTCTCCTTCTCTATGGAGGGCACTACTCCTTGGGGCTATTCATTTTGTACCCAAGCATCTCTGTGATTACTGCTGCCATAGTTTAGATCTTTTTTTTTCTGTAATGGTCGCAGTAGGGATTGTCCATAATGCTACTTTCACTTCTTCTAGTAGACCTTCAGAAGGTACTTCACTTAATCTTGGTAATTGGCCATGGAGAGTCCCAGTCTCCAACTTCGCCATGATCCTATCTTTCAGGTCAGCTGCTCTCGCACTCAATGCTCCTTCTGTCTCGGTGGGAGTGATGATATCTCCCCCTTGCCCTGACATCCTGGCTCCCCCTTGCTGTAGCATTTGTGTTGCACTTATTGATCTCCAGTTGTGATAGTAATTCCTGCTTCTGAATGTTGGAACACTGAGCTACTAGTTGTTTGGCCTTCAGTGTAGATGTTGGCTATCAAAGATCCAAACATCCCACATCCAACTTCATTTAACCTCTTCCACTGGGGTTACTTGCATAATGGCATTCCAATATTGCCCTGTCCTTATCTCTTGGTCATTTATGCCTTCTTGTTCCAGTAATCCACTTCTCATCAGTGTGTTCTGGTTCCTCAACTCCTGACGTACACCTTCTTGGGCGATGTCGAGGACTTCATTTATCTCTTCCTCACTCATATCTGAGCTAGGCTTGGATAGCGTGTAGTTTTACAACTATGCTATCCTGCTGAATAAGTGTGTGGGTGTGTATCGTATATATGCTTGCTCGATGTCTCTCTCTCTTTAAAAAATAAAAACAAGAGTGACAACAGTCACGAAAAGACAGTCAAAACAACAGTGGCACTAAAAAAAGTGTTTCTAAAACATACACCATAGCACGTTTCATGACCATCTTGCAAACATTACCTTTCAGTTTTGCTGCTACTTTTCTGTCACACCCCTAGCACCGGTCCCCACCCATGCTACCCTGCATTGTGTTCTTCATCTCTCTTGTGCAGTGTCTGATGTATTGATTGACTGACCTCAGATATTTAAACCAATCTACTGTTCACTATCTGTACTCCTTGCATTTTCACTTTTTCGCCCGTCTCCCTCTCATTCACACATGTGTATTTTGTTTTATCTCTACTGATTGCCATTCCTCTTCTCTCCAGCACATACCTCCACCTTTCCAGACTCTCTTCCACCTGATCCACCTGTTCCCTCTCATCTGAAAACACCATAGTCCACAGAGATTCCTGCCTGTCCATCAAATTTGCAAACAAGAAGAATCCCAGAGGAGGCACTTTGAACCCATCTGTCACTCTTACTGCATACCTCACCACTATCTCGTTGCGTTCATACATGTCCTGCACCATCATGAAACCATACGGTTCGCTGATCATAATCTGTCTTTTCAACCTAGCTTCAGCATCTTTTTCCCATAGCGTCATGGTATAGCTCTTCAACTTTATTCCCCTGTAGTCAGTACAGTTCTGCACATTAACGTTTTTCTTGAAAATCAGTACCAGCACACTTCTTCTCCATTCCTCAGGCAACCTCTCAATATCCAGGATTGTGTTAAACAGTCTGATGAAAATGTCCACTGCCCTCTCTCCTAGACATCTCCATACCTACACAGGTATGTCGTCTGGACCAGCCGCCTTTCCACCCTTCATCTTCTTTACAGCTGCCCTGTCATTCCCTGTCCTCCACCCATCCTCCTCTCTCATTTACTTTATTCATTAACTCCTTAAAGTACTTCTTCCATCTTCTGAGCACACTCTCTTCACTTGTTTCCTTTTCCGTCCTTAATACCCCTAACCTGCTGCACATGCTTTCAACTTTGATTTCGTTGCCTAGCCAAGTCCTTTTCTCCTTGTTCAGTGTCCAGCATCACATAAACAAGCCTTTTCATTTGCCTTTTCCATCTCTCTAAGCCATTACTTGTTTTAAACATTTACAGCCTGCAGTACAGTATTATATACTAGCATGTAGCAGCTGCTGAAATACATTGTCCAATGTCACCTCCACAAATGTATCTTGCCTGTAGACAATAGCAGGGCTCTCCAAATGATTACAGCTACTCTATCCATTCTCTGGAATTCAGTCTCACTTTGAAGTGCCTGACCTTTTTAGGGTGCCTCATGTGATGATTTAAGCAGCGCCCTTGTCTCTACCTGAAAACCTCCTCATTTCCATGATTAACTCTGGGAGCTTTGCTTCCTGCTGCTCATAAAATATACAATGGCCATTATGCTGCTGACCTTCCAGATTCTCAGCCTAATATATTTAGGATAAAAAATTAATATGTGGTTGCAAATCATTATCAATGATGTCTCCCAGCTGCTTCCTGTCACTGATGTGGAGTGGGAAAAAAATGGAAGAGGCGCAATGGAAATGATATAAAAAGTAAGATGTCAGAAATAAAGAGAAAGAAAAAAGTAGAAAAGGAGGAAAGTGGATGAAGCAAAATGGAATAAAAAGGGGCTGAACTGCCACCCTAAAGCCTAATCACTAAACCTTGTTAGGTTTAATGGAAGCCGCAGCTTTACTGCTTGAGTAAGTGAGCTCATGGGAGCCTGGAATCTTATAGGAAGGTGGAATAAGAAATACTTGTATGAAAGCACACATTATAAGAAACCCCCACCCACACCCACACTTTCAGTTTGAATTTAATAGTTACCACCATTTGAGATTGCGCATTTATTAATCACTCCCTGCAAAGGAAAGTTTGCAAATATGAAAATTGTAAATAGTACACAGGGAGCATCTAAAAGTAGCTTCTTTTTCTTTTTTTTCAAGTAAATCAAAATGAGATCAGATCAGTCATATTTACACACATAAATTTCATGTGGTGAATATTTAAAATTAAAAAGAAGAAATTATTAAATAAATATTGGGTTAGTTTTTTAAGTTCACAAGCTGCTCTGCCTGTCTGTTACTATGAAATTACAGCTTATATTGCATTTTATTTATTTATTTATTATTCTTTTTTTTTTATTTAATAAGGAACATAAGATAAAAACAACCTATGAAAACACAAATAAACCGAAATAAACAAGCAATCGAAAATAAACAAACGGGTGTACCATCTAGTCATTTAAACATATATACACATATATATATACATACATATACATATACATACATATATATACACACACACATATACATACCTACATGCATACATATACGCCTATACATACTTACATACATACGGACATACACATATATACACATAGCAGTTCAAAAATATGGCATACAAAATTACAGAGATTCAAACAAAATCGGGTCTCCTTGACGAAATATAATGTTTCCATTTATCCCAAATCTCAATGAATATGTCATATTGAAATCTGTTAAAGAAGGAAATTCTTTCCATTGTAAACAATCCATAAACAGTCTCATGCCAGTCATTAAGTGATGGAATTTTCACACTTAGCCATTTCTTAGTAATAGTCTTTCGGGCAGCCAGACTCAGAATACCATATAACAGCTTGGACATTTTATCTACATTCACTGAATATAAATATCCAGACAAAAGTTCATCCCAATTAAAGGGGAGTTGCATACTAAAAATGGTCTGTAACTCAGAGTGAATCGATACCCAAAAAGTGTTGATCAATGGGCAAGACCAAAACAAGTGGAAGTGTTTTATTCCTTGAGCCCCACAGTTTCTCCAACAGCTAGAGTGATTAGAATAGTGTTTACTTTGTGCAGGTGTAATAAAAAAAAAACCTGCAGAGACTCTTCCAACCAAAACATCTCCATATATTAGAACTAGAAATTTTCCACTGAAAGACACACTGCTGATACCAGATATCATTTGAAATTGCTATATTTGTTTCCTTTTCCCATTTTTGTTTAATGTAGATAGTGTTCAACTTCTTAACCTCTTGTAAACCCTTGTACAATCTAGAAATCACCTTCAGGCCAGGATCTGCATGGTAAGCCTTTTATTCTACTGTATATAGTATATTATTTTATTCTATTCTGTACAGCTGTGTACTGTATTTATTCTTATTGTATTCTAATTTTTGCGTCATAACTTTTGCACTGTCCACTTCCTGCTGTGACAAAACAAATTTCCCACGTGTGGGACTAATAAAGGTTATCTTATCTTATCTTATCTTATATATTCAAAACGGGTTAAGAGAAAAGATCTGTTCTCTTAGGTATAAAGTTATGTAGATGATGCCTGATTTGAAGAAACCTGAAAAAATCCATATTGCTTAACTGTTATTGATCTTTTACTGATTGGAAGTCCCTAAGAGTTCCCTTATCATAAAACATACAATATGCCATTAAGCCTTGTCCTGCCCATTTTTTATATCTTGCGTCTAACTTATTGGGTAAAAAAATCAAGATCATAAGCGCACCATCTTAAGATAGTGGCCTCTTCATTCCAATCATTCTTATTAAGAAATTGTAACCAGAGTTTTAAAGGCAAGTTAATCCATTGGTTTCCTTGATTAATTTGTTTTTAATAAGTGTCACGTCCCCTAAGCTTGCCTGAATCAGAAAATCTCTTGAGACAACTGTTTCTATTTCTTTCCATCTTGCTTGGTAGTCTACATTGCACCAACATGC
The DNA here is from genome assembly GCF_057381845.1 of Rhamphochromis longiceps. Classification (NCBI taxonomy): domain Eukaryota; kingdom Metazoa; phylum Chordata; class Actinopteri; order Cichliformes; family Cichlidae; genus Rhamphochromis; species Rhamphochromis longiceps. The sequence continues at coordinate 4,524,045 of NC_140570.1, read as the reverse complement.
TAGGATCCTCAGTTGAGCTGAAATATACACTCAACAAAAATATAAACGCAACACCTTTGTTACTGCTCCCATTCCCCATGGGATGGACGTAGAGACCTAAAATTCATTCCAGATACACAATATAACCATCCCTCCCAAACAGTGGTCACAAATCAGTCCAAATGTGTGGTAGTGGGCACATCTGCTATATTGAGATAATCCATCCCACCTCACAGGTGTGCCACATCAGGATGCTGATCTGACATCATGAGTAGTGCACAGGTGTACCTCAGACTGCCCACAACAAAAGGCCACCCTGGAATGTGCAGTTTTGTCTCACAGCAAAATGCCACAGATGCCACAAGCAATGAGGGAGCGTGCAATTGGCATGCTGACAGCAGGAATGTCAACCAGATCTGTCGCCCGTGCATTGAATGTTCATTTCTCAACCATAAGCCGTCTCCACAGGCGTTTCAGAGAATATGGCAGCACATCCAACCGGCCTCACAACCGCAGACCTCGTGTAACCACACCAGCCCAGGACCTCCACATCCAGCAGGTTCACCTCCAAGATCGTCTGAGACCAGCCACCCAGACAGCTGCTGGAACAATTGGTTTGCACAACCAAACAATTTCTGCACAAACTGTCAGAAACCGTCTCAGGGACGCTCAACTGCATGCCCGTCGTCCTCATCGGGGTCTTGACCTGACTCCAGCTCGTCGCCGTAACAGACTTGTGTGGGCAAATGCTCACAATCGATGGCGTCTGGCACGTTGGAGAGGTGTGCGCTTCACGGATGAATCATGGTTCACATTGTTCAGGGCAGATGGCAGCTGAGAATGTCCCAGTTCTTGCATGGCCAGCATACTCACCGGACATGTCACCCATTGAGCATGTTCGGGATGTGCTTGACCGGCGTATACGACAGCGTGTACCAGTTCCCACGAATATCCAACAACCTCGCACAGCCATTGAAGTGGAGTGGACCAACATTCCACAGGCCACAATTGACAATCTGATAGATTCCATGCGACGATGTGTTGCACTGCATGAGGCAAATGGTGGTCACACCAGATACTGACCGGTTCTGGGTCCCCAGACCCCCAATAGCGCAAAAAACTGCACATTCCAGGGTGGCCTTTTGTTGTGGGCAGTCTGAGGTACACCTGTGCACTACTCATGATGTCAGATCAGCATCCTGATGTGGCACACCTGTGAGGTGGGATGGATTATCTCAATATAGCAGATGTGCCCACTACCACACATTTGGACTGATTTGTGACCACTGTTTGGGAGGGATGGTTATATTGTGTATCTGGAATGAATTTTAGGTCTCTACGTCCATCCCATGGGGAATGGGAGCAGTAACAAAGGTGTTGCGTTTATATTTTTGTTGAGTGTAGTAATCTTTCAAACATGGGAACCCCAACCCCCCTTTATCTTTAGCCAACTGGATAGTTTGGTACTTAATCCGTGGTCTTTTCCCCTGCCATATGAACCTAGAGATTATTTTATTTTTCAGTTATTTCAACTGGGAGTGTTAGGAACGGATAAAGCATCCTAGGCAAAATATTCATTTTGACTGTATCAATACGTGACTCAAAATTTAAAATTGGAATTAAGTTCCATCTTTTAATATCCTCATTTATTTTATAACACAAAGCTTTAAAATTTACATGATATATTTTAGAGAGACCTTTAATGATATTTACTCCAAGTTACTCCAACTCCCAATTCAAGTTAACTTTAGACTTAATTTCCTGATTTGGCTTATAATTAAAAGTTAAAATCTGAGTCTTCGATATATTTAGTTTATAACCTGATAGTGAGCTAAATGGTAAATGGCCTGTATTTATATAGCGCTTTACTAGTCCCTAAGGACCCCAAAGCGCTTTACATATCCAGTCATCCACCCATTCACACACTGGTGATGGCAAGCTACATTGTAGCCACAGCCACCCTGGGGCGCACTGACAGAGGCAAGGCTGCCGGACACTGGCGCCACCTCTGACCACCACCAGTAGGCAACAGGTGAAGTGTCATGCCCAAGGACACTACGACCGAGACTGTCCAAGCCGGGGTTCGAACCGGCAACCTTCCGATTACAAGGCGAACGCCCAACTCTTGAGCCGCGGTCACCCGTCTCAAGAAGTAATAACAGCTTGGGGTAAGTAATATTTGGATTTGTCAAGTAAATCAAAATATCACCAGCAAACAAGGAAATCTTATGTTCTCAACCCATGATCTTGACTCCAGTAATATTAATGTTTTGTATAACACTTTGACTCAGGGCCTCTATGAAAAGGGCAAAGAGTGAAGGACTAAGTAGGCAACCCTGGCGTTTCCCTCTCTGTAGATTGAAAACATTAGAAAGCGCCTATTGACTTTGATTTTTGCCCTTGGTGATTTATATAATGCTTGAATGACATGATAAACAATTGATGAAATCCAAACTTACCCATAACTTTGTATAGAAATTCCCAATTAACCCTATCGGAAGCCTTTTCAGCATCTAAGCTCATAAAGACCATCTGAGTTTTATTTTTAACTACATAATCAATAACATGTAATGTTCAGCGAACATTATCTTGCGTTTGTCTCTGCTTAATAAAACCAGTCTGATCCAAGCTAATTATCTGAACAAGAATATTTTCAATTCTTTTGGCAAGGATGTATGTAAATATCTTATAGTCTTGGTTAAGAACACTAATAGGGCGGTAATTTCCACAGTCAAGCCTGTCCTTTCCTTCTTTAGCTATTAAGGAAATAGAAGCCTCATTCCAAGATGGGGGAATTGAATGTTGTTTTCATCAAGGGGATCAATAACTCTTTCATTTGCTTATACCAATCTGATGGAAATCCATCTGGGCCTGGAGATTTATTGGGTTTTAATTTTGAAATAGCTTTTTTAATTTCAATTTCGGATATGTCCTTGATTAAGGTTATATTTTGGTTTTCAGTCAGCTTTGGTAAGCAAAGTGAGTCCAGGAAGGATATCATACCTTTATCATCCACTCTAGGTTGTGTGTATAGATCTTTGTAGAATTTTAGAAAAGCTAGCTGAATGTCTTCCAATTTGTACACGATGTTATTTGTTTGAGGATCCTTTATTTTGTGAATTATGTTATATAATATTATATTGCATTTTAAATGCCAAGGAACATGTCCACAATAAAAAACTACAGGATAATCTATGACTGAACTCTTGAGGTGTATCCTCATGTCAAACAGAGCCAAACTTTGATTGAAATGAGAGGAGTGTAATCCATGTAAATTAAAACTCCAGGCTTCAGATTGTATTTTCTACTCTAGGCTATGGATGATGTCAGTGAGGATGGAGATCCCTAACATTATTATTCCAGGCACAAATACACTGCTGTTCAGTTTTTCCGGTTCCAAGTAGCACCCAGTTAGGAGACAAGCAGCTTGAAGTGAAACAATATTAAAAGTAAAATAATTTGTTTTAAACAATGAATGAATTAAAAGGTTGCACCAATTCCTAGTATAAGTACAATGTTTAACAAATTTATTAGACCACTGCCCAGTCTGATATTTATGATTTTAAGCTGAGCTGATAAAAAAAAACTTTTAAGATCTTTAAGAAGTTTTTTAAGATACTTAATTCCAGGTACTGACTTGTAGTCATGAACAGGAAAAAATTATTAAAAATTATTCATTTTAGTGGTTGAATGTTATGTTTGATTAACCCTCAATGGTATAAATGTAGTCTGTCGCAGGGCTAACACAGGGAGACAGACAGAGAGACATTCACACTCACATTCACACATAAGGGCAATTTTAGAATAACCTAATCCCACTAACTGGATGTCTTTGAACCCACGCAGACACAGGGAGAACATGCAAACTCGAGGCAACAATGTGCAACAAGGGTACCAAAATGTTTTCTGTATTTATTGATTTAGTACATTTCTGAGGAAACAAATAATTTATTAAAAATTTCTATTTTTATTTTAACAAAAATCAAGTTGATTTTTATATCTGTGTTTAATGCAACAACTAAATAAATGGTCAATGGACTGCTTTTAGCTTTTAGCATGGAATAACATGACTCATTCAAACACAGTCATACAAGCTGCTTTTCTACATCTAAGTGCTTTCTTTCCAATGTTCACACACATAATCACACTCTGATTAACATGTTGGTAGCAACTTGGGTTCAGTATCTTGCCCAAAGATACTTTGATGTACTAACTGGAGCAGCCAGGGATCAAACCACCAACCTTCTGATTAGTAGATGATTTGTATGAATTACTTGTGGTGGTTGTGGCTCACCTCCTGAGCCACAAATCACAAATAACTGTTTGTGTATCTCTGTGCCTCTGCTCATACACTGGTTATGTATGATACCATGCGCAATGAATGGGGCTGTATGTGCAATTGTATGTAGAGCTGTGTGTCTGGATGTCTAACTACTCTCTGTGGAACTTTATCAGAGGCGGATGCCATATTTGTGTCATTTGACCTTTGGAGTTCCATTGGATCCTGGTACCTTACATTTCACTTCATATAGTCCTCTCCAAGCTACTGACACCCATGCCCCCACACCCACATACACACCATCATTTGCATCCATACACAATTGCTTACCCGCATACATCACATGTGTAGGTCCCTAGGCTCCAAACTGTTCCTCAGACTTGATTCTGGGATCCTTTAGTACTTGCTGTCACTCTTATCCAGTTCACTGTCCTCACAGAGTGAGGGACCTTATGATATCCAATCAAATTCTTTCTTCCCATAAAATGTTCTTTTGCTTTCCTGCAAGTTTGTTCATGCTTATTTTAGTGCATGATTTGTTTGCTTTCACACCCCATCAATCAATGCTCTCAAAAGTGATCCCAATCCTCAAACACACCTGATTCAAATGACTGACTGGGTGTTGTCGTGCAACTGCCTGATAACAGACTGACGATTTGAATAAGGTGTTTTGGAGTGAGGAAGCACCTAAAAACCTAAAACAAAATCAGAAGGACCAATTTAGAACCACATATTTACCATGTGTTAAGAAAAGTGGCCTAATTGCATAATGTTTCTCTGAGGCAACCAACCAAAAAATGCATTTTTAGTAAAAAAATGAACTAAGAATCAGCCTTTAAATAACTAGAAATACTTCTTCAGATATTCATATACATGCACATATTTGTTTTAATAGCAGCTAGAACTGTGTCACATGTAGATTTGGCTTTGATTGCCCATAGTTCAAAGGTTAAACCAGGGGTCCTCAATCCCAGTCCACGAGGACTGGTGTCCCTGCAGGTTTTAGATCTCACCCTGGGTCAACATACCTGAATCACATGATTAGTTCATTACCAGACCTCTGGAGAACTTCAAGACGGTAATTTATCTATTTAAATCAGCTGTGATGGATCAAGGACACATCTAAAACCTGCAGGGACACCGGCCCTCGTGGACTGGGATTGGGGGCCCCTGGTTTAAACCCTCATCTAGTCCTCATTATACTGAACACTGAAGTGTTTTGTGTCACAAACTAAATAAATTAATAAAAAAATTAAGGGACAGGGTAGTTACCAAAAATGCGGTTAGTCACTTGAGGGCAACTCCATGCCATCTGACTTAATATAGGTGTCCTAATAAATTTGCTAAGCACTGTATAAGGTATAAAGTATAGAGCTACTCAAATAGTTTCCTAGAAGAAAAATATGGAGCCAGAATTAAATAAGATCTTTTAGAAGTAATAATAGAGTCAGACTTAGCACTCAAATACAGTGGGGCAAAAAAGTATTTAGTCAGCCACCGATTGTGCAAGTTCCCCCACTTAAAATGATGACAGAGGTCAGTAATTTGCACCAGAGGTACACTTCAACTGTGAGAGACAGAATGTGAAAGAAAAAATTCCATGAATTCACATGGTAGGATTTGTAAAGAATTTATACGTAAATCAGGGTGGAAAATAAGTATTTGGTCACCTCAAACAAGGAAAATCTCTGGCTCTCACAGACCTGTAACGTCTTCTGTAAGAAGCTTTTCTGTCCCCCACTCGTTACCTGTATGAATGGCACCTGTTTGAACTCATCATCTGTATAAAAGACACCTGTCCACAGCCTCAAACAGTCAGACTCCAAACTCCGCCATGGCCAAGACCAAAGAGCTTTCGAAGGACACCAGGAAAAGTATTGTAGACCTGCACCAGACTGGGAAGAGTGAATCTACAATAGGCAAGCAGCTTGGTGTGAAAAAATCAACTGTGGGAGCAATCATCAGAAAATGGAAGACATACAAGACCACTGATAATCTCCCTCGATCTGGGGCTCCACGCAAGATCTCATCCCGTGGGGTCAAAATGATCATGAGAACGGTGAGCAAAGATCCCAGAACCACACGGGGGGACCTGGAGAATGACCCGCAGAGAGCTGGGACCAAAGTAACAAAGGTCACCATCAGTAACACACTACAACGGCAGGGAATCAAATCCCGCAGTGCCAGACGTGTTCCGCTGCTGAAGCCAGTGCATGTCCAGGCCCGTCTGAAGTTTGCCAGAGAGCACATGGATGATACAGCAGAGGATTGGGAGAATGTCATGTGGTCAGATGAAACCAAAGTAGAACTTTTTGGTATAAACTCAACTCGTCGTGTTTGGAGGAAGAAGAATACTGAGTTGCATCCCAAGAACACCATACCTACTGTGAAGCATGGGGGTGGAAACATCATGCTATGGGGCTGTTTTTCTGCCAAGGGGACAGGACGACTGATCGGTGTTAAGGACAGAATGAATGGGGCCATGTATCGTGAGATTTTGAGCCAAAACCTCCTTCCATCAGTGAGAACTTTGAAGATGAAACGAGGCTGGGTCTTCCAACATGACAATGATCCAAAACACACCGCCCGGGCAACAAAGGAGTGGCTCCGTAAGAAGCATTTGAAAGTCCTGGAGTGGCCTAGCCAGTCTCCAGACCTCAACCCCATAGAAAATCTGTGGCGGGAGTTGAAAGTCCGTGTTGCTCGGCGACAGCCCCAAAACATCACTGCTCTCGAGAAGATCTGCATGGAGGAATGGGCCAAAATACCAGCTACTGTGTGTGCAAACCTGGTAAAGACCTATAGTAAACCTTTGACCTCTGTTATTGCCAACAAAGGTTATGTTACAAAGTATTGAGTTGTATTTTTGTTATTGACCAAATACTTATTTTCCACCCTGATTTACGAATAAATTCTTTACAAATCCTACCATGTGAATTCATGGATTTTTTTTTTTCACATTCTGTCTCTCACAGTTGAAGTGTACCTCTGGTGCAAATTACTGACCTCTGTCATCATTTTAGGTGGGGGAACTTGCACAATCGGTGGCTGACTAAATACTTTTTTTGCCCCACTGTATTTGGATAAAGCCAAACAGAAAAATGGCTGCACTTAACAGTGTCATCGCAAATGAATAATGTAAAACCTAGCCAAATCGACATTCTCCTAGGTGAAATGATGCCCTTGGATAAAAATTTTAAAAACGTAATGAATGGGTTAAAAGGAAAGATGTGAAAGAAAAAGGAAAGAAATGGCTGAAAAGTGAATAGTGTCAGAATCTGACTAGAAGGAAAAGGAGAATGATGGGAAAATAGAGCAAGGGAAAATAACAAGAAGAAGAGGAGAAAAGGATGAGGATTTGATATGTAGAATAACACCTGCGGTTAAATGCAATTCACTCTCATCTTCAATTTACTTTCATTATTAAAAGTGACTCCAGTGCAAGAATGTGGCTGAGCCACGGCAGCAAATTAATTGCTCATGGATTATCTGCCCTCTTCTTTTGTTTATTTACAGACCTCTTTAAAAGTGCTTGGCTAAAATGTCTTATCAGCTTTTCTTAACTAAATTAAAATGGTTTCCTCCCAGGGTAGACAGATTTAAACACAGGTTGAATTTAAATAATGTTGGACATGCATTAAAGAATGTCAGGCAGATCTAGTAGGTGGTCTGTTATACACTAGCAGTGGGATTCTAATTTCGTTTATCAAAGAATCATGCTCATTAACCTACTTTAAATGTGTTTTATTAACTTTAGAGAATACCAGTGTTACGGCAGCGGTGGCAGACGTGTGGCTGTTGCACAAAATAAATCATCACGAAGAGTGCTTCTTGTTCAAATAGCTCTCTACCAATGACCTGCGGCCTGTGAGGAGTTTTGGAGCTTTCAGTGGTGCAGTGAAAATAGGAGTTGAAAAGAATTGGATCACTGACACACATAACATTAGTCAGTACTCCATGCTACTATCTTCCATATATTCTTATTCTTTTATTAGTGACACCGTGCACTCCTTGCTTTTCACAAAATCCAGAACTAAAGTAGCAAATGCAGAGTTCCACATTTATGGGTGTATATATATATAGATATATATATAGTTCAACAATGACAGCGTGGTTCCTATGGATATGTTTTTTTTCTCCAACCTTATAGGGTGGAGAATTAGTTAGTTGGTCTGGAGAATGCATTTTTCAGGTTACTTCCTATTCCAGCAAATTCCATTACATATACATTAGTAGCTTCTCACTGTCAAGATCCCGGGGTCTGTGTTGTGGAATTCTCAATGTAGAAATCTGGGCTGGGGAGACACACAGAATATGTAAAAAGGAGAGAAGAAAGCAGCTCCAGCTATGAAGCCCTTGGGTGATCTTTGTTCAGTCTCCTCTCCTTCACCTGGTCAAGCTTTCCAGAAATGCGAAGGAGTTCTGGGGTTGCAATCTTATCTTAGGGCATAATAAAATCTCATGGCAACATAGAGTATGTATCATCAGATAGCTGAGATGTCCAGAAACTTGGAGAACAGAATGTTGGTCTCTTTCAGATGTGTTTTTACATTTAGAGATCAGGAAAACCTTTCTAGATATACTGATTCAAACTGTGTGTTTGCATGATAAAGATGTCCAAAGAAAATAAGTAGATTATTTATTTATTTAAAGTAGATAATATAAGGATGAAGATTTGTCGATAATGTGCTTAGCCCAGTCCAATCAGTGGTGACAACATTTACTAACCCTTGTTCAGATGGCAGACCTTCTTTCATTGATGTCAGTGAACAAGAGTCTGTGTCAGCTGGAAAGCTAGAAATCCGTACCTAAATTCACACAGGCTGCTGTGGGGAGGTTTGAGTGGCATACTTGTCAGTAGCAGCTCCTACCCTGACTGTCTATGTTTGGATATTTAAAAGTGTTATTTGCCTTCTACTGCTCTTGGTGTTTCCTATCTCCCTAGTTATCAGGTGTGTGTCTGAGTTTAACTTTGTACTTTATTCTCCCATGTGATATAGTTTGTTTAAAATATTTGCTCCTGGTTTATTTTAAGTTGTTTTGTAAGTTTTCAGTAATAAAGCAGTTTGAGTTTTACTTTAATTTTCCAGAGTCTAGCCTTTGAGAGGCTAGCCTTCTTCATCTTCTTCTGTGAGATTTCCATCACTAATGTGGGACAAAAAAGCTGATGTGCATCGTAAACCAATGCATAGATCAGTATTTCACTCTCATCATTCACTGGATCACAAACCGGGTGTCATCAGGACACTACAACACAGAGTGATCACCATCCCCACAGATACAGGTGCCAGGGAGCCAGAAGAACATCATATTAAGAAGGCCCTGAGTAAATGTGTTTATCCCAGCTGAACACCTAATGAGTGCTCCAGGGCACAGCATCACGCCCTGACAAGTGTCCAACCTCTGTACTGCCTAGATTGATTACAAGAAGGTACTGAGTCACAGGATCACTGGATCCTGGAATGCCTAGAACTGTACAATATTAACAGGACCCAAAGAGCCTGCATCAAGAACTCAACAGGAATGTGGCTTACAACACTAGAAGCCAACTTCAAGCCCATAGAACAAGTCACCATCAGGTGCGGGATCTAATCCCCTCAGTGAGATCATCAACAAGACTGGCTACGGATACCGACTACGGAACGGAGCAGTTGTCAGCCACCTCCTCTACGTGGGCGACATCAACCTGTATGCTAAGAGTGAATGAGACATTGGTTCACAGATCTACACCACCAGGATCTACAATAATGACATTGGCATGTCAGTCTGATTGGAGTGTAGTCCGATGGTAACGAAGAGAGGCAAGGTAGTCAGAACTGAGGAGATCAAACTACCAGAAGGCAACATTGCAGATATTGAGGACAAGTACCTGGGAATCCCACAGACAAATGGGAATCATGAAGTGCCAATGTGGTCAGGCAAGTCCTGAGGAGTCAGCTGAATGGTAAGAACAAGATCCGGGCTATCAAAACCTACGCCCTGCCCGTGATTAGGTACCCTGCTGGGATAATAAGCTGGCCAAAGGAGGAGATAGAAGCCACTGACATTAAGACGAGGAAGCTTCTGACCATGCATGGAGGGTTTCACCCAAGTGGAGCACCTTGAGACTGTAGGCTAAGCGGAAGGAAGGAGGCCAGGGACTAGTGAGTATCAGTACCACAGTCCAGGTGCAACAACAAACATCCACAAATACATCAGGAAGATGGCCACAGCCAACACCGTGCTCAGTGAATACTTTAGGCAGGCGAAATCCCTGAAAGTGGTAGATTGCATAAACTTTGACAAGACATGACACACACACACACACACACCAAATAAACTCCATTGGACTCCCCCATGAAATCTGCAAATGTTTAGAAAACACAGTGAGTGTCGTTTATTTAGGTAAATGACACAAAAAGCTTATCCTTGTATATAAGAAACCTATGCTAGATATGCATAACAATATTCATACCATGCAACTATGCGCTAAAATATCAGTATGTGTCAAGTTGGAAGTGAGAATGTGTTTATACACTTATTTTGTTACAAATTAAATAAGCAAGATTTAAACTGACATGAGTTAAGGCAAGAATGAAAACTTTTTTCAGTATCGTTTTTTTCTTTTTTTTTCTTTTAGTGTAGTGTTAAGCTAAAGAAGCTTCCACCACATTTCAGAGATGGCTGTATGCACTCACTATATCTTTCTCCTCACCACCAAACATTTTGATCATCGTGATTTAACCCCAAAATTTCATCAACAGATAAGATTTCTTCCCATTCATTTTCAGTCCAGTTCTTGTGTAATTTTTCTCCCTCTTTCACTGCCTTTAAAATAGCTTCTTCACAGCTTCTTCACCATTAAAACCATTTCTGATGACGCTTCAGTGGTAAAGTAGATCGATCAGCTGAAAGGTCAGTTGCATTTGTTAGGTCTCTGCTGGATTTTTTTTCTTATTTCTTGAGGACATGACTTCAGATATTGTTCATCTGCTATAGTTTTGCTCTTTCTTCTCTTGTCCTCCAATTGTCCAGTTTCCTAAAAAATTTTAAGTACACACACTATACGAAATTTGCAAAGTTTTTGGTTTATGGTTCTTTAGAAATCATCTTCTTGGTATAAACATAATATTCTATTCCTGTCGAACTGTTTATTATTGGCATTTTTGTAGATTTAACTAAAGAAATGAAAACAAATGATGTATTGTTGCAAAAGGCTGCTAATAAAAGTGCTTAAAAGATACAATTTAAAATGTTAAATGTGTTTAATTGTGTTATGTGTAAACACAACAGTTATGGGGTGATCGTGGCTCAAGAGTTGGGCGTTCGCCTTGTAATCGGAAGGTTGCCGGTTCGAGCCCCGGCTTGGACAGTCTCGGTCGTTGTGTCCTTGGGCAAGACACTTCACCCGTTGCCTACTGGTGGTGGTCAGAGGGCCCGGTGGCGCCAGTGTCCGGCAGCCTTGCCTCTGTCAGTGCTCCCCAGGGTGGCTGTGGCTACAATGTAGCTTGCCATCACCAGTGTGTGAATGGGTGGATGACTGGATATGTAAAGCGCTTTGGGGTCCTTAGGGACTAGTAAAGTGCTATATAAATACAGGCCATTTATTCATTCCTATAGTTAATTAGCTGCATTTTTATGCCTAAATCATGTATAGGTCAGTGTTAAAATGGTTTTAAAAAAACAAAAATTAAATAAATAAAAAGGACTAGACTGAAAATGTGTGGGGAAAAAAACCACCCAATGTCCAAAGAAAACCTTTGAAAGCCCTAAGCCTGGAAAGCTATTGCTATATACTAATTTCAGTTCAATTCAATTTTATTTATAGACCACCAAATAACAACAACAGTTGCCTCAAGGTGCTTTAAAGTGTAAGGTAGATCCTACAATAATGCATACAGAGAAAAACCTAGCAATCATGTGATCCCCTATGAGCAAGCACTTTGGCGACAGTGTGAAGGAAAAACTCCTTTTTAACAGGAAGAAACCTCCAGCAGAACCAAAAAAATGTTACAAAAAGGTCTGGTTCCCTGGAATTAAATATAAAGCTGTGAGAACTGGCTCAAGACATTTAAACAGTATTGCACATAACATGCTTTTTACACCCAGCCTTTGTTGTGTTCTTCCATTTAAATTGTACATTTTATTATTTATTAATTATTTAGTATTTTGTGCGGTTTAGAAATGCTTTAGAAGTGCTTTTTTAATAAAAAGTGGTTTCTCTCTTGATGCTGCTGTCAGCTTTGACATTGTGCTGTGATTATACTGACAGTCTTTTTGTTTAATCAGAGCCTTCCCCATGCATACAGCCCAGGCATGCATTCATGATAACACCATAAAGGGCCAAGGCCAAAAAGCAATTGGTCTGAAGAGGGCTCACAACAGATACAAACAATAGTCAGCAAAGGTTTGGCTTCAGATAGTGCAGGGTATCGAGTGATGGATCAATACCCTCAGCTGCTTTAGCTGAGCCAGACACCATCGCAGTTCAATAAGGCACAGTTCTATCTTCAGTCTTTGTCTGTGCTGATGGCAAAGATTGATTGGGAAGCATTTGTCAATGCTGAGACAGTTTTCAAGAGAAATAGGTAACATTCACATCCTTTTGGGAGCATCACTTTAAGGGGTTTTCTTGCTCATTTTCAATACGTGCATTTTCTTTAAAGGATAAATGTCTTTGCTTACTGGTTAACTTGTAATAATCACCCTTCACATTGTATTAAACTGAGTTAAGCACCCATGCTTTTGCTTTAAACTCACTGAACCTTCTTTGAACACTGTGGCCTGTTTGTGTTTTACATTAACACTAACACTACCATCAAGCTATGTAATAGAGGAGCTAAAAAGCAAAAGATAAATGACATACTTAGGAAAGATACCTGGAACAGAGGACAATAAATTCAAACTATTTTGCCGATGCATTATGCATGAGTTTTATTCTTCTTATCATAAACATTTGTATCTTTATCCTTTGACTTGTTTATTATATTTTTTACTCTCAGAGAAGACGAGATTGGCTTGGTTCTTTCAATGTGTTCATTGCATTGGTTTGAATTTTAAATCATAGTATAGTACAGACACACAAGACTGTAGCCAAAAGCTAAATTTTGTTAGCAGTACAGCAAAGAGCACACTTGTTTCCTTATTCATTATGTTGATGACTGTACAACAGACCTTCCAACTGTCAAAGGGAAAGCTGTCTGAGTCACTGAAACCTGATTAGTGGTATGCAGTGGTCAAGGGCATGACTTTCATATTGGCTACTTTATTAGGTATTAGCTACAGAAATGCCCCAGTCTTTCATGGCGTAGATTCAAAAAGGTGCTGGAAACATCCCTGAGAGAAGTTTGGTCCACATTCTCCTTGTGGCGGTGGTGTAGTTCCTGGCTCAGCTGCAGGGGAGGTGTGGTGCAGTGAGCTCAAGGGGCGGTGCCAGCGAGGATGAAGGGACAGGTGGATATGACCAGACCTTTTTCAGTAATGTCAGAGACCAGAGAAGAAGTGTACAGCTTAATGGTCAGGCTTGCTTATGTTTAGTTGTTCAAGTCCAGGTAATAGCAATCCCTGCAAGTTGTTCAGGAGGTCTGCGAAGAATATGTCCTGCAGATCAAAATTTTCACTTAGTAATGGTGTCAGTGAGGACCTATGTGCCCTAACCCTTCAGTACCTTAGAAATGACTGAAAGATTAATAGGCTCTGTTTTGAGTTTTGTTTAAAAAAGAATGACTTCATATAGGGAAAAATATATATCACATATGCAGGACACCTTAAACTAGTTTTTTAATTAAGCAGCAAGGTCAGGGCTGTATCAAGACAGGCGGACTAAACCCCAATTCAACCAGACCCAGAACTGATCCGGAATTAAAAAAGGGCTAAAACAGTTCAAAATCAGGACTACTTAGGATTTAACCAAGACAGAACCAGAATCAGAACTAGATGATAGTAGCACTAAAAATCATCATAGACCTGCACTACACTTAATTTTTAATTCTACCAAAGTCCACTATTTAGATTCAGAAAACTTTATATAATTATTTAGCCTTGTTGTGCAAACAACAAGGCTACTAACATGATAGTATATTGTACAAACATGATATAGCAGGTCGCATCAGAGCATCAGGCCGTATAGAATAGAATAGAATTCAACTTTATTGTCATTGCACATGCACAGGTACAGGGCAACGAAATGCAGTTTGCATCCATCCAGAAGTGCTTTAGTGATATAGATATATTACAATATATATTAGCAATAATATAGATATCGTTAGCTTCATAGCATAAGTGCCTAAGTCATTGACTTAGTCAAATGACTTAGGCAATTATGCTATGAAGCTAACGATATGTAAGTATATTACAGAAATGGGTCTATTATGTTATAATGTACACGGTATGAGGTATGTTGTGAATATTCTATAACTATAAGTATGTACAGGCTGTAGTGAGTACAAGCTATGTACAGGCTATGAACAGGATATAAATATGAAAAACTATACAGAATATGAAATAAATAACTTTACAGAATCTGAGATATACAGTTATACAGAAATGGGAACTATGCAAGTGGTAAACAGTTGTAGGATTAAAAATTATCGAATGTATAGAATGATTATTTACACAGAGCTATACAGTAGTGCAGTTAAGATAAGTGAGATATAATTCCTACAGAGGCTATATAAAGTGCTAGTGGTTGTAAGTGGTGGTTCAGTCCATGTTATTATTGTGTGTTTGAGGGTACAGTTGTCCATTGTGGGTGTGTGTATGTTCAGTCCATGAGTTAACATGGGTCAGATGTCAGGAGGCAGAGTTCAGGAGTCTGACAGCTGTGGGGAAGAAGCTGTTCCGGTACCTGGTGGTCTTAGTCCGGAGGCTCCTGTAGCGCCTCCCAGAGGGCAGGAGGGTGAAGAGTCCATGTGATGGGTGACTGGGGTCTTTGATGATTTTCCGGCGATGCGCTGGGCAGTTTTCACGACCCTCTGCAACGCCTTCCGGTCCGAGGCAGAGCAGTTCCCGTACCAGACTGTTATACAGTTGGTCAGGATGGACTCGATGGTGCAACGATAGAAGTTCACCAGGATGTCTGAGGACAGGTGGTTCTTCCTCAGAGTCCTCAAGAAGAAGAGGCGCTGGTGAGCCTTCTTGACCAGCTTGGAGCAGTTGGTCGTCCAGGTGAGATCCTCGGAGATGTGGACTCCCAGGAACTTGAAGCTGCTCACACGCTCCACAGCCGTCCCCTTAATGTGGATGGGTGGATGTGGGTCAGCATTCCTCCTGTAGTCCACGATGAGCTCCTTGGTCTTCTCAGTGTTAAGCAGCAGGTTGTTTCTGTCGCACCACTCAGCCAGACGATCCACCTCCTCCCTGTAGGCGGCCTCATCGTTGTCACTGATGTGGCCAATCACCGTGGTGTCATCTGCAAACTTAATGATGGTGTTGGAACCATCAGCAGGTCTGCAGTCGTGGGTGAAGAGGGAGTAGAGGAAAGGGCTCATCACACAGCCTTGTGGTACACTGGTGTTCATCGTGATTGTAGATGAGCAGCGGTTATCCAGCCGGACATGTTGGGGGCGGTTGGTCAGGAAGTCCAGTAACCATTTGCAGATGAAGGAACTGATGCCCAGGTCTGTCAGTTTCCTGATGAGTTGTGAGGGGTGGATTGTATTGAATGCTGAACTGAAGTCTATAAACAGCATTCTGGCGTATGTGTTGTTGTTGTCCAGGTGTGACAGAGTGCAGTGCGATGGAGACTACATCCTCTGCGCTCCTGTTCTGGCGGTATGCAAATTGGTGGGGGTCCAGGGTGGGGGGGAGACAGGATTTGAAGTGTGCTAGGACCAGCTGCTCTAAGCACTTAGTGATGATGGGGGTGAGTGCTACTGGGCGGTAGTCATTGAGGCAAGATGGGTTGGAGTTTTTGGGTATCGGGACGATGGAGGTGGATTTGAAGCAGGCCGGTACCACAGCGTGGGCCAAGGACAGATTGAATATGTCTGTGAGCACTCCTGCAAGCTCCCTAGAACACGCTCTGAGAACACGCCCGGGGATGCCATCGGGACCTGCAGCCTTGTGGACATTGATCCTGCTCAGCACCGCTCCTACATCGGTGGGGGAGAGAGTCAGAGGTTGGTGGTCTGGCGTCACGTCTGCTTTGGTTGTGGTTGTGGGGTTTCCTCGCTCAAAACGAGCATAAAAGTTGTTGAGCTCGTTGAGGAAGGAGACATCAGAGGATGCGGGGGAGGGTTTGGTGGTCCTGTAGTCTGTAATGGTCTGGAGTCCTTGCCACATGCGTCGGGGGTTGGAGTTAGAGAAGTGTTCTTCTACCTTCTTTTTGTAATGGTGTTTGGCTTTTTTGATGCCCTTCTTTAGATTAGCCCTGGAAATGCTGTAGGCGTGTGCATCTCCTGACCTAAAGGCAGTGTTGCGGGCCTTCAGGAGGAGACGAACATCCCGGTTCATCCAAGGCTTCTGGTTGGGGTACATGGTGATCCGTTTCTGGGTGGTGACACTGTCTGTGGTTTCGGAGATGTAATCCAGTACAGATGAGGCGTACTGGTCCAGGTCTGTGTGGGTGAACATATTCCAGTCTGTGTTTTTAAATCTGTCCTGGAGAACTGCGTCTGTCCCCTCTGGCCACACTTTAATTGTCCTCACAGCAGGTTTCACACGTTGGATGAGTGGTGAGTACCTAGGTGTGAGGAACAGGGAGAGATGGTCCGATTGTCCAATGTGGGGGAGGGGTGTGGCTTTGTAGGCTCCAGCCAGGTTGGAATACACATGGTCTAAAGTCTTGTCTCCTCTGGTGTGGCAGGAGACATGTTGGTGGAATCTGGGGAGGACTGTCTTTAAGTTGGTGTGGTTGAAGTCGCCAGCAACAATAAAAGCAGCCTCGGGGTGTTTATTCTGGTGTTTGTTAATGGCTGCAGAAAGTTCTTTCATGGCCAACCTAGCATTAGCGTCGGGGGGGATATACACGGCAGTGAGTATGATCGAAGTGAGTTCTCTGGGGAGATAATAAGGTCTGCATTTGACCATTAAAAACTCCGCATTAGGTGAGCAGTGACTCTCAGTAGTAGTGGAGTTCATGCACCAAGCATTGTTAATATAAATGCACAAACCTCCACCTCTGGTCTTGCTGGAGTCATCTGCTAGCCTGTCGGCTCGGTGTGTGTGGCGTCCTGCTAACTCGATAGCATTGTCCGGGCAGCTGTTGTTCAACCATGTTTCGGTGAAAAACATGACATTTGAGTCCATAATCCGTCTGTTGTTAGTGACGGAGAGCCGTATCTCATCCATTTTGTTTGCCAGAGAACGGACATAATACATAAAATACTGGGTAAAGGCAGCCGGTGTGGTGTTAGCTTTAGCTTAGCCCGTAGCCCTCCGTGCCTACCTCGCCTTTGTTTACGATCTTGGCGCCGTCTGCGTGCACTTCCGCCCGGCCGGGGAGAGTGGGCAGCCTCCGGTGTTCTGGAGATCTCTGGGATGAGTCGGAGATCGGCGATAAAACTGTTGGAGTTATGAGTCCAGATGTCCAGAAGCTCTTGTCTGCTATAGGTCAGCAACACACAGCAATTCTGGACGAATAATCCGGTTAAAAGTAGATAAAAAACCGCTAAATAGCAGATTCTGGAGAGACACTGAGCCTCGCGTTGTTCACGCGCCGCCATCTTGGAAGTATAGTGTGAGACCCTGCATCGTGACCTATGAACTTCTAACCCCTGCGATTTAATTGTACATTTGAGCAGGAGCAGAATAACGTGACTGAAAAAAAATCGCACAGTGTTTGCCCAGCTTAATGCAGACTGTTTAAACTAAACAAGCTGCTGTTTCACATAATAAACCCTGTCAGCCGCAGTATTGCCTTCTCTTTTAACAGTTAAAGCAGTAGAGACGAGCTGTTTGCATGTGCGTGGAACTCTAGCGTCATTAACCAGGCTAGCTGTTAGCTTATAGCTCACGCTAGCTAACCAGCGAGCAGTTAAAAAGACAGCTGAAGCTGCACAAAACACCCACAAACTTATCTCACTACAACGTAGCGCCAAAAATATGACTCGCAGCTCGAGCTCGACACAGCTGCTGTAACATAAGACTGACATCCAGCTAACCACAGCTAAAAAGATATTTAGAGAAAACTTACTGTTTCACCAGGTTACACGAGTTGAGTTGTTTCACGCTGACAAGTTGGTTTGTTTTGGCTCTCACTGAAGACACCGACACTGAAGACATAGCTGTTCTTTTGTGCTGCTTTTAAGCGAAACATTCTTTGTATGTGTGGAAAATGCTGTTCATCCTCTTCATCTCTAGCGTAGACTCTGCCATGTTTTCATGTTTCGTCTTTCATGTTTCATGTCCGCTACTTTGAAATGCTTGGGCCACTCTGCCCGCCACAGTTTCAAACTGGTCATGTGACTGCATGGCCACATCTCATTGGTAAAACAGTTACCGGAAACTCCACTGGCGGCATATTATCTAATGTGTTAAACTAATTATTTTTCAAAAAAGTAACAAGTCGAATTTTTCAAATGTAGCGGAGTAAAAGTACCGTTTCTTCTTCACAAATGTACTCAAGTAAAAGTAAAAAGTATCGTGCAAAAAAGGTACTTTAAAAGTACATTTTTTTTCAAAAGCTTACTCAAGTAAATGTAACGGAGTAAATGTAACTCGTTACTACCCACCTCTGCATTTAACTAATTCAAAAGATATTTCAATATTTATTTATCCAAAACAAAACAAGTTTACTCTAAATTGATGTTGTACAGTAAAAAATGTTCTTGTGTTTTCCATAAAGTGTATGTAAATATCTGGTTTAAACTGTGAATATACTGCTGTGTATTGAAATTCCTCTTGTTTTGCATAGAAGTATACTGAACAACACACAAAGCATAATATATAAAATAACATCTACCAGAGTTTTTTCTTTGAAAGAAGCTCCTTATGTCCATTCTTGTATATCAGTACATTACTGAAACCGATTTATTTAGCCGTGGAGGGTAACAACTGAAAAAATGAAATAAACACACATGTAAGCTAAGACTCTCTAAAGCATAGGTGTCAAACTCTGGCCCGCGGGCCAAATTTGGCCCGCAGCCTAATTACATTTGGCCCACGAAGCCATACCAAATTACTATTAGAGATGGCCTACTGGTATTATACAGCTAATATATATATTGTTTAGTATTAAGCTTTGCTTGTTCCATATTCAGTTTTCCAGCAAAACTTTTTTGAGTCCATAAGAAAAGATTCATTCTTATATCTGGAGGAAGATTTTTTTTTTCAATAAATATTAATGTTAGCCCGCGACTTTGTTCCAGTTTTGAATTTTGGCCCACTGTGTATTTGAGTTTGACACCCCTGCTCTAAAGAAACAGCATTGTTGTTGTTCGGCTTTTCATTTCGCCATTTGTTGATTCACTTGAAGAGAAGTAACGTAATATGGGTCAAGCGATCAGTTTGACATCAATCTTTCGTAATACACCTTCATATTTACATTATTTGTACAGTACGAATGATTTGCTTTGGTACCTGGTCGAACTTCAGTTCTCCTCTGTCTGCCTCGCTGCGCTTCTCCAACAGCGCACTCGCAGGCAGCAGCTGCCCCCGCCCCCTCCCTCAGTCGCTTAGTGTCTGAGCTCGGATCATACCAATATTAGGGGGGATTTACGCACAGTTGTAAATTCCCACAGTGTGCGCTATGTGCTTCGAATATTGTGTGTAGTTTTTGTTTTATACAGTTGTCAGCCAGGCATCTAACTATGAAAAAATTACACTCCAAAAGACCCCGGGCTTCTGAAAAAACAACCCGGGCTTAAGCCCAGTAAGCCACCCCCCCGCTCCCCCACTGGTTTACAGCAACCACATTTCACATCCATAAGCCACGGCATCAACTCAATACTTAAGATGAGGCAACTCATCTGCAGTCTTGTCCAGGAAATATGCACAAAGACAGTGATGCATGTGGGATGGGGTGGCTATAGCTTAGGAGATAGAGCAGGTCATCCACTAATTGGACCAGGTTGGTGGCTTGATCAATGGCTGCTCCATTCTGCATGCCAAAGTATCCTTGGAAAAAATACTGAAGCCCAAGTTGCTTGTGTGTGAATGTTAGATAGAAGACACTTAGGCATGGAAAAAAGTGCTTATATAAATGGGTGAATGTATAAAGGGCTTTGAGTGCTCCACTAGAGTAGAAAAGTACTACATAAGCACTAGTCCATTTACCATTTCTACCTGAGGTTAGAGAGGAAGATGCTCAGATCGGCCTTAGTCATAATAATGTAGTTAAGGCTTTGCCCACCTGTCTGATGACATCTAAGTTGGCCATACCATAAAGCCAATCCACAGAACGTTCGTCTTCTTTGTGCAAAGTTTTTTTTCCTTTTTTCCTCATGCCATTTTCATGGCTTCCTATTTTGCCATCGTCATATTTAGATCTTTCTGTGTCAACACGAAGATAGTTATGTCATCTTCAAAACTGAGGTCTACAAGATATGTAGCTGCTCTCCAAGACAATCCTACACAATCCTAGTTGGCTGACCTTCTCATAAAAAAATTGATGGCAAAGAAGAATAGAAAAGCTGAGGGGACACAACCCTGATGTTGTCCAGGCTCAGTCTCAAAGAAATCTGTGCTCCCCTTATCCGTGCAGATGTAGCAGTGGGAGTGATGGTAAAGTAAGTAAAACATGTTAACTGTTCAGTGTAGACCACTGAAGCAGTGTACGTTAGTGAAAGCTTTAACTAAACTGATAAAGTTAACTGAGAGATAACTGATAATCATTCATAAAGATCAGTCAGCTTGTTTTTCTCATAATTGCTTTTCAACTATTCAGTGGCAGCAATGCAACAGAGCCATGCAGAGGAGTTTTCCAGAGACAAAAAGTGTGATTCTGTGCCAGTTATCACAATGTTTTAGGTTAACTATGATGATACCTCTGTATCACTCATCCAGTACTGTAGTTGTATCACAAGACGCATGTAGCATTTTGGTGAGAACACCAGCTAGCTGTTGTCTGCCATACTTCAACAATGAAGGGGAATTTTTTTCCAAACTGGTAGCCTTTCAACATGTAAGAAGATGAACAAAATATAATGTTTACATTTTAAATAAATTGTCTGCCACCACTGTGTCAATTATTTTAATGTGATTTTTAATAAAGACATTAATATTTAAGTACATGGGATAATGTAATCTTTCTACTATTGGTATTGTGAGGTCTCTACTTGGATATAACAAGATGTTATTTAAGTCACTGTTGCCTTCCTGTCGGCTCAGGCAGTCTGGCTATTCACCTGTGGTGTCAATAACATACTCTTGTCCAGAGAACTGCTGCCCACTGGATATTTTGTCTTTTTCAGAGTTGAGCAGAGTAGGTGCTAGTGGAAAAAAAGATGCCAATGATTGTGTTTCTAGGTTGTGGCATGAAGTATTGCATTTTGAGATCTTTTAGCCTATTTCACTATGTCAGAGAGGTTCTATTGAAGTGATTTCTTGATTTGACAGGTCTGGCAGTAACCAGGCTCAGTGTGGCTAGAGAAATTGAACAGCTTTCCAAAAACACATGGTTACTTACAATTAACTAATGATTTTACAAGGATGGCAACTATTGTTTCATGAAGGCGAGGAAAGTTTGGATAGCATGCTTCTCTTAAAAAAACTCAAATTGTCATTTTAGAACTGCATTAGTATTTACTTGTATAATCTTTTTCTAAGGTTGTGTGTGAAAAATATGCAAAAGAATAAGAAATCAGAAAGGGGGCAAAATCATTTTTCACATCACTGTACATGAAGAAATCAAAACATACAGAAAAATTAAATGACATGAGAGACATAACATGTCATGTTGGGTGTGGATGTGGCAGAGGATCACAAATGCAGACCAGAATCCTGGCAGGTAGAATGAAACTCGAAAAGGTAATTTTAATGATAATCTGTGGTTCAGTCAAAAAGGAACAGACCTTAGAAACCATAAGAACAAACAAACAAACAAATAATAATAAAATAACATAAACCAACTAGAAACATCTTGAGAAGGGTTAACTAATTCACCAACAAAGAACAAAGGACTGACTGGGTTTATATAAACACTGAGGGATAAGCGAAAATGACACAGCCATGGGGAAAAGCAATCTGGAAAAACAAGATGAGGGGGAAGTAAAACCAAACACAAGCACCACAGACAAATAACTATCAAAATAAAACAGTGAAATGCGACAACTAAACAGGAAAATAGACACAAAGCAGCATGTGAGGCTGGGAAAGAATGTCTCGGACTCCCGGACCATCAGCACCGGCTCCCCTCAGGGCTGTGTTCTTTCTCCTCTGCTCTTCTCCCTGTACACCAACTGCTGCACCTCCACCCACCAGTCTGTCAAGCTAATCAAGTTTGCAGATGACACCACCGTTATTGGGCTCATCTCTGACGGGGATGAGTCTGCCTACAGGAGGGAGGTTGAACGTCTGGTGTCCTGGTGCAGCCACAACAACCTGGTGCTGAATGCCCAGAAGACAGTGGAGATTATTGTGGACTTCAGGAAGCACACAGCCCCACTCCCCCCCATCATCCTGACTGACACCCCCATCACCTCTGTGGACTCATTCCGCTTCCTGGGTACCACCATCACCCAGGACCTGAAGTGGGAGCCCACCATCACCTCCGTCATCAAGAAGGCCCAGCAGAGGATGTACTTCCTGAGGCAGCTGAAGAAATTCAACCTGCCAACACGGACGATGATGCAGTTCTACACTGCAATCATCGAGTCCATCCTCACCTCCTCCATCACCGTGTGGTACGCTGGAGCCACTATCAGGGACAAACAGAGACTGCAGCGTGTTGTGCGCTCTGCTGAGAAGGTGATTGGCTGCAGACTCCCATCTTTGCAGGACCTGTACACCTCCAGGACATTGCGGCGTGCAGCTCGGATCTCAGCTGACCCTTCTCACCCTGGACACAGTCTGTTTGACCTGCTCCCCTCAGGCAGGAGGCTCCGGTCCATTCGCACCAGAACCTCTCGCCATAAGAACAGTTTCTTCCCCTCTGCTGTTGGACACATGAACAATAACCATATGACTGTTCCCACCACTAACACATGACCCTACGCTGTGTCACTGCATCATTCCATGTTTGGCACTGATCACCACCTGCACGCATATCTTTCTACGTAGCACTCTTAATTCTTATTCTCATGTATATATCTCATGTATATCTCATGCACATATCTTTCTACGTAGCACTTTTAATTCTTATTCTACTTTTATTTTTTCATGTCTATTTAAGTGCTATTTATGACACTATGTTTGCACTGAAGCACCGCAGCAATTTCCTAATGTTGTAAACCTGCTCAACATTTGGCAATAAACCCCTTTCTGATTCTGATTCTGACAAATAAAATTAACACAAGAGGATGAAACGAATCAAGAAATTACATAGACATTATAAACCAAACTAACTGGTACTAAGGAAGAAACATGGGAAGCAAATAGCAAAGCACACTAAGAATCACTAGAAAATATTCAAATGAAAAGAAAACTATTAATTTCATAACACATAACAACCCTGTCTCCTGGAAATTAGGCGTGTCTCAGAGGTCTGGTTTAATAAAGAATGCCACAAAAATTTGAGATAAATTCACAGATCTTTAATCAAACTGCTTTTCTTTGTCATAAGAGTTTGGATATGAATTCCAGTACCAAATTTGTGCTGTGTACTGTATGCTGACATTCTTCCCAACAACCTCCAGCATCTCCTGGTGGATCCCTGGAGTTCACAATTGTAATATGTTATACACTTATAATTGGCAAAGCAGTTAAATAACCGAGGCCTGTATCAACCAAAAGTAAAATAAAAGATGTCCTGTACACAGCACTGCAGCATACAGCTGCTATAGAAAACACATAGAATGTGTCTCCAGCAACATTGTGACTTTAGCTTGTTTGGCTTGCCTATTAAGGACTAACAGTCAAAATTAATCACAAAGGACAATCTTGTCTGACTGTGTGTCATGCTTGAGTCAGCACAAGAGAGGTGGGTAGGTGCATTTTTTATAGTTATCCATCTACAGAGATATTATGTGTCCAAGGTCACAGCACTAACCTGCACTCCACTGCCCCACCCCGTTCATGTGCTTGTGCCATCCAGAGTGCTTCACATCACTCAAAGTTGACAATCTGATGAAAGATCCTTGTCCTGAGTTCATGGTCCCTTGAAGTGCATTTTGCCAAGTAGCTATTAAAGTGCCCTACACTCTGATTGCCTTTCAAAGAGGAGGAAATTGAAGAAGGCAATAGATCGGACCACAGGATTAAAATAGTGGAGGTGTTGATTAGATAAGAACAGCCTATCAAGATCTCATTGACCAGATCATTGCTAAGCAGCAATGTATCCTTTGCTCTCTCTCTCTCTCTCTCTCTCTCTCTCTCTCTCTCTCTCTCTCTCTCTCTCTCTCCCCCCCCCCCCCCTCTCCCAATAGGACTGAAATGGAACAGAAAAAAGAAAAAAATGTATTTTTTAGACAAGAAGCAAGGAAGTCTGACAGCATCATCTTGCAGCGATTGCTCCTGTTGCTGTCAACCTGGGTGATGTTGTGGAAAAAATACAACAATATTGGCTGTTGTCAAGTCTAAATATGCTTCTCTCCATAAACAGAGAATGGGATCCTCCACAATGCATATCCTTCACTAAACAACAGCATCAACTCTTCTACTCATCTATCCATTATGAAAGAAAACTCTTTTCTCTCTCATTTTTTCTCTTGTTTGTATGTGTGTGTGTGTGTGTGTGTGTGTGTGTGTGTGTGTGTGTGTGTGTGTGTGTGTGTGTGTGTGTTGATGCTGCACAAAAGTTAATTGATACATGATTAGTTTGTGCAGTAAAAATAAAAACAACATATTCCTTAGGTCTTGATATTTATTTCACCAGTTAGGCTTGAAAGTCATACTGCACCATAAATAATTAAAAATTAAAAAAGATACAAAGCCTACATTACAGGAAATGCACAAATATAATAATAATGGATTGGATTTATATAGCGCTTTTCAAGGCACCCAAAGCGCTTTACAATACCACTATTCATTCACTCTCACATTCACACACTGGTGGAGGCAAGCTACAGTTGTAGCCACAGCTGCCCTGGGGCAGACTGACAGAAGCGAGGCTGCCATATCGCGCCATCGGCCCCTCACCAGTAGGCAAGTAGGGTAAAGTGTCTTGCCCAAGGACACAACGACCAGGACAGAGAGCCCAGGGATCGAACCGGCGACCTTCCGGTTACAGATGCGATTCCCAACCCCCTGAGCCACGGTCGCCCTAACAACACATCCCATAATAACGTGTCGCAAACATTGCAATTAAACAAAATCTTAAATACACTAAATGTACACTGTAAAAACTTTTTCAGATTTTACGGAATTTTATTTTAAATAAATGAAATATCAATGAAATACAGAATAGACTATTAATTAACACTGTGTGATGCCACATCAACTAAACAATATGACATTATCATATTAAATGTAGAGAACTATAAGAAGCTTCTTTGCAATATGAAAATTGCAGTACTGACATTTTGGCAGACAGCCACACTGGCATGGAGTGAAAGAGTCACATAATTTGACAGCTTAAAAAAGATAACATCATTACATTTATATCAATAATGGTCTCGCTAAAACATTTGATATAAAAAAGTAGGACTGAAAATATGATCAGATGAATATTTTAATTGGATTTTGTTTTTAGCTAATTCGCTCTGTCTCCATTTCCCTTTATATAATTATAATGTTCCCCTGTTTTGTGCTATTATGGTAATGCTCTTACTTTCGCTGGCTTTGATTATGGATTTAAATGGCTAAACAACTAAATATTAATGCCTGAACCTGTGCAAGGAGACGACAGATCAGTGATGAAGTATTTTCCTCGTCTACAGTGTTTGGTCTCTTCTGCTTGGTTGCCGCATACGCTTTCAAAAAGAGTGCAAAGGCTTGAGAGAGGTTACCCCACATACATATTTTATGAGGTTTTTTTACTCAGAAGTACCACTGCAGGACTTGGTTGTGCATTAGCAACAGAAAGTTTAATTTGAGCCTGAGAGGGTTAATTTGGCAGCGGGAAAGTCTGACAGTATCATCTTGCTGTGATTGTTCCTGTCGCTGTCAACCTGGGCGATGTTGTGGAAAATATATAACAATACTGGCTGTTGTCAAGTCTAAATTTGCTTCTCTCCACAAACAGAAAATGGGAAAACGGATGGATGTGTGTAAAAATCTGCCATAATAACATCAATTCTGGTCAAAGAGAGATTTTTGCTCCGGCAGTAAGCATGGTGCCAGTTAATGGCTATGGAATGGTCTAATATGGTCTAGTGGTACAATGGATCAGATAAAAATACGTACAGATAAAAGCACTAGACAACCACCCATATTGCTTTTTGGATACAGAGTAAAAAATTGTAACAGGGGATTTAGGCTGGTTAACTGGTAAGCATAGATTACTTATTACCTTATTTATCATAAATATCATTGTTACAAAGATCCCATTTAAAATGTATAATATTTATTTTTCATTTAATGAAGATATGATTTTTCTGTAAACTAGTACAGGCTGTAGGAATAAAATGTATTAAATTATTCATAACAAGATTTCATTTAACCAAAATTTAAAAAAAGAACGTTATTATTTTCTTTTTTATTGGAATATTAAGGAATGAATTTAAAGACATTAAACACAAGATGACAGCATAATTGTATTTAAAAGTAAATGTGCCTAATAATTGAATGGAAATGGAAACTTACAGAAAGCTTAATTCAAAGAAAAAAATGATGTGGCAGCCTAGCCCAGTTTTCACATTTCATCGAAAAAGCTCAGAATGGTCCTCAGTAGTTTATATGGCTTGTATGCATGCCTAACAACGTTGGGGCAGCATTCTCCTCTGTGAAAAGCGCAGGCCACCATTTGTGGACCTGCCAGTTCTATTCTGTGGCAAATGCCATCGGGCTCCATGGTGCTGCGCAGTGACCACAGGTCCCGCTGTAGGACATTGGGCCCTCAGGCCCCCCTCATGAAGTCTGTTGTGGTCAGAGACATTCACACCAGCTGGTGGTGTTGTAGGGCTCTGGCAGTGCTCATCGTGTGCATCCATCCTTGTTAGAGTAGCTCCAGTCTCTTGGAATTTCCTCAAGGGACTTGACAATGTGCTGGAAGACACAGCAAACCTTTTGAAAATGGCATGCACTGATATGCCTTCCATGGAATACCTGTGCAACCTCTGTAGGGTCCTGGTCGCAGTAGTGGCACTGACCCTAGCCAAATGTAAAAGTACCTATCACCACCTTTAAAACCATTCTTCTTCTGGAGAATCTCTTTTTTGTTGCCTTCCCGGTGCACCTGTTGTCAATTCCATTAACAACAAAGCATCTGAAACTGATTAACAACTCCCTCTGCTACTTAACAGACCAGATCAATATGATAGAAGATTGACTTGATGCTACACCTACCTTATGATCCATGTATTCAGAAGGCAAATAGCATGTGCTCCTCATCACAATAATGTAAAAAAAAAAAGTGTATTTCATTTTTATGATTCAAGTCAGACTGTCAGACAGTTTCATGTTTCTCTCACAGAGGTGAAATCTGTGCACTCACAGCTGGAGTATGCACTGCGTGGTCTTATTGATAGGGTAGCAGAAACATTGTCCTGTACTCCAGACCACACTGAGTGCAAGTAGTTGCTGTCAGGAAACATGCAGCTTGACCATGAAAGGTTGGAGAGTGGAGAGGGAAGCACAAAGTCTTTTCCAACCCTCTCTCTCTTTCCCATCTCTTTGCCCTCTCTCTGCCTTTTGAAAGTGTCCATTGTTGGCTGAGGATTTGAGGGATGTTTTTGTGGCTGAGGTAGGCCTTTTAGACGTGCACAGTGCAGCGCTGCACTTTAGAAATTCTCTCCACTGAGGCTTTTTCTGATGTGGGTGTTTTTTATTCTGCTTTAGGTGGGCCACGCTTGATGGGTCAGCTATCAGCTCTGTGCAGCTCTGCACATAAGGCCTTTGATTCACCGCTTGAAGAGACACACACTTGTGCTTGCTTGCACACACATGCATATCAACATATTTACCTCGCAGAGCTCAGTGAAGCTACACACATCTTAATACACAGTGTCCTTCTTCTTGCCCTTGACTTTTCACTTGGCTTTTTAGAAACGTCACTCTCCTGCTTCTCCTCCACGGGATTATACAAGCTTGCTGTATACAAAGGGATTGTTCCCATACAAATAGAATTAAAAAGGAAATAAATTTTTTGCTTTTGGTGACTATATGACAAAGATTGGAAGTCCAAATACTTTGTTACTATACTTAAGTACAATTTTCAAATACCTGTACTTTAGTTAAGTATTGTTTTTCTGACTACTTTTTACTTTTACTATGTATATTTTTAAACAAATGCCTGTATATCTACTCACTGCAAGCCTCCAAACATCAAACCAATTTGAGTCTGAACAGTAACACACAAATGACAATCCTGTTCTTTTATTAATGACCAGAGGATGTAACATAAAAAGAGATGACATGTGCAAAAGTCAAGGGTTTAAAGTTCTGCTCGTTTAGTTTTGTATCAGTCCATCCATCTTCTTCCACTTATCCAATTCAGAATTGTGAACGCATTGGAGTCAGGTACACCATAGAAAAGTTGCAGTCTGTTGCAGTACTAACACAGAGAGACAGTACTGCAGATGTTTATTCTTTTTAATAGTTGGTTATGATTCTAATTTAATCTAATAACAGACAGTCTTGTAATGTAATAGAGCTCAGTGAATTAATGTATAGTTTTGTTCCTTTGACCTTGTCACTCTTTCTTCACACATTCAGCCAGCCTGAGGTTTCTTTCCTCTATTAAGGAAGTTCTTGTAAAAAGGTGAATCATACGTGCTATAGGTTGAATTAGTATATCATACTATTTTATATATATCTCACCTGTGACTTTGTCAGTCAAATGTCAAGAACTGAAAAACATGTTGGAATGATAAGTGCTGTGGTAATATAAAGGACCAGTTGGTTAATAAAGGCAGTTTAATTTATGCCACCAATTTTCCGTTTTACAAGTGGACAGTCATGGGCAGCACCAAGTTTTACCTTTCTGTGTGGAGTTTGCATATTCTCCCTGTGTTTGTTTGGGTTCTCTCCAGATACTCGTGTTTCCTCCCAGAGAAAAAGACATGCAATTAGTGGGGTTAGGTTCATTGGTCATTCTAAAATGATAGGTGTGACTGTGAGGGTGAATGGTTGTCTGTTTCTCTGGGTTAGTCCTGCATCAAATTGGCAAGTTGTCCAAGGTGGACCAGACGTCTCGTCCTGTGATAGTTGGGATAAGCTTATGAGTGACCCTGATGAGCAGAGCTGGACTGGCCATCGGGCATTTGCCAGGTGGGCCGATGGTGATTTTTCGTTTTTATGGGTCGATGGGTGTTTTTTTGTTTGTTTTTGTTTTGTTGTAATGGTATAAACAATGAAAGGTGGTGGATTGGCCGATGTGTAAAAATAACTCAGTTGTTTGGTGGTGGTTTCTATGGCGGAGCTTTCACAGAGGCCAGCAGGTGGATGAGGGAAAGGAGAGGCAGGAGGAGGAGAGACCCGAGGCGGCCGCTGGTCCGAGTGTCAGGTGAACTGAACTTCAGGTAAGAAGATATAAACCAAGTTTAGATGGAGTTTATTTTTGTTGTGCTGACTTTTTACAGTCAGTTACAACAACTCGTACTGCGTACTAGCTAGCATGACAGAGTTTCTATACAGCTGGGTGGATGCTACGATGTTACTGATAGTGAACTTTATTTTATTCATAAGGTTAGTTATTAGAGTTGGCAACTGTCCCATATTCAGAAAAAATATTACGTGTTTCGTATTGAGCTGAAAAGGAACAGTTTGTCCCGGACTTGAGCTAGAATGAAAAAAGACACAAAGCTGCAGTTATTCTGTGTCTTTACACTGAACAGCTGTTTCTCCTCCCCTCAATCTCTCTCCCTCCCTCTCCTGTTGCTACTTCAATCATGAAACTGATCAATGATCAGCTGATCTGCATTTCTGACGCAAGTTCCGTCTCTCTTGTTTGTTTATCGCCCTCTTTGCGCCATAAAAAAGAAACCAGCGGATGTCGTGCTAAACAACAGCAGCACGTTTAAGCTTGATCAGCTGTTGTCAGAATTTATTTAATATTTATTTCTAGTATCAGCTGATGTTTGCTGGAGCCACAGCTGTAAAAGCTGCTGGTCATGATGTCGGTTTGGTTATGTGGTGAGAGGGAAACATGAAGATGAAACCAGATATTCTTACTGAATCATCAGAGCTGAACAGGTGATGGAGAAACAGGTTTACCTTTTAGGTGACATGAATGAGTTGAAGGGACGTTATTAACTGTTTCTGAGTGTGGCGTGGGTGTGGTCCTTGGCCAGCTGCAGAGGAGGCGTGACGCAGTGAGCTCCCGGGGCGGCGCAGGGGCGGGGTGAACAGGTGTGCTGGGATCTGACAGTGATTGTGTCTCTTTATGTGTTGGCAGTGACAGACGGAGAAGGGACGTGACAGCAGAGAAAGAGAGCGCGGAGTACATGTGTCCACTACAACCCGAGCTTAATAAAAAGTTCTGCACTGTCAAAAGTCGCTCCGGCTGGTATTTCTTGGGTCCACCGTTACACTGAGAAATAACACCAGGATCCTTTTCTAAGTAGCTGACAGCTGGTAACTGTGCAGGGGCGGGTCTAGCAAAGTTATGCCAGGGGGGCCAGGTGGGGCATTAACAGGGAAAGGGGGGCACAAAGAAATACTTTTCTTTTGTATTCTCATTTAAAATGTCTCACTTTGAATAAGTAATTATCTGAATCTTACAACCAAAGTTTTTATCTGATTTCATTCAAAGGCTTTATGGCTTTTCCTATAATGGCGGGCTGATGTTTTGTCCCAGTCCAGCCCTGCTGATGAGTGAGCCGATCCTCCTTCCCAGAGGGTCAGGTGCAGCTTTGTAATCTGAAACATGCACAGACATCAGTATTATGGCACACCTGATGTGGCAATAGTGAGAACAGCCTCATTCCCAATCAGTATGTGTATCTAAACCAAATACAACAAAAGTAAAGAGTGACAGAAACAGGACACAAATCATAAAGCACCATCCTACTAGCTTACTAAATTAATTTACTTACTAAACTTGTTTAGAAAGCATCAGTTTTAGCTTTTACTAAAGATAGCCATCTCGATAAAGTTCTACAAAGTAATCAATTTTCAATTCAAATCAATTTTATTTGTACAGCGCCAAATCACAACAACAGTCGCCTCAAGGCGCTTTATATTGTAAGGTAGACCCTACAATAATACTTACAGAGAAAAACCCAACAATCATATGACCCCCTATGAGCAAGCACTTTGGCGACAGTGGGAAGGAAAAACTCCCTTTTAACAGGAAGAAACCTCCAGCAGAACCAGGCTCAGGGAAGGGCGGGGCCATCTGCTGCGACCGGTTGGGGTAAGAGAAGGAAGACAGGGTAAAGACATGCTGTGGAAGAGAGACAGATTAATAACAGATATGATTCAGTGCAGAGAGGTCTGTTAACACATAGTGAGTGAGAAAGTTGACTGAAGAAGAAATACAATGCATCATGGGAATCCCCCAGCAGCCTACACCTATTGCAGCATAACTATATGCTTTAGCAAAAAGGAAAGTTTGAAGCCTAATCTTAAAAGTAGAGATAGTGTCTGTCTCCGGAATCCAAACTGGAAGCTGGTTCCACAGAAGAGGGGCCTGAAAACTGAAGGCTCTGCCTCCCATTCTACTTTTAAATACTCTAGGAACAACAAGTAGGCCTGCAGTGTGAGAGCGAAGTGCTCTAATAGGGTGATATGGTACTAAAAGGTCATTAAGATAAGATGATAAGCTGATTATTTAAGTCCTTGTATGTGAGGAGCAGGATTTTGAATTCATTCTTGATTAAAAGGGAGCCAATGAACTGAAGCCAATATAGGAGAATTCTGCTCTCTCTTTCTAGTCCCTGTCAGGACTCTTGCTGCAGCATTAGGGATTAGTTGAAGGCTTTTCAGGGAGTTTTTAGGACATCCTGATAATAATGAATTACAGTCGTCCAGCCTGGAAATAATAAATGCATGAAATAGTTTTTCAGCGTCACTCTGAGATAAGATGTTTCTAATTTTAGATGTTGTGCAGTCCTACATATTTGTTTAATATGTGCATTGAGGACATGTCCTGGTCAAAAATGACTCCAAGATTCATCACAGTCTTACTGGAGGCCAAGGTAATGCCATGCAGAGTAATCATTATTAACGTAGTAAAGTAAATGAATGTAGTAAACTTTACTAACAAAACTGACTAAAAGTGTTGTATTTAAAACAACAAACTGAATTGCTGTGAATAACTGCAGCTAAGCAGTTTAGGTCAATTTTATAAACACTCTAGAATTGACCTTCATAGGAGAAGATAACCTTCTGCCCATCTGCATTCATACCGTCCATGAAATCATGATTACCTGGCTGTCCTGAGGGAGAAAAGGAACTAAAACAGAGTAAAAGAACCCATCTCATCTGGTCGCACAATGTTCAATTTCCTTTCAAACACCCAGGCTAATCTCTAATTACTCTGTTCTTTTTGTTTGTAGCCTGGGTTCTTTTGATAGCAGCTTGTGTGGCAGGAAACTACAGGACGTCTCAAGGACAGTGGTGTAAAGCAGGCCAGATATTTTTTTGTGCTTTTTTTTCTTTCATCTACAAAGAGAAGGCCACACTCACCTCATGCTGTCTCTCTTGCAACTCCACCAGATTGTACAGAGAATAGAAACTGTCTGTTCTAAACCCAAAACGCAGAAGACAAAAGTATTTTGTCCCTGTCAGTATGAAAGCCTGTGAGAGGATATTTTGTTATTATTGAATTTCTTGCCATATGAAGTAATCCCAAAATGTAATTGGAATTTCAAATTCAGTTTATAGTAGCATCTGTCTGTCTAATTTGTTGCTACTGTGTGTGCAATATTAAAGTACAGTAGATTACAATTTGCCGAAACAGGGAAACACTCAACAGTTTGTTTTTTTCTGACCTTCAGCATCTCTTTGCCTTCCTTTGTGGTTTTTTGGTACTTGGTACAGAACACTTTGGGCACTGAAAGAAAAACCTTTATTCATCTCACGTGGAAAATGCTTTTGTCATGGCAGAAAAGTTGACAGTACAAAGTTAAGAGGAGCAAAAAAAAGAAAAAAATAGAATAGAATAAGATAAAATAGAACAACATTCTATACAAAATAGAATAAAATACTGTATACAATAGAATGAAGTACTTTACAAAATACAGGGTGAGCCATTTATATGGATACACCGTAATAACATGGGAATGGTTGGTGATATTAAAGTCCTGTTTGTGGCACATTAGTATATGTGAGGGGGCAAACTCCTCAAGATGGGTGGTGACCATGGTGGCCATTTAGAAGTCGGCCATCTTGGATACAACTTTTGTTTTTTTCAATAGGAAGAGGGCCATGTGACACATCAAACTTATTGGTAATGTCACAAGAAAAACAATGGTGTGCTTGGTTTCAACGTAACTTCATTCTTTCATGAGTTATTTACAAGTTTCTGACCACTTATAAAATGTGTTCAATGTGCTGCCCATTGTGTTGGATTGTCAATGCAACCCTCTTCTCACACTCTTCACACACTGATAGCAACACCGCAGGAGAAATGCCAGCACAGGCATCCGGTATCCGTAGTTTCAGGAGCTGCACATCTCGTATCTTCACACCATAGACAATTGCCTGTAGAATAAAATACTGTGTTGTATCACTCACTATGTATTAATAGACCTCTCTGCATTGAATCATATCTGTTATTAACCTCTGTCTCTCTTCCACAGCATGTCTTTATCCTGTTTTCCTTCTCTCACCCCAACTGGTCGCAGCAGATGGCCCCGCCCCTCCCTGAACCTGGTTCTGCCGGAGGTTTCTTCCTGTTAAAAGGGAGTTTTTCCTTCCCACTGTCGCCAAAGTGCGTGCTCATAGGGGGTCATGTGATTGTTGGGTTTTTCTCTGTATCTACTGTACAATATAAAGCGCCTTGAGGCGACTTTTGTTGTGATTTGGCGCTATATAAATAAAATTGAATTGAATCAGAAAAATTGCAATTGGTAATATTCCACTTCACGGAGACTGGGAGAAGGCTATCATGGTGTGTAGGATGTGTGTGTGTGTGTGTGTCTGTCTTCATGTGTGATCTGCTGGGATCTGCTGGAACCACTTGCCTAGCTTGGGGGTCAATGCATCGAGCGCTTCAATTACTGGGAACTTTCACATTTTCTTGAGCTCTTCTCTGAGCCTGTGGTACTTCTCCAGCTTCTCGTGTTCCTTCTTCCTCATGTTGCTGTCATTTGGTATCACTACCTCTATCACTATGGCCGTCTTCCTCTACTTCAGAGCTTCCCAAAGTGTGGGGCCCGCCCCCTAGGGGGGAGCGCAGAGCCATTGCAGGGAGGGCGCGGTATGAAAAGGGGAAAAAACACACAAGCGCAAAGCAGGAGATGAAGCATCGCTGGATATGTTTCCAAACCAACTTTATTCTACACCAAAGACTAGAAAATATGGTTAAGCATATCTTCCCTTTGGCTTCACCTGTACAAGTGCCAAGGTAGGTCTCCCCTTCATAACTCCCCTTTTTTCGTAATTGAAAAAAACAACTACACGTAAAATAATTACACCGTGATGCCTCTGCCTTTCTAAATGGAGGGACAGTAACTGTGTGTTTATATGTAAGTGTGTAAAACTGCAGATAGTCAGATTAACAGTATTTTCTCTATCTGCCATTCTGCAATTCATCTCATGTAAACAATAACGTGGCGCACAGCGTGACGTGAAAAAAGGCACATACCTTTGACGTTGCATGTCGAACTCTGTATTCCTCGTCCACACGTAAACACAAAAAAGGAGTTTTAAAAAAATCCTCAGTTTTCGGTGATTCAAAACGCCATTTACGTGTGGACGAAAGGTCCAAATGCATAGAAACAGCTGCGTTTTCCAAAACACCTGTATAGGTGTGGATGTAGTGAAGTAAAGAGTTAGTAGTTTATTTTATTACTACCTGTAATTTATTGCAGTTTACTTGTATTTGCTTAATTGTTCACTAAATGTTTGAGGTGTGAAATAAATGGAGCAAAATATGGGTATGTGTGGTTGGAGGATGTGTTTGTGCGTTGTGCGTTTGTGCATTGGGGGGAGGCGAACGTTTTTCTTGTAAAACAAAGGGGGCCTTAGCAAAAAAAGTTTGGGAACCACTGCTCTACTTGATCACCACTATGTCTGGTTGGTTAGCCATCCTCATTTTGTCAGTCTGTATCTGGGAGTCCCACAAGATCTTAGCTTGTTCATTCTCGACCGCCGTAAGGGGTGTGTTCCATTTCGACCTCGTGACTTCCAGGCTATATTCAGCACAGATGTTTCTGTATACTATACCGGGTACTTGGTTATGGCTTTCTATATACGCCTTGTCTGCTAGCATCTTGCACGTTGCTGTTATGTGCTTGATTGTCTGAGGGGCATCTTTACACAGCCTGCACCTGGGCTCTTACCTGGTGTGATAGATACCAGCCTCTATAGATCTTGTACTTAGAGCTTGTTCCTGTGCTGCCTTAATTAGTCCCTCTGTGCTGTCTTTCAATCCGGCTTTGTCCAGCCATTGGTAGGATTTTTGGATGTCAGCCACTTGCTCTATCTGCTGGTGATACTCGTGAATGTTCGTTATCTCATCCTGGACTGTGGTACTGACACTTACTAGCTCCTGGCCTCCTTCCTTCCGCTTAGCGCACAGTATAAGGGTGCTCCACTTGGGGTAAAACCCTCCATGCATGGTCAGGAGCTTCCTTGTCTTGATGTCAGTGGTTTTTATCTCTTCCTTTGGCCAGCTTATTATCCCTGATCCT
Source organism: Rhamphochromis longiceps (assembly GCF_057381845.1). Classification (NCBI taxonomy): domain Eukaryota; kingdom Metazoa; phylum Chordata; class Actinopteri; order Cichliformes; family Cichlidae; genus Rhamphochromis; species Rhamphochromis longiceps. Next base: position 4,487,874 of record NC_140570.1, on the reverse strand, counting down.
GTACTTGTAGCTTCCTCAATGTCTGCAATGGTGCCTTCTGGTAATTCGATCCCCTCATTTTTGACTACCTTCCCTCTCTTCGTTATCATCTGACTACACTTCTCCACTCCAAAAGACATTTCGATGTCCTCCATACAGCTCGATGTCATCCATGTAGTGGAGGTGACTGACCATTGCTCCATTCCGTAGTTGGTATCCATAGCCAGTCTTGTCAATTACCTCACTGAGGGGTTTCAGGGGTATACAGTGGGACAGCGTACCTCCTTGGCAGATACCGCACTTGATGGTAACTTGTTCTTTGGGCTTGAAGTTGGTCCCCATTGAGTTCCTGATAAAAAAAAATTATCTAGTACAATTCTAGGCATTCTAGGATCCCAGTGTGGGGCATTGAGTCATAGGCCTTCTTGTAATCAAACCAGACAGTGTCCATGCTGGTCAGCCTAGTCTTGCAGCTACTACTCTACCTACCAGTAGCTGGTGTTTTGCTTGCCTGGTATTCCTTCACAATTCCTTTCTGTGCCCTGATCATGTACTGAGCCATGATCAGGGCACAGAAAGACATGGGCACATGAGCCATCTGCACAACTGCACACAATCATTAGACCATAATACCAGGAGAGCCAGTATTATAAGGGATATCCGAGATACTTTCGTAATTGTAAAAACGTCTGAGAATGTTTTCTGCTATCAAAATAATTTGTGTTGTTAAACCTGAATGATCTCGGTCACAGCATTTGCATCATCAGAGAAAGGCCATGTTACTCTACACACATATGGAAAATCATGGAGTTTGACCATAAGATCTTAGAATAATTAGCATTTGAGATTTCTACAGCAACATCATTAAAGAAAAATATCTTTCCATGTTGCTGTGCTTTCATTTGAAACATGAAATGTTGAAGTTTTCTCTCGGCCAAGGGTCATGGCATTAGCTCAAAGTCAGGCAGGCGACAACTTCTGGTGACTCGCGGGTTGCTGGCTTCAGGAGAGGAGGGGGTCCGGAAAACCCTGACCTACTCTGCTCTCTGATTGGTCAAAGCGAGAGCCTTTCTGGCTTGCTTTATTGATCAGTGCTTTTTCTAACTGGCAAAAGCCAGCACTACCTCTATTTTAAATTGCTTTATTGGTGGATTGGCGAGTAGCACTAGCTCAGGGTTCAAACTGTGAATAAAAGAGAATGTCATTTCTGCCCACACTGGCTGATGTGTGAAGATGCAATTTCACTTTTCCCGGGGATGCTCGCTGTAGCTGTCTCATGTTGTGGTGGAGCTGTGTCTAAGTATGAATTCAAGCCTTCCAGTGGGACATGCAACCTCCGACTCCTCCCATCCTCACTGCTCTCTGTTGTAACAAAAGTGTCATGGTGCTGGGTCGTTGACCCAGCGTTTTGTGTTTTATATGATTATTGTCTTCTGTTCTAGTTTATTCTGATGTTGGTATTCTGTGTCCTCCCCTCGTGCCCTGTTTGTGTTGTGGATTTCCTGTTTTATTTTGAAGGTCTGTGTTTGTTGTTCAGCTTGTATCCTCAGGTCGTCTTGTGTATTAGAATCAGCTGTGCTCCCACCTGTATGTCATTTCCTGGTCTCCTTGTTTGTGGCTGTGTCCCAATTCAGGGTCTGCACGCTTGAAGTACGCGCACTACGCGCACTACGCGTACTACGTACGATGCGTACTATAAGTACGAGAAGTGCGGAAGTGAGAGGCTTGTGAAATGGGACGGTCTAGCCTTCGTCGCGCTGTTCAGGTTGCCTAGCAACCATGATACTAACCGCGAGAAACGTTACATACAGCTTTGTGTGACAGAAATGAAGGAGAAAAAATGTTTTGTTGGTCATTCATTTTTGTCATGACATCACTTTGATTAGTTGAGTATCTGAGGCTGAAACCACAGGACTGGAAATATATATATATATGTGTGTGTGTGTGTGTGTGTGTGTGTGTGTGTGTGTGTGTGTGTGTGTGTGTGTATATACACACACACACACACACACACACACACACACATATATATATATATATTACAGCAGTGAGCTTGAACTCTGGGTCAAAGATTCAAGTTGCAGTTATTTATATTTCCTATCACCTTAAATCTTCACTCAAAAGTGTATATACAGATGTATTATACATAAGAGAAATATTGTTCGTTTAATATGTTGGCATTATTACATTTGGCTCAATGCTTACATACATGTGTAAAAAGGAAAATGTACGAGATGTGAAAACTGTGTCTGATAGAATGAAGAGTAGACTGATATATAAAATATTCCTTTATTGGGTGAGAAAATCAGACCATGTCATAACTGCTTTAAGTCATATACAATAGATATCAAAGCCTTAAACAGGCTGACTTCTGCTAAATGGGTCAAACTGGGCAGAAAGTACACAAACACATAACATCCTTATAGAATATGATGTAACACTATAGATCAACTTACCTCAGAATATATAAAGCAAATAAACAATCACAGCAATATGATGCAACAAACACAGCAGCTACTGATCCAAAATACTCAAAGCTTCATAGAACTGAAACAAACATTTATTTTTAGCTCCATTCTGCTGCTGATACATACCTTAGGTTTCTGAACATTAAATTTGTTGCTGCCTTTCATAGTGTGTAACTTGAAGGCCCTGAGTACTTTCTCCCACACTGGAAACACTGGAATGATAACATTATTTGAACATTACCTAATAAGACTGATTCAGGACAGACAGTTATGTTAAACTTTCCTAGCAGTCCTTCACAAACAGGGAACAGTCTGTCTATTCTCTCCATCTGTCAGCTGCTGCTGGCTCTTCCTCCTCCTCTTCCTCACACACTGCTGAGTTTGTCCTGGTGGATCATCAGGGGTGCAAAGCCTCACAGATGATGTGCAGCAGTGGGTCCCTCAGTCTGTCCTCACTCTGGACACTTGCAGTCGTCACACATGGAAATCAAATGTGTGATAAGCTGCAGGATTCAAACACAAGTGTAACTTATAAACACATGTTCATACTTTTATTCCACAATCAGAGAGAAAGAAACAGAGAGAGAGTGCAGGACAGACAGACAGGTGACAGTCTCAGGTGTACACACTGCTACACAACAGCACCAGAGAAGGAGGATTTAGTGTTTGTGTTATTACGAGTGCTAAACAAGAAGAGTTCCCAGATGGTACAGTGGACACATGTGTGACTGCTGTGATTAAAGCATCTTTCTTTCAGCTTAACGAGTGAACCGTCAGCTCGTTCAAACACACGTTAAAGTCCGTTTGGCTCGACACCACCGAACAGAGGCAGCAATATAACATAGCTAACATTAACAGTGCAGTGAATCCTGCTTGTGCTGTGATATTCAGGACTGCAAACCGAGCAGCATCACTGACTTTCAGCTTGTTGTGTTTGTGGATATATGACTGACTTTAATTATTCATAAAATCATCACATTCTCTGTAAGATTAAGGTCGACTATATATATATGTAGAGGCTTTAAAACCAAGTTAACGCTGAAAGTACAAACATCACTAATGTCACACAACTTTGCCGACATGTGGCCAACAGCAACAGTTTTAATGTTCTTCGTCATTAAACATACGCACATAAATAAGTGACATAACATTCAGTACTTACTTTTGACAGTTCACTCTTCGGCCGCTCCCTTCTGCCGTATTTTGCGGCAAAATTAGCCACACCCACCGCCGCGCTATGAATTGTGGGATATATGGCATATTGCCACTCCGCCACTTGTAAATAAACGTCACTCGTATCATCAGTCACTGCCTGCATTTTGGGTCCTTTTTCCTCCCACACCACACGGCTCGCCCCAGCAGCCGTGACAAAAAGCACCATTTGCATTAAAAATAACCTTTTTATTATGGTTTAACACATTTCCACACACACACAGGCCCCCAAAAATAGCTGTTTAAAAAGGTGGCATTTTTGTCAAAAAGTAAACTTTTTGCCTCAAAATGACAAAATGTGATTATTGACATAATTTAATTATAGTCATTAAAATTATGGCTGCCTCTAACTTTTATTACTTCCTCTGGCAAATAATTTGTCAGAGGGTCATAAATCACCAGTCTGACACAAAGTACCTAATATCCCTCCTCTCACCCAAGAGATCACAAAAGAATAACAACATAACATCTAAAGAACTGAAGTCTTAATTGCTTCACTTAGGGTCAGTGTTCATGATTCAACAATAAGAAAGAGACAAAAAAGAGGCGAAAATGTCATCCATAAGGAGCGTTCAAAGACGAAAACCATTGACCAAAAAGAACACAAAGGTCTCTATTACTTTTGCGAAAAAAACGTGACAAACCCGAAGACTTTTGGGAAGGTATTGGCCTTAATTGATGGAACCGAAACAAACATTTTAAGAAAATGTGGTCCTGTGTGAGGGTTGGAGGCCATCCCGGCTGTCAGTAATTTTATGTAAGTCATGGGGTTTTTAGAGATTTCTTCACTTTTAGCTCTAACTTCAAGTCGACATTTGACAAAGTGCTGTACTCGGGATGCACATTTTCACGTCTTCTTTCAGCGTCATACGTTGCTACTTGGGTATATCATCTTTCCGCCGTTGTTGTCCATGTAACAGTTTGGACCAGGGGTGTCAAACACAAGCCCTGAGGGCTGGAATTGGCCCAGCAAAGGTGGCTTTGTAAAATGTGGAGGAGGGCACTTTATTTTCATAGGTTTTACAGCATTTACTATAAAGATATCCACCAGTGCTATTTATAATGCACCAAAGTAGTTAAATAAACAATAAACAGTAACAATTAAGTCATAGAAAAGTTCCAGTTTTTTCACTATCTAATATTTCCACTGGGTTCACAAGGACAAAAGCGACATGGTGCAGCGAGCATCAGCATCAGCACTTTATTTGTAATTTTACACATTTATTTATTTGTGGTGACAGATTTCTTATATTTATTACATCAGCATTTATCATGTAGAAAAACTGAGTTGTGGTGTTGAAATTGTGCTCGTTTTTACATAAAATGTGATTAAAAGTATAAACATGAGTGTAAACATCTTTACAGTGAGAGAAACGGGGTTTTTGCTGGTTCAGCCCACTTAAGATCAAAGTGTATGTGAGGTGTATGTGACCCGTGATGTAAAATGAGTCTGATATTCCTGCTTTAGACAGTCAGCGAGTAGGAAGAAACAGGATTTCCATCGTGTGTATTTACCGACAGGTTGTGAAACACCTCAGTGTCTGTGTTGTCGCTCCCTGCTGTGACCCACTTCTCCTGCTGGAACAGATGTTCTCTAGACCATCATTTACTCACCTCCCTCTTAATTACTGCTGTTTATTAGTAAACACAAACACACTCACACATTCAGACACATCAACCTTGATACAGGAATATATGTGGAATGTTCAGTATCTACATCACAAGCAGATGCCAGTGAAGTACCTGAATGTATATTTGATTTTTCTTTGTCTGAAATGGAGGGAACCTTTACATGTAAACTGTCTTTCTTTCTCTTACTCGCTTTATGTTTCACAACAAAAAGAAAACAACAACAAGTGTCTCCACCGACAACAGGAGATAATATAGTACAGAAACACTTTCTACAAAATTCAAAATGATTTTGCATTGCACTGCATGCTTCTCTTATTTGTCCCAGCCTTCTTCTTTGTGTTACTGTTTTTGTTTTCACTCAGTCTCTCTCCCTCACACACCACACACACTCATATAGACTTTGATCAATTAATCAGCACTATTTCCTAGAGTTCCATCTGTCGCTGTTTTGCTCTCATCTTCCATGCTTTCCCCCAATGTTGTCAACTTATATCTAATGAGCGAGTGTCAGTTGAATTATTCAGCTGTCATTTGTTGCTTTTATAAAGTAAATGGATGTCAGACAGGCTTTTCTTTTACACTACAGCACTCACTGCTTTCTATTCGGTGCTGTGTCACTGCATGAGGTATGATTGTCTTTTTGTTTTTTAACCAGGAGTTACTTATTCATTATGTATACGTGGAAGTTACTTGTTTACATTTAGAATATTTCCGTGGAGGATTCGTGGAGTTAAAAGAGAAAAAGGAGAAAAAAACTGCATTATAAATGTAGACTCATTCAAAGACAGCCGTGTACATTAATTGGCTAGAGCATTGTGTTTACCTGTTTTTTTTATGCCGCTTTCCCACTAGTACCTGTTTGACTCAACTTGACTCTACTCTGTTGTTTTCCATTACAACTGAGTACCACCTCAGTGCATGTATGGTCTAGGGCTGCAGCTCCATTATTTTAGAAATCAAGTAATTTATTGATTATTCCATCGATGAATTGAATAATTTGATAAGAAATATGCTTGTCTTATGTCTTTTCTTATAAATTACATAATTTTCATTTAACTTGAAGAAGAACGTGAAACAATTCCATAACTTTTAAAAAATTTGCTTTAACAATATATTACGATACAAAACAATACTCACACTCAGAACCACCATGGAATTCACACGTGTTTTTTTTTTCTTTTTAATTTGGAAAGTGTCTTTTATTTTGTGAGGAAATGTCCAAACACATCCTCAGACTGTGACCTGATACCATTAATATTTCCAGCCGAATGAACAAAAAAGTTCTTCACAGTCATCAGAAGTGTCACAGTCTGCCCCTGCCAGACTGTATGTGTTGCGAAAAAGGACTCAAATAACCCAAAACAGATTGTGAAACGTGACGTGGAATAACAAAAATGAGCCGTTTATTAAGGGCTGGCAAAGAAGTACAAAACAAAAGGCAAAGGTAGAAACTAAACAATAAACTGAACTGGGTGAGCTAAGATTAAAGCATGGAAAAACCTTACACATGGAACCTGGCATGGAAACATGGAAAAAACCTGGATGCATGACGTGAACACAGCAGACGACCTGACAAGGAATGACTGAAAACACACGCACTAAATACACACAGGAGGCTAATGAGCAGTGTTGGTCAAGTTACTTGAAAGAAGTAATCAGTAACTAATTACTGATTACTTCCCCAAAAAGTAATCCTGTTACTTTACTGATTACTTATTTTCAAAAGTAATTAATTACTTAGTTACTTAGTTACTTTTTAAAAACACGATTTACAACCTGAATAGGTGATAAAGCCATAGATCTTTCAGCCCAATTCTACTTTTTCTGAATAATCCATCATACAAAATGTAATCAAATGGAAAAGTCTCTTTTTTAAATTTGTTTTATTAGTTTTAATCTTTTAACTTTATGCATCAAGCAAAAACTTAATTATATGCAACATTCTCTGACTGGAAGAAATTTGTTTAATATTTAAACCTATTTTCTGCACATTCCAGCACATAAAATAATTTTTTTTGTTTACACTCACTGTTTCAAATAGATGCAAGTAAAACACAGCAGAAAATAAATAAAATCAAAGACTAGCGGTCCTTTTGCTCTATTTTCACCTGTAAAGCAGGAGTAGGGTAGGCGGAGGTTTACCCTGGTGCAGGTGTGCCGCGGTCAGTTGAAGAATCCGTGCGTTTCTCTGTGAATTTTCCATTACGTCGTAGCGCACTCGGTGCTAGCTTGGAACTTTAGGGGGGTTTTTTCGCTGTAAAAAGAAGTTTTCTTCCCACGCACAACGGACACTAATGTTTTTGTCACTTTTTATGGAATCAAACTTAAAGTAAGGTCAGTACTTCCACGCTTTAAACGCTGCACGCTCATACTTTCTCCTGCACTTGATATATGATCCATTGTTGATCTGCACACAGCTGTTGTCACGAACGTAGCACTTGCTTACGTCACTGTCATGAGACGCAGTGTTCCTACGGGAAAGTAACGGTAATCTAATTACCGTTTTTGCAATAGTAATCCCTTACTTTATTTGTTACTTGAAAAAAGTAATCGGATTACAGTAACGCGTCTGCCCATCTCTGCTAATGAGGGAAGTGGGAACACATGGGGAAACAGCTGACACACGTGAACATAACAACGTCACAAGGGGAGAGTAAAACTAAAAACACTGAACATAGGAACACAGGACCTCTTCAAAATAAATCAGGAAACATAATGAAACGCAGACATGAAACACATGAAGGACAAGGAAGACTTAACACAGGGTTTGAAAACACAAGGGGGATCTAATAACAAATGAACTTGAATAACTTAATGAACTTAAACATAAACCATAAACATCAAAATAAACTAAAACTCAAAACGCTGGGTCAAAGTACCCAGGATCGTGACAAGAAGACTGAAATAAAAACTGAGCAGTATTATGGAGGAAGAACAAGGAAGAACCTTGGATTGGATCACTGGAGCTAATCTGACTTGTAATAGGGCTACGCTACTGAGAACTGATGAAAATACACTATTAAACCAATTAACAAACTTACTTAAGTTAGTTACTTGAATTCAAGGCAACACCAACTGTAAATCTGTGTCAGTAACAATGCATTTGGGTTCAGAGATGGGGAAAGCAGATCTACCATCATGTATTAACATGTTGCGCTAAATTAAATGAGCCTCCTGACCCTCCAGCGAATGAGGAAGATGGCTGGACAAGCTCTTCAGATCCTCCAGCCAATGAAACAGGAGGCTGGACCGCGTCTCCTGAGCCTCCAGCTCTGCTGGGTTCATGGTGTGGCTGGATCGTTCTGTCACGTCTTAGCTGGCAGACGTGTGGAGTGGAAAGAGTGGTACAACCCAAACGCAAGCACTGGAGAAAGAATGGAACTTGAACAGAACGTGAGCCATTTTTTGGCGGCCGAAAACAAACAGAAACAGGACTGGAACTAACAAAAACCTAAACTGGGAAAACCTAAACCTGGAAATACCTCATGGAGACGCAAGGGAGGTTAGCAGGACGATCGGGCAAGAAACAGAGGAAGACAAAGGACCTAACTACACAGAGGGATAACCTGTCATGGTCCTGAGTCTGAGGACTCAGTGTTTTGTGTTTTCTTATGCTTTTGTTCATTCCGAGTGTGTATTCTGTTGTGATTTTGCCATTTGTTAGGTTTCTGTTCTTTGCCTGCCTGCTCCCACTTCTCTGTGTTCCCTCTGTCTGTCCATGGTGTTATTGTGTCTGCTCATGAGTCTGCCTGTCATGTTCAGTGTCCTGTCTGATTCTCTGTGTCTGTTAGTTTCCTGTTTTATTCTGAAAGTTCATGTCTCATGTCAGTGTGTTCAGTTTTACCTCTCCCCTGTCTCGTTAGCCTTATTGCTCCCAGCTGTGTCTCCCTCCTGTGGCCCATTCCCTGATTACTCCCCGTGTATTTAAGCCCTGTGTTTTCCTGTGCTCTCTGTCGCGTCGTCTGTTTAACTCCGTGTCCGTCTGCATCATTCTGTGTAACCTGGTGTTTAGTCTGCGTCTCTCCGCCATCTTTCATTGTGTATTTTGTTCCTCCCCCTGTGCGTGTTTGGTTTAAGTTGAGTTCTTTAGTTTTCCCCAGTTTAGGTTGGTTTACTCCCCGCTCTGCTCCTCCTGTTTTTGTCCCCTTATCACCTCTGCAATAAATATTCACTCGCACCCCAGTCAGTGCCTGCATCTTGGATCCTTTACTCAATTCACCACACGACTGCTGTGCAGCCGTGACAGTACGACGCGACCACAAGATGGATCCAGCGGCCCTGACCGGGGAGAGCGACCTCACACGGGCCCTACGCCTGGTGGACTGGGTAACCCACACCTCCAATGCACGAGCGAAGGCTGTGGGGATAAATGCCATTGAAGCAATCCTGGCCGGAAATCCCTATCTCCACCAGGTCCGGGGATTTACAGATTTACTCGCTGAGCTGCATAAAGCCCGGGAAGCGGTGCAAGCTCGGGAAGTAGCGGATTGCGCCCAGCAACAATGGACTACGACCGCCACAAAGCATCCGTCTCAGAGTCACCCACCGGAGGTTTCACGGCCCGACCCCCCAGAGGTTTTTCCCTGCCTGTCGGAGCCGTCAACGGTTGGGAGGAAACATTCGCACCACCGGCGCTTCACCCCACAGCCGGATTCAGGGACTCCTGTGCGACCAGCTGTGGTGAGTTTTAAGGACGCTGGTGCTTCTGGGACTGTGTTTTCTGGGGCTGTTCATAGTGAAAGTAGAGACAGTACACGGCGTTTACCTACCTTCGTGGTAACTGACCTCCCACAAGTTGGCATTTTCAAAACATCCATAACAGTAACTGACTGTGTTTCATCCACTCCACCACCAACTCCAGTCTCACTTCAACCAGTACATCAGCCTTTAGCCAGTTCATTAGCCCAGCCTGCATCTATGCCATTAGCCCGATCACCCGTTCCCTCCATACTGGAGGCTGTGTCTGTGCCACCCATTTTGAATCCCGTTCCTAGCACCCATTTTAAGCGGAGAGACAAACCCATTAAAACCACTCTAGTTTCTCAGAAACTGGCTAATTTAGAGACTGTTACTCGCCCCAGGGCCTCCCCAGAGGCTGGGTCTCAGCCCCCAGCAGACTCGGGACCCCTGGCGGTTAAGAAGCCAGCTGGGGACGGCACCCGGCCGTCGCTGCCTGAGCAGACTCAATGCTCTGTGCAGCTGCCGTCTGCCATGTGTTTGCCAGAGGCCCGTGCGCCTGCTGGTTCTGTTGCGTCCCTGCCAGAGGCCCGTGCGCCTGCTGGTTCTGTTGCGTCCCTGCCAGAGGCCCGCGCGCCTGCTGGTTCTGTTGCGTTCCTGCCAGAGGCCCGCGCGCCTGCTGGTTCTGTTGCGTCCCTGCCAGAGGCCCGCGTGCCTGCTGGTTCTGTTGCGTTCCTGCCAGAGGCCCGTGTGCCTGCTGGTTCTGTTCTGTGTGTGCCAGGGGCTCCAGTGCCCACTGGGTCTGAGACTGTTTTTGCTGGGGGACCCGAGGAGCCCGTCCAGCCTTCTGCCTCGTCAGCTGGGGGGCCCGAGGAGCCCGTCCAGCCATCAGCTGCAGTCTCATCACCAGCTGCAGTCTCATCACCAGCTGCAGTCTCATCACCCTCGCCTGCTGCGGCCTCAGAGTCTTCGGCCTCGCCTGGTCCGGTTTCAGCATCTGCTTTGGCTTCATCCTCGTCGCCTGGTCCAGCGTCTGCTTTGGCTTCATCCGGTCCAGCCTCTGCATCCTCATCATCTTCGTCTGGTCCAGCCACTGCTTCATCCTCGTCTGGTCCAGCCTCCGCTTCATCCTCGTCTGGTCCAGCCTCCGCTTCATCCTCGTCTGGTCCAGCCTCCGTGTCTTCATCCTCGTCTGGTCCAGCCTCCGTGTCTTCATCCTCGTCTGGCCCAGCCTCCGTGTCTTCATCCTCGTCGCCTGGTCCGGCTCCAGCATACTCATCAGCATCGCCTGGTCTGGCTCCAGCATCCTCATCAGCATCGCCTGGTCCGGCTCCAGCATCCTCATCATCCTCGCCTGGTCCAGCTTCTGCTTCAGCGTCCTCATCAGCTTCGTCTGGTCCAGCCTCCGCCTCCGCCTCGTCTGGTCCAGCCTCCGCTTCGCCTGGGGCTGCAGGGGCCACGCAGCCTTCAGGTCCCCTACTACCACCTCCACATCGTCGGTCATCTGCCAGGCCGCTTGTTGGGCATCTCCGCCACCGTGGACGCCCTCCTGAACGCCCTCCTGAACGCCGCCACTACCTTCCACGTGGCCGGCCTCCGGACTTGTTTCCACGCCGCTGTTGCCGTCCGCACGGTCAGCCCCCAGAGCTGTTTCCACGCCGCTGTTGCCGTCCGCACGGTCGGCCCCCAGAGCTGTTTCCACGCCGCTGTTGCCGTCTGCACGGTCGGCCCCCAGAACTGTTTCCACACCACTGCCTACTGCGTGGCCGGCCTCCGGACCTGCCCCACTGCCGCTGCCTTTCACACGGTCGGCCCCCGGAACTGAACTGTTTTGGCCTCTGGGTCGGCCCCCTGACCTTGTCCGTCTGGGCCTTTTCGGACTGTGTCCCTCCGTCCTGGACCCCCACCGCCCGCCCTGGTCGGGTCGTTTTCTGTTTTTTGGTTCGTGGGGGGGTTTTTTGGTTTTGGTCCGTTTTTGTGTTTCTGTTGGGCTGTCTGGTGCCAGCCCTTGAGGGGGGGGTACTGTCATGGTCCTGAGTCTGAGGACTCAGTGTTTTGTGTTTCCTTATGCTTTTGTTCATTCCGAGTGTGTATTCTGTTGTGATTTTGCCATTTGTTAGGTTTCTGTTCTTTGCCTGCCTGCTCCCACTTCTCTGTGTTCCCTCTGTCTGTCCATGGTGTTATTGTGTCTGCTCATGAGTCTGCCTGTCATGTTCAGTGTCCTGTCTGATTCTCTGTGTCTGTTAGTTTCCTGTTTTATTCTGAAAGTTCATGTCTCATGTCAGTGTGTTCAGTTTTACCTCTCCCCTGTCTCGTTAGCCTTATTGCTCCCAGCTGTGTCTCCCTCCTGTGGCCCATTCCCTGATTACTCCCCGTGTATTTAAGCCCTGTGTTTTCCTGTGCTCTCTGTCGCGTCGTCTGTTTAACTCCGTGTCCATCTGCATCATTCTGTGTAACCTGGTGTTTAGTCTGCGTCTCTCCGCCATCTTTCATTGTGTATTTTGTTCCTCCCCCTGTGCGTGTTTGGTTTAAGTTGAGTTCTTTAGTTTTCCCCAGTTTAGGTTGGTTTACTCCCCGCTCTGCTCCTCCTGTTTTTGTCCCCTTATCACCTCTGCAATAAATATTCACTCGCACCCCAGTCAGTGCCTGCATCTTGGATCCTTTACTCAATTCACCACACGACTGCTGTGCAGCCGTGACATAACCAGGGAATGACCCAGGAGGAGAGCACAGCGGGGATCACATACAAGTGACCAAGAGGAAGCAAAACTGAAAATAAGATGCAAGACTATCAAAGTAAAACAGGAAACAAGAGACATTCACAAAGACATGGCACTGAGACATGGAGACATGACTGAGTGGGGGAAACACAGGAGGTGCACAAACATTGAAACAGTGGTGACTTGACATTAAAAGTGTAACACAGGAAGGCACAGTAGCAGAAACCTAAAGACTAGAAGCTAAGGATATACACACAATAAGGAGAACCAAAACCAGGAATAACACTAAATCCAAGAATATAAATTGATCAATAAACACAGCAGCAGATGGGATGCTCTATCTCTATATAAGTTTTATTTATTTTTTATTTTTTTGCTTAGTCTAAAAAAAGCATGAGACTAATGAACAGGACAGCAGAATAACAGCATCAGCAGACTACAGCACTCCAAAACCACTGCTGTAGTTTTCCACAGATTTTACTGAGGGGACTGTTTGACAGATCTTAGATAATAGTTTGCGATACAGATTTGAAAACAATGTCATCCATTATGCTGACAAGGCCTTATGCTTTTTCCAGATCTGGGTTCACCACTTATGATTATGTTCGTGAGATTGTTTTACAGAAACTGGACTTAAGCCAGGACAAATTAGATTATGTCTCCCAAGTGTTTTATTATCACTGTGCTGTAGGCATAATGTGATTACTTGGTGATGCCCTCTGTTCAGCACACTATTTTCCTGATCCTGTTGTGTCCATGAGTTCATTAACTGTGCTTTATGACTTGTTATACACAGGCATACCATAGAGGCTATTGAGCTTGTGGAGTCATTGGTGCTGTCTTGAGCTGGATAGGTTCCTTCTGTACTCATAGTGCAGTGAAGTATTTGTCATACTTGCACTAATATGTTTTAGATAATAAACCAGAGAGAATACTTAAAGGATGATTTTATTCATTAAGGACAAAAAATCTAAACGTGGCTGTCCCTGTGTGTAAAAACACTCATGCTCTCTAACCCTAATAACTAGTTGTTATCAGCATTTGCAATAACTGTGAATAATTTTTTCACATTGCTTTTAAGGACTTTTGGCACACTATCATTTGTGGAATTTTTTTTTAATTCAGCCACATAAGATGGTTTTCCAGGCACAAACAACCTGTTTAAGGTCATTTCAAAACATCTTGATTTGATTTAAAGTCCAGACTTTGCGTTTGTACATGTTAATGTGTTAAATGTATATTATACTGTAAGTATGTCAACATTTTTAGTGTTGTTCTGTACTTAGAAGTCTTAAGTCCAGTTTGATGTTCATACTTGTGAACATGCTGACCACTCCTCTGAGTGGATATCCAGCCCACAAACCTACCTTGGCAGCTTTTCTAAGGAAAGCTGTGGATTCATCTCTTAGTTAGGTATGAGGTGATGTGGTTGATATGATCTATAGAAAACTGCAAAAAAAAATAGGATGTCTCCTAAAGATATACCTGCTGTGATGAAAAAGTTACAAGTGACACTTTTTTGTGTCACCATACATGCTTTCACTGAAAGAGACAAGCTTATCTAAAGCATTATCACTGAGCTCTCTCTATACTGTCCTTTAAACTTTTCCTGTGTTTCTTACGTTTGATTTGTTCTTGAACAATATTCAAAGCAGACATCTGATCAAGTTTCTTCCGATACATGCTGATATTTTAATGTTAATATAATAAAATGTCTGATACTGTGCTAGATTTGACAAAGACAGCATTTATATAACAAAACTGAAAGTCAGAGTTTGTCTTCAATTCTCTTTTTTACCAGGAAATTAATGATAGTTTAAGTGCAAACAGGCTTTTAAATGTTCCTTTTATAACCTCTCTATCACAGCTTTCAAGTAGCTTCTAAATTCAAACTAATCTGTGAAGGCTAGCACTTTTGTGCCATAAAGTCTTTTCATAAAAGGACCATTTCGTCATCTGATCTGAAACAGGTAAGTTCTCCAGTTTGCTCTGTCACTAGATGACAGTATGCTGTGTGGCAACAATAATGACTCTACCTCTGAAAAACTGTCCATAGCCTCTATGGCACTTTAGAAATTACCCATAATAATAATAATAATAATAATAATAATAATAATAATAATAATAATAATAATAATAATTTCACAATCCTCATAGGAAATGAAACTCAAGTAAACTTCAAAATAAAACATAAAACTAGAAAAGATGCATGAATTATTAGATATTTACATCACAGAAAATTTGTTTCTGCAAAACATAATAACTTTTTAATTTCTTGTAAAATGTTCTACAGCTTGTTAAATGTTGGTATAATAAATGTAGTCTGCTGAATAGCGTGACTGACAATTCAAAGCTAATATTTTAGAAATCCGAAAGTTTATCTTAATAAGGGTGTTGTAATACTTATAATGATTTGTAATACTTTTAATCTGATTTAATCTGATTTAGTCTGATTAAATTACATGTTGGATTAAGACATTGCTAACACATTTAGACTAACAAGCAGGGTGCTTGTTAGTCTAAATCACTGTAGAGTGGCATTAGTGGCATCGAACATTCCTTCGGCAGATATTAGCTACTCACAAATGGCACCCTTACAAACTCCAGCTACTGCAGCATCTCAGCGAGGATGACCCAGATTGGCGCACAGAATTTGCAGAATGGGCAAAACAAAAATTGGAACAGGACCCTCAGTTCACGCAGAAGATTTTGTTCAGTGATGAGGCAAACTTTTATGTGAATGGTGAAGTTAACAAACAAAACCACCGCTATTGGTCTGACACTAACCCACATTGGATGGATCCCTCCAAGACTGTTGGAACAACAAAAGTGATGGTTTGGTGTGGTATATGGGGTACAACGATAGTGGGTCCATTCTTCATCAATGGAAACCTCAAGGCCACTGGATATTTGAAATTGCTACATGATGATGTGTTTCCCTCTTTATGCACTGAAGCTGGCACGTTCCCTGAGTTTTTCCAGCAAGATGGTGCACCACCACATTATGGGTGCCAGGTCCGAGCATTCCTAGATGAACAGTTTCCTGGAAAGTGGATTGGTCGTCATGGGCCAGTTGAATGGCCCCCAAGGTCTCCCGATCTGACCCCCTTAGACTTTTATCTTTGGGGTCATCTGAAGGCAATTGTCTATGGTGTGAAGATACGAGATGTGCAGCACCTGAAACTACGGATACCGGATGCCTGTGCTGGCATTTCTCCTGTGGTGTTGCTATTAGTGTGTGAAGAGTGTGAGAAGAGGGTTGCATTGACAATCCAACACAATGGGCAGCACATTGAACACATTTTATAAGTGGTCAGAAACTTGTAAATAACTCATAAAAGAATGAAGTTACGTTGAAACCAAGCACACCATTGTTTTTCTTGTGACATTACCAATAAGTTTGATGTGTCACATGGCCCTCTTCCTATTGGAAAAACAAAAGTTGTATCCAAGATGGCCGACTTCTAAATGGCCACCATGGTCATTCACCACCCATCTTGAGGAGTTTGCCCCCTCACATATACTAATGTGCCACAAACAGGACTTTAATATCACCAACCATTCCCATGTTATTACGGTGTATCCATATAAATGGCCCACCCTGTATATTCATATGGGACTGAACATTCACATGTGATGCAGTTAATGTGAGATCATGTTAAAGTACAACATAGAAAAGAAGAAAATGTAACCACGGTAATTAAGTGATTTTAATGTTTGAACTTTGCTTTAAATCATGTATATGAAATGTGAAAAACAGAGAGAAGAAGCTTGTTGACAAAGGTGTGTCTTAAAAGAGGATTTATATGTAATAATCATATTCAAGATTCAAGATTCTTTATTTTTCACATGCATAGTTATACGAGTACAACACGCAGTGAAATGTATCCTGACACGCTCCTCAACTGTGCAAAAAGAGAGAGAGAACATTATATACATTAAGTGGATATATACAGGAGGACATTATGTGCAGTAAGTAATTGCATGATGGTGAACATGAAGGAGGTAAAAGAGGAGGTGATGCATATGGGCACATGAGTATAAAACAGGAACATTGGGGTTCTTCCTCTTGTTCCGTGCAATGAGTAGGAGAGCATCATTTAAAGATCTGACTCTGGGAATTCATAGTTGTATAATACAGTAAGAAACAGTGGAGCAACCACTGCCCAAACACTTTGGACCAACAAACTGGATTTATAATTTTTGTCTTTTTCTCTACTCATTTTTGCTGTGTTGGATTATAATTTCCAAGAATTTGGCTATTTCCCACTGGATTGCAACTTCCAAGGATTTGACTGCCTTCCCGTTGGAGTAGTATAACTACACCAATCAGAGATAAATCTGTAGTGGCCAAGGCATGCGCATTCTTTCTTCGAACCTCTCTCCTTCCAGGATTAACATTAGAAACCAGCATCAGTTTATAGGATGTAATTCATGTAATCAAGATGGCGCCGTTGAGTTCGGCTGCCGCCCTGGCAGCTCTGCGACGACTGTGCTTTTATTTCGTTTTATTTATGTTTTTTATTGTTTTTTTTGCTCGTGTTGCACTAGGCCGGACTCAATATGACTTTGGCACACTTTTGGATATAGGACAACACTTTTCACTCACCTCTGCTACGGGTTTACTGGACACAACGTTGTGGCCGGAAGAGATCCTCCGCGACAAGAACAATGACTCCAGAGGATGTTGGAGACAAAGGAGACGGCGATACAGAGGTAGAAGAGCAGGGGTCCGGAACAGGCTGCGTACCAGAGCATACCGCCCTCCACTGCCTAGCATATTGCTAGCTAATGTCCAGTCACTTGAGAACAAGCTGGACGACATCAGGGCGAGAACCAGGTACCAGCGAGACATCAGGGACTGCAACATCTTCTGCCTGACCGAAACCTGGCTGACCAGCTCTGTGCCGGACCATGCGATAACCCCGGCGGAATCATTTTCTATTTTCCGCTCGGACAGAACTGCGGAATCCAGTAAACTGCGGGGCGGTGGGGTTTGTTTTATGGTTAATAACAGATGGTGTAACCCTCAGAATATCACGGTCCTGTCCCGGTCATGCTCACCCCATCTGGAGCTTCTCACCATCCTCTGTCGGCCATTTTACCTCCCTCGGGAGTTCACGGCTGTGATTATCTCTGCGATTTACATCCCGCCACAAGCGGATAACAACAAGGCGCTATTGGACCTCCATGATGTGCTGAGCAGTCACCAGGCTAAACATCCAGATGCCGCCCTCATAGTGGCGGGGGATTTTAATAGGGCTAAATTAAAACAGGTCATGCCTAATTTTCACCAGCATGTTACCTGTCCCACCAGGGGAAACAACACACTGGACCACTGCTACAGTCCATTTAAAGGCGGCTACAAAGCCATCTCCCTACCGGCTTTTGGGAAATCGGACCACGCCGCCATTTTACTCGCCCCGGAATATAAACAAAGGCTTCATCAGGAAGCTCCGGTGACGCGAGAGGTCAAACGTTGGACTGTCCAATCAGAGGCGACGCTGCAGGACGTACTCGGTGATGTAGACTGGGACGTATTCCAGGATACTTCCGCAAACATTGACGAGTTTGCGGACACAGCGATTAGCTTCATTGGAATGCTAGTGGATACCATCATCCCCTCGACTACAATTCGGACCTTTCCCAATCAAAAACCTTGGGTTGACTCTACTGTCAGGAGAGCTCTCAAAGCTCTCAAAGCACGGACCACGGCCTACAATATGGGGCTCACATCGGGCGATATGACCAACTATAAAGCAGCTTCTTATGGTTTAAGGAAGACTGTGAAAGCGGCTAAAAGGCGTTACAAGGACAAGGTGGAGTCGCATTTCCAATATGGCGACTCCCGACGTATATGGGACGGGCTACGAACAATCACAGATTATAAACCCAGCACGGTGAGATGTACGAAACCGGAGTTAGCTGACGAACTCAATGCTTTTTTTGCGCGTTTTGAGGCACCTCAGTTTCAATCTCAGAGCCCTGCACCCGCCCCCGCTGCTGAACCAGCACCACTGATACTCTCTGAGCATGACGTGAGGAGAGCTCTGAGGGCAACCAACTGCAGGAAGGCAGCGGGACCAGATAGCATACCGGGACGTGTGCTAAGAGTATGTGCAGATCAGCTAACTACAGTTTTCACTAACATCTTCAATGCCTCCCTGGCCCAGCAGGTAGTCCCCACCTGCTTTAAAACATCAGTGATTGTTCCGATCCCTAAGAACACCCGCCCAGCCAGCCTAAATGATTATCGCCCAGTGGCCCTAACATCTGTAGTGATGAAATGTTTTGAGAGGCTCATGAAACCCTTTATTAGTTCTTTCCTCCCTCCCGACTTGGACTCATTGCAGTTTGCATACCGGACAAATAGATCCACTGGAGATGCTGTAGCACAGGTCCTGCACACCACACTGAGCCATCTAGATGAGGGACGTGGGAACTATGTGAGAATGCTGTTTATAGACTACAGCTCAGCGTTCAACACCATAGTGCCCCACATCCTTACGGATAAGCTCCGGGATCTGGGATTCAGCACATCCTTGTGCAGGTGGATTCACAGCTTTTTGACTGCGAGACCACAGTCGGTGAGAATAGGGGATGTGTACTCTCATACCCTTTCACTGAACATAGGGGCCCCCCAGGGATGTGTGCTTAGCCCTCTTCTTTATTCCCTCTACACCGCGGACTGCACGGCCAGATACCCCACTAACTCCATTGTGAAGTTCGCTGACGACACAGTGGTGGTAGGACTCATCTCCGGGAATGACGAGAGGGCCTACCGAAGCGAGGTGGACGGATTAGCAAAGTGGTGTGTGGCAAACCACCTCTCCATGAATATCAGCAAAACAAAGGAGATGGTGATGATTTTAGGAGACAGAGAGGCGAGAAAACTCACACCCCAATTCAGATCAATGGAAACCCTGTGGAGAAAGTCTCTAATTTTAAATACCTCGGTGTTTATATCAACGAGGACCTTAATTGGAACACACATACGGACTTCCTCATCATCAAAGGCAGACAGCGCCTCTATCATCTGAGGCGTTTAAAGAGGTTTAAGATCTCCAAGAACATCCAGAGGAGATTCTACACCGGGGTCATTGAGAGCATCCTGTGTAATAACATCACGGTGTGGTACGGGAACTGCACAGTACAGCAACAGAAAGCCCTGCAGAGGGTCGTGCGCACAGCTGAACGCACTATGGGAACATCTTTACCAACACTGCAGGACATCTACGCTGAAAGGTGCAGATCCCGGGCCATCAGGATCACTAACGACTCCAGCCATCCCGCTTACAAACTGTTCAGGCCACTGAGGTCAGGGAAACGCCTCTGTAGCCTGAAAACAAGAACTGAAAGGTTCAGGAGGAGTTTTTACCCACAAACAGTGAGACTCCTCAATCAAAACACAAATCGGACAACATGATGGACAATTCCATACACAGTATATAATTTTCTTTTGAGTTTTATCCTTATTTTTATTTGTATTTTATCATTTACATCTGTATTTATGTAAATACGTACACTATAGCTCTTAACTATTACAGCGTAATATTTTGCACGATATTATACATTTTTATACTTTTATATAGATTTTTTTTTTTTATTATAAGTTTAGTAAGATGCACAGTCGGGGGGGGGGGGGGGTACTTTTTAGCCGGAAAAAACATTTCACTGTGTGTTGTACTAGTTATAACTACATGTGACAAATAAATAAAGAATTGAATTGAATTGAATTGTAATTCAATAATTATAAATCAAGTGATTTGTTTATGTGATTATTATTATTTGACTTGGGTTTTGCTTTGTTTCTGCTAAATTGCTTTAGTAAAATATCCTGTACTCAAAAAGTCCAAATTGTTGCGATTCCCTTTTTAATCATTTGTGAAACAGCAAAAGTAAAAACCTTTATAATAAACAGATCCTTGGGGGGTATTTTCCAGGCCACTATAAGTTAACCCAGTTAGTTATGCAGAGCATGGATTTGGATGAGAGCTGCTGATAATGGATGTGACTGAAGATTCATGCTTGACTGCAAGGCATCTCTGGCAAGCATGCATTCAGAGCAGGCAGTATCAACATTCGGAGACTGAAAAGCAGTTAGAGCTGGGCGAGTCCTCTTCTCAGCTGTATCCAAGCTCCGTTTGCCTACTGGGTAATAATCACTGGATCAGAGTCCAAGACTTTTTAAACAGAGATCCGGTTCCAGGCCTTTCTGTATTGGGCATTCCTGGTTGAAACTAACAATGTTCCCCCGTAATTGTTTATTGTTGTTGAAGTCGGGTAACTGCAGAGGGAAGTCCATGACGGTCAACAGTAGGGATGCATCTAGAACTGATGCTTATGGTACCATTCAATAGCAAAATTCTGAAAATGCAAGGGTCCTTGTTTGTTAATAATGATTATAATTGATGATTAATTCACAAAAGGTAAAACACAAACAATGCTTCAGGGGAACAATGCTTCTTCAAGGGAAAAATATTTCTTATTTAGTGAAGCAACTTAAAAACCAACATCCACGTTTGTTCAATGAACTCAAAGTGATTTATTTCATATTAAAAACATCTAAAGTATTAGTATTAATGTATTATTTTGTTTGTGAAAGCCACTGTGAAATAAAACAATAATAACGGTTATTAATAACAAAAATTTAATTTGTCACTTTTGAGCTTTGATGTCTCCTTAAATGCTAATAATTGCTCTGAAGTCAAAGTCATAATAATGCTATAGAGAGCTATTTGAAGCTATGTTTGCTACTGACATTATTTGTATTGACAACATATAGGCAAAAGAAATGGTATATAGGGATTCTAAATATCACTAAGCTGACCTAGGTGGTTAGAACTAAGCTCAACTTATTCATGTCCAGTTATTTACAAATCAGTAACTGTAATCCATTACCTACTCATACATAATGTTTGCATAATCTAAATAAACTGTTGTGCTGCACTAATCTGACTTTTACTGCACTACAAACATCTTAAACTATGTTTTAAAAAAACAGAGAAAACAAAATGAATATATACAAAATGCAATACTATTCCCTTAAATGTAAATGCTGCCAAGAGAGTGAACTTCCCTGGTGGAGGTTCATGTTTTAAGATTACCTCTTTATTTAACCGTGTAATTAACATTTTTTGTAAAACTGAATTCGATTTCACTAGCCACAGCTAGACCTGATTGCTGCCAGATCTACTAAGATCCCTCAAATAGAACCTGTCTGACAAAGTGAAGTAGGTCAATACACTATCCCATGATCTAAAGAAAGAGATAAGAAACTACATCAACTATCTATAACTTTATTTATAACTATCTAACTTCTGAGGAGTAGCTGGCCTATCAAAATCACACCAAGAGCGCATCAATGACTAATTCAGGAGGTCATAAAAAATACAACAACATCTGAAGAACTGCAGGCCTTACTTGCCTCAGTTAGGGTCACTGTTTATGATCGAACAATAACAACGAGCCTGGGCAAAAATGGCGTCCATGGAAGAGTTCCAAGGCAAAAAACCACTGCTGACCAAAAACAACACAAATTCATTCACATTCACATCTTAAAGATTCTAAAGACTCATAGAAAAATATTCTGCAACTTTTTCTGTGACAAAAGTTGAACTTCTTGGAAAGTTAGCATCCCATTGCATCTTGTATAAAACATAGCATTTCATTTAAAAAAAAACCAAACAAACAAACAAAAAACATCAAAGATGGTGGTGGTATCGGAAACTTAGAAAATTCTCTCTACAGCCAACATTCTCTAGGAAAGTTCACAGAATGACACAGAACGTGGATTTTTCTAGTATTATTTTCATGTGCAAACAATATAATCTGTACTCCTTTTTTGTCAGGTGATGAATGTGAATCTTTCTGAAGGAGACAAAGTGATCTTTGAAGATGTTCTAAACAGCGAGAACACAGTGCTGGCCAACGAGTCCATTCTAATGAGGGGTTTGGTAGTAAGAAGTCACAGCAATCAGATCTCCATCCGCTTCCACAGCATCAATCCTCAGGCTGGAGCAGTCCTTGTCAGATATCAAGGTAAGTCTGAATCACTGAACGTGTTCTTCCTTCACGCTGAAAGTTTAAGCTGAAAAAAAAGTAGAAATGACAGTTTCATGCTTGTTGCAAAGCATGAACATAGATTCAGGCACAGCATGCAGCAGTGATGAAGATGTTTCAATCTTGTTTTATGACTTTTTTATGAGGTTGTGCATCGAACACAAATACACACACACACACACACACACACACACACACACACACACACACACACACACACACACACACACACACACACACACACATATATATATACTTGAACTTTTCATTCATTTTCATTTATGTCTCCCATGGAAATAAGCTAACATAACTTAAAAGGAGAGCCACTTTAAAGTAGAGAGTGGAGAGGTGGAGGAAGATCTCAGCCTGGGCGTTTACCGTCTTATGTAGTCTGGAAGATGTGTGGTTGGTGGGGTGGGTGCAGTTTTCTCTGTGGTGGGGTTGGGTGGACTGTCCAGGGCTCTGTGGAGCCGGGGGGCGCTACTGCACTGGGCCCCGGTCTGATGGGCCTGGGCCCCCCTTCCCTGGCGGGTCGCGGAGGGTGGGAGTGCCTACTGGGGTCAGCGGGGGAGCTGGCCCCAGGGAGGGGTTACCTGCCCCTCCCTTCCTTCCCTCCCCATCTCCAGCTGCCTCCCTCTTCCCGCTCCTCCACAACCACCCACACATGCAGGGCCTTGGAGTGGGGGTATGTCACCAGGGTGCAGAGGAGGCTACCCCCCCCCCTGTCCCCTTCTGGCTGCCTCTGCCTCAATTTTATCCCACATCTTAGACATTCACATTATTCACACTCTCATTACACATACATATAGGATCTTGGGGGTGGGCACAATCACGGAGTCCAAATCACCATCAGGGTGTATACCTCACCCCTGACGTCGTTGCCCACCTCTCAATTTTAAATACACTTAGTCATTGAGGGTTAGCAGGAGGGACTATGCGCTTACCTGCTGCTCCTTGGCAGGTAGCTCCATGCCCTCCTGGGTTTTAATTGCACCTTAGAACACATATGCATCAACACTACAATGAGCGGGTGGAGGGAGGTTTGGAGTCTTCTCCCACCCCCATTCTCTGCGGCCTGCTGGAGCGGGAGGGCTAGTAGGAGGAGTTGGCCGTCCGACTGCGGTCTGGGGTGTGGGGCCTCCCTGCTGCTGCGGAGTCGGGGTGGTCTGCCTCTCCCCACCGCAGGGAAAAGGGTAACACCACCTGGGTCTGGGTGCAATTCCCCCCTCCAGGGGCAAGGGTACCTAGACCCGGATTGTAGAGTACGCTTGGGGAGTGTGATTGTGTGTACAGCGTCTCTTTATGTCTGTCTCCACGTTGGTTGAGTGTGGAGTGAGTGCATATGAGAGCATGAGGGTGGGAATGGATGTTTGTGTCTGTGTGTGCCTGTATGTCTGTGTCTATATGTCAGGTTGGGTATCAGACGCCACCTCTCTGGGGACACCTCAGGCCCTCCAAGGTTTGGAGGCCTATCTCCACCCACCACCACTTCCCCTGCCGGTGGCGGACTCCCTCAGGTGTCGGTGTGTTGGTGGTTCTTTGTGTCTGGGGGTGGGCGTCCGGGTACACACCGGCTCACTCCTTGGCGGCCGCTTGTCGGGGCCTGGGGCCTGGGGCTCGCTCGGGCCCCCTTTGGAGGTGGGGTGCCCCCGGCCTCTCGGCCTAGGGCTCGGTCACTCAGGCGCAGCTGGGGGCCGGCGGAGCTCACGGGCGCGTCACTGCAACCCCCCCTGGCTTCTGCTCCGCGGCTGCTGAGTGAGCCCTCATCTGGGACTCTCCTCAGCTCTTACTGGAACAGTGGCGCGGCTGCCCCTCTGTTGGTCTTCCATGGTCTTTTGTGTTCTGGGGGCCTCTGGATGTCTGGAGTTTTGATCTCCTCCATACCCGCTTCACACCCTGGAGGACGGGGCTGAGGCCCCCCCACACTCCCTAGCAGATCATTACATGGAGAAACCTTTGGAATGCAAGCATGCTGATCCACACAGGTATGCACACATGGGTATTCACAGACGCGGACTAAAGCTTTCTTGGCTACTGCCTCAAAGCACACTGTGCGCTGTCTATCTTGCGTGCTGCACAATATTGTTTATTACTTAGTAAATACTGATATCTATGACTAGCTAGTTTATTGTGATGGTGCTTTGTTTTCTCTATTATTATGTTGCTCTTTGTTGTTTGCTGTCTCCTCTGTTTGTTTGTTTGTTTGTTTGTTTTTTTTTTCTCCATACAGGTGACCCAGGAGTTTTTTTTTTTTTTTGTCTCCCCCCCCCTCTCACCGTCTCTTCTCCCCTTTGGTTTTCTTTCTTTCTCTCCCCCTCTCTCTCTCATTCATTCCCCCTGTCCTATTTATTAAAAAAAAAAAAAAAAAAAAAAAAAAAAAATGACAAAGGATGAACTGAAGCTCTGCCATCACGTAATGTCGCATACTGCTGTTTCTGATGTCATTTTAAAAAAAAAAAAAAAAAAAAAAAAAAAAATAAAGTAGAGAGTCACTTTTTTACTTTAGCAAAAATCAGTATTTAACACTCAGTTTTGTAATCTTTTTTACCTGAACAAAAATCAAACCTCAACTTTCAAAAACATGTCACACAAAATGTAAAAGTATTACAGCAACTGACTGCCTGAATTGCACTGTGTGCAGCTAAATTTAACAGCTTAAGTACATTTCTTCCGTTCAACAGTATTTTCTTGGCCTCCACTAATAACGCACTGTTGATATTCAAGAAATATTAAAATAAATTATTAAAATATTAAATGCTAAAGACAACATGTACTTTTGAAAATCTGAATAGCAGCTTTGACTAAAACTATAGACTAAAACACTGTCCTGTTCTGTTATTTTTCAGTACCTGCTTGTTTAATATTCATATTCAAAGCAATGACTCAGAAATTTCTTGTAGAACAGTTATTGGGGGAAAAAAATAACACAACAAGATACTGTGCACTGATAAAGGGATCCAGACTCTTCTTGATCATTGTATTTTGCATTATATTTTTATGTCTTTAAGTGTCCCCCAGTGTGTAGGAGTCTTGCTAGGGCTATGTATCATAGCTATGTAAAGCTACGTACTTTGCATAGCCTGCATCTGGGGTCTTGCCAATATCATGGTGGAAGCAAGAGAGCCAAAGTAAGAGGGAATTCCTTACAATGTTTTTCAAATGTGAAGCGTAGTTTTGGTCTTCTTTTGCTGCTGGTTTAGTGAATTTTGGTTGGAGGGTGATGAAACCTACAGTTTGGGAATCTGTCAGATGGCTTCTTTCAGCACCTGATATCAGGTGAATGGTGGGAGCCTCGCTTTGTATTTACACCATTTTGCAGAATCTGTTTACCTGCTCTTTAATCATTTGTTATTTTAGCTGTTTGGTGGTTGTTGAAATGGTTCTTACGTTTTTTTATCAGTCGGAAGAAAACTTGAAAATGCAGTTAAAATTAAAAAACGTTTGCCTGTGCTTGTCTTGAAGCATGCTCAATCATCCAAGTAAGGAAATCCCAAAGTGTTGATTCTGTTCATATTGATGTAGCATTTTCAGTGGCAAAAACGTTTCATCACTCATCCGAGTTAGTTCTTTAGTTTAGTTGAATGCAGGTTTCCCCAACCTCATAAGCGGTACATTTGCAAAAGGTCTGAAAATAGCACTACTGGCGAACAATAGGCTGTAAGGTCGGTTTCTTGGTCATTAATATGCAAATTGTGATGACCACTGATCAACAACCACTGATCAAAGACCATTTATCAATGGATCAATGGCCATGAGTACCATTCAGAAAGTTGGAGAATGGCTGCAATCACAGCATTGTAAGATGGTGCCAGATGTACCCTTACCTGCCACAGGTTTCAGGGTTTTCCATTAGGTCATAGTACCTGGTACCAGGTACTTTTTTAGTACCTGCTCTCCTGGGGTTCCAAGCGTTCCAAGGTACTAAAATGTGACATCGTCAGACTGCATGCCACCAAATGGCTGGTCAGTAGAGTCACTCGATGAGTCATGAGAGTGTCTTATTTATGCCATTTATGAAACCCGACAATAATGGATGGCTACAAAAAACAGCACCGTGTTCCCCGAGTCTGATGAAAAGCCACAGGCCGAGCAGCAGGTATATTCTCTCTCTCTTTTAGAGATAGTGAAATGGTGAAAATTTCTTTTAATGTGTTAAAATGGCCAAACCAATCCACCTCTGACCAACCAAATGGCACAACACAGAAGAGCTACCTCATCAGGCCAGGACTCTGCAGTCTATTTAGTGGCCACTCTTTCAGTGATGAGGATGTACACGTCCTGGACAGGGACTAATAAACATTAGCATCTATAAATGGGAGTTGGGTGAGATGTTATCAGTTTTATTCTGTAGTAGCATCAGTCAACATGAGCAAGAGATTCACAGTCTATAAGGCTATTCAAATATTCGGTCATGAGAGTGATTTGAACTAAGCAAAACTGAAGAGGATGATGTTCAATATGATTGGCTGATTGATTTCAAATCCACTTTGATAGTGTAAAGCGTTATCCCGTAGCCTAGGTGAAATCAAAGTGCAACACAAACATGACTTCCCTGCTCTCAAGGAAAGTACTACTAAATATACTTCCTGATAGAAAAATTTAAATGTGGAATGAAAGGATTGTCTTGGCAGCAGCAAACAGTAGAAACTATATATAGTTTCTACTGTTTCTACTATATATAGTTTCTACTGTTTTTTTTGTTTCTTCAGTTGTATACAATTGAAGAAACAAAAAACGAAAATAGTTTCCAAAACTAAAAATAAATAACTGCAAAGACAACATGCTTCTAATGATGACCTAACTTGATAAACTGAAGCCCTGGCTTCTGTGAAAAAATATTCTGTGAACCAGGACATGTTTTTAGTAAAATTACACCTTGGTGATGTGTTGCTTGAACACTGTTTAAATACTGTTTTGTGCTGATGGTGTTTTTGTCTCTGTTTGCATGTCTGGAGTTTCAGGAGGAGATTGATTTTAAAAGTGTAAATCCAGACTAAACAACTCAAAAACTCCACCTCAAATACTGATAGTCCTTTCCCTCCACTCATTGTTTCATATATTGGTTTATTAAATTCTGTCTTTTTCTCTGAGGCATTCTATTCTTTGCTTTTCTATGCATCTTTGCTCAGTTAGATCAGCAAAGAAAGCTTGAGCTTACTGGCCCACATAGCTCTTTCCAATCCTGTTGAATGGACAGTAATATACCTTAGTACAACATACTATTTGCAGGTTCTTTGAAAATTTTGAAACTTTGAAACCCGACTGGAGGATGTAATTATAAGGATAGATAATGTTGTTTGGAAGGTGTAAAGAAAGGATTTAATGTTAGTGTTAATTCAAAGTGTAGACACTATTTTTTCCACCACTGAGCAAAAACTTTTCACAGAAAAACTCAATTTTGTGCTTTTCCGTTCAAATGGTTCCCTCCCTGGCCTCAGTGTTCGTCAGTAATACTGAAAAAGAGGCTATTGATCAATAAATTAAATGATTTTGGACTGCAGTAGCTCAAGTGATGAGGGAGACCATGTTTTAACTCAGATAGGATTCATCAGATTGAGTTGCTGGGCCCACTTATTGTTCCCAGGCAGAGAAAGGATTGGACAGTTCACGCAGCGCTGGAAGAGGATGACTAACATTTACTGTGAATGTATGGCTGTGTCATAGTTGCTCATGCAAGTGTTCATGTAGTTTTCTAATATTTTATGTTATAGATATAGCATCTTCTTAGAAGTTATAAACACACTTTCAGATTGTAGTAAGTATTACACAACCTAAAGGAAGACAGGCTGTACAATGAATTTTTTGTATAACTCATTTGCCTTGAGGCAGTTGTTGTTGTTATTTGGTGGTATATGAATAGAATTCAGTTGGATTGGATTCCCTTGTATGTGATCACATGAATATCTTTAGTATATATAATTCTACAGTTTATAAAAATAATGGATTGCATTTATATAGCGCTTTTCTAGGCACCCAAAGCGCTTTACAATTCCACTATTCATTCACTCTCACATTCACACACTGGTGGAGGCAGCTACGGTTGTAGCCACAGCTGCCCTGGGGCAGACTGACAGAAGTGAGGCTGCCATGTCGCGTCATCGGCCCCTCTGGCCATCACCAGTAGGCGGTAGGGTAAAGTGTCTTGCCCAAGGACACAACGACCAGAGAGCAGGGGGATTGAACCAGCAACCTTCCGGTTACAGATGAGCTTCCCAACCCCCTGAGCCAAGGTCACCCCTTCTCCCATGTTAACACTGCACAGTGTTTTTCTCTCCAGAGCTGTCTGTACCACTTCCATTTAGACTTCAAATTTCATAGCCTTGTCCCATCCAGCATGACAGGAGTTATGACATTGTGTGAAATTGAATCTCATTATGGAAGGATATTTCCCACCCACACTGTCTTGTCCTGTGCAAGCCTGTCACGCCCATTTATTTTCAGTGAGCTCTGATGAGTGAGCCATAAATGAATCTCCCTTGTAAGTTTCTTCATTGATGTCCAGGCACAGAATAAGATGTATCTATTTTTCATCACTTCATGTAAAATGCAAGACTGCTAATAGACC
The DNA here is from genome assembly GCF_057381845.1 of Rhamphochromis longiceps. Classification (NCBI taxonomy): domain Eukaryota; kingdom Metazoa; phylum Chordata; class Actinopteri; order Cichliformes; family Cichlidae; genus Rhamphochromis; species Rhamphochromis longiceps. The sequence continues at coordinate 4,458,559 of NC_140570.1, read as the reverse complement.
ATTAATCTCTGTTAGCAAAAGGAGATTTCATGGTGCTATAAATAAGAACATATGCAGGGCTGTCAAGAGCAGGACAGTAAACTGAAGGTGTGCAACCTTATTTAACAGACTTAGTCTGGAAACTAGGGCAGTGTCTGCCATAGCAACCCTTACATTTACGCCGTTTTAATTGGTGCGTTCAAATGCTTGACGTATGTACTGTATATTTAACATGAAAATACACTAGCATGTAGTCTGACTGCACTTCTGCAAAGGCCAAAGGGTGTATTAAGGTGTTTAGTGACCTAGTAGTATTTTTTAATAATAGATTTAGGGGACTCTAGGATGACACATTTTTGAAAAACGATAATTAAAATTAAACCAGGAGGCACTGATATCTTGGCATTTTGTCCTAAACTCTAATATCATTCCTGGCTTTGTAAATGTCCACAGTTTTCAGTTCTAGTTACTAAATAAATGTCTATTTCATGACATTTTCCAAAATGGTCAAAAGAAATTTAGTAATATATATCTGAATGAAGAGAATGTGTAAAATTATATTTTTAAGTGCCTCCCATCTGCAGCATTCCTTCGCCTGCTGTTTTAAGATGCTCTTATTGTAATATAGTTGTTAATGAAATGTTGATAATACAGTAAGAGGGCCCAAACTTGTCTAATCTCTCTCTGTCTTCCTCTTTGCCTCTCCCTCACAGATACAATTTCCTCTCAAGGAAGCAGCTATAAATTAGCTTCAGTAGTCATTTGTAGGCAAATTTCATTTGCATTGCCATATCTCACATATACAAGTGAATGTTCAAGTGTAAAATGTTTTAAAGAGAAAATGAAAAACAACAATACTGGTCAGTTGCGCAGGTGTTAAAACAAAAATGTTAATCACAGGTAGCCTTTTGCAGTTGTGTGAATAAATGCACTCACAGTGAGATTCAAAGCTTTGATGCCTGTGAGCCAACTAAGCGTGGGATTCATGTAACTAATCTTTATTTTTGTGCAAATAGACCCTTACTTTGCACTTTGGATGGACTGGTTCTTATATAGTGCTTTTCTGCTCTACTCATGAATTCAAGGCAAGTTAGAAAACATTTGTCATTCACAAAAGCATTTTTTTACACTTGAGTGCTTTCTACCAACATTCACACATGTTTTTTATTATCTTGCCCAGTGATATGGCAGACTGGAGCAACCAGGGATCGCGCCACCAGCCTTTCCTTGCTTTTTTTCATGTCCCATACTTTTAACACTTTGCCCAGCGTGAGCAACCCGACAGCTATCTAGTAGCCTATGTCACCATGTTGAGTCTCATGCTCCTCCAAAAGCACAACAAACGGTGTCTGATTCAGTGCTGTTGTCCTAATGAAGTAAGCTATTTTAATTTATATTCAATCATGGCACCTTGTAAATGGCACCTTCTTGCAGCAGATAGTTTTTGTGTTTTTCCTTCATAGATATGGGTTAATCTTGTCTTTCTGAGGCTCTATATCTGTCTGGCTCAGATTATATAAACCATTGGCATAATTTGCCTTTTCCCTTTGTATGATCCTCATGATTTTTTTATTTATCAGTTTTCATGGTTGGGCTTCAGCAGTGGTGTTTTGAAGACCAATGCAGGAACTCAAAAGATGATGTTGTAGATGCATAGCCAAAGTGAAAAATAAACCTCCATCCATCCATCCATCCTCATCCGTTTTATCCGAGGCCGGGTCGCGGGGGCAGCAGCCTAAGCAAAGAGGCCCAGACCTCCCTCTCCCCAGCCACCTCCTCCAGCTTATCCGGGGGAATACCAAGGCGTTCCCAGGCCAGCCGAGAGATATAATCTCTCCAGCGTGTCCTGGGTCTGCCCCGGGGCCTCCTCCCGGTGGGACATGCCTGGAACACCTCACCCAGGAGGCGCCCAGGGGGCATCCTTGTCAGATGCCCGAACCACCTCAGCTGGCTCCTTTCGATGTGGAGCAGCAGCTGCTCTACTCTGAGCCCCTCCCGGATGGCCGAACTTCTCACCCTATCTCTAAGGGAGAGGCCAGCCACCCTTCGGAGGAAGCTCATTTCTGCCGCTTGTATCCGCGATCTCGTTCTTTCGGTCACTACCCACAGCTCGTGGCCATAGGTGAGGGTAGGGACGTAGATCGACCGGTAAATTGAGAGCTTCGCTTTTACACTCAGCTCCCTCTTCACCCATTCACTCATCAAAAATAAACCTTCCATTGATATTTCCTCTGTGAGGAATGTGGAGTCTGATTAATAAGATGGGTTAGCTGTGGGTGCTGGTAAGACATTAGAAGTATGAGGACATGGCTTAACCAGTGCTTGTGAATGGAAGGTGATGCAGTCCTTTTACCATGGAGGAAAGTCTCTATGGACATTCAACTTTTAGCTGTGAGTTTGCAACATGAGCAGTTTACATACTGCAGTCTGCTGATGGAGTCCTAGCATGCAACTGTTGCTGACTTATAGTGTAAAAATCATTATCATTGCTCAAAAATGTAACCAGGTTAGTCTGGATTTTACTCTGTAAACTTTAAAGCAGAATGCAAAGTGTCTGGCAATCCTGAGGATGGTTGACTCGCTTTGTTATTACCTCCTGGGATGCTCATTCAACCTCTGTTAGGATCATGTTCCACTGCAATAGCTGCACCACATGAAGGGTGCCAATGTCCAGATCACCTGGTGGTATCTGACTCTCCAGCCTTTTAAGTTTGTGGTGGTCAATAGGCTGACGGTCGGGGCTGATTTCTTGTCCCGCTCACTGATGGCTCCCCAACCTAAGTTGGTTGGTGGGGTATGTGGCAGGGTGTAGTCTGTGACTCCGCTGCAGAGGAAGGGTGATGCAGTGGATTTTGGGGCAGTGCTGGGGAGGCTGGCAGGGCAGCTGGGATCAGTTACCCCGTTATGCCTTACCTGTTTTAATAGCTAGGACCAGAGAAGAGGAAAAGACCTGAGCCAGAGAGAGATGGTGACACCCCATGTCCAGGGTCCCAGACAGTGTGTGTGTCACACAGAGTTTATTATCATTAAGTGCTGATCCTTCTACCTGCTGAGGTCATTTATATTGGTTATCCTCTTTGCTGTTTACATCCCTCCCATCACTACTATCAGCATTAGGAACAGGCACTCATTGAGCTCTACCAGGGTATCAGTGAACAACAGACAGCACACCCAAATGGATTCATCATCATAGCAGGAGACTTCAGAGTGTCCTCACCAACTGCATCACTGTGTGGTACAGAGGCTGCATGTCCTCCTGCTGGAAGACTCTGCAAAACATGAATACAACCAGCAAGGTCATCGGTGCCTCTCTACCCTCCCTCATGGGCATTTTCATACCCACAAAATCATCAGCACCCTTACCCTCTCACCCTTCACACTCCCTCTTCAGCCTCCTGCCTTCGGGGAGGAGGTACCGAAGATTCGAGGCTCAGCTCACTAGAACAGCATCAACATCTTCAACTGCTGAACAGCTTCATTCACCAGGCTGCCGGAAGACATAACTCTGTTCACTACCTCCCCCCATCTACCCCCCACCCCTGGACTGTTGCATTCATACCTTCATGCTGCTGACTGTCTTTGGCACTTTACTGCAACCATTTGCACCTCTGTCATGCCTGCGTTATTAATATTAACTACTTCAGTTAGTGAGTGGAGGAGCTGTGTGTCTGACTGCCTGCAGTGCTCCTCTGTGAAGTGTCAGCTGGAGGAGGCAAAGACGGCACAGTTGTTATCAATACGGTTGCAAATGAGTTATTTAATTCAATATTAATTTTTAGCACCAATAAATATCTGAGTATTGAGTTTATGGAAAATCCAATCTTGTACTCCTGCATAGCAACTTTATTGGGACCTTGCAACATTTTTGCATGATCCTACAGCCATTCTGCATCCTGTAATTCACTCACTCGTTGTCACTTTTGATTAGTAAACCGCCCAGTCTCTTTGACCATCAGTTTGGCAGCCTTCTTATCACTAACAAAGCTACCAAACTGATGGTGATTCAAACTTGCTCGGATTAAATTAACAGTTCTGAGAACCATTCTCGTAACATCATCCATTTTAAAGACTTGCAGCACAGTGTGCTCCTGTTTTCCTCAATTTGATGAATAGTAAGATGTCCTAGTTTTACAGAGGGCATTTTTATAAAGTAACAAACTATTTTTCCAGGCCAACCGGTCTTTGAAATGAGTGCAGTATCATTTCCTCTCTATTTTGTATGTCTTCTTCTTTGAGGTCCATGTTTGTGAGTTATACCAAAGAGTCAAGCATCTCTGATTAGTTGCCTTCTTTTTCTGAGGAACCACAGTATACAGGCTTGTATAAAGTGACAATGTAAACTATTAAGATGGCAATGAACCTTGGTGAGAGTAAAATTTAGGTAGCTCTTTTGTATTGTGTTGGCACATGGCATAAAGAAGATCATAGTAGAGAGATCACTTCTTCAGTTAGTTCGCTATTTAGTTACAACACTTTCAGAAAGACCTCTACTATAATAACATGTATCTGTGTAATCTATTATTGGGAAATTAAATGTTTTCAAAAATGATCAGACAAAAGATGGATGTTAAATTTTCAATTTCAGCTATATGTAAGCACAAGATCCAGTGTGTGATTAAAACAGTTAGTGGGATCTTTCACATTTTGAAGGAAGTCAAGTCTATTAGCCTCATTAGCATAATTAAAAATTAAATATCCATATCAACAATTTGGTTAATTTAAAGCACTGACTTACACAACACCTCCAAGTGTATAATACAGTGCATATAGAAAGTATTCAGAGTGCTTTGTGTGTTTAACTTTTTGTCATTTCACAATATTATTTAAAGAAATATTCCCAGCCATTACTCTCAAAATTAGGTGCAGCCTGTTTTAACTGATCGATCATCTGTCAAATATTTCTACAACTTGATTGGAGCCCATGTGTGTTAAAGCTGACTGGACATGATTTGGAAGTATACGCATGTCTATATAAGGTCCCATAGTTGACAGTGCATGTCACGTTGTCACATGTCAGCTGTAGCTCAGGACGTAGAGCAGGTCATGTACTAATTGGAAGGGTTGTGGTGTCAGAATCAGAACGCTTTATTAATCCCAAAGGAAATGATGTTTGATCCCGGGGGTCTCCAGCCTGCTTGCCAGATATTCTCAGGCAAGCTATTAACCCCAAGTTGCTCTCTGATGCATTTATCTGAGTGTGAATGTTAGATAGAAAGCACATAAGCAAAGAAAAAACTGCTTGTGTGAATTAGGCAAGTTGTAAAAAGCACTTTGAGTTGTCAGGTAAAGCATATGGTTAAGTAATAACCAGTTTATTTGCCATTTCAGTGCACAGACAAAGCCATGAAATCCAAGGAATCTGATCCAAGAAATTTTTTAGATTTAAATTCTTAATTGTCCCTGACCGCCCAGCATGAGAACCAAAATGCTGGCTGTGGCATGGGCGTCGTTCAGGTCTGATTTAAAGGCTTCTTAGAAAGTTTTCTAAACCTTTCTATCTGGTTTAATCCAAACCATGATTTGAACTAAGAATGAAAAAAAGTTGTCACAATTTTAGAGTCTTTATTGTGAAATTAATACATTTTGCACTATCATTGGGCCATTTAAAAGAAATATTTACAGAAAAGAAACAAACCTTCTTTTTTTTTTTACTGAATCAAAGCAGCTTCCAAAAACACCTTGACTTTGATCATTTGCCTTTATTTCACTGATCTGGAATTTAAATCCAAACAAAATCATTTTTTGACACCCAGCTCATGGTGCGTGACCAACACATTGACTGACATTGTTGTCATGGTTATGACTTCTTTTTTGGCTTTGAACATATAGTGACAATCAACTATAACTGCAATTAAATGTGTTAAATTCGCCAACCGTATTTGTCTTTAGAAAAGGATGAACCTCTTTCATTTGAAAGAAACCGCTGCTTCCTTAGGTCTCTATATTTGTGGAGTAATTTTGCATAATTGCCAACAACTGTATAACTGGTAACTGGGTGACTGAATATTGGGTGGAAGATCCAGCACTCCATACCAGTTTAGGCTAGTTGAAAAGCAATCTTCAGAGTGATCTCTATGTAACATGTCCACATACTGCAGCCTTTTGAGCATAAATGAAATAGATTGGAGGGGTGGTGTGTGGGTGGGTGTTGCAGTTATGTTTGAAGCCCCCTGATTGGCTCACTGACTCTCAGGCAGTGGGGGAATGACTGTGACATAGATTAGACCAGGGGTCAGCAACCTTTCACATCCAAAGAGCCATTTAAACCCGGTTTCCACGCAAACGAAAACTCTGGGAGCCGCAAATACATTTTGCCATCTAAAATGAAGATAACACTGTATATAATGTTTTTTACCTTTATGCTTTGTGTGAACAACTAAGTTGTGTGACATTAGTGATGTTTGTACTTACAGCGTTAACTTGGTTTTAAAGCCGATATATATATATATATATATATATATATATATATATATATATATATATATATATATATATATATAAACACCCAGCACGCCCCTGCGGGCGGTTTATCCTTCAAGCTCGGGTCCTCTACCAGAGGCCTGGGAGCTTGAGGGTCCTGCGCAGTATCTTAGCTGTTCCCAGGACTGCGCTCTTCTGGACAGAGATCTCCGATGTTGTTCCCGGGATCTGCTGGAGCCACTCGCCTAGCTTGGGAGTCACCGCACCTAGTGCTCCGATTACCACGGGGACCACCGTTACCTTCACCCTCCACATCCTCTCGAGCTCTTCTCTGAGCCCTTGGTATTTCTCCAGCTTCTCGTGTTCCTTCTTCCTGATATTGCTGTCATTCGGAACCGCTACATCGATCACTACGGCCGTCTTCTTCTGTTTGTCTACCACCACTATGTCCGGTTGGTTAGCCACCACCATTTTGTCCGTCTGTATCTGGAAGTCCCACAGGATCTTAGCTCGGTCATTCTCCACCACCCTTGGGGGCATCTCCCATTTTGACCTCGGGACTTCCAGGTTATACTCGGCACAGATGTTCCTGCACACTATGCCGGCCACTTGGTTATGGCGTTCCATGTATGCCTTGCCTGCTAGCATCTTGCACCCTGCTGTTATGTGCTGGATTGTCTCTGGGGCATCTTTACACAGCCTGCACCTGGGGTCTTGCCTGGTGTGATAGACCCCAGCCTCTATGGATCTTGTGCTCAGAGCTTGTTCTTGTGCTGCCATGATTAGTGCCTCTGTGCTGTCTTTCAGTCCAGCTTTGTCCAGCCACTGGTAGGATTTCTGGATATCAGCCACCTCCTCTATCTGCCGGTGGTACATACCGTGCAGGGGCCTGTCCTTCCATGACGGTTCCTCGTTTCCCTCCTCTTTCTTGGGTTTCTGCTGCCTGAGGTATTCACTGAGCACTCGGTCAGTTGGGGCCATCTTCCCAATGTATTCTTGGATGTTCCTTGTCTCATCCTGGACTGTGGTGCTGACACTCACCAGTCCCCGGCCCCTTTCCTTCCGCTTAGCGTACAGCCTCAGGGTGCTGGACTTGGGGTGAAACCCTCCATGCATGGTGAGGAGCTTTGTGTGAACAACTAAGTTGTGCGACATTAGTATATATACATATATACTAATTATACATTATATATATATATTAAAAAACACCCAGCACGCCCATGCGGGCGGTTTATCCTTCAAGCTCGGGTCCTCTACCAGAGGCCTGGGAGCTTGAGGGTCCTGCGCAGTATCTTAGCTGTTCCCAGGACTGCGCTCTTCTGGACAGAGATCTCCGATGTTGTTCCCGGGATCTGCTGGAGCCACTCGCCTAGCTTGGGAGTCACCGCACCTAGTGCTCCGATTACATCGGGGACCACCGTTACCTTCACCCTCCACATCCTCTCAAGCTCTTCTCTGAGCCCTTGGTATTTCTCCAGCTTCTCGTGTTCCTTCTTCCTGATATTGCTGTCATTCGGAACCGCTACATGACAGCAATATCAGGAAGAAGCTCTTCTGGATATATATATATGCGCTCTTCTGGATATATATATATATATGTCCATGTTTCAAAACTCAGTCATCCCCCCCCCCCACAATCCCACATGCATTCTACCCTTTAGGGCTAAGCCCCGGGTGTATCAAATGTCTGCCTCCGCCTCTGCAGCCGGCTGTATACAGCAATCGTGTGTAAAAAGTGGTCAATAAGGAGATGCTGAAAAGCATTTTCATGCAAACATCGTCGGGTCTGCCGTGATATGTTTACAATGGAACTTCTGCTCCTGAACCTCATCTTTACGCAGGACTGTAAGCTGTCATCTGTGAGGCGTGAGCGGTGTTTGTTTTTAATACAGTTCATGGTGGAGAACAGCTGCTGACATAATGTGGATCAGAAGGTCCATAACTGGCCTACCTGGAGTTGAAAGTCTCGATAAATGCACGGCATTTCGTACACCGACTTCCATGAGTGTAACGCTTATTTTGAGCGATGAAAAAATTAAAGAATATAATTGTATTTTTATATTTCAATATCACAATCATCTTCCAATTTAGAACTACAAGTTAAAAAAGAACTAACATAAATAAAATACACTTAAGCTAAATACTTCTAATTTATTTTCACAAACCACGCGGAGCCGCACTATAAGGACTAAAGAGCCGCATGCGTCTCCGGAGCCGCAGGTTGCCGACCCCTGGATTAGACCCAAGTGTGCCAGCAATTTGTTTCTCCCCTTGTTCTTTTCCATTCAGCTCAGCCTGCATCATCTGTGGCCCTCTGATTTATGTATGATTTCTATGTGGGTGTTTCCGTGTCTTCATCAACTCTTCCTGCTGGCTATTTATCATAGTTGATCGCCTCTTGAGGGTGAAGAAAAGAGGGAAGCAGCTCTTGTAGATTTTTCTCAGAGCAGATACTGTAGGTCTTCTCCATGTTTCTCTTTGTTTTTCTCTGCTGCTCTCTCTGTCAAGGCACAGACTTTTCTCCCAGTGGATCTCTGTGAAATTAGGACAGCACAGACAATGTCTGGAATACTGTTAGAACACTTATGAAGAAAGTCTTTGTGTTTTATACTAGCTCTGATATATTTATACTAGCTCTTGGTGGCTCCTTCTTGAATATATTGAAATTCCTTGTCACTGTTGATACGATTTTTTTTTATATCAGACAGAAATTATGCCAGTCCTGTATTTCAAATCAAGTCTGGGGCCTTTCTGAATGGGGTTAGCGTGTTCTCTCCAGGTACTTCGGCTTCCTCCCACAGTCCAAAGATTCAATTAAAATTCAGTAAAATTTTATTTATATAGCACCAAATCACAATAACCGTTGCCCCAAGGCACTTTATATTATAAGGTAAATACCCTACAATAAACCAGAGAGATGGATGATACACAAAGATGAATGAAGTTAGGTTAACTAGTGATTGTATTCATACCACAGATATGAATATGTCTATCTCTATATGCTAGCCCTGGAATAGATTAGCAGCCTCTTCAGGCTGTACCCCGCCTTTTGCTCTATGACTGTCATAATCCTGCACTGGTTTGCCTTTTGCCAATATTCAAATAGTCCGCTCTGTTTAATGTTGCCAGCCACTTTGTGCTGTAATCAAGATTCTCTATCCAACAAAGCTTCGGTTGATGTCAGGGCAGAACAGAACAAATAAATACCCTTATTGTCGAGAAAGGTGAGATCGAAAGAAATTGAAGTACCCTTGGCTTACCTCTCATTACATTGGTGAGAGGGTAAGAGGTCTTAACATCCAGTCTTTTATGTTAAAACTGACACAGACTGCTAACAACATTTATCTATATTCACATTTGGCTAATAGTAAATCTAAATCTATTATCTTAATTTTAATGAAAGAAAAAGAGGTCATGCTTTTGAAATCCAGTGCCTCCAGCTGTGTTCCTGCCTTTGACCTTTCTTATTTGGCCCTGCATGAAAAATCCAGCATCCAGCAAACTGAAACTCTTCAAATAAACCAGTCCTCTGCAGATGATCAGTTAGCTGTTTTACAAGCACTAGCAAGGTGAACCAATGTATGCCAGTCCATTTACCGATTTCACAGTTGCTACTGAGTGTAAATTTTGAGAAAGTATTTTGGCAGTAACAGTTAGCTATTAATTAATTAACATTTGTGACTCGATCCTTGTCTGTTCCAGTCTGGATGCCAAGGTATCCTCGGGCAAGGGACTGAAGTGATGAGTTCATTGAAGTGTGAATGTTATATAGAAGACTTAGACATAGAAGAAAAGTGCTATTGTGAGTGGATGAATACAGCAAGGTATGTAAGCAAAGAAGGCACTATATTAGAACCAGCCTTTTTAGTCTACTTGTCAAAATGGAAAGTGTCCGGGAAACACAGTCAGAAAAATGAGGGATTAAGTTACTGCTAATACAAACAGAACAGTGCCTGCTGCTTTAGATTCACATTGAATCCATTGTTTTGGGAAATAAACTTTTCACAAAATATACAATGTGATTCTCAATGAGCTTTGCATTTTGTGCTAATGTTTGTATAAAGTGCATCTAGAAAGAAAAATGTTTGTGATTCCTTCATTGTGTCATGCTGTTGGGAGACAGCATGACACAATAGAGTGTGGAAAATAGGAAACTCTCATGGAGTGAAATCTGCAGCATGGAGTCTAATAGACTAAGTTTCATCATCCGAGCGACATACAATCTGCTACCTTCCCCAATAAATCTGCAGCTGTGGTTTGGAAAGGACCCATCCTACCCCCTGTGTACAGTCCCAGCAACACTCAAGCACATCTTGGTTGGTTGTAGGACTAGCCGTACTCAGGGCAGATACACATGGAGACACAACCAGGTTCCCGGGTGTCTAGCCGAGAAAGTTGAGTGCAAAAGAAAATCCATCATCACTCAACCTTTCATGAACCAAGAGGAGCGTCAGTTTTCATCAACATTTGTCCGGGAAGGAGACAAGCCGAGGACAATCCCCTCAACCCCAGACTTGGGCCCGCTGAAGGTTGCCAGGGATTGGCAGATGCAAGTGGACTTGGATCAGAGGCCAATTTTTCCCACAGAGATCGTAACAACAACTTTGCGACCAGACCTCGTCCTTTAGTCTAACTCCCAAAAACTTGCGTACGACCGGGCGCCCCCCGTCTGGCTCTCCTCTCTCCTATCTTGTCCCTTTTGTCTTACTTCTCTCTATCACCTTTTCTATCCCTTTGAAGAATTTAGGCTCCATTAATGGTAAAGAGGTAAGTATTATTTCTCAGTTGCAGTGAATAGATAGAAAATAAACTGTAGGAAACTAAACAGAAGAAAGAAGAAGAGAAATAACAAGTTAACATAAACCAGTGGCACACTCCAGGGCCTGATCAACCCTGGCAGGGCCTCCTTGGATGAGGGTGTCTAGTGATAACGGCCGAAACACCCGATGAATCAAAGGTCCACTACTGACGATGTGTCCCAAATTTTAAAATGATAATCCAGATCAGATCTCTAATCCCTAAACCTAACCAAGGAAGGAAAATGGCAGATTAGCCTGGGTAAAAGACCGAAAGTTGAGGCACACAATGGTGCGTGCTGCTGACAAAGTTTCTGGGCTGCCTTTCCTCATAACAGCCATCCGTCAAGAGTCTCTCCATCTAAAGCAATGCATTATCAGGGACTGTAACCTCTAGTCCTTCTTACTGAATCTGATCAAATTACTCACACAATGATGGGATAGGTAAATAATTGCCAAAATTGATTAAAATAAAGAAATAAACTGAATTTGCTATATCAGCTGAGATTATTTCTTTAATGACGTGTTTGAACACTGAAGCCTAACTGGGTGGCCACTAAGTGCAAATGACCAATACATAAGGAACTTTAGTTTTAGATATTATAGTTAACAGACAGAGGTAATTGTGGTTATTCTAAAAATAGAGAAAGATGCATCAGTCCAACCTAGTTTATATTATATTTGGCTTTAAGCTCTAGTACTCCTGCATATTCATTGCCAGAAGTGGCTCTTATGCCACTTCTGGCAATGAATTCTGGCATCTGAATTAATCAAAGTGATTCTGGTGTTTTCTTTTTGGTTTTGTTTTTTGATATCCAGATTAAGGCTTAATGGTTGGCCTTGTGAAATACGACACAATTTGGATGTTGCTAACTGTGTTTTGTTTGCTTGAAATAATGTGTAGAGAATAACTGCCAGTTTCCATTATTATTGAATAGCAATGCCCACCGACTCTGTATCTGTAGCCTAGCTATTCCATAGCAAAGCCAGAAAAAGAGCTGCAACATACATTAATCTTTGTAGAGCTTGTCATCTCCTTCCAGTAATATGAGGGCAATGGTCAGCAGAAATAAATCCTCTGAGGGAGCAAATGAGATTAGAGACTAAGTTTGAGCTGAGCTGGGTCATTTCACATCAAAGCCATATCAGAAGCTCAAAATAAATAAATTCAATTTACATTCGCTTGCTACAGTGGAACATTAAACATCTGAAATTATTGCTCTTCTCTCGTGATCTACACTGTGGCCATAAGGCCTGATTAGATACAGCAGAGGCTAACATTTTTTCACAGCAGTTGTACATATTTGGCTTCTAGCCAGTCCAGGGCTCATAACTTGGTTTAGCAGCTCAAACAGTAATACCTCCTACTTACGTATATGTGTACATATGTGCTCTCTCACGCGCGCGCACACACACACACCCACACACACACCCACACACACACACACACACACACACACACACACACACACACACACACACACACACACACACACACACACACACATATATACATAGTGAAAACACAAGATTAAAGCTGAACTATTTTTACATTGCCACTGCACTTTCATCTTTTATTTTACCATTCATCCCCATGTAGATCTGCTACATTGTACATGAAAGAAAAATAAAAGCTGAGCATATCAGTAAAGTTTCATTAAAGTCAAAACATGATAAATGGCCATAAATTCTGGAAAGACACAGCAAAATGATGTAGCACATAGCAGCCTCGGGGACAATTTGTCTCTGTGAAAGCTCCCTGCTAACACCAGTGTTATGATGCCACAGTGCTACCATGATGGCTCCTTTATCTCTTTTCTCATCTCCCACGAGCCTTTCAGTTCTTTAGTTTTTTGGTTGGCCTAGGTTTTAACAGCTACAGCTGACCATGCTAATGACCAGCTCAGGGAGTGAGAGGACACGACTTAAGCAGCTGCGTTTTAGCTCAAACAAGAAATACTATAAAGACCAATGCAGCACTCATTTCTATTTTTGTGAGTCACTATAGAGCTGGGCAACATCCCTCTGCACTAACAGAGTACTAGAAGCAGCTGGGGTTGTAGGTTGTCATTTATTGGCCTATTTAATCTCCCTACATATTTCCTCACCTGAGGCACAGTGCTGCTCTCAACAGACAGAATCAATAACAGAGCTACTCTACGCCATCGAGGGGTAACAATAAAACTAGCACAATTACAGTAAGATGGATCAGAATCTTTAGCAGTAGTATATTATTTATATGTTTGGATGAATTCCAGGAGGCTGTAGGAAGACAAGTCAGTGGGCTATAAAGAAACTTGTTAGTTCACTGGTCACCTGAGAGGCACTCTGGACATGTTTCCGAGCATTTTGCAATGATGTGATAGTTCTTTGTAGAAATTAATGTAAATGCCAGCACAAAGTTCTAGTGGGTGGTAGTCACAGGAGGATACGGCACTGTAGTGTTTCATTGTTTTGTACTATTTCGGGTTTATTTACCTCTGTTTATACCAGTGGAATAATTGAAAAGATAGGAAGTTAGCGCCAGTGGGGTTTTTCTTCTCTTTTTACTTGCACAAAATCAGCTTTCATCAGCTTTTCGCAACTTTTTTACAGCATGAGAATCTATGCAGACAAGTATAATGTGAATATTTGAACATAGTTCAAGAATTTCAGTCAGCAAGCTAACTGAAATGCAAATGAGTTATTATGGGGTTTCAGTAAGAGAATGCTGCTGCTATAAACAAATCTGATTGTATATTGCTTAAAGAAGTGTTTGAGAAAATGTAGCAGCTTAACCAAAACACCCACTTTAAAAACAATTCTCAGTTGTTAGTCAGATATCTGGACATTTGCCTCACATTAGTGTAAGTTTGCTTATTGTTTTTCTTATCTTCTTGTGGCCGCTGACAGTGGACTCGTCGCAGTGCTTGTCCTTCTAGACCTCAGCATTCATCAATGTTGACCGTAAACTTTTATTAGGAAGATTACAGCATGTCGTAGGTATTAAAGGTACTGCTCCGCATGGTTTGAATTACATCTGTCATGTTAATGGGGATTCTTCTTTATGCTTCCCCTATGCAGTATCGCCACTGTGTAGATGATAGCCACCTTTATCTTTTCATGATGACCTCAAATTTTCAGCTTCTAAATTCAGATAAAACTGAGTTAATCATACTTGGCCCTAAAAATATTAGAAATATGACGTCTAACCAGATAATCACTCTGGACTGCATTACCTTGGCCTCCAGCGACTGACTAGGACATGTCCTTCAGTGTGCATATTAAACAAATATGGAAAACTACTTTCTTGCATTTGTGCAACATCTCTAAAATTAAAAATATCCTGTCTCAGAGTGATGCTGAAAAACTAGTTCATGCATTCACTATTTCTAGTCTGGATTATTATAATTCATTATTGTCTGGTTGCCCTAAAAGCTTCCCGAAAAGCCTTCAGTTCATCCAAAATAAATAAGTAAAGTGCTATACAAATGCAGGCCATTTACCAAAATGCTGTAGCAAGAGAGAGCAGATTCTCCCAAAAACATCCTCTCAAACAAACATTCTCCCATATCCTTATATACAATTATTTGAATTATCAGGCCCCATCTTATTATAAAGACCTCATAGACACAAAAAAACCCAAATAGAGCACTTCGCTCTCAGACTGCTGGGTTACTTAGAGTAATTAAATGTAGAACATGAGGGAGAGGCTTCAGCTTTCAGGCCTCTCTTCTGTGGAACCAGATCCTGCTTCGATTTGGGAGACTGACTCTCTCTGAACTTTTAAGATTAGACTTAAAACTTTCCTTTCTGACAAAACTTAAAGTTAGGACTGGATCAGGTGACCATGAATCCCCTCTTAGTTATGCTGCAGTAAACATAGTGTGTTGGGGGCTTCCCATGATATGCTCAGCATTTCTCCTTCTCTCACCCCTTGTCACTCACCATGTGTTTATCCATCTCTGCATTTAATTATGAGTTATTATTAATCTCTGGCTCGCCTCCACAACATGTCTCCTGACCTCTCTCCCTCCCCTCGCCCTAGCCCAGATGGCTGCTCCTCCCTGAGGCTGATTTTGCCCGAAATTTCTTCCTGTTTAAAGGGAGTTTTTCCCTCCCACATTTGCTCAAGTGCTTGCTGATAGGGGTTGTCTAATATTTGTGGTTTTATCTGTATTATTGCAGAGACAAAAAAACAAACAAAACCAAGACCATATAACTAAGGGTGTGAAAACGTTTTGAAAGGTGTTAAGTGGGTTATGTGTTATAGGTTAGATGGTGGCTTTGGAGCAGGTTCTTTTATAATGCTTGCACCACTGTCAGGAAACACTAGTCTAAATTTCTGAAACTAAATGTCATGTCTTGCTGAAATTTCACATTTTACACCTTAATTTCAGTCTCCTTTTGTGTATCTTCCGCTGTCTCTCTGTGTGTTTAACGCTCTCTGCTTCCCTGACTCTTTCACCTCTTTCTCTCCAGCCTTCGTGTTGAGCTGTGTCTTCCCCAAGCAGCCTCTCTATGGTGATGTATCAGTGAGCAGTCTCCACTCTGGAGGGCAGGCTTTCTTCTCCTGTTTGACGGGCTACAAGCTGCAAGGTTCCTCTGTGTTGACCTGCCGCAATTCTAGCACACCCTACTGGAGTGGGAAGGAACCAAAGTGCCAAGGTAACGTTTCCCAGACAAAACTCTTCGACTAGCCACAGCTGAAGACGGAAATTATACACATAACCTAATTAATTATACAGGCAAAATTTTAGTTACAAAGGTTTTTTTTATAAGTATTTCATAGCATTTACACATTAACAAAAGTGCAAAATTATTGTTTTTATGCATTCTATTTACATTTAATTGTATCAATAATAATAATGCATTTATATAGTGCTTTTCGGGACCCCTCAAAACGCTTTACAATTCCACTATTCATTCATTCACACACTGGTGGAGGCAGCTACAGTTGTAGCCACAGCTGCCCTGGGACATACTGACAGAGGCGAGGCTGCCATATCGCGCCATCGGCCCCTCTGGTCGTCACCAGTAGGCGGTAGGTGAAGTGTCTTGCCCAAGGACACAACGACCGAGACTGTCTGAGCCGGGGCTTGAACCTTCCGGTTACAAGACAAGCTGCCAACTCTTTGAGCCACGATCGCCCCAAGTCTCAGTCTAAGTTAGTCAGAGAAAGTAATTAATAGAAGTATTGTATATGAGTTTCGAGTGGGTGGGATAGCATACAGGAACATACATACATGCCATCTATGGCCTGGAAGTTCCAGGGTCAAAATGGGATACACCGAGTGGTGGACAAGCAGAAGAAGAGGTTGTGATAGATGTGGAAATAGTAACTGATAGCAACATCAGGAAGAAAGGACACATGAAGCTTGAGAAGGGCTGAGAGGTAACTGGAAAAGATGTGGAGGGTAAAGGCATCAGTGGTCTCCATGGTAATCAGAACACTCAGGCCTGTGACCTCCAAACTGGGCGAGTCTTGCCAGCAGATTTCAGGAAGGACAGAACAGCACGGTCTTAGGAACAGCTTGACGATCTAAATTCTTGATTACAGCTTGAATATTAACAAAAGCTATTTTCTCACCTACATGCAGTTGTATCAAGTCGTGTATCTACTGTTGATAGGTTTATTTCTTGGTAGAAGGTAGTTTTAATTGAAAACTACTGACAGTGTGAATTACTCAGACAGACAGCAATTAAATGGTTTTCCTACAGAATTATTTTACATAATAATAATTGATGCTATTCACATTTCTTAGATTTCTTGTGCATTGTAAAATGTACAAGTGTATTTAGACAGTTGTATTCTTTATGTAGTCACCTCCAGTTTGCATTGTTTCTCCTTTGGCTGCTGTTAGCACAACCCAAAAGGCTTTATTTCATCCAGACATTCACATTATTTTTCTGCAACGGAAATTTCATAATATAGTACAAACAGTACTACACTAGCTACTTGATAACAACTAACAGTATCAGGAAGTGTTGACTTACTAAAATTATTGTAACAGCACTTGACAGCAGAGCAGCAGTGGTGTGATACTAATGATGATAATCAAATTATGCAGTAGATGGATCAAATTTATGCTTTACAAGTTTACAATTTATAATGTTAAAATTAAGGGAAATATAAATAAATTTTGCTATAATAAATTTTGATGTTGGCAAATGTCTGAATGCTTTCAAATACTAAAAGCAGTCTTATTAGGCTGGTTCTTTTTTTTTTCATGGTCACCAGTTTGAGTTTGGTTATTAAGTTAGGGTAATAGAGAATGAGATGATGCCAGTACAAGTAAATTTGACTGAGATTCACTACATAATGTGAAATCCACCACAGTTTAATTTGATGTTCAGTTCCATTCCTTCTTGTTTTTCAGCTGCCTGTGGAGGTTTGGTGAGGAACATCACAGTTGGTCGGATTGCCTCTCCTGGTTTTCCGAGCAACTACAGCAACAACCTAACCTGCCACTGGCTGCTGGAGGCCCCTGAGGGCCAGAGGCTCCACATCCACTTTGAGAAGGTAGCACTGGCTGAGGATGATGATCGGTAAGCTATGATTTGAGATTGTTGTAAACTGAAAACTCTTTCCTTTAACAAATTGATCATTTCAAAAACAATTACTCTAAAGCTCCTATGTGCACAATTTCCAAGTTTCCAGTCTTACACAGTCTTAGAATGAAAGACACCCAATGAGTATCACCTAATGCAACAAAGCAATGTAGTCCCTTTTTTGTTAGTTATTGTTACTGTTTGTTTTTTTTCCTTTTTGTAATTTTTTGTTTGTCATTTTTTGCCTTATTAAACTTTAAAGAATATAGAGGATATTCCTGAAAGGTTTAATATTGTAATTACTAATCTGTTCAAATGTGAGACTCAGGTTACAGTTGGGATGTACATGTATTGTGCATGGGGTGACTTGAAAAATGCCTGCAACGCACCACCAACGACAGGGTAGTAGCTAGTAAACTGGTATCGTAAAAACATCCTCTTAAACAAACATCCTGCCCCCTTAAATCAAACTTTTAGAAGTTCAGAAAGAAGCATGTGTACTCAACCAATACTGGATAGTTACCCCAAACATGTATTTGGTCGTACGACATTAAGATCGTTCAATCCTCCCTGGTACCACACATGCCCATGTCTGGAGGACTGTTGTGCATACCCTTTTTAGTTATGTTAATATTGGCAATGGTGAGAAGTGTTATAGTTGGGTTTTAATATGTTTGGCCGTCCAATTAAAGTAAATTACATGACAAAATCCTCTATCCAGAGCACCCCCACCCATTTTCTGCCTCTGCCTCATCATATCTGCCCCACATGTAAGCTTGAAGGGCTTATGCTGAAGAGTTCAGTTCTGACCTGAAGCTTCTTCTGACCTGAAGAAGCTTCTCGGATGAGAGGTGAAACGTCTTCAAGCAACTTAAAGAAGTCCAGACGCTTTTCTTTTCAAGCTCCTTAAACACTTCAGATTGTTAGAAAATATGAGCTATTTGCTGGCTGGTGTAACTGTCTCATGGCTCACACCCTGTTAACTTTGATGTACTACTTTCCTCTTTACTTCAGCACAGTCCGTAACTTATGTTCAATCATGAGGCCTCTTATCTTTGTACCTTCTGCTTTGTCCCTGAAGACTCCACAGAATAACATCAGGATGTCAGTGCAGCACATACCGGTGACAGCTGAGTGTCATTTTAGCAGCATGGGGCTGCAATTAAGGGCCAGTGAATAGAGTAACCATGGGGGAGAAATTAGCTGAGTAATCCATTCTGTCTGCCAGACAATAGTGGCTCCAGGCTGCTCTTATACTCATGCTACAGATGGAGACCTCACAGATACGAAGGGATATCTGGACAGCTCTAGAAACAAAAGGAAAAGATTTAGGTGAAGTGGTGATTTGGAAAAGTTAACTGACAAATGTGCAAAAGGTATTCATTTAATGCACCAAGGTTTGTTGGCTTTTAAAAGGCCAGAAATAGACTGGTACTTCCAGTATACTGTATAGCACCTTTCTACTCAGTTTGATTGAACAAAGTGCGTTCTACTGGTCTCATTCACACGATCACACACACATTCATACAGCGCACCCCCACCCCCACCCTTTTTAAAACTAACATCAATTCACACAGTCACATGGAGGGACAACTCGCAATTCAGTATCTTGACCAAGAATACTTTCCCTCATGGGCTGGAGGAGCCACTGATTGATCCGCCGATTGATAGATGCTCTATCATATAACCCTCTAGTTTATTATTTATTTAACTAGTTAGTTATTATATAACCTAAGTATATAAATACTAGTGTTTATTCAACAAACAAAATCTAAGATCTGTCATTTAAGACCATTTACTCACTATTTCATAGTGTTCAGCTGCACTTCATGAAACTTGCTATGATGTATCCCATGTAGCTATGTACTCACTTTTTCCAATAAACCAAGGGAAAATGACAAATATTGGTGATTTATCATTGATACTACAGTACACAAGCCCACAGATATTATATACTGACAGAAAATGACTTCAGTTAATTAATCAGTCTTAATTAACCGTTCTTTCTTGTTTATAGGTTTTTAGACGTTAGCTAATCAATGTACTCAAAATGCTCCCTTGATATTCTATTTAACAGATTACAAATGTAGAGTTTGCTGATTTACTTTTGTTATAGCAAGAAATCACAGCCAGTTGTTATCTGGAAGGCAAGAAAAATTGTTATGAATGCATTAACACTCAAAATGTTGCATGATTTATAGGTAATGGCATGAAAAACTATAGCCAGTGTTTTTAGGGTTTTTACCCATCTAGAGAATGTGAGTATGAATATGAGTCTATGTGAACAGAAACAATAAAAATAAAAAGTTATTTTCAACTGCTCCCTTACCCATGTTTTGAACACTGGATGCTCTTCCTGACACAACACAAAGGGCGTCTCCTCCTGAGACTGAACTGGATATTATTTGTTTATTAGGCACATCTCTAACCCATTACATTATCAAGTAACCAACAGGAACATTAAGAAAAAATATAAATATACACATATTTTATAATAGTTTATTGATTTTATTTAACACTTTAGTGCTCTGATACACCTTTTTCTTTTAACTGAGAAGAATAAGACAACCACAAGATTGCTGCTGGTGGAGGGCTGTGACGTGCATCAACATCAAATCTGTGTGTGTGTTCTATGTGTGTATATTCCTTCATACATGGTAATTAATGATTGGGTGACACACAGTGTTGGGAAGGTTACTTTTAAAATGTATTCCACTACAGATTACAGATTACATGCCCCAAAATGTAGATTGTGGGCCATTTATATGGATACACCGTAATAACATGGGAATGGTTGGTGATATTAAAGTCCTGTTTGTGGCACATTAGTTTATGTGAGGGGGCAAACTCCTCAAGATGGGTGGTGAATCACCATGGTAGCCATTTAGAAGTCGGCCATCTTGGATACAACTTGTTTTTCCAATAGGAAGAGGGCCATGTGACACATCAAACTTATTGGTAATGTCACAAGAAAAACAATGGTGTGCTTCGTTTCAACATAACTTTATTATTTCATGAGTTATTTACAAGTTTCTGACCACTTATAAAATGTGTTCAATGTGCTGCCCAATGTGTTGGATTGTCAATGCAACCCTCTTCTCCCCCTCTTCACACGCTGATAGCAACACCACAGGAGAAATGCCAGCACAGGCATCCAGTATCTGTAGTTTCAGGTGCTGCACATCTCGTATCTTCACACCATAGACAATTGCCTTCAGATGACCCCAAAGATAAAAGTCTAAAGGGGTCAGATCGGGAGACCTTGGGGGCCATTCAACTGGCCCACGACGACCAATCCACTTTCCAGGAAACTGTTCATCTAGGAATGCTCGGACCTGGCACCCATAATGTGGTGGTGCACCATCTTGCTGGAAAAACTCAGGGAACGTGCCAGCTTCAGTGCATAAAGAGGGAAACACATCATCATGTAGCAATTTCAAATATCCAGTGGCCTTGAGGTTTCCACTGATGAAGAATGGACCCACTATCGTTGTGCCCCATATACCACACCAAACCATCACTTTTGTTGTTCCAACAGTCTTGGAGGGATCCATCCAATGTGGGTTAGTGTCAGACCAATAGCGGTGGTTTTGTTTGTTAACTTCACCATTCACATAAAAGTTTGCCTCATCACTGAACAAAATCTTCTGCGTGAACTGAGGGCCCTGTTCCAATTTTTGTTTTGCCCATTCTGCAAATTCTGTGCGCCGATCTGGGTCATCCTCGTTGAGATGCTGCAGTAGCTGAAGTTTGCAAGGGTGCCATTTGTGAGTAGCTAATATCTGCCGAAGGGATGTTCGACTAATGCCACTCTCCAGTGATGTGCGGCGAGTGCTACGCTGTGGGCTCTTGCTGAATGAAGCTAAGACAGCCACTGATGTTTCTTCATTAGTGACAGTTTTCTTGCGTCCACATTTTGGCAAATCCAACACTGAACCAGTTTCACGAAACTTAGCAAGCAGTTTGCTGACTGTAGCATGGGAGATGGGTGGTCTTGTAGGGGGTCTTGCATTGAAATCTGCTGCAATGACCCGGTTACTGCGTTCACCAGATATCAACACAATTTCGATCCGCTCGTCACGTGTTAACCTCTTCGACATGTCAATGGCTGTGAACAAAGAGAAACTTGTAAATAACTCGTGAAAGAATAAAGTTACGTTGAAACCAAGCACACCATTGTTTTTCTTGTGACATTACCAATAAGTTTGATGTGTCACATGGCCCTCTTCCTATTGAAAAAACAAAAGTTGTATCCAAGATGGCCGACTTCTAAATGGTCACCACCCATCTTGAGGAGTTTGCCCCCTCACATATACAAATGTGCCACAAACAGGACTTTAATATCACCAACCATTCCCATTTTATTACAGTGTATCCAAATAAATGGCCCACCCTGTATTTTGTAGCATATGGCCAGAGGGGCCGATGGCGCGACATGGCAGCCTCCCTTCTGTCAGTCTGCCTCAGGGCAGCTGTGGCTACAACCGTAGCTTGCCTCCACCAGTGTGTGAATGCGAGAGTGAATGAATAGTGGCATTGTAAAGCGCTTTGGGTGCCTTGAAAAGCGCTATATAAATCCAATCCATTATTATATTCCGTTACGTTACTCAATGAGAGTAACGTATTCTGAATACTTTGGATTACTTAATATATTATCATGCTTTTTACAACTACATGAATGTACTATTGCTGTGTGATTTGTTGCTATTACTGAAGGTCACTCATCATACCAACACCAACTAGATTTTTAAATCTTAATATAAAATGAGTAACAGTAGGGTGGACATTAGATAAGGCTGCACTTTTTGCAGTGATCTCGTATAGAAAACTATTCCGCGCGTATATAAAACAGGTCCACGGCTCCGAACCCGTAGTAAAGGGACCTCTGGCGGGTTCCGTGTCGGGCTCGTAGCCAAAAACTAGCCTTACTTTGTTGTCTGGGTCAACTTTGCTAGCGAGAGACAGAGAGCGGCGTTGAAAGGCTGCTCCAACGGAGCTTATTGTTTCAGAGGAAAACACGAACACAGTGTACAGTCGAGTCTTAATAGCTTACTTACAACTGGGCTACACTGCCCATTAGGCTACATTCTTTAGGGCTATGCCTGTAATACTCTGCCTATTGCCTTCATATTAAAAAAAATTTTTTGAATAATTTTAAAAAAATATTTCTTCACGTCTCTTTGCGGGCTGCAAGTAGAGGTGACATGGGCCGCGAGATTGACACCCAGACATTAGAGCCTCTTATTGCGTGTTTTGTTTGGGTTTCCACCAGCGTGGAATTACCAAAAATAGAGAGGGGACAGCCTAACATATGAAACAGGAAAAGACCGCCGTGTAATCCCTTTATTTCAACAAAGTAACTGTATTCTGAATACCACCTTTTTAAATGGTAACTGTAACGCAATACAGTTACTCATATTTTGTATTTTAAATACGTAACACCGGTACATGTATTCTGTTACTCCCCAACACTGGTGACACAGTTATTTAGTTATTAACACTGCTGCCACTTAACAAGAAGGTTCAGGGCTTGATTCTACTGGGGCTTTCTGCTAGTTCCAGGTACTCAAACTTTCTCCTGCAGTCCAGTGACGTCTGTGAGTTCTACACTTCAGCCAGTCACTGACTATAAATGATTTTTTTTATGTTAGTTCTTCTAAATTACTTTTGAGTGTCTGAAAATAGGGAGTATGTATGAAAATGCAATATTGTTCTTAAACCCTCTGAAATAAAAGAAAAGTCAGATGTTTGATTTAAACAACTGGAGGTGTACAAAGGCAAATTGAAAAGAAAAATGCTGTAAATATCTGTTTATAATTTGCTGTACATATGTTTAAACATGCAACTGATATTTTCTTTTAATTTCCAAAGTAGCCTAAATAGATCATTCAAATATGTTACGTTAATCAGTATTTTATACTCAATTGTAGGCAAGGATGCAAACAGATAAAGAACAGCCAGTAGGAGTCAAAAAGTTCCATTCTGTTAAATAAGATACCCTGTAAATAAAATTTTGTTCACTGTCTTTCAGGCTCCTGATCAAGAATGGCAACAGCATAAATGCAGCCGTACTGTATGATTCCTATGAGGTGGAGTATTTGCCTAATGAAGGGCTCCTTAGCACATCTAGGCAGCTCTTCATTGAGCTTACTACAGATGCCACAGGAACATCGACTGGCATAGCCATTAGGTATCAAGGTAAGAATTATGCATGATGAGTTGGATAGCACTTTCTATTACAGCCTGATAATAAAGTGGTAATAGTAGGGTAACAATGAAGAAACAAGAATGTACTAATGTGGTAATTTCTTATAATTATTATTTATAATTACTGTTTCCATTTACGGTGACCAGTGGTTAGCACTGTTGCCGCACAGCAAGAATGTCGTGAGTTCAATTCCACCATCAGGCCGAGGTCTTTCTGTGTAGAGTTTGCATGTTCTCCCCATGTTTGCGTGGGTTCTCCCCGGGTATTCCGGCTTCCTCCCACCGTCCAAAGACATGCAGTTAGTGGGGATAGGTTAATTGATCAATCCAAATTGCCCATATGTGTGAATGCGTGAGTGAATGTGAGTGCAAATGGTTGTCTGTCCCTGTGTGTTAGCCCACCGGCGACAGATTGGCGACCTATCCAGGGTGTACCCCGCCTCTCGCCCTATGACAGCTGGGATAGGCTCCAGCGCCTCCCGCGACCCTGAAAAGCGAATGGATGGATGTTTCCATTTAATATCATATTAATAACATTAAATTAAACTAAAAAAGGTTGTGATTAAAATCTGGAAACACAACAAAGTGGCAATTTAAAGAAATCCACACTCACTATTGCCCTAATTAACTTAATTTAATCTAAACCCACAATAAACCAAAATATCAGTCCACTTTTTTTGTTTTTATTTTGGCCGCCATGGAATCTGAGTGAATGGGGAACTACTGACTGACAGACCTTTAATCTAGGACGGCGCTCTTTTGGACAGAGATCTCGGATGTTGTTCCTGAGATCTGCTGGAGCCACTCGCCTAGCTTGGGTGTTACTGCACAAAGTGCTCAGATTACCACTGGGACCATTCTTACCTTCACCCTCCACATCTTCTCAAGTTTTTTCCTTCTTCCTGATGTTGTTGTCACTGGTCATTGCTACATCTGTCACTACGGCCATCTTCTACTGCTTGTCTACCACTACTATGTACGTTAGCGATGTTGTTATGTTGGTTAGCCAGTTTGTCCGTCTGTATCTGGAAGTCCCACAGGATCTTAGCCCAGTCATTCTCAACCACCCAAGGTCCCATTTTGACCTCGGGACTTCCAAGGGGTGTTCAGCACAGATGTTTCTGTATACTATGCCGGCCGCTTGGCTACAGTGTTCCACATATATCCTGCCTGCTAAGCATCTTGCACCCTGCTGTTTTGTGCTGGATTATCTCAGGGCATCTTTACACAGCCTGAACCTGGGGTCTTGCCTGGTGTGGTAGGCCATTGCCTCTATGGATCTTGTACTTAGATCTTGTTCCTGTGCTGCCCTGCTTCTGTGCTGTCTTTCAGTCCAGCTTTGTCCAGCCATCAGTAGGATTTTTGGATGTCAGTCACTTCCTCTATTTGCCGGTGGTACATACCATGCAGGGGCCTGTCCTATGATGGCTTCTCCTCTTCATTTTTGGGTTTCTGCTGGCTGAGTTATTCACTGAGCATGCAATATTAACTCATTCACTGCCATTGACGTCTATAGCCGTCAATTGCAGTGAATGAGTCAATGGGTTTAACTCATTCACTGCCAATGGCTGGCAGTGAATGAGTTAAAACCAATCTTTTAATGGCTAAGGAAGCCCAAAAAGATTTAACAAACAAATTGGTTGACAAACAACTGGTTGTTTTTTTTATTTGTTTGTTTGTTTGGCTGATTTAAGACACGGGTCAAAACCTACAAGTTACCACAGAATACATAGATGAAGGTAAAATTTAAAATATGGTTCATAGCTTTACTGAACTAAATATAATATTTTTCACTATTTTGCATCAGTCTTTAAACATTTTTTGTTATGAAGCTTGACTATCTGTTAACTAATGTTTTCTTTTCTGTGTTTCACTTGAAAAAAGAGACCTTGAAATAAATCTAGTGAAAGATGCAATATGATTTTAACAAAATCACATTTTTAAGAAAATATAAACAAAATACATTTGATCTCAGAATCAGAATATTTTAATAATCCCTAGGAAAATGATGTAGAAAAGAAAGCTATTAATACAGATGAACACTCATCTGAGTGAAGAGTAAAGGACAAACAAATTAGTAAGAAAAAAGTAAGAAAATTAGTAAGAAAAAAGTTAAACTAAAGAGAAAAAGCAGCAACTGAAACAGGCTGCGTGCTGGTTGACACATGCACACTCTAAAAGATGGATTTTGAACATATATATATAAGGGCAAATATAAACAATTGTTTATTATTTATTAATGGAGCTTCTAACTCCAGCACGGTGGAACAGTGGTTAGCACTGTTGCCGCACAGCAAGAAGGTCCTGAGTTCAATTCCACCATCAGGCCAGGGTCTTTCTGTGTGGAGTTTTCATCTTCTCCCTGTGTTTGCGTGGGTTCCCTCCGGGTACTGCGGCTTCCTCCCACAGTCCAAAGACATGCAGCTTGTGGGGATAGGTTAATTGATTAATCCAAATTGCCCATAGGTGTGAATGTGAGTGTGAATGGTTGTCTGTCTCTGTGTGTTAGCCCTGTGACAGACTGGCGACCTGTCAAGGGTGTACTGCACAGACATGTCAAGGGTGTACCCCTCCTCTCGCCCTATGACTGCTGGGATAGGCTCCAGCATCCCCTGCGACCCTGAAAAGGATAAGCGGAAACGAATAGATCGATGGATTCTAACTCCTTCCTACAACTATTTTTGTAACATTACTTCCATCTCTCTAGCTTTTGCAGCGGGTCACTGCTATGAACCCTTTGTGAAGTACGGTAACATGACCAGCACTGACAACACCTGGTCAGTAGGAGCTGTGGTGGAGTTTGCCTGTGACCCGGGGTATACTCTGGAACAGGGATCTGTCACCATTGAGTGCATGGATCCTAACAATCCACAGTGGAATGAGACTGAGCCTGCTTGCAGAGGTTTGTATGCCTGATTCATTGACATGCATCTTTGGATTACTTGTGCTTCTTTCTTGTCATCTTCTACATTTTTGCAACAATTTTGTCCATTTTGAGTCACTTTCCCCTTGATACACCCATCTTAACACTTAGGATTGAACTCAGAGGTAGAGCAGATCATCTACTGATCGGAAGGTTGGTGGTTTGATCCCTGGCTCCCCCAGTCTGCGTGCCAAATATCCCTGGGCAAGATATGAATGTGTCTGAATGTTAGCTAGTAAGCACTTAAAACATAGTGAATGTGGCATGTTGTAAAAAGCACTATATAAGAATGAGTCTCGGGGGGCTCACTGACTTCTTTGGCCCCAGGATGACAGATAATTAAACACTGACTCTCAGCAATACAAAACTGACAGCAGACTTCATTTCTTTAATTGTTTGTATTACAAAAAATTCTTTGTTCTGTTTCTATATTTAGTGAGATCACGCATCCAATTTGCTTGTTACACACCCCAAAACAAAGGGACAGAGCGATCTCTGATGATGACTTAGAGATTTAAACTGTAAACATGTTTTTTTTTTGTGTGTTTGTGTTCCAGCTGTGTGCAGTGGTGAGATCACAGACTCAGCTGGTGTGGTGCTCTCTCCCAACTGGCCTGAATCCTATGATAAAGGCCAAGACTGTATCTGGGGAATCCACGTTGAGGAGGACAAGAGGATCATGCTAGATATTCAAGTGTACGTATCCATCTTCCACATGTTCAATCTATTTCACTTCGTTGGCCTTTGATGAGCATAAAACCACATTACTAAAGCAGCATCTAATCATCACAAAACTTGCTTTATCTCCTTTGCTGATACATACAGCAGTCCCAGGCTTCAAACACATCCACAGAAACAGTATGACACTAACAAAGCGCTACCTCACCATGACTAGTAAAACACATTAAAAACACAACAGGCAGCTAATGAACGAATGCTCAGCTTGTGAATGAGATGTGTAAATGGCACACAGACAAAGGTTAATTAGGTGCAGTGGAGAAAACTAATTATATCAGGGATTTGTTTAGGAGCCCTCCCCCAATCCCCAACCCTGCACTCTTGTAATGGCTGCTGTGTGGAGTACAGGGTGCAAGTGTACAGCATGAGAGTGTTTGTTTCCTGAGATTGTGGTGCCAAGGTGAAGACACAGAACAGCACACCCTGCTTTGTCAGGGCCTGATAAGTCAGTCAGCCATAGAAAATCATTTGCCATTTGCAAGCAAATTAAGGGGGGCTCATTTGCATCGGATGCATCTTAAGCTCCGCTTTTCTCTCTCTCTCTGAGCACCACCTGTGTTGTACTTTGAGAAATACTGATTAATGGCTTCTTCTGGATTTTGAGAGGGAGTTTGCAAACATCAGTAATTATTGCTGCTGAGCAGGTGATGTAAAAGTCAAACTTCCCTGGCAGCCAAATCTGTGTTTTAAGAATAAAGTTACTATAAAGCATGGACCTGAAACACGTGTTCTCCTTAATATGACACGGGCTTCTTCTGTTCCCCTAACCCTAACCCTTGGTTTAGCTGTCTGGCATATTACAATCTGGTCTAAAGTCTGGACATAGTATAAAGTCAGAAAGGCACCGAATGACCCAATGTAGTTACTCACTTCTGCTATTTTAGCTACATGTGAGATCATCATTCTGATGATTCTGATTTGATTTATTACTGCTGTTGAAATTAAAAGCTTGATTCTTCACTGATCTGGTTCTCTAATTCATAATCCAATACCAGTTTAAAGCTTTCTCCTAATTGATAAAAATCATTGTTTTAACACTGTTAATGGTCAAAAACTCCACATGATCCTTTAATATTCTCTCAGGAAAGGTGGCAGGATTAAAACATATGACATTAAATGCAACATCAGCTATTTTAAATTTACTTTGTTCAATTGTTGGATGCTACAATAAGAAATATCGTCACAACAGATTGAATGTTACTAGAATGAAGTAAATGTCATAAGCAGATAGCTGTGAAAACCCCTGTTGCTCCCCCGCTTTCCTGAAGAATCATCACTGTGGTTTCTACTGTATGTTGTCACTTCTGGGATGATAATTGGGGATTTAGACTTTCTCAGGCACATTGTTACATGTGTCAGTGTCAGTGAACGGGAATAATCTGTGAAAAATCTGTAGCTCAAACTAAAGGTGTCAGCACATACTGTGGTCCAGATTTCCAGAGAATGGCCATGGGATTTAACCAAATCCATGGAACTAACATCTAATCTAGCACAACTCCTCCCCCATCTGAACACATGCCAGCAGGTGCCTGAGCATTTATATCAGGTTTATCAATAGCAGTTGTTCTCCCTAAGCTTATCTCTGGTGTACAGAGATAAATGAGGCCTTTAACATGGTCCCTGGGTATTGGTTCCTCACATTGCGCACCTGTGCATATGTGTACATATACATATCACCAGCTCCATCTTTCTGATGGAGGGGGAGATATTATCAATAAATGAGTTTCATGGATGGCTTTCAAATGAAAGAGGAGGAAGTACAAGTGTCATTAAAGAGAACTGAAGGAAGTAAAATGAATAATATCACACAGACTCTTGTCCTCTCTTTCTGTAGGGGAACTTAAAACTGTTGAAACTTTATCTCATCAGTGTTTGATGCCGAGTGATGACTTATCTTTATATGATTATCAGCCTGTGTTTGATAATGATGTCCTACATTAAAGCTTCTTGTACAATTAGGCGTGATTCTAACTATTCTACACTATAAGGTTGTCTCCTTGTCCATCCTTGCTCCCAGTTGTCCACTAGCCCAGTACTCTACAGTGTCAAAGAGCAACACTTCAATTAGAATTTAATTTAGCAGCAGGGAGGCACCTGTGTGTGTGTGTGTGTGTGTGTGTGTGTGTGTGTGTGTGTGTGTGTGTGTGTGTGTGTGTGTGTGTGTGTGTGTGTGTGTGTGCTCTTCCCACCAATACAATCAATGTGTTGGTTTGGTTTGGTTGGAGAAAAAAAACTTGAACCAGAGTTCAAGTTGATGTCTCAGGATGTTACAGCAGAACTGTATTAAACAGTTTGACTTGAGGGGACAAATTCAAAATGACTACCATGTGAATGAGCACACATGGTTGCAAGCACACGCTTGTAACCAAATGTGACACCATGGAGTCTTCTATTCAAGACAGCTTTGTGATATCTGTGTCATAGCCAGAGACCGTACGGTTACATTGTAACCTTGGTTCTGTGAGTGAGGCACTATCTCTCCACCCCGTACAAATGGAATATGTAACGGAGTGGAGAGAAGGTCTCGATATGATAGAGAATCAGCTCTCATCAACAGTAATGATCCTTGATATGTTGGGTCAGTCTGACTCTCTGTAAGAATTTTAGTTCACTTTTATTTAAGGCAAATATTGCACTGAGCTGACAAAATGCAGGAAAAGGCAAAAATCCTCACTTTTCACACAGACAGACACGTTTTGTATGCACGGGACGAGGGCAGAGATCCCAGGAGGAGCCTTCCCCTGTAAGGTATAGTGTGGTTAACTCATATACGTGCACACCATACACACACACACACAAAGAGCTAAGGTAGAGAGCAAGAGATTAAAAAAATGGCAGGAGGGCATTGGAGGACTGGAATACCATTACATTTTTTCTAACCACTCTACAGACTCTAAATCAAACATCCGTAACTAGCAAACATTAGTTTTCACTTAAAATACTGGCTGGTTGGATACAAAGTTGCTAAAAATAATTTCAAACCACTGTTCTCTGCAGCTTTTACTTATCTGTTTGTATACACATGGATAAGACACAAGCTATGAGAATAAAATATTTTTAAAAGAATGGTTTTAGTTTAATAACAGAAAATTACACTTCTGTCTTTCTTCATAATTTCAAAGTGTTCTCCAAAGTGAGAGTCTTTAGGGTATAGTCACCCTGTGCAATTTATACTGTTCAATGCATTAGACCCCAAAGATCAGTTCATTTGCTAGTGTTAGTGTTTGCTAGAGACTCATTCAACTGATCTACTGAAAAAGTGGGGCTGAAAACAGCTCAGTTGTATTGGAGCACAATGCACATGTAGAATGGCCACTAGCTACACCCAAGAACAAAGCTGGAGCACTTCTTGAGTGACAGCTCCCCCAATCGTCACCCAGTTAAGAGAGCACCAGGCCCAGTTCATTGGAGCCACTGGTGTGCTAATAAAAGATATTGTATACAGTCTCTGATGAAAGATCTTAATAATATTATTGTTTACAACATGATACTATGAAAAAAAGAGGCTTCATCAGAAATACAGAAGGACAGCTGGGTGTAGAATAGAATAGGATATCTTTTCTTGTTTTTACATGTGACTTTTAATGAAATGTGTTGTCTCTCTTGAATGAACGAAAGCTGCATTGCAGACGTGCTTAATAATTTTTTTTAATGAACAGTGGGGTGCAAAAGTGTTTGCCCCCTTCCTGATTTCTTATTGTTTTGTATTTTTGTTACAGTTCAATGTTTAAGATCATCAAACAAATTTAAATAATGAACAAAGATGTTGGATGTTGTTTTATTCCATGTTTTTGCCATTTGTGGATCATGGCTGGTTGTTCGCTGGGGTAGAGCAGGGCGATATGGCCAAAAATATTTATCACGATATATATTTGAAAATTTGCGATAACGATATAACCGACGATATAATTGATGCGAGAAAAATACAACTCCACAACATTACTAGCGCAAAAAGACAACCTTCCATTTATTTTCACTTAAACAAGAAGCTGGTTTTTATGTACATTAAAGCTTTATAAAAATGTAACAGTGCAAATGCAAATTCCTTGCTGAAAGTTTAACCAAAAGGCATTTCCAGTAGAAATGGGCTGACATATCCTGAGCATAACCATGTATAATATCCACTGAAGTTAAAAAGAGGTGCAGTACGCATTTTTCGGACCATAAGGTGCACGGGATTATAAGGCACATTAAGCGAAACAAAGCAGTCAGATAAATCAAACTTTATTAAACTCATTCTTCTTGCTTCCTCCACTTCTGTACCATTGATTCATTAATGTTGAATTCTCTGGCAGCTGCTCTATTCCCATGTTGTTGCAGTATATTAATGACTAACCTCGTATTGTGGATGGATTATCTCAGTTGTTCTCCTGACTGAAGTTTGGTCCGTTTACAGCATCCTGCCATGCGATTGCATTTGTCTCTAACCATGAAGAACCTTCACGTTAACTTTTATAAGTGGAAAAGTGTTAGTGTTCGTCCTCCAGCTTCACTGTTTATGTTATGCTAACATAGCTGTGTCGCTAGCGATCACGTAGCACATCATTATATACCAGCTAGCCCAACTTCAGTAACCCTACAAACGTCACTGCTGTTTAGTTTCCTGTCTTCATTTATGTTGGAAGTGATAGCAGAGCTGTACGTTTGATTTTTTTCAGAAATCTCTCAGTCAGAACATGCAATATCATGCTTAGGTAACTAGCGAAACTAGCGAGCTAACTTCCGCTAGCTTCCTGCTAACTTCTAACTCCGTTAAATGTAATAACTTTTGTTTTCATGGATGCCTGGAAGTTAAACTTTATAGTTACACCTGGTAAAGCAGCAATGCTGATCGTTAAAGATGAAAGAATTTAGACAGTTTTTAACTGTAAGTGATGCTGCAGTGTTGTTTGACCTGAAGTATACGGAGTTTAGGACCCAGATTACTCCCAGATTTAAGAGCATCTTAGTCCGACAAATACGACAATAACAACGGCCGCTTGCATGTTCTGCAAAAAAATGTGCTTTGTCGTGTATCTGACGGACAAACACCAAACCAGTTGCACCATTTTTACAAACCAATTCTGGTTCATCTGCCATGTGCGTATGAAAACAAAGGCACTGCGCATGCGCGTTTTACTCCCATTCTATCGCGATATTTCATTTTCCTATCGTTGCCTAACATTATACCGGTATTACCGTGAACGGTATAATATGGCCCAGCCCTACGCTGGGGTGCTTAAGAAATGGCTGTATAACCTGTTCCAGACTGAGAGATCTCAATTACTTTTTTTCTCATTTGTTCCTGAATTTCCTTGGATAGCAGCATGATGTTTGTCTTTTGACGATCTTTTGGTCTACTCCACTTTGTCAGGCAGGTCCTACTAAAGTGTTTTCTTGATTCAGAACAGGTGTGTGAATAGCTCTGGAAAACATTGACCCAACCATTTATTGGGTTTAGCGAGCAATCACTTTTTCACAAAGGGCCATGTGGGTTTTTTCCCCCCCAATAATAAACACCTTCAATAAACAAACTGCATTTTCCGTTTACGTGTGTTATCTTTGTCTAATATCTAAACTTCTTTGATCCTCTAAAATATTAAAGTGTGACAATAATACAAAGAAAATAGGAAATCAGGAAGGAGGCAAACACTTTTTCACACCCTTTATGTATTAAAAAAAAGTCATCTTAAGAAATAAAAAATACCATAAGAATTTAAAATGATTAAAAACAACATATGATGGAATAAAAATAGACTTAAATAGCTTAACTCCTGAAGATTAATTCAATCAATTTAGTGTAATTTTTCCCCTGAAAACGTAAATGTGGTGCACAATACATTTAAAGCAAAACTTTGCAATAAAAGTAAAGAAAAATACCAGATGTAGGAAATATGATTCAAGTTAAGACATATATGTAAATATATATCTATAATATTTTTTTACTGATAACAATTTAAAGCTGGACACCCTCCCCACTTCTTCGATTTTCAGTGGCAGGAGCTCCCCCTATTGACACACCTGGCGTGTGTAATGAGCTCTTCTGTTTTTCTGATGTTTAGTGTCAGGTTGTTGAAATCGCACCACTCAACCAGTTTATGCACTTCCCTCTGTAGGCGGTCTCATTACCATGTGAGATGAGCTCCACAAGTGTTGTGTTATCTGCAAATTTAATAATATTTTTGAGGTAAGCAGGAGTCAGCGGTGTTCTGTCAGGACAAGCGTCAAAGTGAAAAATAGGCATAAAAAAACGTAGCAAAGTAAAGTGATGTCTCTCCTTTTATCTAAGACAGTGCTGTGATGAAGCTCCTCACCTGCCAACTGGTAAAAGTAGTGTTTTAGGCCTGCCACTTCTTTTGTCCTACACACTGTCTTCAGTTCTTTTTAAGGGCACATCAGTCTGAGTTTGTGTGAATACGAAAAGTTTGGGAGTCACGTTTGTGTTGCAAAGATACAATTTTCTGTCTGTCAAACTGTTATCTTCAGCATTTTTGTTGATTCAGCTAAAAAGCAAAAGGCTTAACTAATTCCATGAGTTCATTCAGCATAAAAAAGGCACCTATGTATGAGGAGTCAGTGTTAGGTGGCTTAACAATCTAAATTAAATGTCAAAATCCTCTGACAATGGTGAGGAGCAAGAACTGGACTGTCCTGAGTGAAAACCTAGCCAATGAGTTATCATATTTCCCAATGTTGGTTTCCAAACCACCTGCCTGCCCATCTGGCAGGGTGATGACAATACTGCATCAGCCTTTTACGCCTGAGGAATAAAAACACACAGGAGTATAAACAGAGGGAGCATAAAAGACATTTTGACAATGAATACAGGGAAGACTGGAATATAAACAAACAGTGGACTTATTAGAGATAAGATAGATGGACACAGAAATAATCAAAGACAAACACAGAACTGAAACATCATGGAAACAAAGTCATGGAATAAACAAGAGAACAGATGCAGAGATGAATACTAACACATCCAATGTCAGACCGCAGAACACAGAAACGAGACAGAGGGAGAAACATGTAGGAAAATGCTGAGGGAACTAAAAACCATCATTAGTAACAGTGACGTCTTGAACCAAAACTAAGGATTGCAAACCTGAAATTCAACTATAATAACCAGAAAGTTAATCGTAAAGTGAACTGAAAACTCAATATCAGCAGAGATAAAACTGTCTGAGAGTCATAAGAATAAAGGAACCAAACATTCAACAAATACCAAATCAAAATTAGAACACTAGCATAATGGTAAAGTTTATATAAATCTTTAAACTTAAATGTACCAAGATTTCAAATCCCCAAATGATACAAAACCCAAGGACGTCCTGATAAGTCTGGCCAGAGGTTATAAAGTATTAAAGTTGAGAATAAATCTTAGCCACAGACACACAGGTAACACATGTCTGCCACTCCCTCTGTGTGTTGATGGTGCAGAGGAAGGTTCGTCCATGACAGTTACTCCTCCTGTTACTGTGTGTTTTCAGCTGCTTCTGTGCATCTGACTGCAGATAACTGAAAAAGTAATGTAAAACAGGTGAAAACACAATTGTAACTGTAATGTAATTATTAAAATCAGTACAGCTGTCACAGGCTGGGTCTCCGACCCAGCACTCTGAGTTTTCTTTGTATTTGTCTCATTTTGTTATGTGATCAGTTTTGTGTTATTTCCTATTTTCCTTTAGTTTAGGCAGTTATTGTTCTTGGTTTTCTATGTTTTGGGGTTTTGTAATTATTCATCACGTATTAGGTCTGTTAAGTTGTGTTGTCATGTTTTAGTATTTCCTGTTTTATTCTGGCAATGTCATGTGTTCTTTGTTTATTGTATTTAGCTTTCCTCTCCTGGTCCTGTCATTAGGTTTATGTCTGTCAGCTGTTTTCCCCCATGTGTCGCCACTTCCCCTGATCACCTCATGTCTGTATTTAAGCCTTTTGTTTTCTCCATGCCATTGTCGGTTCGTCTGTTTACATCACCGCAGTCATGGTTATAGTTTTCGTCTGTTTAATCTCACCTCAGTCATAGTTATAGTTTTTTGGTCTTAGTACCTTTAGTGTTTTGTTTCTTAGTGTCTTGCCAGTTTAGTGTTTTTTGTTTCTTAGTGTTTTTGCCAGCTTAGTGTTTTGTTTCTTAGTGTTTTGCCTGTTTGTTTTGGTCTCTTGGTTTATTTCCTGCCGGCATCGCAATAAAGCTTCACCTTCTGTTAAAACCTTACTACTCTCATCGTCATCTGCTTTTGGGTCCTGTTTCCACACACACACCGGCGCACCCCGCCGTGACAACAGCAATGTGTTAGATTAATCCGCTACTGAAAAATGTAATGCGATCGCAGTAACATGGGTGTAACATGTTACACCAAACACTGGTCTTCAGTCGTCTAGCAACCACTGCCTAAGAAACTGTGCGTTTGTTTTAATATTCATTGTGAGATAAGCAATGGACAAACAGCATAGTAACATATAGAATAAAACCATCTGTATTTCATTTTTCTGAACCTACCAACTACTATTGCAGTTTTCATGTTAAACTGTGTGACAATGGCCACTTGGCAGTTTACTAGTGACTGCCTAATGGGAAACCTGCTTACACAAACTGGATGTCAAGAGGAATGGATTATGTTTTTCTGAGTCTGTGTGAATGTACAGTCATAATCACAACAATTGCTAGAATTATCATTTAGAATATAAATGGATTAGAAAGACCTGCTGAGACCACTTGAGGATTATTCCCTGTTAAATCCTGAAGGATGTGACTGATTTGTGCCACTAAAAAACTTCAGTCATTGCTGTCACTCTTGTTTCTCAGTTAGAATCCTAAAGCTTGAAACCTGGTAAATACTGGATCTTGATCAAGCCTTGCTAAGTTTAGTGGGTTACAGTTAGCGTTATTGCAATGTAATTTGTTCAGTGAGAAGTCCTAACAAGTATATAATAACAAGAGCTAAGACTGTGTGTGACCATTTTTCTTTTCTCAGCTTCTCTACAGCTGAGAGAAGACAAATGGGTCTGCCTGTGGAAGAATAAACACTCCACAATCATATTATAATCTGTTCACAAGCTCAGTCACATTCCCACCATTTCCTTGAAAGAGAAAGAAAATTGTATCTTTTTCTAGGCATTGCCATGTGTCGATTCTTTCCACGCCTCTTGAACATTTGATTTTCCAGCATTCCCATAGTGATTAATAGCTCAATCTCAGGCTGGCTAATGAGTTTTATCAGGAGCCACTGGTGATTAATTAGCGACAGCAAAGAGCATGTCACGGCTTTATTCTGGCTAAGCCATTTCTTCCATGCTCTAAATCTTCCTTCTACAAAGAGATAGCTCAACCCCAGGTGACATTTTCAAATAGCCCTGAGGTTTAAAAGAGCTCCAGCTCTGGTCAAATCAGTGCAAATGAAAGGCACTGTGCCTTTCAAGCGAGGGACTGTAGTTATTCACCACAATATTAACTCAATCTTCTCCTAGAGGGAAATCTCTGCATTATTGACCATTAACATTTTGACACTCAACCTGAGGCAGCTGAAAAACAACGTCTTATGTGTCTCGTGAAACTTCTGTAAAGGTTCAAGACGTCATTAATTTTATTTTTGTTCTGACTGTTGGCTATAACATACTAGTTCACACTACTGTTTTTAAAGATTAGAGACTTGGGGGGGTTATGTGGGAGGAGTATGAGTGCCCAAAAACATACGATCTCTTTATTCATTATGGAATGAATTTTTCATCCTGTGTAACAGTTATAGACTGAAGATCTAATGGGAACTAATAATGTAAGAGCTGCCAATGTCAGCAGTGTTATCTTAGCTTGGGCTTGGAGACTTCACTATGTGGATGAAGTATCATATATGCTGTAGGCAAAAACTTAGTTACTATCTGAATTGATTTTAGTTCAACCACTGTATTTGGCCAATAACCAATAACTTAATGGAAAACGAAGAAACTAAAACTAAATAAAGGCTCTAACAGGGTCACTCTCATATTGCGCCCAGCTGTAACAATAGATTTTATGTAAAAAAACAAGGAAAGATTGTCTACTTTTACTCTTTGCCTTCTAAGCAACACATGCTTCTTTATTGAATTGAATTGAATTGAATTGCATTGATATACCTTTATTAGTCCCACAAGGGGAAATTTCATGTTAAGGCTGCCGACCTATTGCACGCAATGGCGGCGCCATCTTACCCTCCGACCATACATACATTACACAAAACATCACATGGGGAAGACAGGTCAGAGAGGTATAACAATGGAAAATGCACCACATGAGAATAGAATAGAATTCAACGTTATTGTTATTGTCATTGCACATGCACAGGTACAGGGCAACGAAATGCAGTTTGCATCCATCCAGAAGTGCTTTAGTGATATAGATATATTACAATATATATTAGCAATAATATAGATATGTGAGTATATTACAGAAATGGGTCTATTATGGTATGTTATAATGTACACGGTATGAAGTATGTTGTTATTCTATAACTATAAGTATGTACAGGCTGTAGTGAGTACAGGCTATGTACAGGCTATGAACAGGATATAAATATGAAAAACTATACAGAATATGAAATAAATAACTTTACAGAATCTGAGATATACAGCTATACAGAAATGGGAACTATGCAAGTTGTAAACAGTTGTAGGATTAAAAATTATCAAATGTGCAGAGTGATTATTTACACAGAGCTATACAGTAGTGCAGTTAAGATAAGTGAGATATACTGTAATTCCTACAGAGGCTATATAAAGTACTAGTGGTTGTGAGTGGTGGTTCAGTCCATGTTGTTATTATTGTGTGTTTGAGGGTACAGTTGTCCATTGTGGGTGTGTGTATGTTCAGTCCGTGTGTTAACGTGGGTCAGATGTCAGGAGGCAGAGTTCAGGAGCCTGACAGCTGTGGGGAAGAAGCTGTTCCGGTACCTGGTGGTCTTAGTCCGGAGGCTCCTGTAGCGCCTCCCAGAGGGCAGGAGGGTGAAGAGTCCATGTGATGGGTGACTGGGGTCTTTGATGATTTTCCCAGCCCTTTTCAGACACCGCTTCCTGTAGATGTCTTTTATGGCAGGAAGTGGTGCTCCGGCGATGCGCTGGGCAGTTTTCACGACCCTCTGCAACGCCTTCCGGTCCGAGGCAGAGCAGTTCCCGTACCAGACTGTTATACAGTTGGTCAGGATGCTCTCGATGGTGCAACGATAGAAGTTCACCAGGATGTCTGAGGACAGGTGAAAAGATAAGGAGAAAAAAATAACTCCCCCCAGACTGAGCTCCAACAGGGAGATCAGTTTGAGAACAGAAAAAACACCTCTGCACAAAGCACATGAAAAAACTCTTAATACACAGTTCAAAGCAATGTACAGTGCACAAGCGAGGTGAGGAAGCAAGGGCACTGTACCCACTCTAGGGTGAGGTGGGTGGAGATGAGTGTCAAAAGGATAGGAGCAAGAATGAAAGGAAGTATAGTCTGGAGACAGGAGGCCAAGTTGGAGGTGGCAGGGTCAAAGATGCTAAGATTTTCATTAGGAGTGACGAGGATGGACAGAATTAGAAATGGGTTGAGTGTTTTGAAAAACTAAAATAGAGAGGCAAGGCTGAAATGGTCTGAACATGTGCAAAGGAGGTATAGTGGATATATTGGACAAGGGATATTGAAGATGGAGTTTCCAGGATGGAGGACCTCAGTGGAGGTTCGTGGATACAGTGAAAGAGGGTTGGTATGACAGAGGAGGATGCTAGGGATAGGATGAGATGGAGGAAGATGATCTGTGGTGACCCAAAAGAAGCAGCCGAAAAAAGAAGTCGCAGCTTTACTTTCAGTCTACTGTGAACTTTAAGTGCGCATTTTCTATTCATCAACCACGACCTTACTTTAGACTAATGTCACATTAAAATCTTGATGTTGTTCTCTGCAGTGAGAAACCAGACCTATGCTGCCCCTGATGAATAATGCAATACTCTACATTAGTAATATGTAACCTTTGTGTGGCTCACATTTGTCTTCACTCTCTTTGAGTAATTGCTGTCATTTTAAAAATGTATGAGCACATTATGAGGCCTACCATTAACATTAAGCTCTGTCGGAAATCTATCGTGGAGAAGGTGCAATTTAAAGGTGAGGCCAAAGAGAGGAGGAATGAAGTACCTTCAAAAAAATAAATAAAAAAGAATAAAATACTAAATATCACTAACAGAGATAAAACTTTATTCTTTGTATTTTTGTTTCAGGTTAAATATTGGGAAGAATGACCTGTTGACCTTTTATGATGGGGATGACCTTACAGCCAAACTGCTGGGTCAGTATGGAGGATCAAAGTCCCGCTTTAAGCTCTACACCTCCACTGCAGATGTCACCATCCAGTTTCAGTCTGACCCTGCCACTAACGTCTATGGCTATGGAAATGGTTTTGTGGTCCACTTCTTTGGTAAGTCTTAGGCACAATTGTGCCTCAGCTCATATTCATTCTGCCATATTCCACATGTGAATTTTAAACCAGATACATTGTACACTGGTTTTGAAGGTTTTTCTTTAAACTCAAACGATGACATTGTCTGAAAGCTAAACCTTAAGTGAAACCTGTAGTGGTTTTGCAGTGTTTCAGGTTTTTAGTCACATTTTGACACTGGGATCACTACACAATGCAAAACACCTCTATGTGTCTCATCTCAGGAGTGGGTAGAATGCTTGTCATTACTGCAATGATGTTGCTGCATTTTTAGTGGATCACCCACAAAACTTACGCTCCTGTCAATGCGTTTTTGCAGCTGCAGCGTCATACTTATTTCCTCTAACACATATTTATTATTAAGCAAAAAGCTGGGCAAAAAGAAAAAGTTTGAATTCATTTTTGCTGATATGGCACCTAAAATGGAAGCAATGAGAGGCCATCCCTAGTTTTGGACAGAATGTGTCATTAGTGCAGCACCATGCCACAGCGACCACACTTTATCTGATAAGAGCTAATAAATTCAGAGGAAAAGGAAAGCTACGGAATACAGATTACCAGCAAAGGAAAGGGAAAGCTTGTTACAATCGGTTCATGAAACATGTTGGAGTAATGTAAACACAAGACATCAAAACAGACAGGTGTTGGAGAATTCTGCTTGTCTAGTGCCCAGATGCAATTACGTTGGCGTGTTTGGTGAAATTAGACTCCTAAGAAGAGTGCTGTTATGTAGGAATGAGCAGAGGAAAGCAATCAGGTATGGCAGTTTGCCCAGAGAACAGGTCATTTAAAATGATGGAAAATACTGTCAACAACTGAGTCTAAGCTTTGAAGACAAATTAAGATATTCAGGTTTTAGATGTTTTATGTGCTATGAGCCACATCTACAAACCACCAACCAAATGGTAGAATGACACTGCACAGAATTCGCTGGTTGCATGTTCTTTTGTGCACAATAGGAATTAGAGTCCACCTCATACATACTTTAATGTCTCTGTAAAATTTTATAATGTTGCTCAACACACAGCAGCACACAGCTGTCTAACATATGAAAACAATACCAATGTATAATACTTTTTTATGTTATAAGAATCAATGTTATTTCTTGTTGCATAGACAAGAAATGAGAATAGAAATCATCAGTAAAGTGGCTTTAAGTTTACAGTGTTTAATTGTTTTTGCAAGGTGAGAAGCATAAAGCAAATTTAAATGGACAATTAAAAAAAAAAAAAAAGACAGATCATTTTATTTACAGTGAAATCTTCTGAGGAGCATGTGTGTACCAGGTGATCCCAGTCCTATCAGAAACTTTTCCACAATAGGTTTAGATAACTTTAATTTCCAAAGAACTAACACATTTACTACTGCAGGAACATAGTACTAAATGGAGTTGTTATAGGAATGCCACCCACCACCACTAGGTTTTTTCAAGCACAAAAATCACTACTGACCCAGAGTTACAAGATTCATCCATACATCTTGAGCAAGGCCAAAAAATTGCCTACTAATGTATTAGCTAAACACTCTCAGTTTCTCTCCAAGTTATGCAAAAATATCACATTACATGGACATTTTGGATTTAAAACAGTATCTTCAAACATTATTTTAGCCATAATTAGGCCATAAAAAGGTAGAAAGACTGATTAACTGACATTAGTAAAAGATAGAAAGAACTTTAAAGTCTTGTAAAGCACCTTTCAGTCGAACCTTACATCCATCAGATTTTTGTCTTCTTCTTTTTGCTGTCTCCTGCAGAAGTAGCTCGTAATGACACTTGCCCTGAGCTCCCTGAGATCTCTAATGGCTGGAAGAGTACATCTCACCCTGAGTTGGTTCAGGGCACCGTAGTGACTTACCAGTGTTACCCTGGTTATCAGGTGGTAGGCTCCGAACTACTCATGTGCCAGTGGGACCTCACCTGGAGCGGCGATCTCCCGAGCTGTGAAAGAGGTGAGAAATTGGTATAGGTCAAAATTCAATAGTCCAGATGAGCTACAGCTAAAAAAATTGTATTTAGTGATAAACAATTAACTGTCTCACTGTTAATCTGTGTTTTTGTCTAATTAATCCGTTAATCATATAGAATATAAAACAGAGGAAAGCAGTGACTCCTTGCGTTAAAGCACCTGTGAGTGAAAAATACATTTATGGTTTGAGCAGCACCCATGAAAAACTTGCCAAATCTTCTCTGCCAGTTCCAAACATTTTAGATTATCACCCCAGGTTAGGACCACCTGTGAGCATGGACCCTGCTACAGTGGTCACTTGATGTCTGCTTCAAGCATGCCATGTTTGAATGATCTTGATAGGGCTTGTGTCACAGTGCAACTTCAAGCTGGTGTTCCACAAAACCAATCTGCAGAATTATTTGGAGTGAGCCCTTCTCTTATCTCCAGATTGAAGGCAAAGTTGTAACTACAATATCAGAGACAGGCTGTAAAGTAGAGAAGACGTGATGGTGTGGGACGACATCTCCCTGACTGGTAAAACAATCACTAAAGGCAACCTCAATGAGGAGAGCTATTAAGATGAGATTCTGCAACCAGTGGTAATCCCATATCTCAACTCCACACTCGCCCCCACAGAGCAGAGTTTATCAGGGACAAGCTCCAGAATTTGTAGTAGAGATTATGGAATGGCTTCTCTGTAGTCCTAACCTCAGCCCCAATGAGCACTTCTGGGATGCTGGTCAGTAGTTGGTCAGTAATGACCAATCTTTGTTTCTTTGTCCTCCCAGTGGTGTCTTGTACTGACCCTGGAAAGGTGGAGCATAGCAGACGGGTGCTGTCAGGTACTCATTTCACCGTAGGTTCAACTATTCAGTATATCTGCAACAAGGGCTTCACTCTGTCTGGAAACAGCCTGCTAACCTGCTTCAGTCGGGGATCATCAGGCCCCAGGTGGAGCCAGAAGCTACCTAGATGCCTGCGTACGTACACACTTTTCCTTCCCTTTTAATAATTACTGTAGATGACTGAAATTAGTAGACAGACTTCATGAGGAGATTTTTCTGGTGTGTGAAGGTATTTGTAAGCTTTATATGTAAGCTCTGTCTTATGGGTCTGCATGTAGCCATTGTACTTGTGCCACTTTTAATGAGAGCCTATAGTTTTATAAATAAACTGTGAATTAAAAAAAAACTGTAAAAGCCTAAAATGAAAAGTAAAGAGGGCATCAGTCTTCACAAGACATGAGCTAACGGCTGTGCCTTTGGTCCTACTTTTAATTTCGGAAATTTTAGGAAACACAAAAAAACCAGGCACTCTAAGAGCAATGATCTATTGGGATAATATAGTATTGCAAGGCCTGTTGGATATGACAGAAAACAGTTCTGATGGACAGATGTGATTGCAGACATTCCCCAACTCTCTTTGTAGTAATCAGCATTGATCAATGATCATCACAATTTGTATTTTAATAACAAATGAGGTTGTTGTTGTTGTGGTTGTGACAACTGTTAGACATTTGGAGTTAGTTTTAGTAATTATGCAACACTGCTTATAAGGTTGTGGAGAACTGCTGTCACCTGTCAGCTGAGACTGAAGAAGTCATTCTGATGAGTGAAGAAACACCCTCACTGAAAAATGCTGCATCCAGATGAACAGAATCAACTTTCTGGGATTTTCTTACCTTTCTTATTAAGAAACACACAAGTCCATTGGAAGACCACTCAGTGTATGTAGCATTCATTGACAGAAGTCAGCTCTCTAACTGTGAGGCCCAAGGTACAGATGAGAGAAACAGTGCAAATGCAAATGTTCTGCATCATACCAGTGAACTCTGGAC
Organism: Rhamphochromis longiceps; assembly: GCF_057381845.1. NCBI lineage: Eukaryota > Metazoa > Chordata > Actinopteri > Cichliformes > Cichlidae > Rhamphochromis > Rhamphochromis longiceps. The sequence goes on along the minus strand of NC_140570.1, from coordinate 4,414,763 downwards.
TGCTCATCTGCAACATTATGTCCATCTTTCATATACAATCCCCTTAAATAACAGGACAAAACCCCAACATTGCCCCCTGCGAGCAAGCCCTTGATGTCACTGGAAAAGAAAAACGTTCTTTTACCAGAAAGAAACGTCAGCCATAGCCAGGATCAGCGAGGGCAGCCATCTACCGTGACCAGTTGGTGGTGAAATGAAAGAAAAAGAGAGCAGTGGGAGACAGGACAAATGTACTCTATGGGAGAAAGAGTCAGAATTGCATAGTTACTAGTGAGTAAATGTAATAGTAGTGTATAAATATGTATTAATACAAAAAAAGAAATGCACAGCATAGGAAGCCCCCAGCAGCCTCAGCCTATGGCAACATAACTACGATGGTCCAAGGTCACCTGATCCAACCCTAAATATAAGCTTTATCTACACGGAAAGTATTAAGCCTGCTTATTAGTTTCAAACTGGTATGAAGGCCTTCTTTAAAATTGTCTGAACTAGTATCATCTACTACTTTAAGTCTTTTACTATTCAGATTATAATATCCTAGTCATAGAAATAGAGACATTCACTGCACTTTTACAGATTTCTAACTAACTTCATCAATGCTAAATTTAATGACCCAATTTTGTTTAAAACCAGAACCCAAGCAGGACACCTGACCAGACCAAACAAGCTTCAGTGTGTATTAAATCTCCAATTAGACCTGGGGAATACAAAGAACACAGGATATGATTCATCTCGTTTTCATCATTTTCAAATCGTTAATTAAGACCTTGTGTCCTGTGAATGGTGGTACTGTCATCCTGGAGGACACAACTCCCATCAGGACAGAAATTTTGTCATTTCTTAGTTATTAGTGAATATCGTAAGAGTGACAGTGATGCTGTTACAATAATAGATGCTGTCTTTCTTTGCAGATTCTGAATAACCAACATAATTTAATTGAAATCTTGACAATATAATTTTCCACCTGTCCCGCTGATTAAATAATGGCATTCTGTTAGAAATACTAATTAACAACAACTCTGTGACCTGCCATGGAGTTAATTAATTACACAGTTGTGACCATAATTTTTTATTACTTTGCCTTCAGCTGAGACCTTCGAGCCTTGCAATCATCCAGGAACCCCCACTTATGGGATGCCCAGCTCTAATAAGCTCCACTTCCAGGCTGGAGAGACCCTGCATTATTCCTGCCAGAATGGCCATCAGCTGCTGGGTGAACCTCTTCTCTACTGTGTTCCTGGACACCCGTCCCAGTGGAGTGGGCTGCCACCTGTCTGCAAAGGTAGAAAACTGCAGCACGACTTGTTTCTACATTGTCAATTCATTTTTTAAGATCATGTGAAGGAAAACAGCTCAGAAAAACTGGTTGTGGCCAAGCCAGAAGCAAAAAGGTTATATTTGGAAATGTAAATTCCATATTAAATCAAATTCAAAACATACAAAAGTCAAAGAAAAAATGCAAAAAAAGGTATTAATGAACCTTGAATAGCAACGTGATCTGGAAAGATGACATTAACGTGACCATGATGAAACCTTACAGACTGAAAGACAGATCATCTTAAGAAAAAAAAAGTATGTTTTGGAAAAGCAGAAACTCACATCAATCACAGTGAAAGGCCATAGATGAAAAAGAACTGTCTTTTTTCAAATTGATTTTTTTTGTCCTGACAATTTGGAGAAGGTTGTTCCAGTCTGGAGGCTAAAATAACAAAAGAGCAGCCTTTACCTTGAGCCTGCTGTTTGATCAAGGCAACTCAGGGATACAGGGTGCAGTAAGGACATGTTAAACAAACAACCACGAGGCAGGAGAGACCTATCAGGACTCCAGTGAGAGTATGCATCTGTAATTTGCTTTTACTAGAGGAGTCTCAGAGGTTGCACAGTCAAGCTGCTGTATATGCACAAAATAATGAACTTATTTGTTTTCTGATTGCAAACGGTACAGTATATCTGAGCAGAAAAAGGGTCTCAACAACCCTTTGTTGCATTTTGTACCAAAATTATAATAATTCCAATACAAATTACATTTCAGTAAACAAAATACATCTCCTTACAATTATAGTTCCTGCTCTGTGCTTCCAGGTTTATTTTGGTAATGATTTTTCCCATTCTCGTACATTGTCTCATTGTCTTGAATAGTTTCGGCTGTCCTCCCAGGTGTAGCCTCTCTGCCCTTGTGTTTGCATCTCATCTGGTCCTTTGCAATATCATCCTGCAAGTTTTCTGCCATTTGGATTCTGTACTGTAATCTTTGCAATGTACAGTACAATAAAGTAATAAGGAGTATATCCAAATGCACTTCAGTAAGTTTTTTATTTTTACCTGATTTATAAAAAAAATATTTAAAAAAAAATAAATCCTGATATACTACAGGTAGCCCAAACAATCAAAAGCTCACTTCTTAAGCAATTTAACTGGAAAACTTTAAGGGAGCTGACTTATTTAGATAGATGAGATTAAATTAATTAACATACCAACCAGGAAAATTGTAAGCTGATAGATTCGATTTTAAATAGAATTAAACTCATAATAATCCACAAAACTGTGAACATTATGCATATATATGATTGCAAGTAAAAAAAATGTTGATAAAAAAAAGTATTCACTGTGCTTGCAAAATGTCTCCTTCAGTTAGACTGTAGTTGCACATGTAATTTTTCATGTAATCAAGTCAAGAAGTTTTATTCTGTTAAACTTTCATCACTGTTGACAGAGTGTATCTGGTGGTATAGTCAATAAAATTCAGTTAAATCAGCCAAACGGTACCTTATTAAGTATTTTCTTAATTTCTTTTGCTGTTTTTTATTTAACATTCATTCTTTCTGTATTCTCAGCCCACCCAACAGAGTATGATAAGCACAGAGTAGCTGGTAAGTTTACCTACAGAGATAAAAGTCTTTGTATAAACTTTCTGATTCTACGTGCACACAACGAGTTACCATCAGGGATGAACAGTTTAAAGGATCATTTGTGCTAGAAATATTTCCAATATATATGCAATATATAATCATAATTTGTATAAAAAAATAAAGGCAACTGGAGGGAAATTCAACTATATGTGTAAAGGTGTGTAATAGCAGTCAAACATATTAACAGACCTATTATTTCAACGCTTTTGCATTTTTTGTAATTTTTAGAGTGTATAATAAAACTAAAGACATCAAATCACAGTTTGTCATTTGAAAAACGTATATTACTGTACTTTCTGCCTTGGTAGTTACTTTGCAAACCACTGGTAATATTGGAGTCAGCTCTACAAGGTGATCACTTGGTTGGGTTCCAGTTAGCAGGCAAACCTCTGGGTCTTAATAAGTTAATTCAGTCAATGTATGAATCCATATTAAAGCAACCAAATAAAACAAAACAAGTATATTGTTATTTCAAGACATGGAGGCCCATCAATGAAGATAAATCTCAATCTCTCAAACTTCACAAAGACTAAAAGGCTCTGACCCTAGGACTCCAATAGTAAAGGAAGATGAAGCTTCTGAGGAGGAGGAGGAATTCATCAGTATTATCATCTTATATTAATGACCACATCACTGCTTTCTAGATTTTAAGTAGTAGGCCCATCTTAATATCAACTGTTCAGCGTGAATCAGGAATTCATGATGAAAATGCTGCAAATAAAGTTAAACCTTCACAATCTTTTTTTTTCTCCAACAGTACCTACTGCAGACCTAAGGATGGAAGGAGCCCAAGTAGCATTGGCTGTCTTCATCTCCATCACCTTCTTCCTCATCCTCATCATTGGGCTCTACCTTTATTTTTTAAAGTATGTCCAAATTAGTTGACAAATGCTGCTGGAAAAAAAAGAATAAATTACATTATGACTAGAGAAAAGAATTTAAATATACACAGCATAATCTTTACAATTTTTGGAATAAGCACTTATTTCCAGCACAGTAATACTACAGCCTCTCTTTGTCATGCAATGAGAGAATCAGTGCAAATGCAGAGTCATGCAATGTGCATGCAAGCTTTTAGTAACATAAATTTCTGAACTCTGTCACAAATAAGGAGATTTGGGGGGCTTTGGTCTGACTGGGATGCACTGAAAGCAAATGAAAATATATTTAGCTGAAAGGACCTGCCAAGGAATTAGTATCATGGATTTTAGAACAATGTTGAGCAAAAGGCCAGAGTGTGGCCTCAAACTGGTGCAGAAAGCAAACACACACTTCTAATTTATACCTGAATTGGGGTTTTGTGGAAGATAATCATTAGTAATGAGAGTTTGGTAAAAAATAAAGTTTTTCAGTTAAAGCACGTAAGGTCATGTTCTTTATGCACATACATCTCTGTAAGCGCTTGCTTATGAAAACAGTAGCTGTTTTAACAAACTAGTGTTGTTGGGTTTTTCTTGTTTTTTAATTCTTTTTGTCTCCTTTTAATTGATGTGTGCTTCTCTCTATGTGCTCAGGTTCCAGAGGAAGCCACTAAGACTCACTCTGTACTCCAACTTACCATATGAAAATATCACTGGAGAGTCTACACTTTATAACTCAGTTTATGAGACAATGGTGAGTCAACATTCCCCACAGCTGTCAGTCTGTTACGCTATCAAATCTAATGGCCCTCCATTCATTTAGAACCACTTTGTGGTTCACTTGCATTGTACTGTGGTATACTGATGGATGTTATTTTAATATTATCTACCCTTATTATATTAGTAAGGTAAGGCTACATAGCAGGCTCTGAATAATGCAATATGGGTCATCAGCACCACAAAGTTTTCCACGATGATTTGAATCAAATCCAAGAGTGGAAGATCTACTGAAAGTTGCTACTATGACACTGTCAGAGAAAAACATCATATATTGATCACACATCCCAAGTTTTCAGTATACCATCTCCTTTAGGAGAAGCAACAGTAACATACCTGTGATTAATAAATAAGAACAAACGTTTGCTTTCAACACTTAGTTCTTCAATAACATATGGCAACTGAGGATGTTCCTTTAGTGTCTAAGTTGCTGTTTTGTTCACCTTCCATGCTTCCGATTTCTGAAGAACAATGAGGTGAGTCAGTCCTCGATCCTCCTGTGAAATACTCTTGTGATTATACTTCCTGAATACTCATTTGTGTATCAAAAGTGAATTCATTTGCCTAAATACTCTAAAATATTGGCACATTTGTTCTATCTATATAACAGTTTGGTCACAAAAGGACCAAATTTGAGGTACATGTACTAGGATTTCTTTCAAGCTTTATTACACTTCTACTTTGCTCCATTTTTAGCAGCCAGATCTCTGACTGTCTGTCAGCCAGGCTACAGCGCTGAAGTGAAACCTATTTTCTTCAATCAATGTCTTAGATTTACAGAGAGCCTTTTTTATAGGGCTACACACTCCTTTTTTCAAGAAAAACATCTACAATAAGGGTGCCTTTGTGGTGTGGAACCCATTATTGTGAATTTAAATGTTATTAAGAAATGATCAGACAAAAGAGAAACACAAATGTTCAGTTTATAAGCCATATGACAAAAACATCATCCAGAATGTGATTAAAGTGGTGGTTGAGCTGTTGAGCCAATTGGGTCTAATAATATATTAAATGCAGTGTTGAGGCTGTCATTGTTAAGCATCTACATGGGTGTTAAAATCACTCACAATTATTTGGAGCACTAAATCAAACAAAAAGTCTGAGAAATCTGAGAGGAACTGTGAGTAAAGGTCAGGTGGATCATAGATAACAACAAATTGAACTGGTTTTTGAGTTTTACAATTCGGGTGAACCAAGCTCAGACTCTGTTACAGAGAAGAGTTGATGAGTATTATTTTGTTCCATGTAGTGCAGCGGCCTTTAAGGTGTCGCGGATAAATACAACAAAATAAAACTAGTACCGGTACTGAAAAAAAGAAGATTTATTCATAACACACGTGAAAAGACCCAGGAAAACCGAGTTAACGATAAAAACGATAACAAAATAACGCTGAAAACCCATAAAAACCCTGAAAACCAGACATTTCACACCTGAGCCTCAACTCTCGCGGCCCGGTACCAAACGACTCACGGACCGGTACCGGTCCGAGGCCCGGGGGTTGGGGACCGCTGATGTAGTGCATCTCTATAAAATTATCTGCATTTTTAAAGTTCCTCTGCTCATTTATTGTTTTTTTTTATTAATAATTTAAAAACTATAATTGTTTCCATTGTTGTCCATCATGTTTGTGTAACATGCTGTCCTGCCATTTTAAAGTGTACACTGGTTTAGTTTTCTGACTGCTTTGAGTGCTGACCAAACTCGTGCAATGTCTTCACAGGAATCCAGAGAATACGAGGTTTCTATCTGAAGACTCCAATGTATGTGTGTGTTTAATGGACAGATAAGACGCCTGCTGGCCTTTTCAACATCCCCCACACTTATTCCTTTGGTAACTCGCTTGACACCTCCACCCTGGTTTCTCTACACTGAATATGAACTTTTCTTTATTTACCTGGCAGAGGCCACCACAGCACCCCTGGAAAAGCTGAGCCACCAGAATATTTTTCTAGTTCTTCAACAGTTACCGTCCAGCAGCAGTTTGTACAGTTTTTAACGCTGTGCTCACATCCTGAGAACTTTCGGTGCAAAGTAACATCTCAGAAAGCAGAGGGATCAATGCAAAGCAATGCCATTAAGTGCATATAACCACAGGTGTTAGGCTGTGTTTTGTACATTATACACATTGTCGTCTAGCACCATTAAAGGAACAATGCTTACGGATTGTTGGGATGCGGTACATTGGTATATTAAGATTTTACACTTTAATGTTAGAAAAAAGCAACAGTATAAACAATTATCTGATTATCCCCAAACTGTTGTTGCTTGAATCTGTTCTTTGACAAATAAAATGTCTTAAATAAAAGACCTTTGAAGGAATATTTGTCTCTCTAAAAGGGTGATGTTCTCATGTCTGTATGTTCAGCACAGTGATCAATGCAATATATAATTTGCTTAGATTAGCATAAAAACTGAAAGCAGGGGGAAACAGCTAGAGCTCGAAGATAAACCAAAACTCCAAAGCTCCATTTAAAAACAAACTACATCTGATAACAATGACTCAAGCTGGAAAAAAATATTAAAGCCCCTTTTATAGTTTTGTGGATTTCTTAAACTTTTCATTCTCTGAATTCTTTGAAAAACTGAAGAAAATAATTAAACGCTGTTATAGCTTATTGCTAATGTAAACTTTGTCATTGGACAGTGAGTGCAAGGCTATGAGTGAATTTTATATTACAGTGCACCAATTACACGTGCACCTCAGATGGTGGACTTTGGGCAGATTTTAAAATAGTATAAGGTGAATGATAAGTTGTCTGTTGTGTCTCCAGCTGCTTTAGCTATCAAATGCTAGCAGATTAATGAGCCAGTAAATTTGTATGTAACATGGTATTACATTCAAAACTTATTGGTTTGCAATAATGAAGCAATAATTTCCAACATAACAACCAGTATACTTTTAGTAATGTTATTTAGTAATTGATAAAGTATTTATTTTCCATCTTTAAGAAGATTCTGTGCTATTTGAACATTCGTCAGCTGCGGCCAAGAATGGTTTTGTATCTAGCATCCAGTGGCCTTCATTGGAATTGCATTTTTTTTTTTTTTTTGCACTTAGTATGCTATAATTGTTTTTCCTTCCATGTATTTGTTGAGTTTTAAGCTTTATACTGACACCATCATTAAACAAAACCAACATAACAGGACAAAACAAACTAGCCAAAACCAAACAAAACAAACAACCCGGCTCAAGAATACAAATAAATAAATGGAAATTCCAGACACTTTGATTATGAGATACAATTAACAATACACATATGTAAAACAGCAGTGACTTGCTTGCATTGTACCAGGGCCCGTGAGAAAATAGCAGAAATATCCAAACTGGCATACGCCATAAATGGGTCCCATATTTTATTAAACTTTTTGTCCCAACTATGTAACTTGCATGTTAAGAAATCTAGTGACACATATACATATTCCAATACTGTCCGGTGCCACTGAGTCTTAGATGGGGCCGTGGACACATTTCCTAGCACAGAATGTTAACAGTGCGTAGAGCTGCTTTCCAAACTTCCCCCTGATTTTGTCGTTTGCCACTCCAAGTAACATGCACAATGGGTTGCATTGACACACCAAAATTGTTGTGTTTTGCAGCAGGTGCATAGACAGTGCGTGGGGTTGCCCACCTCTATTTTTCATTTAGGGCACAGCGGAGAAAGGTCAGAATTGTATTTATGGCGTGGAGAAGGTGATATGTGAGCTCTGTGTAGAATTTTAATTTGGATTGCCTTTACTTTATTACAGACGCTCAGAGATTTAGCATTCTCCCAGACTTATTGGAATTGCATTTTATGAAGCCTGGTAAAATACTAGCATCATTGTTCACCAGTTGATTTATTGTTAGCCTGTGTAGAAACTGAACGGAGACAGGGTCCAGTCCAACATTAGTGCAAGGCAACAGGACCTTTTCCTAAAAGTTTTGCTTCTTTTTCATGAGAGCTCTCATGCCACTTTTGTTTTTATTCAGTCTGTGTTTTTTAATTTTTCTAAGTGCCACACTAGCTGTTTTCCCCTGATTCCAATATGCTAAGCTAAGCTAATTCCAAGCTATAGCTCAGTAGTGTTTTGGTTTTTTCATTTCACTTAGCTAACGCTACTATTTAACAGGGACGTGCAGAGGGGGGGGGGGGGCTAGAGGGGCTTGAGCACCCGCCCCTTTCCTGATGAGTGCCCAAAGTGCCCTTTTGTTGAGGCAACTTTTAAATTTTTTTTATTTATTTATTTATTTTTTATGTGTGTGTGCGTGCGGAGTCCTGTCTGTGCCCCTCAACAATAATATTTAACTATTAATCATAGTTTTGCTAAATAAAAGGATCTGGCTTGCATGAGTCACATGATCACATTTAACCAATGATCGCCCTCGACGGCAGAACGCGCTGGTTACGAGCCGGGAACGAGCTCACAAAGAGCACGCGCATTTTTTGCGGTCCGGAGCTGTAGGAGAAACACAAGTTAACTCAGAGACACAGACTGATGCGACAAAACCAGTAAGTAGGTGTACAGCGTACACTGTAGTGTGTAGCACACAGGAGTATTAGCTTATTACGTACACGTTGGTAAGTTGTCTTGTGGCAATTTGACGAACTGAAACAAACGAGCGTGCTGTGTGTGCAACAGCGTGACAAACATTACCTGTCCTTTTATTAACTGCACAAGTAGTGCTGGTCACAGCTGCTGGCTACCTGTGTAAGGCTGTCATGGGTCTGTAGCTCTGTCACCGTTTTAGGGAACATATTTAGTTTTAAAGTAAGTTTCTGGGCATTTCCTGCCTTTCTGGAGGGATTATATTTCACTAAAAAACGATCTAATATGCATGTCCACATAATAATTATTATAATTATAATATATTAAAAAACACACGCTGTATTTTAAAGAACATACATTAAGAAGCAGATTATATTAGATTTATATTTTAAATAAGACAAAAGTTGGATTTTACAGCAGTAAAATGATTGTAATCTCTACAGTTTAAAAATGTAATAAGCTTTGCCCTGCACAGAGTGGATAGTGAAACAAATGGAATCATCATAAATACATTATTTCATATTTATTACTTCCCCCTCCTCATTGCTTTATTATTGTAGCTCTAGTAATGAATAATAATGTAAGGATGCCCATAGTATATACAGTATTCTGAAGAAGGTCTAAAATGTCACTGTGTGTGCATGTGTGTGTTTTATTTAGCTGGATTTAAAAAAATATTACTCATGATATAACATTGTCCAGACATGGCAGAGCCGAGTTTATGTCACAGTTTTTCGTTGCCTTATGGTTCCAAGCGCTGTCACCAATCTTTGCATTTTGTTATTATCTCATGACACTTGTTTAATCAGCTACCATCTCTCCTGTGGACTTTTTAATGTCTACAGTCTCAGATCAACACAGCCCTGCCCTTCCCATATTAGATTCTTGATGAATGTGTGTTGTTGTTATTCAGCCTGGTTCAATGTGCCCCTTTTTAACTTTGAGCACCCGCCCCTTTAAACCTCTCTGCAGGTCCCTGCTATTTAAAGAAATTATTGAACATTGATTTCTTACTAATTAATTTACATTAAAATGACATTATTATACTCTGTCAAGATCCAGCACTATAGGGATCATTGCGATTTGATTTGACTTTATGAAATGATGGTATTGACCCTACATTCATATGCATTATGCAGAATGAAAGACAGGACTGATTTATCCTTGGTTCAGTTACAAACTAAGTTAAATTCAGACTTTTGTTGTCATTCAACATACAATGTATACAATATTGTCCTATGATAACATGTACCCTTGCAAACTACTTTGATGATAACCTATTTTTTGATTAATTGTATATAAAGTATTTATTGATCTACTTCACAAACATCTTCAATAAAGGTTATTATTCAGAAAAACAGTGGGCACTTTCAAAACGTGTGGTGAGTCCGTGGTTTGTGTGCTTCATTAAAACTCTCTAATCTATAGTCATGGTTTCAAACCTTTCCTCAAATATTTTGGTTTTCTAGTATAACAAAAAAAATTAAGACAAGCACCTCAAGCGTAGTAACTTGGGGGTTTTTTTGGAAGTGATCCAATCAGAAGCAATGCAGTAAAGTGACATTTGAAGGCATTTGTGTGGTTATGGGGTGGGGGGCCCATGGAAACATAACAAAATATCTCTGCTTTGGAGGTGTCATGGTCTCCGTGCCTGCCCGGTCGGCCCCACAAGGCTACATTTGCTGTTTCTGTTCTCTCCCTCTCTGCCTGGGCGGAGCTCACTGTGGGCTCCCGCCCTTGGCCCACACACACACCTGACAACAATCACCTGTCATCACCGGGAGCACTATTTGAGGCTGGAACACAGATCCTCTCATCGCTGGATGATTGTACTACTGTACACTACACTACTACACTAACGTCAGTGTTCTCACAGCTCCTGTGGACTTGTGCTTCATAATTCGTGATTTGTGATTAGTTGGTGACTTTCCTTCTCTTCTGCCTCAGATCTTTGTAAACCGTGTGGAGCAATTGTCTTAACAAACTTTTACACTTTATGTTTTAGTCAACTGAATCAACTTTAGATTCAGTCTACTATAATCTTGTGCTATGTCGTCGACTAAAACTGAATTACATTTTAAACAAAATAAACTAAACCAAAATCTGCTGACAAAATGAATACACACAGAGTCCTATTCCTTCCTGTATTCTAGCCTTAAACTTGCTTAATTATAAGATATTCATCTGGATATACCAAATACACTATAGTGCTAACAGCAGAGGTGTGGACTCGAGTCACATGACTTGGACTCGAGTCAGACTCGAGTCATTAATTTTATGACTTTAGACTTGACTTGAAAAAATGTTCTAAGACTTGTGACTTGACTTGGACTTTTACACCAATGACCTGGGACTTGAATTGGACTTGAACCGGTTTACTTGAAAAGACTTGATATTTCACCCCAAATATAAAATTTAACATGCATATTATATAGAGATTGAAAATGTGACGTCATTCAGGGGTAAAACCGCAAAGGATTCTGGGAACTCGTGGCAAGAGGTACTAGCGCGCGCAGGCTTTCAATTGAAATCAGTCACACAGCGATAAAAAGAAACACAAAAATGTCAAGAAGCTGTTGTATTATTAACGGCAATAGCCGGTCGCATGACAGCCACGGGAAGCCGACGGGTAAAGAGATCGGTTGTTATCGGATTACGTCGTTGAAGAGAAATTGTTCGAGCCATGTTTCCGAAGTGACAAACAGGCGACGGATGGCCTGGATTGCAGCCATTCAAAGACCAAATATAACGTCCCAGAACACTCCAGCTCACAGGTTAGTCTGCTCCAAGCATTTCCACAAAGGCAAGTCTTCTGTTGTAGTTAATGCGTCATTTTCATAACATAATTAGTGATATAGGTTACAAGCAAGTCTGGCGCTGAACAGAAATTGTCGCGCTATGCTCCTTTGTTTATTGTGCATAAATAGTGAATTGTCCTGATACAATATTGCGTTTCGCTTCTGTTATTACCATGGTACATTGACAAAAACATATACTTTTATTCACAGGGTAAAACAGGTTTTTGTATCACCAATTGCCCAGTGCGATTACAGCATACAGTATTATTGTCACTGCTACATTTCTGTAATGCGTACCAGAAATTATTTCCACTAGTAATTAATTACCATTGAGCTCAAAGGTCCTATTAATAAACGGTTAACGAATGTGTATTTATGAAGACGATTTGTGAGACTGGTAAACTTATGATACGTACGATGGTCTTTCGTTCTACACGGTGCATTTCAAGGTCCTGTACCCATCCGGCGGTAAACTGTACCTGGGCTTGTTGCAGTGACCTGAAGTTACTAAACTTCATGAGTGTATGCACTCACTCCAAGAACCATATAATTATAAATATGCATATAAATATGCTACAATGAGATAGCTGACTTCATCTAACTAGCAAATGTTGTCCAGGCTACGTTGGTGATGCAGTTTTTTTTAATATGTATGATATTTTTGTCATGCGATTTTAAAGCCGGTCCTACAACCGCATCCAAGAATAACATGCAGCTTATCTCAGAACTGTCGGTGAAAATTATTCTTGGAGCTAGGTTTAATTGAGCTGCATTTTAAAGAGGTGCAATTTCACAATTTGTGTATATTTTCTAAGTTCACTATTTTGTCATGTGTTGAGAAAAACACAGATTTAAAAATTACATGGTCTAATATTTACATTTAGCATATAACTGCAACATTCTTCTTTCGTTTTTTTTTTTTTTTAAAGACTCGAAAGGACTTGAAATTCAAAATTTCAGACTTGTGACTTTACTCGGACTTTTACACCAGTGACTTGAGACTCGACTCTGACTTGCCTGACATTACTTGAGACTTGACTTGAGACTTGAGGATAAAGACTTGAGACTTACTTGAGACTTGCAAAACAATGACTTGGTCCCACCTCTGGCTAACAATATTCACTCAACTGCCTTCACATGCAATCCCTTCCAAATCCATAGGGCTTAATATGATGTCGCCCCACCCAGTGCGACATCATATTATAACAGTTATAATATGATGTTATAACAGCTTCGGCTCTTCTGGAAAGGCTTTCCATGATGTCTGGGTGTGTGTTATGGGAATTTTTGTTCATTCTTCCAAATGGGCATTTGTGATGTTAGCTTTTGAGCTTTGGAATCCTGTCCCATGAAATTCTCTACACACTGTTCTTAAACTAATTTGTAGGCCACATGAATTTTGAAAGCTGTAGTGATTGACTCTGCAGAAAGCTGGAGACCTCTGTGCGTTATGTGCCTCAGGATCTGCTGAACCCGCTCTGTGATTTTACTTGGCCTACCACTTCATGACTGAATTGCTGTGGTTCCCAATTGCTTACACTTTGTTATAACACTTCTAACATTGAGTATGGAATATTTTAGAAAAAAGGAAATTTCATGATTGTTGAACAGGTTGCATCTGGCCATAGTACCACACTGGAATTAACTGAGGTCCTGAGAGCAACCACCAATGTTTGTGGAAATAGTCTGCATGCCCAGATGCTTGAATTTATAAAACTGTGGGCATGGAAGTGATCGGAGCACTTGTATTCAATGACTTGGACAAGTGCGTGAATACTTTTGACAATATAATGTAAGTGAAACAAGGACATTAGGAGCCAAATTTACTAAACAAGGCAAAGTAGCCTGTGAATGCAATTCTGGATAGCATTCATAGGTATGGTTAGTGTTAGATTTGTATTGTTGATTGTCATTTATGCTTAGAAATATTTACTTATATATGCTTAGAGTTTTGTAATTAGTTGTAGATTGGTAGAGGTTTTGATCCTTGATAGTCTGCAAACTTTGTGTGTATTAGACAGCACTTTGGGAGCATGAGAGGTCATACCGTGTCTTATTATTTTATGGTAGGATTAACGTAGTTGCGTCTGTTCTAGTCTAAGTGCTCTTTGTTTAGATGAACTGCAGGACTTCCTCACCGTGTTATCTAGGATGAACCATCTAGGGTGAGGGGGAGGCTACCCTCTTCCTGACCAAGGATGTTTGACCCTTTGATCAGCAGTCCCCACACACACACACACACACACACACACACACACACACACACACAAGGTACTCTTTGTGTATGTAGACGTCATATGTTAATGAACTTATGCATATTCATGTAACCTCAATAAAAGGACAGTGATACGGGAGAACGGAGAGAGCTACTGGGGTCAAGCGAAGGAACGGTGCCTGTCCGGTTCTCTCCCGTGCACGAGTACCATGAAGAAGTTTGCCTACTTGTGTCTTGCTTGCAGTGTAATTATATTGTCTTAACGTTCCAGCGAATAGGTTCAAGCTACAAACCTATCATTAATTGGTCCTTCGAATGTTAATCCTTGGACCCCTCCTCTTGACGCATGGACACACCCATGCGTCAACTCACCAAACCTGGATTCCAGTCTTAAAGAAAAAGATTAGCTAGATCATGTCCCAGGCAACATCAGGGCATCTCCTCTGGAGTAGCTCCGTAACCCTGCAATAAAAGATGTTAGCGTGTGTTGCATATTAAGTTTGCTTAACACCTGGCTCTCCCAGGAGCCTGCATACACACCATCATGGCCTGGAAAACAAAATCTGGAAGTAAAATCAAACTCCATACCTGTAAACAATTGTATCATAAGGACAAGAAGCATTCAACATCAGCAAGACAAGTGTCATGTGCAGGTTTTCTCAAATCAGTAAACTACAATTATTTTCATAAGTCGCCTCAGACATGGATCATCCCATGTACTCAGGCAACATTAATGTAATCAGTGACTTTGCTTAAGAGCAGTCACCGATTACATTAATGTTGCCTGAGTACATGGGATGATCCATGTCTGAGGCGACTTATGAAAATAATTGTAGTTTACTGATTTGAGAAAACCTGCACATGACACTTGTCTTGCTGATGTTGAATGCTTCTTGTCCTTATGATACAATTGTTTACAGGTATGGAGTTTGATTTTACTTCCAGATTTTGTTTTCCAGGCCATGATGGTGTGTATGCAGGCTCCTGGGAGAGCCAGGTGTTAAGCAAACTTAATATGCAACACACGCTAACATCTTTTATTGCAGGGTTACGGAGCTACTCCAGAGGAGATGCCCTGATGTTGCCTGGGACATGATCTAGCTAATCTTTTTCTTTAAGACTGGAATCCAGGTTTGGTGAGTTGACGCATGGGTGTGTCCATGCGTCAAGAGGAGGGGTCCAAGGATTAACATTAAACAATGTTTTTTATTATTGTTGCAGTGATTTGTGTGATTAGCCGTTTTATTTACAAATATTAAACCTATGCAAGTGGTGCACCCATGTTCAGATGAGGCTTTGATGGCCTATAAGTGAAGTTCACTGAACTAAAGAATGTGGTTTGATGATTGTTGACATGCTCTCCAAATAGTTTGTCTTCCTAGCAAGGAAATACAGGTGCAGCAGTAATCTCCTGAGAAATCTTCAGAGGCCCAGTGAGAAGCGCATAGCTGACAGGACCAGGCAGTGGTTGAGGTCAAAGATCAAGCTGGTTGGGACCCATCATGAAATCAGACCTTGGAGCCACAGCAAGGACCATGAAACTGCCTGCAAAATAGAGGAGAGGATCGTCCACAAGATGGGAGAGAGGCTTCAGGAGGATCAGAGATCATCTTCAGCACAGCAGACATCACACAGAGAGCTGTGCTACTAAGCTTCCAGGAAATCAAGAGGAGACTTCCCACAGCAAGATTTTAAATACAATGAAAGATTCAATATTGACGCTGAGGAAGACGACTAAGGTGTACGACGTGCTCTGCCTTAAACCTTCAGCAGCGTTGGAACATAAACACTCAGGGGATGAGGAGCGTGCCAAGCTCCATCGACAGCGTAGAAGGAGTTCGAGGATGACATCATGATTCTGGGAAAGCACAGGAACCAGAAGCTATGGTGGTGATGACAGCAGTTTCCTATGAACATCACCTAATGCTGTGCCACTATACTGTGCATACAATGACACTCTGAAGGCTGCTGGGATCATAATAGCAGTAAGACAACCCTGCACCCTTTCCACAGAGGTGTTTTCTGCAGAGTATGGACAATGAAGGACAATGAAGGAGTCATAAATATCCCCCTCACAGGACGAAGGCCTGAAGTGAGGTAATGGGAGGCCATAAAACTAGAATGCTGAGAGGTCTGCAGCTTTGGAAATAGCTGAGAACCATGTTGACAAACAACAAAACTAACTGGTATGTTTGAATGTTTATTCTACATACATTTGGACTCTGGTCCTATGGACAACGATGGAAACAACTGGAAGAGACATTCATGACGCCCTGCAGAACTCAAACCACTCTGCAGAGAGACATGTGATGTGCACACCTGGAGGAAGCATTACCAAGCTGAGATGTTTTTGAAAATGTTACTTTTTTATTTTCACTATTAAATTAACAATTTCTTTGTTTGCTCGTAAGATGCAGTTTGCCATGAGATGAGCTCAATGAATGGGATAACTGCTAATACATTTGTTGAACTGTGTACCTTTTCAGTAATTTAGGGTGATTTGACATATGCTGAGTATAAAAATGTTTGCATTGAAACTGTCAGACATGAGGTATTCATACCTGGGAACTTTTCAGGCATAAAGGTCAAAAAGGGGGGAAATGTTAGATTTGTATTGTTGATTGTCATTTATGCTTAGAAATATTTACTTATATATGCTTAGAGTTTTGTAATTAGTTGTAGATTGGTAGAGGTTTTGATCCTTGATAGTCTGCAAACTTTGTGTGTATTAGACAGCACTTTGGGAGCATGAGAGGTCATACCGTGTCTTATTATTTTATGGTAGGATTAACGTAGTTGCGTCTGTTCTAGTCTAAGTGCTCTTTGTTTAGATGAACTGCAGGACTTCCTCACCGTGTTATCTAGGATGAACCATCTAGGGTGAGGGGGAGGCTACCCTCTTCCTGACCAAGGATGTTTGACCCTTTGATCAGCAGTCCCCACACACACACACACACACACACACACACACACACACACACACACACACACACACACACACACACACAAGGTACTCTTTGTGTATGTAGACGTCATATGTTAATGAACTTATGCATATTCATGTAACCTCAATAAAAGGACAGTGATACGGGAGAACGGAGAGAGCTACTGGGGTCAAGCGAAGGAACGGTGCCTGTCCGGTTCTCTCCCGTGCACGAGTACCATGAAGAAGTTTGCCTACTTGTGTCTTGCTTGCAGTGTAATTATATTGTCTTAACGTTCCAGCGAATAGGTTCAAGCTACAAACCTATCAGTTAGTTTCATGGATAATTTTCTAAACGCAGATGCAGTCAATTTATTTAAATATCAAGTACAGAAAATAAGACATGCTTTCTTTCTATGTTAAATTAAATAAAATTACAAAACAATGAGGTGCAGCCGCAAGGACAATCATTTCAGGTCAGTGACCTACAGTGCTTCAAAAGGAGACCACTGAATGGCGCCAATGATAAGGTCCAGGTCCCAGAGGGGAACCGGGGATCCTGGCCTGAGAATAAGTTGCTGGACACCCCTCAGGAACCAATATATTTAAAAGGAGTAAGCCTCACTAAGTGCTGAATGACCAAAGCGAATGGTCTTTGATCACTGCCACCATGTATGTGTTACACACTGAAGGATGACAGGGTTCTTTTTCTAACTTCGCTCGGTGTTTCACTATGGGAATCGCCTCGGCGTGACCAACTACGGAAGCTCCAATGACACCACGTCTGTCTATGACAGACCTGTCGAGCCGTGCTCAGGGCTCCGCCCCCTCGTACTAACACGGCCGACCAGCTCCTCCTAACTCATTCTCGCTTTCTTCCCGTGAGAAACTACTTTGAGCTCCCTCAGCGCATCCAGGCTAACTTGATTAGCTGCTTAACAGTTCTCAGGCGTCCCGTGTAGGAGTACGTCGCCGAACGCAGTTTTTCCGGTTCCAGTTTGGATCGTGCTGAGTAAGTCCTTCGAAAGAAGTGTACTTAGAGTTGCACTGTGGAACAGCAACCGCATCAGGCGAGCTGTCCCAGCGGTTCCTGGTTTTAGTTAGCGAGGTAGCCGACGTTGTGTGACTCGGGCTAACGCGTTACGGCGAGCTGTTCGTTCAGTGTCCGGCTAGCATTAACTTGTTAGCAGGCCACGAACCACATTAGCGTCTCACTAGCATTAGCTTGTTGGTCGACGTAGGGTTCGGTTAGCATTAAGTTGCTAACGATATTGGCTAGCGGAGTGCAGCCAACGTGTCACGACGAGCTGACTCCCGCCGCGACTAGATCGGATTTAACACCCGCTGCTAGTCCTAGCTACTTACGGGCTAACGTGTCGAGACGAGCCTGGTGTAGCCTAGTCTCACCCCTTTCCGCTAACCATGTCTACGGCTCCTACTCCCGCCAAAAGGTCGGAGCCGAAGGCTAAAGAGGCTGCATCCCGCCCGTGCCCCGCGTCATGCGGTGCCACCATCTCGGGCAGGGACCCTCATCCAATGTGCATCGTCTGTATGGGTGCCAAGCATGCTCAGGCTTCACTGGCGGACCCTCAGGGATGCCCACACTGTGCTTTGATGCCAGAGAAAGTCCTGGAAAGGAGGCTGAGAGTAGCAGTAACGAACAGTCAGGACCCCTGCCTGTCGGCTGCTACTGCTACGAGCGATATCCGTCATCCGCGAGCCTCCACAAGCTGGGCGGACATGATGGAAGAAGAGTCCCCGCTCATGCCCCCATCGTTCGAGGACCTCCTCGATCAAAACGTGGGCGAGCCGGGTGGCGAGGACGCGGAGGGCGATGCCGACTCCGACCTCCTCGACCTGGAGGACATGGATGAGGAACAGGAGGATGACTCTACCTTTCCTCCCCAGCAGTCCAGGCCACCGAGTGGGGCTGAAGTTGCACCCCTGGTGGACAGCAATTTGTACGAGGTCTGTAAACGGGCTGCTGCCAAGCTAGGCATCCCATGGCCAGCCGCCCAGGATGCCGAAGGGGCAGAACGTGACTTGTATGACGGCAAGAGGCTCCCACCAGCCTTGCCGCCATCAAAGCAGCTTCTGCCAGCAGTCCCAGCCTGCATGAAAGAAATGAGTCGCTATTGGTCAAGCCCTTTTAAAAGCAAGCTTCCGACCAAGGGCTGCTCTAAGCTTGAGATCCAGGGGATGGGTGAACTGGGGCTGACTGAACCCCCAGCAGTGGAGCCTTCAGTGGCGTATCACCTTCACCCTAACCGCAGGGCAATCTCAGCTTCTTCTAGCATTTCTTTGCCCAACAAGATAGATCGCCTCACGGCATCTATTTATCAAAGGACATACAAATATGCTGCACAGTCAGTGTGCTCGCTTAATGCAGTCACACTGCTATCAGCATATCAGGCAGAAATTCTGGAAGACATGGGCCGTCAGCTTGACTCGGGTTCCCCGAACCCAGCCCTCTGGGATGAAATCTGCGTGGTTAATGATCTCATTCTTCGCTCCTCCAGGGGAGCAGTCCAAGGGTGTGGTCGCGTTATGGTCCTTGCAGTCTCGGGTGAGAGAGCCTTGTGGCTAAACCTGTCAGGCCTGGGTGATGCTCAGAAGGCTGAGGTCATGGATGCAGCCTATGACCCAACCAAGGGTCTCTTTGGCCCAGCCCTGGAGAGAATGAGAGAAACAAGCACCCGCAGAAAGCAGGAGGGTGAAGCATTCAATCTCTGCTTACCCAGAAAACCTAACTCTCAGCCCCAGCAGGTGCCAAGAGCTGGCTTTGCAGCAACAGCAGCAGCTGCGAGAGGGAGACAGAGTGGGGTCAGAATGCAGAGAGGAGCAGGAGGCCAGCAGGGTGCCCACCAGGCCAAGGTAGAGAACCGAAGACCTTGGGGCAAGCATTCCTTTGCAGCAGTTGCTGCAAAGAACAAGCCGTCACACCCCGGAGAGGGGAAAAAGAAGCGGTCAGCCTAGCACACCTGCAGCATTCTGTGTCACCCCTCTTTTCTTCCCCAAAGAGAAGGAAGGTGTTAGAAGGGGTAACCAAATCACTCCAAAGTTCAGGGTCTCCGGAAGTTTCCAGTTCACCAGGAGCACCCTCTCAGTCTCCTCCTCCAGTTCAGGGAGGACAGACTTGTGGACAAATGGCGCAGTGTCACCAAACACTTCTAAACACTCTGTCTGTGTCACCAAGCACTGCCCAGAGTCACCAGACACTTCACTGTGGTTTGGGGGTAACAAAAGAAATAAAACGTGCATTTCTGCAGCCAGGCAGTTTGCCAAGGGCAGAATGTCCCCC
The DNA here is from genome assembly GCF_057381845.1 of Rhamphochromis longiceps. Taxonomy (NCBI): domain Eukaryota; kingdom Metazoa; phylum Chordata; class Actinopteri; order Cichliformes; family Cichlidae; genus Rhamphochromis; species Rhamphochromis longiceps. The sequence continues at coordinate 4,394,452 of NC_140570.1, read as the reverse complement.
CAGTTTCAAAATAAAAACAAAAGAAAATCACTGCAATTTGTCTTTGTTCCCAGCGGGGGGAGCTCACGCTCTTCCCGAGGGGGAGAGCCCCAACTCCTTCCGGGAGACAGGGGTGACGTCATGCTACCGCTTCTTCAGAGGCCCGCTCGCAGAGCGGCTGGAGCGGTGGCGCGCATGCGCAGTTCATCCCTGGGTCTTGTCAACCATTTCCCATGGTTACAGACTACAGTTTGCGGCAAAACCACCGAGATTCGGCGGAGTGTTAGCTTCTGTGGCCAGTCGCGATTCAGCGAATGTGCTGGAGGAGGAAATATCCTCCCTGTTACACAAACAGGCGATCGGAGCGGTTCCGAGCGAAGAAGCTCAGCAGGGCTTTTACTCCCGCTATTTCCTCATCCCAAAAAAGGACGGAACGTCGCTCCGTCCTATTCTGGATCTGCGTGTGTTAAACAAGCATTTGAGAAAGTACACGTTCAGAATGCTCACACACAAGACGCTTTGTCGCTCAATTCACACAGGCGATTGGTTTGTTACAATCGACCTATCAGACGCATATTTTCACATCGCCATTTATCCTCCACACAGGAAATATCTCAGGTTCGCTTATCAGAGCGTAGCGTACGAGTTTCAAACTATCCCATTCGGGCTATCCTTAGCTCCGAGGGTGTTCAGCAAATGTGTGGAGGCAGTGCTGTCTCCGTTAAGGAACAGCGGCATCAGAATATTTTCTTACATAGACGATTATCTAATATGCTCACGATCGCGCGAGCAGGCGATCAAAGACTCCGAGGTGGTGGTGAATCACCTCACGGAGCTTGGGTTCACTATCAACCTGGAAAAGAGCCACTTGGAACCCGCACAGTTTACAGAGTATCTGGGGCTCAGAATAGACTCCATCTCTTATCGTATCGCACTTTCAGAGCGGAGGATCGCATCCTTCACTCACTGTCTTTCCCGTTTTCAGCTGGGGAAAGTCGTGCGGTTCCGACTCTGTCTCCGCCTCCTCGGCCTCATGGCCTCGGTGATATCGGTGGTACACTTGGGGCTGCTTATGATGAGAGATTTTCAGCGGTGGGTCGCTTCTCTGCAGCTGTGCCCTCGCCGACATCTCAGTCGTGGTGTAAAAATAACGCAGCCGTGTATTGCGGCTCTCCGGCCCTGGAGGAGCCCGACAGCTCTCGCGGCGGGGGTACCGCTCGGGGCAGTATCATCCAGGGTGACGCTGACCACAGATGCATCCCTGTCAGGTTGGGGTGCAACTATGATGGGCAGAGCAGTGAATGGCGTTTGGTCACAGAGACTCACTCTGAATCACATAAATGTGCTGGAGCTCCGCGCGGTGCTCCTAGCCTTACGGCATTTTCTGCCGTATCTCCGGGGTCAACATGTTTTAGTGAAAACAGACAACTCCACTGTAGTTGCTTATATCAACCGCCAGGGCGGCACCCGTTCCCGGCAGCTACACAGGTTAGCCAGGGAAATAATTATGTGGAGCAGCACTCGGCTCCTCTCCCTTGGGGCAACTCACGTGCCAGGAATTCTGAACAGGGGGGCGGACCTCCTGTCCAGAGGAAATCCACTGTTCGGAGAATGGAGGCTTCACCCACAGGTGGTGGAGCAGATTTGGCAGAGATACGGCCGGGCTGCCGTAGATCTCTTCGCCTCGCGAGAAAACACTCAGTGCCCCCTGTTTTTCTCCCTGTCAGACGCACACGCGCCACTGGGCGTGGATGCGCTGGCCCATCCTTGGCCAAAAACTCTGCTGTATGCTTTCCCTCCCCTCAGCCTGATCTCCCCAACACTGATCAGAGTGAGGGATCAGGGGCTGTCTCTGATTTTAATAGCTCCACGGTGGCCATCCAAACACTGGATAGCAGAAATCATCCAGCTTCTGGTGGACGAGCCATGGCCACTCCCCATCCGCAGGGACCTTCTGTCTCAGGCGCGGGGGGAGATATACCATCCCCATCCAGACCAGGTTGCTCTCTGGGCCTGGCCCGTGAAAGGTGGAATTTGAAGGCAGCAGGCATGCCTCCGAAGGTTATTGAAACCATTCAGAATGCCAGAGCCTCCTCCACCCGTTCCATTTACAGCAGTAAATGGCGTGTTTTTGAAGAGTGGTGCCATGAAAAGCAGATTATCCCTTTTCAGTGTTCAGTGGTGGAGCTGTTGTGTTTTCTTCAAGACTTGCTGGACAAAAGGAAAGCTTTTTCCACTATAAAGGTCTATTTAGCAGCTATTTCAGCCTGCCACGTGGGGCTTGGTGATAAACCTGCTGGGCAGCACCCCCTTGTAGGTCGCTTCATGAGAGGAGCGCGTCGAACGCTCCCAGTTTCTAGACCACTGGTCCCTTTATGGGATCTGTCAGTCATTTTAGATGCCCTCTCCCACCACCCCTTTGAGCCTATTGGGGCAGTGGGGTTGAAGTTTCTCTCTCTTAAAACCACTCTGCTGTTGGCTCTAACCACAGCCAAGCGAGTTAGTGAATTACAGGCTCTGTCTATTCACCCCTCTTGTCTACAGTTGGCCCCGGGACTCACTAAAGCACTCCTGAGGCCTAACCCAGCCTTTGTCCCTAAAGTGTTGGAAACATCATACAGGTGCCCTACAGTAGAGCTCCTAGCTTTTCACCCCCCTCCATTCTCTTCCGAGAGGGAGCAGAGGCTGAACACTTTGTGCCCTGTCCGGGCCTTGGGGACTTATGTTGACAGAACAGCTGGATTCAGGAAGTCGGATCAGCTGTTTGTTTCCTGGGCCTCCCCTCACAAGGGCAGGCCCGTATCACGCCAGAGACTAGCTCATTGGATTGTAGAGGCCTTAGCTCTGGCTTATAGCTGTAAGGGCTTGCAGGCCCCCCCGGGACTCCGAGCACACTCCACTAGGGGTGTGGCCACATCCTGGGCGTTGTTCAGAGGTGTATCAGTCCAGGATATTTGTGCGGCAGCAAGCTGGGCTATGCCGCACACGTTTGTCCGGTTTTATCGGCTGGATGTTGCACAGTCATCCCTGGCTCAGACGGTGCTGGATTCTGGTGCCTCAGGTTCGACCTGAGATCCTGGAGTAGCACTGGAGAGTAGCTTCGGGAGCTGGCGCAATCCGGGAGTGGGCCATATCTCCCATAGTGAAACACCGAGCGAAGTTAGAAAAAGAACGTTGGGTTACTTAACGTAATCCCTGGTTCTTTGATAACAGAGTGAGGTGTTTCACCAACACTTCCCTCCTTGCTTAGGCACGGAAAGAAATCTGCTTGGAATGAGTTAGGAGGAGCTGGTCGGCCGTGTTAGTACGAGGGGGCGGAGCCCTGAGCACGGCTCGACAGGTCTGTCATAGACAGACGTGGTGTCATTGGAGCTTCCGTAGTTGGTCACGCCGAGGCGATTCCCATAGTGAAACACCTCACTCTGTTATCAAAGAACCAGGGATTACGTTAAGTAACCCAACGTTCATTCAGGTGCACATGAAGATTTATTGCGCTGAAACACAGCAAAACAATTCAGTGTTACTGGCGGCTTCCATTGTAATAACTGGCCTGCGTTACTTTTGTAGCATTACGTGTAATGGCCATGTATTAATCAGCCCTTAACACACAGAGAAAATGACCAGTAAACAATAGACAACATAACATGTACTGGCTGGTCTATTTCCTATAACTTTAACTGAAACCAGATAACAGTTTCCTTTCACCTTACTGATGGAACAACACGGTTACAGAGATTAATGCAGGAGGCTAACATGACTTAGCTAGCGCACAAATGTTATTCGCATTACTCACAGATAACGTGAAACAACTCCCTTATTCGCTCACATTAAACACCATATAAACAAGAATTACACTCCAAACATGTTAAATAAGCATCAACTTTACATAAATGTATGTAGTTCTTGTATATTGCTCTCACCTGAAACACAGCAAAACAATTCAGTGTTACTGGCGGCTTCCATTGTAATAACTGGCCTGCGTTACTTTTGTGATTATTTTGCCAGTTACCCGTTTGGCTGAGCCGCCACTGCCACCTACTGGCGAAACTAAATATCGCCCTAACATCACATCAGGTGGGAGCAAATGAGCTTTTCACTCCGTGTTATGATGCAAACTATTGTCACAACAAATAGCAAAAAAAGATGATGGGGGGTGGGCACGAACACATAAGGAACACATCTGAGACTTGTTCTTAATGCTCAAAATACTCAGGGTGCCACATATGGTTTCCACTTTAACCTCATATGGGTCCAACTTGTGGACCACACACCAGGAGATAAACACTCCCCAGCGACAGGAGTAGCAGCCCAAATGGACAGTCCACAAGGCTACCGCATTGTTCGCATGGCTGAGGCTGGCAGCGGAGTTTCTCCTTCTCAGGGGCCAGACTCCTCACATAATGTCTGCTGCTATGTTCAGTGGCCTTGGCACATGAATAGCTCTCAGTGAGCGGAACAGCGGGTGAGCCTACTGCCACAGCCTGGCAGCTATCCTGCAAAGGAGGGGCAAGTCTAGGCAACCCTGTCTGTTGACATAGGCTGACACAACAGGGCTGTCTCCCTGACGCTGACATCAAATCCCTGCAGTCGAGAAACTACTCGAGTGCCAGGATGACAGCTTGCAGTTCTTGATACCACAGCCCTCGTGTATTGCACCCCAACCTACTTGAGAGGCGTCTGTGGAGAATAACTGGTGGTGAGTCACCAGACCCACCACCTAGCCCAGCTCCACGTTGGAGGAGTCCCTTCATCCATATGGCCCATGAGGCAGAAGTATAGCCCCCAACTGACCCACTAGTGAAGTCTGAAGTGCTCTAGGCATCTCCTAAAGGTCTAGCGTCGCTCCGCAGTGCGGGACACAGAGGCCCTATGTCCAGACATAGGACCTGGGAAGGCTGTAGCTTGCTCTTCTTGAGATTCAGGCGCAAGCCTTGAGCCTGAACTTGAACAGGAGCTAAGCTACATGGCTGCAGGACTGTTGTTCTGATGTGGTGCAAACCAGCCAGTCATGTAAGTAAGTATTTAAGGACCCTGTGGCCCTGTATCCTCATAGAACCAAGGACAGCGTCCATGCATCACGTGAAGGTCCAGAGTGCAAGAGAGATGCCGAAGGGGAAAACAATAAATGACTTTCAGATCATTGGTAGCAAACCAATCCCCAAAACTGATGGCCTGCTTCACCTTGGGGACCATCAGCATTTTGTATATCAGGGGACAAAGATAGCAGTTGAGGCCCCTGAGAGCCAACATCGGGGAAAGACACCCTTCCCGTTTGAGAACCAAAAAAGAGCGGGAAGGGAACCCAGCTTGGCAGTCCCCAGCATCCACCTCCTGTATCCCATCTTTCTTCAGGAGGGCTGAGAGTTCTTCCTGCATTATTCAAGATTCAAAATGTTTATTGTCATGTTTCCAAAGAAAAAAATGGCATTTCTCTGTGCAATGAAATTCTTTCTTTGCTGTCCACCCACAGATGCCGATTAATATATACAATAGAAATAGAACAGATGAAATACAAATAGTACAAATAAATAAAGGAAGACAGAAAAGGAGACAAACTATTGAAGTGTGAAACAGAGATATGTGCAAAAGAGCTGTAGCTTAATATGCAGAATGACCTGATGTGCAAAAAATTATTATTACTGTTCAAAAATAGGTCAGCTGTTCAGGAGTCTGATAGCAGTGGCGAAGAAGGAGTTGTTGAGTCTGGATGTTCTGGATTTCACACTTCTGAACCTCTGCCCCGAGGGCAGAAGTGTGAACAGTCTGTGTTGGGGGTGTGTGGGGTCTTTGAGGGTGGAGGCAGCTCTCCTCTGGATCCCCACTGTGATGGTAGATGCTCTGCAGAGAGGGCAGGAGTCCTGATCTTCTCTGCAGTTATTATCACTCTCTGCGGGCATTTGCGGTCCATAGCAGTAGTGCTGCCGTACCATGCAGTGATGCAACTGGTCAGTGTGTTCTCCACAATGCAGCTGTAGAACCTGCTGAGGATCTTGGCCGACACACCAAATTTCCTCAGCCTCCTCAGGAAATGCAACCGCTGCTGAGCCTTTTTGACCAGCTGTGTGGTGTTCAGTGTCCAGGTGAGGTCCTCACTGATGTGGACACCCAGGTACCTAAAGCTGCTCACCCTCTCCACTTCAAGGCCCCGGATAAACAGCAGCTGGTGAGGCCTCCTCTTCTTCCTCATGTCCACTATCATTTCCTTTGTCTTGTCAGTGTTGAGGGTGAGGTTGTTGTCCTCACACCATGACACCAGATTGGCCACATCTCTCCTGTAACCCACTTCGTCCCCTCCAGTGATGCGACCGATCACTGCAGTGTCGTCTGCGAACTTCAAAATAATGTTATCTTTGTTGGAGGTGACACATGAGACTGAGGACGCAACCTTGTGGGACGCCAGTGTTTGTAATAATGCTGGCTGAAGTCCTGTTGCCGATCCTGACGGACTGGGGCCTGCCAGTCAAAAAGTCCTATAGCCAGTCACAGAGGGTGGGGTCCAGGCCGAGTGTTGCCAGCTTGTGAGTGAGTTTGTGTGGGATGACAGTATTGAAGGCGGAGCTGTAATCAACAAAAAGTAGAGTCTTTGTTTTCCACATGGGAGAGGGAATAGTGAAGGGCAGCAGCGATGGTGTCTGACGTGGACCTATTGGGCCGGTAGGCATACTGCAGGGGATCCAGAGCGTCTGTGATGTTCCTCTGGATGTAGGCAAGCACCACTCTCTCAAAGCACTTTGCAATGTTTGGAGTGGGTGCAACTGGTCTATAGTCATTCAGGCAGGTGGCTGGGCTTTTCTTGGGGAGCTCTGAAGCGCTCTTGTGGGGTCGGCTGACTCACTAGGGCTCAGTGTTTCAGGGCCTTCCTGGCAGTGGTGGTGGCAGTGGCTACCAGGGTGAACAATGACTTGAAACTCTGGTGGAAGTGTAGTCCGGTGGGAGGGTAAAGTCCAGAGGATTGTATGAGTTACCGATATCAAGTAGTGCCTGTCTCGGGTATGTTAACAGTGCACAGCACTCATCCAGTGTAAACAGAACAAAAAGTAAACAACAACGAACAACAAGTCAGCATCTGAGAGCAGAGCAAGCAAACACTTCTGCCTCGAGGGGCGCCATGTTATTATCTGGGCCTGATGGGGATTGCTCACTAAGGTGAAGGTCGGGATGGTTGTGATGGGGGGTCTGCAGAAGAACTGCAGGTGGTAGCCCTGGATCAAGGACCGACCAAAAAGGCAGACAGGGAAGGGGGCTGGCCGGTCTGCCCCTGGAAAGGTCAAGATGGAGGGAGATGGTTGGAGGACAGTCAAGCCTTGGCTGCACGTCCTCTCCATTTCCCCTACGTGTTGGTGCTATGTCTGCGCAAAGCTGCCAGCTGAGGCCTGGTATCCCCAGGGCCCCATGCTGGAGCTTCAGGAGCAGGCTGAGGCGCAGCAGCCTTGGGCATCCTTGCACTTGCAGAGCGCCTGAGCAGGCCCCTTGACAACTCCTGAGTAACACGGCAACTGTCTCAAGCCTGTGTGAGTCGCTGCGGGGTCAACAGGCAGCCTCTTTATACATTTCTGGTTGTCCTACTGGAGCTGTGACTGAAACAGTCAGAGATGCTGCGGCACCACCCAGATGAGGCCAATGCACTATTTGTGGTGATGGCCTGCTCTTTCATGCATGCTAGAAGACTTCCTGCAGGCAATGGACCACCTGTGCAAAGCAGCTAGGGCTTCAAACTGCCTGCACACCAGGTCCTTAAAATCAGGCAGCAGTAGCACCTGCAGCTGAGAGCACCGTGGCTGTGTGATGTCGTTAAACCTGGAGGCCACTGCCACAGGGTTCTCAGGGAAGGCAATATCCAGAGCCCTGGATGCCCTGCCCATCATCTCAAAAAATTTGGCAATATAAAACAGTCTATGCAAGACTGTGGAGCTTCCCTGGCCAGCATAGCATGTTGGTAGCCCAAACACACCATACATCTACCATTTCCATGCTACAGAGGCATAGAGATGTCGCATCCCACACATTTATGACCCATAGGAACTGCCATACTTGCATGGGACAAATGGAGCCGTAACCCGCAAACCGAAAGTGTCACGGTTCTGGGTCCATGGGACCCAGTATTTTGAGTTTATTGTGTTTTGATTTAAGTTTGCATCAGGGATTGTGTTCTTGTTCTCTTGTCGTGTTATGGTGATGATTATGATGTCTATTATTAGAGTTCCATGTTTCTGTTTATCTGGGTTTAAGATGTGGGTTTAGTTTCATATGTCATTTCCTGTCTGTCTCTCGATGTCGAGCCTGCGTGTGATGTTTTATTGTGAAGGTCTGCGTCTCATGTGAGTGTGTTCAGTTTTACCTCTGTCTCATCTTACTGATTGTTCCCAGCTGTGTCCACCACCTGTGTGTAATTCCCGTGTTTCTCTGTGTGTATTTAAGTCGTGTCCTCCGTCATTGTAGTTGCTGGTCCGTCTGTGTAACCACCATGTCTCGCTCGTGTGTTCACCCTGCTGTCTATCATCGTCTGCCTCTGCTCGCCCTGCTTCATGTTCATGTTCTGGTTTCTGCGCTATAGTTTAGTTGTTTCCCAGTATAGTTTAGTTCGAGCTCCATTTGCTGTTTGTCCTTATTTTGTGCTCAATAAACCACCCTCACTTCTCCACTAGTGCCTGCGTTTGGATCCTCCTTCATTTCCTCCACACGGCTCCTCTCACTCGCCGTGACAGTACGGACCAGCCAGATATGGATCCAGCGGCATTCACCCCACCCACGGAGCTTCGGGACCGCATAACGAACTCTGCTTCAAAATTGATCAACCTGTGGCTAGAGCATGAGGGAGAAGCATTTCTCTACCTTCTGGAAGCCAGGCTACAACAGCTAAGACCTCCTATCTGACCGTAAGTTTGACTTTTTCTGCTTAACTGAAACCTGGCAACAACCTGATGACTTTTCTCAGCTAAACGAATCTGCTCCTCTGGGGTTTGTTTACTTTTCTAAACCCCGCTGCTCAGGTCGTGGGGGTGGTCTCGCGATCCTTTTTCGCCAGCACTTGAAAGTCCTGCCAGTTAACGTTGATACCTTTAGTTCTCTAGAGGTCCTTGCATGTGAGCTGACTGGACCCATTCCCACTATCATAGCTACTGTATACCGCCCCTCCAAACCTAACCCTGTCTTCCTCAGTGACTTTGCTAATCTACTAACCCATCTTTCATCTCTCTCCCCAAATGTGATCTTGGTGGGAGATTTCAACATTCACTTGGACAATATGACCTTCTGCTCACCAGAGACTTTTCCTCCTGTCTCGAAGGCTCTGAATTTAAACAATTTATTGACTTTCCCAGTCACTCTAAAGGACACACCCTGGACTTGGTCTGCTGTTCTGGTCTTACTCCCTCGAATCTTTCTGCTACTGAAATCCCCATAACTGACCACTTCCTCCTTTCATTTAACCTCACTCTCTGCTGCTCTTCTACCAAGCCAACCCGTCTCATCTCGTTCCGCAACATCAAGAACATTGACATGGACATTCTCACTACCAGTTTGGACAATATTCAGATTCCGGACTTCTATTCTACTCCTGATGATTTGTTGTTATATTATAATAATTGTCTACGCACTGTCCTTGATTCTCTGGCTCCTGTAAAAACCCACTCTGTTTCCTTCGCTTGCTCTGCTCCCTGGTTTACCTCTGACCTCCGAGCTCTGAAGGCCAAAGCTCGGCAGCTAGAGCGTAAATATAAGAAATCTGGTTTAACTGTTGATTCAGAAATCTATAAATACCACGTACTTCAGTATAAAGACTCCATTAACAAGGCCAAACAAAGCTTCTACTCTGGTATTATCAGTTCTTATGAGGGTAATGCAAGGACTCTGTTTTCAGTTTTCAACAAGCTAATTCAACCCCCCAACGCTTTACCACCGCACTTCTATTCCTCTGAAACATGCAACTCCTTGATGCTGTTCTGGACTACGAAAATCAATAACATCCACCAGCAACTCAGATAAAATGTTGTGTCTACGCCCTCTCCAGAACCTCTTCTCCTTTTTGAGCCGTTTTCCACTTTTCATCTTCCTGATTTATCTGATATTTCCGAGTTAATATGTAAATCAAAGCCTGCCACATGTCATCTTGACCCCATGCCCACGGGCTTGTGAAATCCTGCCTCTCTTCTTTACTCCCACTCATTTCTGCTATCATTCACTCTTCTCTCACCACCGGTAGCGTTCCCTCCTTATTGAAGACTGCTCTAGTCACTCCTATACTGAAAAAACCTTCCTTAGATCCTAACAACTTTAACAACCTTCGTCCGATTTCCAATCTACCCTTCATTTCTAAGATACTCGAAAAAGTGGTTGCAGCTCAACTTCATTTACACCTGGTTAATAATAACATCTACGAGAGATTTCAATCTGGTTTTCGCTCATGTCACAGTACCGAAACTGCTCTACTTAAAGTCACTAACGATCTTCTAATCGGAGCTGACTCTGGTCTTCTCACCATTCTCGTCCTTTTAGATCTGAGCTCAGCCTTTGACACCATTTCTCACTCTGTCCTTCTAAGCAGACTTTCCTCTCTCGGCATCTCTGACACACCCCTCGTCTGGTTTCAATCATATCTCCTCGACCGCTCCCAGTTTATTCAACTAAGATCATTCCGCTCTCATCTATTTCCCGTCACCTCTGGTGTACCCCAAGGCTCAGTTTTAGGCCCTCTTCTCTTTATAATATACATCCTCCCTCTAGGTACCATCTTCCGCAAATTTGATCTTCAGTTTCACTGTTTTGCTGATGACACCCAGTTATATCTCTCTTGCAAACCTGATTCCTCCCTCCCACCTTCTTCCCTTACAGAATGTCTATCCGAGTTAAAATCCTGGTTTACCTCTAATTTTCTAAAGCTCAATGAGGATAAAACTGAGATCCTCCTTATTGGCACCAAATCCAACCTTTTGAAGGCAAACCATTTCTCACTCACCATCGATAACTCCACAGTTTTCCCTTCTCCTCAGGTTAAGAGCCTTGGTGTCATCCTAGACAGTTCACTTTCCTATAAATCTCACATCAATAATCTCACCCGTTCTGCCTACTTCCATCTACGTAACATTAACAGATTGCTTCCTTCTCTTTCCACCCAGTCTACGTCCATTCTTGTACATAGTCTTGTTACCTCCCGTATTGACTACTGCAATTCTCTTCTGCATGGTCTCCCCCAAAAATCCCTCCACAAGCTTCAACTGGTTCAGAACTCTGCTGCTCGCATTATCACCAGAACCCCCTCCTACCAGCACATCACCCCTGTTCTTCAGGAACTTCACTGGCTCCCTGTGAAATTCCGGATAATTTTCAAACTTCTTCTGCTCACCTTCAAGGCCATTCATAACCTCGCTCCTTCTTACCTTTCTGACCTGTTAACCACCACTTGTTCTGCCCGTTCACTTCGTTCTTCTTCTTCTATCCAGCTTACTGTACCTTCCTTCCGCCTCACCACCATGGGAAGCAGAGTTTTCAGCTGCTCTGCTCCCAGGCTGTGGAACTCTCTGCCCCCTGAAATAAGAAATATTGGTTCTCTCCCCCAGTTTAAGTCCCAACTCAAAACTCATCTGTTCAAATCTGCATATTCACTGTGAATCCACTGTTTGTTCATTTTATCTTGTGCTTGTATTTTATTGTTCTTATTCTCCCATTGTTTTACTAAGTGTTTTATTCTATTGTAAAGTGTCCTTGGGTGACTTGAAAGGCACTCATAAATAAAATTTATTATTATTATTATTATTTCCGATTATCCCTGGCTATTGGACTCTCTGCACCCTCTGGTACAAAACTTCATTCTCCACGAACTTCACCTCCACCCTCCAGCCGCTACCGCTTCCCAACCCAGCCCGTCGGCGAAGGTTTTGCCCGGCCCGCCGGAGGTTTTGCCCGGCCCGCCGGAGGTTTTGCCCGGCCCGCCGGAGCAGTCGGCAGGGAGGAAGCGACATTCGCGGCACCAGCGCGGCACCCCACAGCCGGACTTCAGGATGTCAAAACAGTCGGCTGTGGTGGGTGAAACAGACACTCTTTCTGTTCCTTCTGACCCAGATACTAGGTCTATTTCTTCTGGAGCTATTTTTTGTGTCTCCTCTAAAAATAATAAGGATTTCTCTGTCTCGCCCATGGCCATTGCTCCTAAGACTACCTTTGTTGAGCAGACATTTTTTGCTAATGACTATGTTCACGCTGTTGTTCCCATGCCCGGAGTAGCTGAGCCTAGCACTACGAACATAGGGAATTTAAGTGTCAGGGAAGCTTTCTTGACTCCGTCAGTTACTTCAGGGAAAGCAATGAACCTTTCTGAAACTGGTTTTTCTGGCCATATTGTCCCATCCTCACTTTCACCTCAGTCAGCAGCCCAGCTGCCCTCAGTTCAGTCAGACACTCCACAATTTATTACACCTCCACTACTACCGTCTCCGCTACTGGTAGTTCAGTCCGTAGCCGCTTCGCTGCCTATAGCTCTGTTGCCACCGGTTCAGCTGTCTGCCCACTCATTTACCCAGCCACTCCACACAAACTTTTGCTGGTTCATTTAAGCTGGCCATCTCAGAGACAGTAGCTCCCTCTAGGGCCTCCCCAGAGGCTGGGTGCCAGTCACCGGCCAGCTCTGGACCCCTAGAGGTCGAGATGCCAGCACCAGCAGCTTCATTGGAGGACTTTGCTGAGCAGTCTCAGCCGTCATCCCCTGCTGAGAGCTCCAGTGAGTCCGCCCCTCTGCCGCCGTCCTCTGTGGGAGGACCAGAGGGACCCATTCAGCCGTCAATCTCAGCTGGAGGGCCCGAGGAGCCCGTCCAGCCTCAAGCCACGTCTGCTGGAGGGCCCGAGGAGCCCGTCCAGCCTCAAGCCACGTCTGCTGGAGGGCCCGTGGAGCCCGTCCGGCCTCAAGCCACGTCTGCTGGAGGGCCCGAGGAGCCCGTCCGGCCTCAAGCCACGTCTGCTGGAGGGCCCGAGGAGCCCGTCCGGCCTCATGCCTCGTCTGCTGGAGGGTCCGAGGAGCCCACCCAGCACCACGCCTCGTTAGCTGAGGGTCCTGGAGGACCCAGCCAGCACATCCTCACACCTGCTGATGGTCTGGGGAAATTGGTTCAGCCGTCACCTGCTGAATCGTCCCCCGCGACTTTTACATCATCGCCTGCAGCATCATCACCTGCTGCCGTCCCGCTGCTGTCAGGTTCCGCAGCCGTCCCGCTGCTGTCAGGTTCCGCAGCCGTCCCTTCACCCACGCCTGGTCCGGCGACCATTTTAAGTACACTGAGAGCAAAGAAATAATCAGAGCCCAATTTTTTTTTGTGTGCACACATACTTCAATAAAGCTGATTCTGATGTAAATGGTTGTCTTCTTCTGTTAGCCCTGAGACACACTGGTGACTTGTCCAGGATTATATCCTACAGCAGTGGGCAGATGGATGGGTTGATTGGTGGATCTGATTATTTATGTGCATGTAAATACCCACACTGCCTGACACACAGAGCATAGTTGCTGCAATGGAGCAGGAGATTACTTTATCAGTCTAGTTCCAAGGCTTTGCTTAGTCTGCATATCTCTGATTTACTTCAGCAATTTAAGACATTTAGGTATCTTGTACGTGGACCTTTTCCACAGCTAGCAAATTATCCTTTTGTAGGAGGAATTAAGAAAAGAGAGACATTTACCTGTTCGAGCAGCAAAAAATAATAAGTGTCAAACCAATCCCCACAAGCCTGGATGAGCCTGACCAAGAGTCCGAGTTCTTGGTATTATCAGCTGACTGAAACTTGGACCATAGATAATATAAAACATGCATGTAGCCATAACTCATGTTTACCAAGCTCAAATTACTAGGGAGCCCAGTGCTGTTTTCCCATAGAAAATCGGAAGTCTTTTTCCAGCCACAGGGGTTGCTCTCTCCTGTCCTTTACAAAAAGACAAAAAAAAAAAAAAAAGATTTTCAGGTATTTCCACCTTGGCTTCTCTTTTCAAACCTGGAAAAGTAAAGTATCTACTCCATGTATAAAAAATATGTTTCGATTTTCATTTAAGTATACTCCATTGTATTCCTGAACTGAACTGCATTACAGCTGCATTACAGCATTTCAGTTATCCGGTTGTTCAGTCTGACGTCACTAGCCGTGTCTGGACCTAAACTCCGCTGCAGGTCCATATATGAAACGATCACTATGGCATTACTGAGAGTTGAAAAACTGTCTAAAGTCTTTCATCTTTAATAAAATGATCAGCGTTCTGCTCTACCAGGTGTAACAATTGAGTTTAACATCCAGGCATCCATGAAAACGGAATTTATGACATTTAACGGAGTTAGAAGTTAGCAGGGAGTTAGCTCGCTAGCTTCTATTTAAATACAATATAGCATGTCCTGACTGCGGGGTTTTGGAAACAAATTAAAACGTACAGCTCTGTTATCACTTCCAACATAAATGAAGACAGAAAACTAAACAGCAGTGATGTTTGTAGGGTTACTGAAGTTTGGCTAGCTGGTATATAATGATGTGCTACGTGACCGCTAGTGACACAGCTATGTTAGCATAATATAAACAAGCTAACTTTTTTTCCACTCAATAAAAGTTACCGTGAGTGTTCTCGGTGGTCAGGAACAAATGTAATCGCATGGCAGGATGCTGTAAAAGGACCAAACTTCAGCCAGGAGAACAACTGAGATAATCCATCCACAATACGAGGTTAGTCATTCATATACTGCTGCATGGGCTGGGCTGTAGTTACATCCTAAGGTTTTAAAAACTGAGCTTAAATAAATGATTAGCGGTAATAAAAGCCGAGGGAGGTCAACGGTGATCACTGACTGTTTTAGGAGCTTTTTGAGATCAAATAGAAGAAAATACCTAACATTAAACATGTTAACAACACAAAAGCCATATTAAATGCAGACTACTTTAGACCCGGAAGTAGGATTCGTCGTGTCATCACTGAACAACCGGATAGAGGAATATATACAGGGCGATTTTAGCCCATTTTTGGGGGTGCTTCAGCTTCAGCACCCCCAAAAATGAATCAAAGATTTCTTACTTTTTTTTGACAATATTTGCTGTTTGTGTGACACACTACTAAAACTATAAAAAGCATACAGTACTGTACTTGTTTGAGACGTAACATTTTAACAACAAAAGTATAGATAACCCCCCCTCTCAAAATGGTTTGTTCCAGCTCACGTCTCCCGTACTCTGGCTCTAGCCTCTTGCTGCCAAATCGATGGTGGCTGAGACGCAGCGGAGCGGAGGTGTAAGTGCCTGGCTTAAAACAGGACATATTAGCTGCATTTAACCTTCAGTCACTCTTATATAGTTAGGTAGGAGTCAGACCATGTTTCTTTTTAGCTGAAATGCATTGCACTCAGGTACCCTGCAGTGTTGAAAACGTGTTTTCCGACGATGTTTGCTACCCTACCTACAATCCGTCCTCATGTAGTAAAATCAACGACATGTGACCGTCCTTTTGCTCCCATTGAAATGTATACAGCCTATTTAAAATCTAAAACTTAAAATTGTCTGTAGCCTGCTGTTGTTACCATTGTCCTGTTTGAAATGGAATGAGAGAAGCTGGTTATTTTGTCATATGTGCATGTGCCGATTGTCACGATCCTGGGTCTTATGACCCAGTGTTTTGAGTTTTAGTTCATTTTGATGTTTATAGTATGTTTAAGCTCATTAGGTCTCCTATGTTCATTTGCTTATTAGTTCCCCCTTGTGTTTTCAACCCCTGTGAAGTCTCTCTTGCCCTTCGTGTGTTTCATGTCTGTTGTCTTATGTTGTCATGTCTGCCTCTCATGTTTCCTGTTTTATTTCGAAGAGATCTCGTGTTTTTATATTATGGATTATGTTTTGTGTCCTTTGTTGTACTGTTTCTTGTTTCCCTAGGTCTCAGTTATGGTTATCATAGGTTTAGTTCTTTGGCTTTGTCATATGGCTTCCCTGTGTTCCATGTTATGTCTACTGTGACGTTTTTGTACCATGTTTCAAGTTCCTATGTTCTGTCTCCCCAATTGCTGTTAAGTTTACTCGCTCGAGGAATGAAAAGAACCGGGGTAAAACTGATTTCTCAACAGTTTTGGTGCCGTGAAACCCGGGATTCGCTCGAGGCGCAGAGATGAATTGGCAGAGCTGAGATCGTGAAACAAGGCGAACAGAGAGCTAGCTCACATGATTAAAAGGTAAGCACGACCTGTTTATTTTCGAACCGTGCATATTGTTTAAAGCCTAAATTATCTGTTCGCTAAGTTGAACGTATCCCAGTGTAAATTCACTCAGTAGAAAAAAAGGCGGCTAGCGTCCGTCTCAGTACGTTAAAGCAAGAGACTTTTGCTAAGAACTCAGGTTGATGTTTAGCGTACTGTGAGCGACTAAAGCAAGAGACTTTTGCTAAGAACTCAGGTTGATGTTTAGCGTACTGTGAGCGACTAAAGCAAGAGACTTTTGATAAGAACTCAGGTTGATGTTTAGCGCCCCGTGAGGACATCTCGGTGCGTTAAAGCAGGAGACGTTTGTTACGGATTAACTCATTCACTGCCAGCCATTGGCAGTGAATGAGTTAAACCCATTGACTCATTCACTGCAATTGACGGCTATAGACGTCAATGGCAGTGAATGAGTTAATAGAATCGGTGTTTGATCCGTCTTAGTTATTAGGAAAAAAGTGGCGGTGCTGTGCTCGTCCTCGTGCGTTAAAGCAGGAAACTTGTGTTACTATTAGTTAGAAAGCGGGGCTGAAAGGCTTTGTCGCCGGCTAAGGGCCGTGTGTGCTCCGAGTTTGGCAACTCCACCCTTGGTCGGACGCGTCCTTGGGATTTGCCGGGGTGGTGACCTGGGCACCGGGGGCGCCCTAAATAACTAAACCTAGGTGTTGGATCCTAGTCACGGTTGATAACCTGCATGAGAGTGGGGGCAAGTTGCTTTGTTAGTGAGAGAACGACTGCTTGGCTCAGCCCACTGACTGCAATGTGTGTAGACTGTGCAGTTTGTGTGAAAGCGCCGTTAGAGTCGGCGTCTCGTCTGAAGTACGGGAGTCAATTAAAGTAACAAAAAGAATTCGTGTCTAAAAGTGTGTGTTTGTGGTGTGCAGAAATCGCGGCAGAAGGCCGTGTCACGAGTCGTTGTAAACTGTGAAGTCAATTGGGGGTTTAATTTGGTTCTATATTTTTTAGGGGAAGAGAAACCGCGGTATCGAGTCCGTGGCGCAGTTTGAATAATTTGTGAGGTGCACAAGAGCGGACGGCACCCGCTTTGTGTGCCGCTTAGGGCGTTGTCCTTAATCAGCAGAAGTGTCTTGCAGAAAGTTTGAATGGGGCTGCGAGAAGCATGAGGTGTGTGTGAGCCAGCCTCGAGGGGCGGGTTCACAGGTGGAACAAACGAAGAGTAAATGTGCGTGTGTGTGAGAGAGAAAGAAAAGGTGGGGGCGAGTGACCAGCCTGTGAGTGTGTGTGAATTTCTTGATGACAAAGAGGGAGACAAAGTAGATTAGTTGATTTTCTGTGAAATAATAAATAGTCAAGAAATCGTAGTGATCAAATAGGAGAAAATGAACTAAAGTAAATAAAAAATAAACAGTGGATTAGTGTTAAAGTAATGATAAATAAATTGATAAAATTAACAGTGACATTTAAAGGTGATCAAGTACTCAAGGATGAATGGAGAATTTGATTGTTGACTGTATGAGAGCTGTTGGGGTGAAAGGAAAATGAGGTTGGAGGAGTGAGTTAACAGGTTAATGTGTGGGTGTAAAACAATGGGGTAATAAAAAAAGAGAAAGAAATATCATGAAAACAAAGAAAATAAAAAGTGTGGAAGTGTGAGTGGGAAATTGTCTCCAACTGGGGGAAGCAGTGACACTACAGGTCACCTTCTTCCCCTGCTGGACACAAAAGAAAACATAATTTGGAGTGTTGTGGATGAAAATAATTAACAACAACATCAAGAAGATTTTTGTGTTTGCGGTTAAGACCAAATAAAATTTTATTTTTGGGCTTTAAAGTCAGTAGAGTTCAAAACAAAATAAGTAGAGATGTGTTGCTTTAGGAGTGATGAAAACATATGCAGTCACAGTGAATAATGAAAGTCTCTCAGTCTGTCGTTTACAGGTGGGGAACGGACCTGGATCAATTCTCCATGGGCAGCAGTCGGAAGAAAATTATAGGTTAAAATCATTAGAAAAAAATAGAAACACCCAGCCAGAATTTTTTGGCTGAATTGTTTTGCAGCTTCTCGTCCTCGTCCTGAATAAGCAAGCTCCAAGGAAGCTAATCTCTCCCTGAAGACACTGAGTGCAGTTCCAGAAGCACGAGCATGAACATCAACAGTGGACAGGAGTCCAAGAGACAATACCAGAGTTCTGAGCAGAGAGGTCCAGCAGCACTGTGGGCAAACGGCATCAGAAAGAGAAGAACCACCATCTAGATTGGATGGATGGAGATGCGTTTCCAGCAAGCTGCAACCTCACTGTGTGTGAAGGACTTTTGAGAAGACTGTCTGAGTTTGACATTTGCCATGTTTGGAGCGAGATGGCAATGAAAGAGACAGTGGGACAAAGAGAGACATGGGACAAAGCTGAAGAAAACTGACTGCCATTGGACTGAAAAGTGGGAGAGAAGAAAAGGAGCAGAAGAGGGCTGAGGCTGCTGTTTTAGTGTGGGGAATCAAATTGGGTTAAGGAATCCGGGGAGACAAACGACTGCCTGGAAGTGGAGGATTGACACAGACCACCACAAAAGGGGGAGGAAGACAAGCACTGAGGTATGCAAGTATACTGTTAGAAAAATGGAAAGGTGACACCACACATGCAGATAATATGCACCAGAGATAACAAAAAATCATACACAAAGTGTTACACATTACAAGAGGGTATTTGTAGAAGGGGTTAACAACACACAGTGTGGTTGCCTATGGTAACCTGCAAGCATTTGGGGTTTAGCTGTGCCTGACTATGACAGAGTTTTTCATTTAGATGTTTCTGAAACAAAAATTGGAGTGAACGGAGTTTTGTTTCAGAAAAAAGGGGTAAGGTACATAAAAGGTTACATAAAAACAGAAAATGTATTAACCCGACTAACACACACACACACACACACACACACACACACACACACACACACACAATGAAGATCAAACACAATTTTAAGTAGGTAATTCTGTTACCATCATCCTGTCTGGTTTATTGAGTGGGTTGAGAACTGATACATAGACGACTGAATTAGTATTATTTTGGGGAACATGATAGCAGGGTGAACAGAATCCTGCAGCCAGAGTTTAAATGAGTGAAACTAGCAGATTTTTGTTTTGTTTTGTTTTGTTTCTGAAGTATGGGTGTTTTCTCACCTATAAGAGAAAGAATATTCTGTGACAAGCCTTAAGACCGGGCTTCTGTATTTTTATTTTCTTTTGTTTTTCAGTTTTATTTGTCATTTTTCATTTTATTTTTTATTTTTTGAACAGTGCACTGATTTTTGTTTGTGAATTTCTTTTCTTTAAGCAGATCTGCACGTCGGGAATTAAAAGCGCTACATGTCGTTGGGAAAATTGTTGCAAGTGAGTTTCTCCACATTAAAATGGGCTCAGGAGGAAGCCACTTATTTGGGACAATTAGAAAGTGAGAGTCCCTGCCTAAAAAGGATTCAGCGATGTAATCCGATCTAAAGTTCTTCTTTTTCTTTTTGAAATGACGTCATTTTGCTGAAAGTGGAAACTAAATGCGACGATAGGTTCCACTATCAGCAAAGAAAGAATGAATGAATGTATGAATGAATGAGTGAAAGAGAAAAGACTGATTGGTAAAAGCTGACAAGACTTGACCACGACACAAGGTTAACTTCCACCTAGACAGGACAAAAGGGTGGATGAATTTATGTGTTTCCTTTTACAGGAGCAGAAAGATGACAGCAACATTCGAGGTTGCGTGATGATTTAACTTTTAAATGCCATTTTCTGTGTTTGTGAATCTACCAGGGGTGTGTTATTCATGGGCTTGTGTTGCTCACAGAAGTTACTGTGAGAAAGTGTGTACACACCTGCGCAGCGCTAACATTTGCATTCTCTTTTCTACAGCATTACAGTTCTTCATGTGATTTGATGATGTGATTTCTAACAGAACAATTGGTGGATGTTTGTTTCTCTACTGCAGGTTATGAGTTGGTGATGCTGTTACACTGTGTTTTTGGGAAAATGTGAAGGTTACTTTGATGATGTGAATAACATTCTTTCCACAGCTATGGATGGCTAACTTTATGGTGTTTTTATGGCACCTCTGGAATGTGGATGGCCGACGCCTGCCCACCACACGATCCATGTGTGTTGCTAATGTTTGTTTTCTTTAAGAGTGCATTGTGGAGGATTCGGCAGAAGTGGACAAGTGACATGAGAAAAACAAATAAGGGATGCAGTGTTTATGGAATAGTTGAAGATGGGTTATTGAGCTCATAGTGATAAAACGGGTGGAGTGACATTGTTTAAGGAAAGTCACAGATTAAATTGTGGAATAAATTGGGATGATTCATGATTTGGGACAAATTATGGTAATAATAGTGATTTAATGATTGGAGAAAACCTGCACATGATACTTGTCTGTTATGCTGAGTACTTTATCACTCTCATGATCTATAGTTGGTTGCAAATGTGAAGTTTGATTTAACAGATTTGTCTTCCAGGTTACAGGCTCCAGGTGGAGCTGGGAGTTAAACAAGCTTAACATGTAACTGCTGACTAATGTTTTTACACAGGGTTACAGGTTGGAGTATGGCTGCTCCAAGTGGGAAACCCTGGAGATTGTTTTAGAGAGAATGTGCAACATTCTTGTGCATGTCTCATTGGGGAGTTGACACGTGGCGAAAGCCGTGTGGCGAGAGGAATGTCATTTTTGAATTTGTAAATGTCGTGAGGTGCCATGACGAGAAGGAGTGGCTGAGAGGATCGTCCACAAGAGGGGAGCTGAGGCCAGGAGAGAGGCTTCAGGAGGATCAGAGATCATCTTCAGCACAGCAGACATCACACAGAGAGCTGTGCTACTGAGCTTCCAGGAGATCAAGAGGAGACTTCCCACAGCAAGATTTTAAATAAAATGAAAGATTCAGTGTTGACGCTGAGGAAGACAGCTAAGGTGTACGACGTGCTCTGCCTTAAATCTTCAGCAGCGTTGGAACATGAGAACCTGAGGGATGGAGAGAGCGTGCCAAGCTCCAAAAGCGACAGCGCAGAGGAAGTCTCACACAGAATTGTAATTCTGTGTGAGGCACAAATACTAGGAGACTGGGAAATAGTTGACACCACTTTTCCCAAGGATGAAGATCACCTAAAGTGTGTTACTTTGCCATGCAGATTTGATGCTCTGCAGAGAAGCCTTCTGTGAGGGAGAGATGTAAACAGACGAGCTTTTTATCTACATTTAAATCATGTCAACTTCTCTAGGCTGGTGGAGGGGGAATTGGAGAGAAACGGTAGTGTTAGGTGTGACTGTTGTTATTGTAACTGTGATTTTTCTTATAAGTGAATTGCCCAGAGACAGACCTGAATCCATTCCAGCGACTCCACCATCACAGGCCACGGTGAAGCGAACCAAACGTAGCGAAACAGGTAAATCAGATGAGTGTTTTGATTATTATGGCGGTATAGAGTTGGACTACGTTAAAGGGTCCACAATCTCGTATACATTTGATCTTTGTTCTGTCATTAAATGCAAGGGCTTGCTGAACAGTTGAGTCCAACGTCTTTAATGGAAGTACAAAATCGGATGGCGTTAGATATGTTGCTGGGATAAAAAGGGGGTGTTTGCGCGATGTTTGGGGATATGTATTGTACTTTCATTCCAAATAACACAGTTCCTGACGGCTCTGTGACCCGAGTTTTGGAAGGCCTAAAGACGTCCACCGCAATGTATGAGCATTTGGGATTAGATGACCCGCTGGAAGCGTGGATGACCTCTGTCTTTGGGCAATGGAAAGGTTTCATTATGTTAATTATGGTTTCTTTGTTTGTTTTGTATTGCAGTATTAGTGACATGTGGGTGTTGTTGTGTGCCTTGTATCAGAGCTTTGATTGTAAGACTCATCAATCGTGCTGTGGGAGAGTCTGATACAAAGGCAGACACCATGATGCCACTTTTGGGAAATGTGGAGTCACAGTATGAAAACATTATGGTGAGGGATTTAGTTTAGTTTTATCTGCCATAGAGCAGATAAAAAAGGGGGACTTGTAGAATGTTTAGCTTATTTTAGAGTTTAGAAATGTGTTATCATAGAATGTAGAACTATAGTAGAGACACCGCCCTTAAAGTAATAAAGGCCTCACTGTGTTGTGAACTTAGGAGTAGATTGTAGAAGGCTTCTCCCCCACTGAGTGGAAATTCCCCAGAGGATGTTTTAGGGTGGGGGTTTCAACATTTGTAACTATGGTCTGGAAGGGAGAGGGGTTTTATGACCTCTAGGGAGATACCTACACCCACAGTGTTTTAACTGTCACGCACACACATCCACACGCACACTCACTCATGTGCACTCACACATACACACAGGTATGCGTACACAGTTACACACGAGCACTCGCATAGACACGAGGGAACGCGCACATGTAGGCATTCATGTGCTCGTGCACATAGACACAGACAGAGTTTGCAGCACACCGTGGGGGTTTTATGATGGGGTCACTTCTATAAAACTGTGTTTCACAGACAAAGGGGTGAAGATTTTTGCAGAGGGACACCGGCCTCGTCTTCCCTTCTAGAAGATGCATGCTTAAATGAAGATGAATAAAGATGAATAAAGATTTTGTGAAAATGACTACTGAGTCCGGTGCCATCTCTGGACGCTCGAGGAATGAAAAGAACCGGGGTAAAACTGATTTCTCAACAGTTACTTGCCTTTTGTTTGAAAGTACACTGAGAGAAGACAGTTTTTATTAGTGATCTTAACCTCTGGGTGGTCTTGGGTCGATTTGTGCCATTTTTCATTGTTCATTTACACGCCATTTGCACTGTGTTGAATGGAATATAGCGAAAGTCTGCAAAAAAAAGTTCGGTCACATTTACTGTTAAAATTTCAGTATGACTTCCGGAAATTAGCTTCAGTGGCTAAGCTACAGACAAACTTACACTATCGGTCCTAGTGGTCGATTTGTGCCCCATTGAAACCCATTATAAACGCTATTTTTCACGGCAAAAAAATTACGGTCAAATCGATCGTGATCGGTTATGTTTCCGTTTCCGTTTGCAGTACTGGCCTTAGAGTTGTAATTTTTTTATTTGTCCACCGGGTGGCGCCCTTGCTCCACATTTGACCCCGGGCTGGAAAA
This sequence comes from Rhamphochromis longiceps, assembly GCF_057381845.1. Taxonomy (NCBI): domain Eukaryota; kingdom Metazoa; phylum Chordata; class Actinopteri; order Cichliformes; family Cichlidae; genus Rhamphochromis; species Rhamphochromis longiceps. The sequence continues at coordinate 4,371,181 of NC_140570.1, read as the reverse complement.
CAGCGGGCTGCTTAAACAGACCTGCGGGAAACGAAGCCTCATTTCCGGCGTGCAGCAGCGGCTTCGCCCGCTGATCGGGCGGGACCATTTTCGGCCCCTAGGACCGTTTGAGGGTGCTTTTTTTTTTTTTTTAATCAACAGGAAATGACGTATTTGTTGTGACGTGGTACCGGACGTGTGTGTTGGAAAAAGGGGTCCGACGCAACATGCCCCGGTCATCGTCGGGAGTTAACCCGGGAGGATGCACTGATTTCGGCCTAGAGGAGGAGCATTTGCCGCCTGGAGACCATTTTCTGGTCCGGAAAAAAAAAATAAAAGGCGATCGAAATGAAGGTTGGTGCCAATCTTTAGTCCATCTAAAGGCCTAATTATAATAACAATCGAATATTACTTCAAATGTTTTTTTTTAAAAATATTTCGTTTTGTTTTGGGGGGCTAAAAAAAACGGTGCGCTCATGTAATTAAACTGCGATTAAAAGGGTTAAAATCCGCGAAATGTAATTAAAACTTGACATGAATATTTCAAGGAGAAGTAGGTCTAAAAGATTGGCTAATTTAAAGTGGAAAAAAATATTAATATATAAATTTTTTACAGCGCTTTTTAGGGCGTGGTCGATTTGTGGCTCTAAGCCCGATAGTGTATGCATTTTTCTAGGACCCCCCAGAGGTTAATAGTATTTTTTTCATATTAATGTAATTTTTCATCTAATTGAATACAATCTATTTGTGTATGATTGTCAGTCCAAAGAGGGAGAGAGGAAAGAGGGGAACGAGAGGAGAAAGTACAAGGTCAGGAAGAACCAGGTAAGGAAACAGACGGGGAACAGTGACAGGCAAAACAAACTGTTAAACTGCTTGAGAGAATTCACCAACAATAGTGATTTGTCAACCTCAAGCTGAGGCGACATAGGTTAAAATAAAAGAAAAATTCTGCAGAGCCATAATAGTATCTGCAGTAAAGATCTTTTCATACATTGTATACATTGTACCAGAGGCAAAGTTGCCTCCAGTTTTATCATTTTTTTATCAATATTTTGTACATTTGTACATTTAAAGGACTCTTCTATTTTTCAAGTGTATTTTTATGTATCTGTATTATATTATACATACACATTAAAAGTTAATCTCTGTCCAAAAAATGCACTCAGTTTACTTCTTACTCACTATGATCATCATTCATTATTCTCCCGCAGTAATTAAGGTTAGGATATGTATTTTCTTTTTTTTCCAATCCATTCTTCTTTTGCAGCATCTAAATAACCTTTATCAGATTTGATGGCTCTGTTACAGATTTTTAAAAACTGTTTTGATTTTCTTTCACAAATGTGGGGATTGTGTTAAAATGTACAAAACAATGTCATGTTTTGTGACAAGGACCCAGGCAGAGAGACTTGATGAATCTTATGATTTAATAAAGAAATTTGCAGACTTGCACAGAGATGGTAAAATTATGATGACTGATAACAGAGACGAAGACAACAGACGATGAGGACAGGGAGGAACAGTGGTTTAAATGCACCAAAGAGACAGTCAGAGGGAACTGGAGACATTTAAGGATGCAGGGACTGACAGAGACAGGGAAGAAGTCTCATTGTGATGAGTAAAGTTTATCTTGCCTGGCTGGGCATCTCTCTGGGTGCTCAGCACCCCCAAAGCTCTGATACTAGAATCGCCCCTGGTTACCACTGTCCTGTTTGAAATGGATACTAACTAGCTGACTGAATGCCCATTAACCTTATAACTCCTGTTGTGCGTGTATGTGTGTGTGTTTGTGTACAGAGAGACAGCCAGGTTCATAATGGATATAAGGAAGTTTTTTCAAAAAAAGGAGCCACATTCAGGTAAAAGTGTAAGAACAAATGATCCGTCAATCAAGAGTAATGTTGGATCAGTGTTTCAATGTTTATATCTTTTATTAGATGTTCATGTCGTTTGGTTATTTGCCTTTTGGTTGAAAGTACACTGAGAGAGGCCTTTTTGTTAGTGATCTTAATAGTATTTTTTTTCATATTAATGTAATTTTTCATCTAATTGAATACAATCTATTTGTGTATGATTGTCAGTCCAAAGAGGGAGAGAGGAAAGAGGGGAACGTGAGGAGAAAGTACAAGGTCAGGAAGAACCAGGTAAGGAAACAGACAGGGAACAGTGACAGGCAAAACAAAAACTGTTAAACTGACAAAGAGAAAAAACCTGATTTTACTCACTAGTGATGGGTCGGTCGCGAACGAAATGGCTCTTAGAGCCGGATCTTTGAAGTGAACGATGCGAGCCGGCTCCTTATTGGAAGCCGTGGGGTTTTTTTTTTTCTTTCTCCTGCCCTCTCTTTCACTTTTTTTTTCGCTTCACGCTGCAAGTCACCCTTGTGTTTGCACTGAGCAGAGACGGCAAACAGAGCCTTGCGTTTGCACCCCTCTGCTCAGCGCTGAGCTGAAGGGGCGGTAGTTACACTCGCAACAGCAGCAGCACACAACAAGAGCAGGAGGGAGAGGGAAAGAAAGAGCCGGGAGCAACAAGAGACAACACCATCACATTGGAAAGGTACAGTAAAGAAAATGAGTGACACCAAGAAAAGAAGCAAAGTCTGGAACCATTTCAATCTTATTGACAAAACAAAGACAGAGTGTAGAGTCTACAAGAAAAGGATGTCATATAGAGCCGGCTCCACAAACAACATGCACAGGCACCTAAGAACTGTCCACCCATCAGTGCAATGGGAAGATAAAACGCAGTCAGTTGAATGTGATATTAATATTTCTAAATGCCAACCTTTCCCTTAATTAAAGATCTGGGCGTTCTTTTTCCCCCTCTTTTTTCCATATTTTAATTTATATTTTATTGTGTTGTGGTTTGCAGTGTTTTGTGTTGTTTCACTTTAAATTTGTTTAAAAGGAAAAAGCTGAAAATTTTAAGTAGTTAAAAGTTTAAATGTATGAAATGTAAATAGTTGGTTTCTGTATTTTATAATTTATCTCACAAAACAAACTCGGGATCTCCAAAAGTTTTGCGAGATCTCGCAAAACAAACTCGGGATCTCGCAAAAGTTTTAGCTGCATTCTTCCCGTTAGCTTGAAGCTAACGGGAGGTCGAGACCTACTACAGCCGGGAGGAACACTGCTTTCCCGGCACATCGTGCCTCGACCTCCCGGTCGGCTTCGAGCCGGCGTCCGAAGAATGCGGCTAAAAGTTTTGCGAGATCCCGAGTTTGTTTTGCGAGATCTCACAAAAGTTTTGCGAGATCCCGAGTTAGTTTTGCGGGATCTTCCAAAAGTCCGTCTTAATTTTTTTTTTTCTCCCATGTCCCCTGCGGGGCTCCGTAGTTACAGACTTTTCAAAAAAGTGTTTTGCTTTTCTTTCACATATATGGGATTAAATTGTGTTAAAATGCACAAAACAGTGATGTCATGTTTTGTGACGAGGACCCAGGCACAGAGAGACTTATTGAATTTAAGAATCTTATAATTTAATAAAGAAATTTGCAGACTTGCACAGAGATGGTAAAATTATGATGACTGATAACAGAGACTAAAACAACAGACGATGAGGACAGGGAGGAACAGGGGTTTAAATGCACCAAAGTGACAGTCAGAGGGAACTCGGGACAACATTTAAGGATGCAGGGACTGACAGAGACAGGTTTATCTTGCCTGGCTGGGCAGCTCTCTGGGTGAGAGAGATCAGCACCCCCAGAGCTCTGATCCTAGAATCGCCCCTGAATAAATAAATAAATAAATAAATAAATAAATAAATAAATAAATAAATATATATATATATATATATATATATATATATATATATATATATATATATATATATATATATATATATCAGAATATTTTATTGATCCCTGGGGGAAATTATTTTTTGTTACAGTGCTCCATTTTAAACCAACATTAAGACAAGACAGACAATACGCTAACTAAGAATAGTACAATATATACATATATATACATACATACATACATAAGTCACTTATAAATAAATAGTTGGAAAAGAAACATGTGTAGCTGTAGCAGCAAACAGTGTGTTAAGTGGATGCGTTGTACAGGGAGATGGCCACAGGCAGGAATGATTTCCTGTGTCGTTCAGTGGTGCTTTTCGGTAATCTCAGTCTCTCACTGAACGAGCTCCTGTGACTGACCAACATGTCATGGAGTGGGTGGGAGGTGTTATCCAACATTGTCTTTATCTTGGACAGCATCCGCCTCTCCGACACCACCTTGAGGGAGTCCAGCTCCATCCCCACAACATTGCTGGCCTTACGGATCAGTTTATTAAGTCTGTTGGCATCTGCGACCCTCAGCCTGCTCCCCCAGCATGCAACAGCATAGAGGATCGCACTGGCCACAACAGACTCATAGAAAATCCTCAGCATTTTCTGGCAGATGTTGAAGGACCTCAGTCGCCTCAAAAAATAGAGACGACTCTGGCCCTTCCTGTAAAGTGCTGTGGTGTTTTTAGCCCAGTCCAGTTTATTGTCAATGTGTACTCCAAGGTATTTATAGTCCTCCACAATGTCAACACTGACCCCCTGGATTGAAACAGGGGTCAAGTGTTTCCTGGTCTTCCTGAAGTCCACGATCAGTTCCTTGGTCTTTGCCACGTTGAGCTGCAGATGATTCTGCTCACACCACGTGACAAAGGAGTCGACCACAGCCCGGTACTCTGTCTCATCATCCCTGCTGATGCATCCAACCACCGCAGAGTCATCAGAAAACTTCTGAAGATGGCAGGTCTCTGTGCAGTGGCTGAAGTCTGTGGTGTAGAGGGTGAAGAGGAAGGGGGAGAGGACAGTCCCCTGTGGTGCCCCTGTGTTGCTAATCACCTTGTCAGACACACACTGTGGGAGACGTACATATTGTGGTCTTCCTGTCAGGTAATCAACAATCCAGGACACCAGAGAAGCATCCACCTGCATCGCTGCTAACTTATCACCCATATATATATGTGTGTATAAATTCTCTTACTCTAATATTAAATACAATACACTCAAAAATATCTTAAAATAAACATATCACAGTACTTTAGTTAGTTTATCACAACAGGATACATTTATCAGTAATAACTATAACAGTATAATACTTCATAATTACAACCTTACAAGTCTCCTTCATCAGAAAAATGACTTAACCTCCTAAGACCCGAACTCTTCCACGGCATGCATTTTTAATTTCTCTTTGATATTTGGTCACATTGGGGCCTGATGAATGTAAAAACAAAGAATTACCAGATTTTTTTTTTACCTTACTTTTGTTTTTAATAAAAATAAGAGCCACATATGAGGATATTCATTTTAAATTGTGATAGAACAGTGGCAGTATGATGTCTTCATAAGTGGATATCAGGCCCTTGTAGAGCAAAATTCAGTATTTTGGTCTAAATAACCCAAAATGTGATGTCCACATATGTGGACGCCAGGTCCTAGGAGGTTAAAGTCAGCAACTAAATACTTTTTAAGGGCTTTTACAAATGTGATCAAAATATGTAGATTTAAAAATATAACTGAAAATTCACTTTGTAAAAAAGATTTTTCATTTTCAACATTCTTGTACTACATATTAATGTACATATTAATATATGCACTAAAATGTTCATGGGACTACATTTCTAAAATGGAATGTCATATATTTCTGTGCACAAAATCACATAAGCCACATGTGTCGAACTCCAGGCCTCGAGGGCCGGTGTCCTGCAGGTTTTATGTGTGTCCTTGATCCAACACAGCTGATTTAAATGGCTAAATGACTTCCTCAACATGTCTTGAAGTTCTCCAGAGGCCTGGTAATGAACTCATCATGTGATTCAGGTGTGTTGACCCAGGTTGAGATCTGAAACCTACAGGAGGCCTGGAGTTCGACACCCCTGACATAAGCTAACTACCAGCATGAAAACTCATTTTGCCAGCTACTCAAATACAACTGAGCAGTGCCTCCCTCTGCTGGCAAGGGTTAGCAATTACCCATCATTCATGGTAATTCTGTCCACTATACATTATAATTGCTAACATTTCCTCTCTCCAAGGCAACCATTTTTAGGTTTTAGAATCAGCCCCATTTAAAAAAACAGCCAGTATATATATAAAGCCCTTCTTAGATTTGCTAGAAAATGTCAAAGAGTTGAAGGCAAAGGTATGAGCTTGCTGAACTTTTTAAATATATATGATTCTTAAAGCAGGATAATGCTACATTACCATATAGAATAAGATGCATAGATCTAGAGTAAACAACCTAACTGGTTAAAATGAATTAAATATAACGCAACATATTTTTATATATTTTATTTTATTGTTTACTCTATTTAATTTGTAAAATATGTGTATACACACACACACACTCACACACACACACACATAGAAAAATATTTAGTATACACATCCATAAATGCATATACTATTATATATTGTACATATATTTATTAGTTTCAGATGTAACCATTCTTGTATTTTGCTTGTTTACGTTATTGTATTTTGCACAACTCTGTTGCTTGTGAAGCTCGCACACAAGAATTTCTCTCACATGTACTGTACCAATGTACCTGCACATGTGATGTGACAATAAAAGTGATTTGATTTGATTTGACATGCATATTAATTTTGCAGTAATATCAATTTAAATATTTTAGATATGAAAACAAACATTTTTCTGCACAATGAGTACTAACATGCAATTTTCTGATAACTGCCCAGTGTCACTGGGTATTGGCACAACATATAGTGCCACCTTCATCATTCCTGTTCAACTTGTGCATCTCAGGCTTTCAGTACAACTCTGGGTAACAGAACTACTCTGACAGTTCTATAGTGTTTGGATGTATACGTGATGGACAGGAGCAGGAGGATGATTTTGTGGAGTGGTCTGGAAGAAATCATCTCTGAGTAAGACCAGAGATCATCAACTACAGAAGGAAGAAAACAACTACAGCCTGTGCCTATCCAGGATTTTGAGGTGGTACCTGGTGCCCACACTGACAACAAGGTGAAGTAGAAGACCAACAATTAGCTAGCCAGTTTTAATGTTCTATTTTTGTTGTTGCTTTTGTTTTGAAAGGAAAATTCTAAAGGAGCCAGTTGAGGTGGTTTGGGCATCTGCCTAGGATGCCTCCTGGACGCTTCCTATAGGTGAGGTATTCTGGGCAGTGGACTCAGTGGAGAGATCACACATCTCTGCAGGCCTGGAATGTCTCAGTATTCCCCAGATAGAAGAGGTGGCTGTTGTGAGGGAAATCTCTGCTTAGACTGCTGCTCTCGCAACGTGAACCTGGATAAACAGCAGAAAATTAATGAATGAATGGATGGACATTTTTACTAGTTATATATCACTAATTAAAGTTATACTTATTTTACTTTATTGTGCCTAATTTTATTTTCAACTAGTTATTATTGTTGTTAATTGTTAAGATTTTATTAAGCTGCACACCACTCTACTTATTTAAGTTATTTAGGTTTGTTTGATTTAAGTCAAACATTAACTACTATAACATAAAAATTTCCCAGTTCTGGGATAAATAAACTATATCTTTACCTTAATATCTAAATACTTCTATTTTACCGAGACTTTAAATGCAGGACCTTTACTTGCTGTGGATGTTGCGATCATGCGTGTACTTTAAGTGGGCCTGCACAGCATTTTTATTCCTTGTCTACCAGTCCCATATATTGATGCAATGCCCCACATTTTAATGTGCTCTAGTTTGCAACAGAGAACACCAAGATGAAAAAGTGTGGTTCAGAACTGATGTGCTATAAGTGCTCTGCAAGAGCAGAAAAGTGCTGCATAACAATCAGTCCGTGTGCTGACCTATGGATTAATTGCTATTAAAACTGAAACAGACAGTTTGGCTGCTAAAATATATTTAAACAGTTTTAATACTTAATATGATAGACATGGTTGCACAAAACAGAGATCATACCTTCTATTTTAAGATTGGAAATTTTCATTCACATAAATGGCAGTATATATATCCTTCACATAACTGATGCCAAACTGTTAACTAGCATAGTTTTTTTGTTTTTTGTTTCTAGATTCAGTTTTCATCATCTCTCAGCATTAGTAAGGTGTCCCACACAAACATATTCTTTACCCTACATGTAGTGTTTTGGGATCTGGTCAGACTTTATAGTTGGTGTGATCTGGTTAACAAAAACCAGACAAACCTGCAATAAATACAAATTTTATTTATGTGAGAACTTATATTATTTAAGTGCTAGATGGAAAATAAGTAAATTAGGGCTTCATACATTCTTAAATAAATCTTTGGTTTAAGAGAATATAATGGTGGATTATTGATTTGTTAATGTTTTGGATGTCTTTATTTTCTAATGATCTGTGCATTACTTCAGCGTTTCACTTTGCACAATCTGGTCCTCTCTTAATTAAAGAATGTGTTTCAGACTTCAGCAGCTTAACCCAGTGAGGACTTTAATTGCAAAATACACAATGCCCTCTGTCAGAAAAGTCTGATTGGTAGAAGGATAACTAAGCGCTTTGAGGACAGTGACAGCTGATGTGATTTGGTGCTATGTAATTAAAACTAAATTGGTTTGAATTGATCTAAACATTTCTGTTAGCTTAACTGACTTGTCATCCAGCTGGTATAGGCTCCAGCCACCCCGCGATAAGGATAAGCGGAAGAGAATGGATGGATGCTGTCTACATAGACTACATGTTGAAATAGACTACACGTTGAGCAAGCGGAAGAAGAATTAAGATGGTCATTTGAGCAGCTGAAACGCTATTGTAGCAGAAGTGCAAATTACACGAGTCGTGTTCTTTAACAAACAATAAAGCTATTGAAGCAAGAAGCAGTTAATGCTACTCTCGTAGCAGCACAATAGTAATGAGTAGTGCCATAAGGCAACCGACAGGGAAAGTCATAGCAAATAAAATAACTTCAAAACGTCAGTGCCACTCAAAACACCGTGTAGACAATGTTTTACCGCTTCGTGATAATGTATCCGTAATTATCTATATCCGTTCCAATACGCATGCGTGTCCGGTGTGCGCGGTTGCGCCAACTGTAAGGATGTTGCTAGCAGCCAGTGTAGATGCACAGCCTTTTCACAACAATAACATCAACCAAATTTGCATTTCCACATACTTGATTTGAGGATTATACATTCCGGACGCTGTCGGAAACCAGGTTTTGGGCCGTACTACATCTAGTTTTCTCCTGGATTGTTTGGTTACATTTTGTTTTGACAATGGGAGCGGAGGGCTTTGCAGATTTACAGCGCTCCTTTTTGCAGGAGCAGAAACAAGAATCATGGCTGGCCAGCTAGGCCGCAGATGGATTGTGTAGCTAAGAGCAGTAGTCTACTGATAGAAAATTCTGTATGTTTTCGTGGCACTTACACATAAAAAGTGGTGCTAAGGAATCAGTATTTTAACTACATAGTTAGACGTCATTTTTGTTACCTTTTTATGGCCAACCACGGCAGCTAGTGAGACCGCTAGCTTCACAACCTTGACTGGTTGACGTTTGCCTAGCTAGCTCCTTTGGGCAGCTAACGATAGCTAACGTCGATTTACCAGACATCCTCTGACCGAAAACATTCGGGAAGTAATCTCTTACAGGATTTGTCGTGGTTATTGTGAGCACCGAGGCTCTTGGTTCGCAAATTCCTTTTGCAAAGTCTGTTTCTGGATGAATGTGGGACAAAATGGAGACACCAACGATTGTGTACGATTTGGATACCTCTGGGGGCTTAATGGAGGTAAGGCTGCTATGTCTAAGGCCTTAATTAAGCGAAACATTCCTCTGTTGCTAACACTTTAATAAATTTTACCAAATTTGAATCGCAGCTGTCATCATCACTATAGCCCGCTGTCAAGCTCTTAGCTAGCTAATTCGGCTTGGTAACGGAGGCCACAAATTACTGTTACCGCTCTCTATAAACGTCACAGCGGACACTAGACACTAGCCGCGATGTCAAACTAAACAGCTGAACAACTTTTGCAGCAAATTCAAACACTACTGGCGCCCCCGAAGTCAGATGAGGTAGAGAAACGGAGTCGGAAACTGGTGAGGGACGTCCGGAGGAGCGGCAGGGCGACTAACCACGACACCTGCGATAGTTGCAGGGAAGGGGGAGACTTGCTGTGCTGTGACCACTGTCCTGCAGCTTTCCATCTCCAGTGCTGGTAAGTTATTTGACTGAAGAACACGCACAGAGTCAGTAAAACAAGCGGAAATAACTGCTAGTCCCCGTCAGTTATGTGTAAAGATGGCTGAATGCTAACTCCAGTGATTGTCCTCGGTTACCGTTTCGCTGTGGTTCCGATTCTCATAGACACATGATTTGAAATGTGTAAAGAAATGATCTGTTAAATGATTTCATTTTGCCTGATAGTTTTTTCGCTACAAAAGCTCACGCTTATATCAATGAAAAGTCAACATTAACGATCAATTGTTCTTCCGAAATTCCCGCTGTGTTCTCCGTTCACGTTAACCATGGAGGCCGGCTTTAGCCGCTGTGTTGCACTCTGTAAGGTTTATTATTAACTCCCATTTTTCTCTGGAAGCTGCTTGCATGTCAAATTTACTTCCACACATTTTCAGAATCGCAGGAAATAAACCAGTTAAAGTTAATTAAAAGACGTTTGGTGATATAAGATAGGAACTGATAATTAAAGTAACAGAGCAGAATGTTTTCTTGCTCTGGGAGGACTGTGCACCGTTATCCCAGTCGTCTATCTTGTATACTGACTTTTGGACTTTATATAGTTTGAAAGTGTATAGCAAACTTATTTTCACGCGTCGTTAATGAAAATATAACACACAGGAGTTTGAAAAAAAAATGCTTAAATATGTCGTATCTGCAAGAGGCTTGAATTAGCTTGCAGTCGGTCCTCCCCTCCTGCCGAGGCTGCAGCCAGCGGAGCTGCTGGTAAAAATGTAGCCTCTGTTTACAATATGGCGACCTCGTTGCTCTTTCCCCCCCTTCTTCCACCGCCATCTTACAAACCTTTAAAATCAACTCTGATGGAAAAGGGGTGCTTTAAAAATACGGACGAAATATTCCGCAGTTTTTTTGGACGGGTATAACAGCGTTTGTTGAGGTAATTTCGGTGCCGCAGCGATAAATAAATACCCGTATCATTTTTTTCTGTATTACTTTGGTATTTGGAAGAATTGAGTCCAGACTGTCACCTGAAAACCGTATAAAACTCGTCTGTACATATATAGCCACACCTGTGGACGCCTTCAGATTTTAAATATGTATTGACGAATTTTGCTGCTTTGATGTCTGCAATGTAAAAGACAATATTACATGGGGTGACAACTCAGTTGTGCCATGCACAGCGCATCTCACATGTGACCACTTCAAACACAAACATATCATTAAAAAAAACTTGTTTCATTTTTTAAATCTGGAGGAATGTATTTTTGTCGTCATTTTACTGGATATGTTTTGTATTTCTTAGTCCAATTTTTATGCTAAATTCTGCAATTATGAATTCATACACCGGGTGCATCAGCAAAAAAAGTTTAAAGTTGACTAGAAACTATAGAAACAAACAGCCAATAGAAATGAATAAATTGTTAAAAAATAATAATGAGTAAAGAGAAAAAGTAGGTAAATAAGCTTACTACAAGCAAACTACTAGTACCCAGAGAGAACCCACGCAAACACGGGGAGAACATGCAAACCCCACAAAGAAAGGCCCCGGCCAGGTGGTAGAATCAAACTAAGGAGCTCCTTGCTGTGAGGCAACAGTGCTAGTCACTGCACCACCATGGTTAAAAATGCAAGTTAAAAAGAAAGGAGTAACAAAGCATAATAGATAGATGGTTCAGTTTGGTCACTAAGTGTAATTTTATGAATAACTGTTAAGCGGATGGTGGTTGCAAGTAGCAGATGAGTGATGGAAATACCAAGGTAACAGTTAACCAGACATAATTTTAAAAAATGGTAAGGTGAAATGAGGTGGATCTGACGAAAGTTTTCTTGAATGGGGGCAGTATGTAGTAGGGGTGGGGGGAAAAAAATCGATACTGTGTAGTATCGTAATATTTTGTTTGCTAATAATGTATCGATACAGGGACAGCAGAAATCGATATTTTGTTACAAAAAAGGTTTTTGTGCTCTGACTTCAGAGCATGTTGATCCTTTTTCTGAGCAACAATCCTGACATTGCTTCACTGTCCAAATGTGTTTAACTTGTTTTTGGCAGCAATAAACATGACAGTTTACTTATTTTAATTTAAGACATGTTTTATTTTAATTACGTTTAAAACTTTTTTATTTAATGTAAAATTATATTTTGTTTTAATTTACTTTCAAATTCTTCAGTTGCTGAATGGGCTGCATAGTTTTCATAAATTGCATAGTTCAGAATAGCTATAATTGTACCAGATGGTTGCATTCAGTTAAGTTGGACTAGACTGTAATACAAACCGTTCAGTTTGTCAACAATAAAACTGACTGAAATGAGAGAAAGACTGAGTGTGAGACTTTGATATTAGATAAATGAATATTGATAAAGTTTACCTTTATGTACAGAATCTGAATATCGCAAAATATTTTTAAAAATCGCAATAATATTGTATCGTGTGTTAAGTATTGTGATAATATCGTATCGTGGGATGTATGGTGATTCCCACCTCTAGTATGTAGTGTAAAACATTGGAAGCAATTGATTATTAATGAATGTGTCAGCTACTGTAATGAAAATGTAACATTGGTAACTGCCATTACTTTGCACTGTGTGGATGCTTTTGTTGTAATGCAGCCATTGGCCCACCAGATGGAGACAGAAGAAGCTAGACTTTTGTTTTGATACCAAAACAATGGGATCAAATCAGTTTTTCATTTCAATGAAATGGGAATTAGAAATTGTGATTCATTTTATCTTATTAAATATTTAATTTCTGTCTTCTTACGACAGCAACCCACCTCTGAGTGAAGAAATGCTTCCTCCAGGGGAATGGATGTGTCATCGCTGCAATGTTCGAAAGAAGGTGAGTGACAGATGTGTTGTTACACATTTGATTCATTCTGCTTTTGAAATGTATCCTGGAGAGTGTGTTCTATGTACTGATAAATCAGTTCAATTCAATTTTATTTATTCAGCACCAAATCACAATAATATTTTACCCTACAATAATACATGCAGTAGGGCTGCACGATTTTGCATAAAATGAGAATCACGATTTTTTTGCTTATTATTGAGATCACGATTCTCTTTTCCAGTATAAATATTTATTGCGCTTATTAACTGCACATCAACTTCGTAACAGTTGAGACTGAACATAAAAACAATAAATAAACATAAAAACAACAAATGTCTCACATTTTGTCGTTGTACTGCTTGAAATTCCGTCTCCACCGCTGCTCGACGCTGCGTGTATAGAGCAGGTAGTGCAACAATAGAAAAATAGTTGCGGGACGGCACTGTGTAGCGTTTGTCTAGGGTGTTGATCATTTTCCTAAATCCCTCGTTTTGCACAGTATTGATGGGAGCCATATCTTTGGTCAGGTGATAAGTGATAGCCTCCGTAATTTCTTTGTGCCTGCGGGAGTTCGACGGGTATAGGGAAACGCTGTATAAGGTTTCCGTTATTGATGTTTGGGTGGTTGACCGGGACGGATTTTATCCTGTCACTTTGTCGTCATCCCTGACGTGCTCTCCGTTGTTTTTTTCCCTGCCAATTTTAGCATCACACAGCACAGCTTCTGTATCACGTGGTATAAAGCTCCGCCCTTGTCATTTGTTGAGCAGGAAGAGTGAGTGCTTGTTTTCATGCAGATTGCGTCCCGGATCAAAATGCGGTACAATCGTCGTCGCCTTTTTTAAAAAAAATTTTTAATCGTTGTCATTTGGAAATGAGATCGCACATAAGTATGAATCGAGATCGCAATTTTTCTAACGATTAATCGTGCAGCCCTAACATGCAGAGAAAAGCAATGAGCAAGCACTTTGGCGACAGTGGGAAGGAAAAACTCCCTTTCAACAGGAAGAAACCTCTGGCAGAACCAGTTTCAGGGAGGGGCGGGGCCATGACACATAGTGAGTCAGAAAGGTGACTGAAGAAAAAATACTCGATGCATCATGGGAGTCCCCCAGCAGTCTACACCTATTGCAGCATAACTAAGGGAGGATTCAGGGTCAACTGATCCAGCCCAACTATATGCTTACATATGCTGTATGTGAGGAGCAGGATTTTGAATTCAATTCTGGATTTAACAGGGAGCCAATATAGGAGAAATCTGCTCTCTCTTTCTAGTCCCTGTCAGGACTCTTGCTGCAGCATTTTGGATTAATTAAAGGCTTTTCAGGGAGTTTTTGGACAATCCCGATAATAATGAATTACAATAGTCCAACCTAGAAGTAATAAATGCATGAAGTAGTTTTTCAGTGTCACAGTGAGACAGGATATTTCTTATTTTAGAGATATTACGCAAAGATTGGAAGTCAGTCCTAGATATTTGTTTAATATGTGCGTTGAAGGACATATCCTGGTTAAAAATGACTCCAAGGTTCCTCACAGTGTTACTGGAGGCCAAGGTGATGCCATCCAGAGTAAGAGTCTGGTTAGATACCATATTTCTAAGATTTTCAGGGCCGAGTACAATAACCTCAGTTTGATCTGAATTTAGAAGCAGAAAATTAGAGGCCATCCAGGTCTTTATGTCTTTAAGACATTCCTGCAGTTTAACTAATCGGTGTGTGTTATCTGGCTTCATGGATAAATAAAGTTGGGTGTCCTCTGCATAGCAGTGAAAATGTATACTATGATACTGCTGATGATACTGCCTAAGGGAAGCATTTAAAATGTAAACAGAATTGGTCCTAGTATATCCATAATTAACCTTGGTGTGTGAAGCGGACTCACATGAACAAATTGGAGTCTATTAGATAGCCGTCTGCTCCTTGCTAACTAAAATATAACAGGACATTGGAGTAAATTCTACCATCTCAAACTTTCTGTTTAATCTGTTTTCTGTTTGATTTTTCTTCAGCTGTGTGAAAAAACTTTAATCTCAGCCAAGGCAACTTACTCAGGAACACATGAAACACTGGAAAAAGCCAAACAACAACATTTTTAAGTTATCTAAGTGACTTATATATCATGTTTAGACCGCGGGGGGTCTGAAAACGATGTGCCAGGAGTTCGGTGTTCTCGTCGGCTCTAGTGAGCCTTGAGCCCCGGCTAGCTATCGAGCTGGTGGGTAACAGATGTCTCCGAAAATGTTGGTGCACTTTTGCAAAAATGTGATGTCTTGATAAACTGATCAGATATTTAAAGTTTAGACAGCTGAATTCTCACTTGAAAATATCTTAAAAGTTTATTTTGTGACCCACAAAGAGTAATATTAAAATTAAGTAGCTGCCGTCATTGTTGGAAACTGGAATTGGCTGGGCCGTGCTATGAATTCTGGGATAGGTTGGGCAACGAAGGATACACCCGACCCATCCTTGAAATCTGGGGAAATGAAGGACGCATTTGTCGGAGTCTTCGAATTTGGACAGCCTTCCTCGTGTCGCTGTAATGTAATCGGCCTCCAAATGCAGTCTCCAAAGGGTGCGGCCCCTGAATTTGGACACAGCTATGATACCGGAGACTGCGGCTGTGTCCCAATCCAGTGACCGTACGCTTCAGAGTATTCACAGTTTGCGTACTAGGAACGGCGCGTACTAGGAAGTACGAGAAGTGCGGAAGTGAGAGGTTGTGAAATGGGACGGTCTAGCCTTCGTCGCGCTGCTCAGGTTGCCTAGCAACCATGATACAAACCGCGAGAAACGTTTCATACAGCATTGTTTGACAGAAATGAAGGAGAAAAAATGTTTTGTTCGTTCATTTTTTTTATGACATCACTTTGATTAGTTGAGTATCTGAGGCTGAGACATGTTCATACTTTTATTCCACAACCGGAGAGAAATAAACAGAGAGAGAGTGCAGGACAGACAGGTGACAGTCTCAGGTGTACACACTGCTACAAAACAGCACAAGAGAAGGAGGATTTAGTGTTTGTGTTATTACGAGTGCTAAACAAGAAGAGTTCCCAGATGGTACAGTGGACACATGTGTGACTCCTGTGATTAAAGCATCTTTCTTTCAGCTTAACGAGTGAACCGTGAGCTCGTTCAAACACACGTTAAAGTCCGTTTGGCTCGACACCACCGAACAGAGGCAGCAATATAACATAGCTAACATTAACAGTGCAGTGAATCCTGCTTGTGCCGTGATATTCAGGACTGCAAACCAAGCAGCATCACTGACTTTCAGCTTGTTGTGTTTGTGGATGTATAACTGACTTTAATTATCCATAAAATCATCACATTCTCTGTCAGATTAAGGTTGACTATTGAACGGCGTATATTTTAAAGTAGAGGCTTTAAAACCAAGCTGACGCTGAAAGTACAAACATCACTAATGTCACACAACTTTGCTGACATGTGGGCAACAGTAATGTTTTAATGTTCTTCATTATTAAACATTTGCACATAAATAAGTGACATAACATTCAGTACTCACTTTTAAAAGTTTACGCTTCAGCCGTCTGCCGTATTTTTCGGCAAAATTATCCACACCCACTGTTGCGCAATGAATTGTGGGATGTATGGGACCACGAAGTCTACAACGGACCACACTTCAAATTTGGGGAAATTGATGGCACATTTGGCAACCGCATTTGGAATACACTTTGGATTGGGACAGCCGTCGTTGCGTCGCTGTGACGTAATCGGTCTCAAAATGCATACTTCGAAGCGTGCGGTCGCTGGATTGGGACACAGCCTGGTTCTTCTTCTTCGGGGTTTAACGGCAGCTGGCATCCTTGTACATGCAGTGCTGCCATCTTCTGTTTCATTTCGTTGTTACACTCTTAAATCCTACTACTTATTCCTGCATCTTTCGGGGTCTTACAAAGCTTCAAACGACACATTGACTATTAAATTAGTCGTCAACGATTTTGATAGTCGACGTAATCGTGGCTAGTTGACAAATTGTGGGAGCCCTAATACAAACCACTGCAGAAATAAATACCTACAGCATGCTCTAATAAATATTACGCTTGACCATAATAATTTAATAAAATATTATGGTCAAAAGTATTGAACGTTGCACTGAGGTCTAACAAGTACAAGTACAGAGATGAGTCCACTGTCAGAGGCCATAAGAAGATTAACTGTAACCTTCACTAAAGCTGTTTTTGTGCTGTGATGAGCTCTGAAACCTGACTGAAACTGTTCAAATAAGCCATTCCTCTGCAGATGATCTGTTAGCTTTTTTTTTAAATGATTTTTTTCAAGAATCTTTGAGATAAAAGGAAGATTAGAGATTCATCTATAATTTGCTAAGACAGCAGTGTCAAGAGATGGCTTTTTAAATCAGTGTTTGGGTTTTTTGTGTGACTTTGTACAGAAAAGAGAACAGAAGTCTGAACAGACCAACGGCCTGCCAGAGAAATCCTCCTCCAAGCGCTCTGCTTCTCCATCCGTGGAGCTGGAGCTCAACGCTGGCCCACTGCGGCTTGACGGTCTTCCTCCGGGGGCTGGAGCTGCAGGCCCTGGTCTACGAGTGGCCCAGGTACGACTATTGGACCGCAGAACCAGCAGCAGGCCAAGCAGCCGACCTGGGACTCCAAATTCCAACACTTCATCCACCCCAACCCCCTCAGAGGAGCAGAACGATGGAGAGGAGGAGGCAGCAGAGCCTGAGGATGAAGTTCAGGGTGCAGAGCTCGAGAGTTCTACAGTTTCTGCTCCGACACCGCGACTCCTCAAGAGGCCCTTTCAGCTCCTAATAGCGGCTGCTATGGAGAGAAACCCCACTCAGTTTCAGCTGCCGAGTGAGCTCACGTGCACCACTGCACTACCAGGTCAGTCAGTCATAATGACTACCAAAATATGATTTCTTTCAGCACCCTAAGTTTAAAATACCTCTTTATATATGCAGTTTAGACTGTTTCTTCAATGTTGCTCTTTTGTTTGGATTTCTAGGCAGCAGTAAACGGAGGAAAAAAGAAGAGCTGCTTGGAAAGCCCTTCAGGAGGCCTCAGCATGAACTGGATCCCAATGGTCTAGTCCCTTTGCCAGTCAAAATCTGCTTTTCATGCAACAGGTCAGGAGTTCTGGAGTACAGTGCAAAGAAGTAGAAGCAATGACAGCAGGTACTAATTCTATTTATTTGGTCTCTCAGGAGTTGCAGGTTGGCTCCATTGATCCAGTGCGATTACTGTCCCCTCCTGTTCCACATGGACTGTCTGGATCCTCCACTCACAGCTTTACCTGCCGGCAAATGGATGTGTCCAAACCATGTGGAGCACTTAGTAGTAAGATGCACTGTGCTGATTCTAAGCTAAAGCTGCTTTCCCTTTCCTTTTATTGATGTAAATTTGTATTGATATATTTTTGTTTGCTATGCAGCTGAATCAGAGGAGCCTCAGCCTGTCCAGCCGCTGTCAGCTCTTCGATCAGTTCCAGGACAGGATGTCCCAGCACGCAGTTAAGTTGGACTTCCTGCGTAGAGTACATCGACAAAATGCTCCCAACCGGCGCACCACTCACCAGCGCAACAAGAAAACCATCAAGGTAGACGTGTGTCTCAATGTGACGGTGCAGTGTGTTGGATTTCATATAATCCTTTTTTCTTGGCCACTGGAACACAGGTGGAGATCTAGGAAATGAATGGCTTTAATAATATATCTGTTACACTAAGACAGTAATACCTAGATATAGGGCTGGGCTAAATCATACCGTTCACGCTAATACCGGTGTAATGTTGGGCAACGATAGGAAAATGACATATTGCGATAGAATATGGGTAAAACGCACATGCGCAGTGCCTTTGTTTACATGCGCACACGGCGGCGACGCAGAATGAGAAGAGCGAAAGTGGATCGTTGAATGAAACGGATGAACCAGAATTCGTTTGTAAAAATGCTGCAACTTCAGTGGTGTGGAACTGGTTTAGCTTTCATCCGTCAGATACACAACAAAGCACTATTTTTGGTAGCGCGTGCTAGCGGGCCGACGTTATTACCGTGTTTTTTTGGAAAATACGGCGCACTTAAAATCAATCCTTTGATTTTTCTCAAAATAGACAGTGCCCCTTATAATCCCGTGTGCCTTATGTATGAATTCTGGTTGTGTTTACTGACCTCGAAACGATTTTATGTACACGGCGCTTGAAAATCTGTCAAATGTTTCAGTACGACTTTGCTAAGCTACGAAGCCACACCGCTTGATGGATTGTTGGAGCGTTACGGCTATCGTAGGCGGAGCCTCGCGGAGTGATACGTACTGTGCTTCAACATATTACAGTACTGTGTGTGTATAACCTCTTTTTAAGTTTTGTGGATATTATACATGGTTATGCTAAGGATATGTCGACCAATTTCCACTGGAAATGTCTTTTTGGTTAAACTGTCAGCAAGGATTTGCATTTGCACTGTAAAATTTTTATATAACTTTAATGCACTTAAAAAACAGCTGCTTGTTTAAGTGAAAATACATTGATGGTTTTTTTTTTTTTTTGCACTAATAAAGTTGAGGAGTTGGAAAGTGTTTTGTCTAGTGTCAATTATATAGTTATCGCAAATTTTCAAATGTATATCGTGATAAATATTTTGGTCATATCGCCCTGCTCTACCTAGATACTGACATTCTGTCTTTTTTCCAGCTTCTGAAATTTAAGCAGTTGTGCACTTGTATATGAAGTGATGCTATTTTTAGACACATCTGAACGTACTGGTTAATTTGCTAGAAAGTGTTAGATTGTCTCTAACAGTCAGTGTTTTTATTCAGGTGCCAGATGCCATCAAGTCCCAGTACCAGAATCCTCCGCCCATGCTGCTTCCTGCAGGGGTGCGCCAGCTGGAGCTGGTTTGTAGTGGCATTCCTGACCATCAGCCCACAAAGCATTTCACCACAGAGGCTGAGCAGCAGGAGGTAGGCACAAGAGAAACCAGCAGCTGCCTAACATGTTCTTTAAGTCAGATTGTAATGATAGTTCCCTCGAAACAGGCTTTTGTGTGCTACAATCTGTGTCATCTGATGTAATAGGATGTGAGATTAATAGGAGAGCAGCGTAACCTCCTAAGACCCAAACTCTTTCATGGCATGCATTTTTAATTTCTCTTTGCTATTTGGGCTGATTGGGACCTGATGAATGTAAAACCAAAGAATTATCAGATTTTATTTTTTACCTGATGTTTGTTTCTGAGAAAAATGAGATCCACATATGAGGACATTCGATTTAAATTTCAATAGAACAGTGGCAGTATAACGTCCTCGCATGTGGAAATCAGGCCTTTGTAGAGCAACATTTAGTATTTTGGTCTAGCCAACCCAAAATGTGATGTTCACATATGTGGACACCAGGTCCTAGGAGGTTAAGGATGATTGATCGCTTTCCTTTTCATTTTGGATGACTGGATGAGAGTTTGGACAAGAAGTTTTTAGAGAGTTAGATTTTTGGTGTAGATGAGTGAAACACTGACACATCCTGTGTACTGTGTTTATCAGAAAGTAACAGAAAATTCAGTTTCAGAAGTTCTGAAAGCTGAACCAACTGCTTCACGGCACTTTGCAACAGTTGCATTAGAAAGTCTGTTTTTTTTTCACAGACTGTAGAGCTTTGAGTAATTAATTGAAAATTGCAGCAAAAGATAAATTCTGGTATCTGTTTGTTTGTGTGATATAAATGAATCCTTGATGAAGGGGAGGGCCTCTCAACAGAACTGCTGGTTGCTTCTTTATAAAAACATACATGTGTTGTGTTGAACAGTGGCTTCAGGATGTCATCGCTCTCCAGTGCAGTATCATGCGACACCTATCCATCAAACAGAAGGCCTCATCAACAGAGTGGCACTTTGAGCAGAAAGCAAATACGCAATCAAGTGGAGCATCAGAAGACATGAAAACTCAGGCCTCATTAGAAAGGACTTCTTCCCCTGACCTCTGCTCTAAAGCTTGCAGTACACCCAGTGACTCCCAGGGGGCCTCTCTTTCCAAGGACAGCCCATCAGGGCTAGTTCTTTGCAAATGCACCGTGACACCATGTCAGAACTGTAGGAAACCTAATGGGCCTCTGGAATTGGTTCAGCCTCCCAGAGCCAATGGACCTGTAGACTGTAACAGTGCCTCAGATTCCTGCAGGCAGGCTGAGCTACAGAACAGACTGAAGGCTGGGAAAACGCCATCAGCTTCTGCCTCTGGACTGGTGAACCACATAGGAACAGAAACGGTTAAGAAGGAACCCGAGAGCACTGTAAATGCATGTGCCCAACAGAACTGCCCCACTGCCCCCACGATATGGCCCCACAGTGGCCAACAGAACCACAGGAGCCAGACAGAGCCCCAGGAGGAGTGTGTGAGCACCGATGAAAAGCCCTCCTCAATCACCAGCAGTTCCTTCACAGATGCACCATCTAGAGGCAGCCAGGAGCACGACACAGTAAAGTTTGGATCAGCACCTACTCCAGGTACACATCAGAAATGTCAAAGCTGCAGTCTTAATGTATCACTTTATACAGCTAATAATAATAATGATGATAATAATAGTAATAATATACTCAAGTAATCATTATGTTACTCTCTCCTCATTATACATGTAACGGTGGCCATGGTGTGCATGAGAGAACATTTAATTTGAGGCTATAGCAACATTATTTTGCGTATTTATATTAATTTAAATACATTTTTAACTTTAAGAAATTGTGTTAATAGTCATGCTGTTAGGCTGAATTATTATTAGTATTAACATCTCCACTTTCATAACGTCTGTTTTGCATTAAAGCACAGAGAAGGCCTCAGAACTGAGAATGGTTATATGCTCACCTTTCTTCACTGCAGCCACTACATGCTTGTTTGAAGGCTTACACACATTCACTCGCACACTTTAACACACATGCATTCATACGCGTGCACACTGACCAACTCTGCTTCATCCAGGAGATGCAATACTGTCAGAACTCTTTTTTTCCCCTTATAATGTAAGAAAGAGCTCCAAGCAGATGGGAAGAAGGCCTTTTTATTTCATGCCTCAGTCTAGGATGCATAGCTTATTTTATTTGGCAGATCACTTAAAATTGTGATTCTGTTATTTCTACTTCTAATAATTTATCAGTTTTTTGTCTTTAGGAAAATGTTTCTTCAAGAAAGTGGAAATGTGATTGTGATATGGGATGTAAATACAGTGAAAGAGTTGAGCTCTTTTGGCAGATACTGTGTATTGTTAAACTATCAAAACAAGCATTTTCTAAAGTGGAAACAAATGAAACGTTCATTTTAAAAGACCTGAGTTTTCTCTCTTTTGAATGTTTACTGTTGCTATTAATTGAATACTCACTGCTGACATAATCGATGGTGCTAACAGTTTTCTTGCATATTTTGTGTCGTGCAGCCCCATTTACCAAAAGGATACATGGCCATTTAAGAGCACATTTTATTTTCAGTTACTGAGTTATGAAGAAAAAAAAGTTATTCAGATACAACTTGCTTTGCCTTCTATCTCAGTAATAGTTCCTGTGCACTTTTTTCCTTTATAGTGAACTATCAAAAACTGTCTTTTTTCTGGTCCTTCTTTTATCTCATCTCATCAGTTTGTCTCTTTTTTCCTCTCCTGTCCCTCAGACATAAAGGCTGCTCCTGCACTGACGGACTCACTGCTGCCCAACACACTGCCCTCCATCACCAACCTGTCCAGCTGCATGAAGGATGGAAAAGAGGAGGATGGGGGTGAGTTTGTCACTCTGCGGCCACATGTGACAGTTTAAGAGCCTTCGTATTGCTGTGTTCTGCTATGAAACACACGAAGATGTAATTAGCTTCTAGCGGTTGTGTGTGTTTGTGTGTGTGCAGGGATTGAGCTGGACAAACTGGATACAGAGATGATCAAGCTCTTGGCCTATCAGAGGATCCAGCAGCTCTTTGCTCCCAAAGTGCCCAGCACTCAACCTCCCCCCACCACCAGCACTACCCCAAAAACCTCAGCACCCCACCCAAACAGTAAGATACCTTTGCACTACAGTTTAGTCTGTTTACTTGTCAAGAAGTCAGTTTTTCTGCTGTTTGATTGCTGTTTTGTTCTAATTATTAAAACCTACACTCTCCTCCTCCCAGGTCAGAAAAAGGTGCAAGCCAGAGCGGTCTTTTACCCTCTGACAGGAAGAGGAGCAGCTGTCAGCATGTGCTATAGGACGTTACACATAGGATCAGGTAGGACATTCAGTCGCTGTGACTTTGACCCTGCTGCATTCTGTGCCCTGGCTCTGAGCCACTCTTAGGTTTCATCTTTGATGAGGAAAGGTTCACGTACTGACGTACTTTATAAAAATCATACCACTTCACCAAACTCCAGTCAATCATGTTTGATTTAGGTTAGACTCTTGCCTTATGACTAAAGTTTAGTAAGACAGAAGTGGAACATGGGTAGGACGCCATTATACCTGCTGTGTGGTGCCTGGCAAATGTCACCGTATAGCAAAATTGATGTTACATGTTGTAAGCTGTCATCTCTGCTGGTCATCCATCCATCCATTTTCTTCCGCTTATCCAGGGCTGGGTTGCGAAGGCAGCAGCCCAAGCAGAGAAGCCCAGACCTCCCTCTCCCCAGCCACTTCCTCCAGCTTGTCTGGGGGAATACCAAGGCGTTCCGAGGCCACCCGAGGGATATAATCTCGGTCTGCCCCGGGGCCTCCTTCCGGTGGCACATGCCCGGAACACCTCACCCAGGTGGCCCCCAGGAGGCATCCTTGTCAGATGCCCTAACCACCTCAACTGGCTCCTTTCGATGTGGAGGAGCAGCGGCTCTACTCTGAGCCCCTCCCAAATGGCCAAACTTCTCACCCTATCTCAAGTGAGAGGTCAGCCACCCTTCGGGGGAAGCCCATTTCCGCCGCTTGTATCCGCAATCTCTTTTACACTCAGCTCTCTTCGCCACAACAGACCCATATAGCGTCCGCATCACTGCGGCCGCCGCACCAATCCGTCTGTCGATTTCCTGCTCCCGTCTCTCGTGAACAAGACCCCGAGATACTTAAACTTCTCCACTTGGGCGGGAACTCGTCCCTGACCCGGAGTGGGCACTCTACCATTTTTCGGCTGAGAACCATGGCCTCAGATTTGGAGGTGCTGATTCTCATTCCCACCGCTTCACACTCGGCTGCGAACCATTCCGAGGGAAGCCAGAGGCTATCACCCGATGAAGCCAGCAGAAACAACTCCATCTGCAAAAAGCAGAGATGAGATCCTGAGACCACCCAAGTGAAAGCCTTCCATCCCTTGGC
This sequence comes from Rhamphochromis longiceps, assembly GCF_057381845.1. NCBI lineage: Eukaryota > Metazoa > Chordata > Actinopteri > Cichliformes > Cichlidae > Rhamphochromis > Rhamphochromis longiceps. The sequence goes on along the minus strand of NC_140570.1, from coordinate 4,346,946 downwards.
TACGCCTAAAAATTCTGTCCTTAAAAATTGTGAACAGAATTGGTGACAAAGGGCAGCTCTGGTGGAGCCCATCACCCACCAGGAACATGTCCAACTTATTGCCGGCTATATGGACCAATGCAACAGTTGTATAGGGACTGAATGGCCCGTAGCAATGGGCCAGACGCCCCATACTCCCAGGACTCCCCGAGGGACACGGTCGAATGCCTTCTCAAAGTCCACAAAACACATGTAGACTGGTTGGGCAAACTCCCATGCACCCTCAAGTATCCTTGAGATGCTGAAGAGCTGATCCAGTGTTCCACGACCAGGACGAAAACCGCATTCTTCCTCCTGTATCAGAGGTTCAACTAACAGACAGACTCTCCTTTCCAGCACCCTGGCATAGACTTTCCCAGGGAGGCTGAAGAGTGTGATTCCCCTGTAGTTGGAACACACCCTCCGGTCCCCGTTCTTAAAGATTGGAACCACCACCCCGGTCTACCAATCCAGAGGTACGGCCCCTGATCTCAATGTAACATTGTAGAGGTGTGTCAACCAAGACAGCCCTACAACATCTGGAGCCTTCAGGAACTCAGGGTGGACCTCATCCAACCCAGGGGCTCTGCCACCAAGGAATTGTTTAACTGCTTCAGTGACCTCGCCCCCAAAGGAGGTCCTCGAACTATTCCTTCCACCGCCCGGCAATTTTCTCAGTCTAAGTCAGCAGCACTCCACCCGCACTATACACAGTGCAGGTTGAACACCGCTTTCCCCTCCTGAGTCGCCTGACGGTTTGCCGGTCCTGGCCGCCGCCTGGCTCACAATGCACCCTACCGTACCTCCTGCGGGTGGTGGGCCTGCAGGAAGATGGGCCCATGTCCCTCTTTCGGGCTGTGCCCGGCCAGACCCCATGGCGGGGCCCCAATAACCCTATGGCAGGGTGAACTGTTCCCTCGATGGTCTTGCCATAGGGGTCTTCCGAATCGCTCTTTGTCTGGTCCCTCAACCAGGACCAATTTGCCATGGCAGACCTTACCAGGGGGCAAAAGCCCCCAGGCAACATAGCCCCTGGGATCCCTGGGACACACAAACCCCTCCACCACAATAAGTTAGGGATTCGCAGAGGGGACTGCTCCATTTTTATGATGCATCGTTCCATTGCTGCTGCAGCTGGGTTAAAGTCTGTTTTTAATGGCATCCTAACATCATATCAGTACAGAAGTTTAGAGGTTCACAGGTTTCACAGAGGGAGATGTTGAAACTTTGAAACTTGGCAAAAACTTTAAAATTCCTTGGCTTCCAACTTTGACTTCTTCTCCTTCTATACCAGCGCTGATTTGGAGGACGGGCAACACCTATTGTTCAGAAGAATACTGCAGCACGTACATGCACCGTAATAGCTAGCATGAATGGATATAGCTGTGTGATGGCATTGCCGGTGATACGCAAAGTTGCCAACACAGCAGGTGTACCTTGGACCTGAGCTAGTCACTCCTACAAATACAAAAATGGGAAGTGATGCAGAAGCAGTTTGTGGAAAAACTAACAACACCCCATCATTCATTAGCTTGCAGAATCACCAGACATTCTTGTTTAGATTTGCTGATGTGCTTGGAGTCATTGCACTGCCTGATCCTAGGTGAATTTTTTTTGGGACTTTAACTCCTGGAAATATTTTGCAACAGTCTTGAATGTTTTCCACTTGAATAGTGAATAATCTTTCTCATGGTAGAATTATGAGCGTGTTTGGGACTGGCTTCATGCAACTTCAGATACTGACATGCAGCACTCATTTATTCTTTAAGACAGCGGTCCCCAACCTTTTTTGCGCCACGAACCGGTTTATGCCTGACAATATTTTCACGGACCGGCCTTTAAGGTGTCGCGGATAAATACAACAAAATAAAACTAGTACCGGTACCGAAAAAAAGATTTATTCATAACACACGTGAAAAGACCCAGGAAAACCAAGTCAACGATAAAAACGATAAAAAATAACGCTGAAAACCATACATTTCACACCTGAGTCTCAACTCTCGCGGCCCGGTACCAAACGACTCACGGACCGGTACCGGTCCAAGGCCCGGGGGTTGGGGACCGCTGCTTTAAGACATCTTTCCTCTTTGGCATTATGTACACACCAGAATGCTTCTGAGTTTATAGAGGTGGTCACTCGTGCTGATAAGTTAATCAATTGTGTTTGATTAGCAGTATGTACCTGCTACTTGTCATCTTTATTTCTATGGAAGCAACAAGGGTTTGCTTAGTGTTTCATACACTAATTCTGCATTTTGGCTTAGTTTTTTTCAAATACATGGCAGTAATGTCATATTTTAGAGTATAATATAATAATATATCACAATCTCTGCATCATTAGTCAGGTTGAGTGATAGTTGATACTAGAGCAGGGCGATATGGCCAAAAATATTTATCACGATATATATTTGAAAATTTGCGATAACGATATAACCGACGATATAATTGATGCGAGACAAAATACAACTCCACAACATTACTAGCGCAAAAAGACAACCTTCCATTTATTTTCACTTAAACAAGAAGCTGGTTTTTATGTACATTAAAGCTTTATAAAAATGTAACAGTGCAAATGCAAATTCCTTGCTGAAAGTTTAACCAAAAGGCATTACCAGTAGAAATGGGCTGACATATCCTGAGCATAACCATGTATAATATCCACTGAAGTTAAAAAGAGGTGCTTTGCAACATTAAACTGCAGTGTGCAGTACGCATTTTTCGGACCATAAGGTGCACAGGATTATAAGGCACATTAAGCGAAACAAAGCAGTCAGATAAATCAAATTTTATTAAACTCATTCTTCTTGCTTCCTCCACTTCTGTACCATTGATTCATTAATGTTGAATTCTCTGGCAGCTGCTCTATTCCCATGTTGTTGCAGTATATTAATAACTAACCTCGTATTGTGGATGGATTATCTCAGTTGTTCTCCTGACTGAAGTTTGGTCCGTTTACAGCATCCTGCCATGCGATTGCGTTTGTCTCTAACCATGAAGAACCTTAACGTTAACTTTTATAAGTGGAAAAGTGTTAGTGTTCGTCCTCCAGCTTCACTGTTTATGTTATGCTAATATAGCTGTGTCGCTAGCGATCACGTAGCACATCATTATATACCAGCTAGCCCAACTTCAGTAACCCTACAAACGTCACTGCTGTTTAGTTTCCTGTCTTCATTTATGTTGGAAGTGATAGCAGAGCTGTACGTTTGATTTTTTTCAGAAATCTCTCAGTCAGAACATGCAATATCATGCTTAGGTAACTAGCAAAACTAGCGAGCTAACTTCCGCTAGCTTCCTGCTAACTTCTAACTCCGTTAAATGTAATAACTTTTGTTTTCATGGATGCCTGGAAGTTAAACTTTATAGTTACACCTGGTAAAGCAGCAATGCTGATCGTTTTATTAAAGATGAAAGAATTTAGACAGTTTTTAACGCTCAGTGATGCTGCAGTGTTGTTTGACCTGAAGCATACGGAGTTTAGGACCCAGATTACTCCCAGATTTAAGAGCATCTTAGTCCGACAAATACGACAATAACGACGGCCGCTTGCATGTTCTGCAAAAAAATGTGCTTTGTCGTGTATCTGACGGACAAACACCAAATCAGTTCCACATCACTGAAGTTGCACCATTTTTACAAACCAATTCTGGTTCATCTGTTTCACTCAACAATCGGCCATGTGCGTATGAAAACAAAGGCACTGCGCATGCGCGTTTTACTCCCATTCTATCGCGATATTTCATTTTCCTATCGTTGCCTAACATTATACCGGTATTACCGTGAACGGTATAATATGGCCCAGCCCTAGTTGATACCGTCATCTTTAAATCGGAGTATTTTAAGCAAGTTGTCTGTGAAAGTAAGTTCTTAGACCTGTGAGGGTCACAACAGGACCATGTGGAATAAAAACTACTGAACAAAAACACAATATGTCACATTGGAGTGCAGGTCATTAAAATACATTTTGACACGTCAATATTGCAGAAAAAAAATCCATGTTGCAAATCTGTATTCTTTGTGTTGTGGGAAAGGGTGTTTAAGTCTTTAACTGTTTCTCTAAGGTGCTGACATGGATGTGTGCCTTACAAACTACGGTCACTGCAACTACGTATCGGGGAAACATGCCTGTATTTTCTATGATGAGGTGAGGCTGTTAAACTACATCACTCTGCAGAGCACTCCTGTGGTTGTTAGTGACCAAGATGTAAATGACCAAGATGTGTGTTTGTCGTCCTTCAGAATACCAAGCATTATGAGCTTCTGAACTATAGCGAGCATGGCACCACAGTGGATAATGTCCTGTACTCGTGCGATTTCTCTGAGAAGACCTCACCATGTCCACCCGGTGGCCTGGTAGCCAAAGTCCAAGGAATCATTCGTAAGTACATCTCCGTCATCTGTTTGGATTGGCTTGAAGGAACCCAGGTCTGTGTGCCCAGTTTGACTTGGACTGCTGATGAGGTCGTCACTCATAGATTTTGTATGAACTTTTTATGAATATCCATCCATCTTCTTCCACTTAGCCACTCATCTGTATGTGTTCTGGTTAAAATGGTTAAAATTTTAATTGTGAAGAAATCATAACATCATTGCGTCTGTAAATTACAGGAATACTTTAATTTATACTCTAATACTGAAAAGAATTATTTTTAGTTTGGCTAGAATTTCAGGAAGTGTAGCCCCCCCATGTGCTTAATGTCAGTGTCCTGTTTGTTACACTGACACTGCTCCTGCATTTTTGGTCAGCTTTTAGTGTTCTTCATCCAAATTGTGGTCAAGGTCACATTTGTCATTCTTAATGGGTACATGTAATTAGTTTGTGCAGTGCAGTGAACCAATGACAAGAAAACTTATCACCTTCTTGCTGTAATTCATACCTTAGAGTAGTCTATGAGATGTGCTGAGCTATGCGTGCTTATATTTAAGTGAATAATATTAGCTTAATATAAAACTAAAATAAATAAGTGAACATCATCATTAGCTGTCTTCAGTCAGCCCATGTTCTTGGACTGCAGCTGCTGGCTCTTGTTCTGCTCTGAGTCCCAGTGAGCTCATTGTATTCTCATTGTTGGAGAACTGCACACGAACCAGTTCTCCGTCTGTTGTAGGTTCTGGTTAGAGTGCCAGCTTGAAGTGCAGGAAAAAAACAAACCATGAGTTTGGTGTTGGAGTTCATCTCCATCCATAATGGCGATCTAGCCAGCGAGCCTGCTGGTAGAGAAAACACCAAATGGGAAAGAACGGGCTGGCTTATTATTAGCTATTGCAATTGCAAAGTAAAAGTAAGGATGTAGTAAACGTACAGTACAGTGGTAAACTTGGTGCATGTGGCATTGTAGCAATGAGAAAGGTAAATAAAGTGTAAAATGAGCAGTCAGATATACTTGTTCTGTGGCAGACCACGTTATGTAAAGTCTGAATGTTGCTGTATCACATAAAGCTTCCAGTCTTAATCTGTTATTAAAGATCATTTGGACAGATGTTTGATTAGTAAAGAGCTGCAGTGTGAAACAGCATTAAATCAGATTTCTCTGAAACTGTTTATAGATGATGAGTGTAAAACATGTTTGCCAGAGTTCAGCTTTCCACATGATTTTAGTCTCATTTTCAAAACAAAGTGTTCATTTTTATTTTGTGGATAAAATGTAATCAGTGAAATCTTTTCATGGTTGCATTGTCTCCACATTAATGGAGTTGTCTGTACAGACTAGTGTCACAGTAGTCTTTCTCAGACCTGCTGCATTTCTTCTTTGCGTAGGTCGCAGTAAGAAACGGGAAGAGAACGAGGGAGCCAACTCCATGGTGGGGTTGTTGCCAGTAGGAGGAGTGATGAGTAGCCAACGTCAGGGTGGTGCTGAGCCGTCTTGTAGCTGCAAAGCGAGTAGCTCCAGTCTAATTGGAGGCAGTGGGGCGGGCTGGGAGGGCACGGCCCTGCTCCACCATGGCAGCTACATCAAACTGGGCTGCCTCCAATTTGTCTTTAGCATCACTGAGTTTGCCAGTAAGCAGCCCAAAGAGGAGCAGGCCACTACACCTGCTGCCAGTTGCACAAGCACCACCAGCAGCAGCAGTGTCATCAGCACCACCCTCAGCACCACCGCTAACACCTCCACACCACCACCACCCAGCACTGCCACAACAAGCGGCTTTTCCAACCAGGATGAGGCTGACTCTGAGACTGTACCTCCCCACCAAGTGCCCGTACTGCGTTCTAACTCTGTTCCATAATCCGCACAGGAAGCCCCGCCCTCCCTCTTATTTTGCACCTTCTGTGTCACGATGAAGGGAAAGCTGCACAGCTGGTTGGTCAACAGGGAAAAGTTCTTCTTTTTTTTTCTTTTTTTTTAAATGGTTTATATCTTTGCATGAACTTGAAGTATTATTGACAATCTCTTTTTTTCTTTTTTCTTTTAAATGACTGACGTAACCGTTAGGACCGTTAGGACTTTGAGCAAACATTACTTCCTTGGGCTCAATCTTTGTTTTTGCCAGTATATTAGTTATGTATGGTGTAACCTTTTTGTCAGTCAGCCCATTTAGCACAAACATTTTTTTTTCTTTGTAGTATTCAATTCCATACATTCTAATTTCTTTTGCTGCTTTTGCACCACAGGTAGCTATATATGTATGAAAACATACATGCTTATACACTATAACATGTATATATAATGTAAATACATTTTAATTCAGTGCCTCTCGATTGGAGAAACATTGGATTTCATGTAGATTTGCCATTTTTTGGTTTTTAACTGTACAGCTCATTGAATTTGTGATACTGTGTAGAGTACCAGACGTTTTGTGATAAAACTTGTTCTTAGTCTGTACTTTCCGCTGTAGTCCATCTGTAAATACCGTATAGTTTTAGCACTCATTTTAACATCTTGTGCTGCTGTGTATATAAGCACTCTGTCTGTACCTGCTTGTCTGTTCAAACCTGTAAATACAGAAAGATTTTCTAAGAACAAACTCAGTGTTTATGCCTGTTATTTTCAGCCTTGTTCTAGGTCCACTTTGAGCTCTAGTTTGGTTTTCACTTTCTGAGACAGCAAGTTCAGTACTGACAGGGGTGGATCTACAAGGGTGGCATGGGGTGGGCATGTGCCACCCTAAAATAATCTTTGCCACACCCTAGTTGTTTGCATATGACATGTTGTTTATTAAAATAAGTTAGCATTAACACTTTGAGCCTAGCTGCAATTAACGTTGAATATAAATTCTAAAAAATGAATATATTGCAGTGTTACCCTCCCTCCCCTATTAGAAAATGGTTCAGCCCTTGATCGTTTTTTTAAAAACAATGAAAATCTTTGGCAGTCAGTGACTGACTGAAGTCTAGATGCTCTGTCGGACCTTTGCTGCAGCAGCTTTCGGTTTCTTGATTTGTCTCTGCCTTCAGTTTTGTCTATGGTACAGTTAATAGCATTTTTTTCCATATATACAAAGGCCCTGGAGCCATGCACATTCAATCCCAAATGAAAACATGAACAAGTTTTTCTTTACTGAAAATGAAGAAAAAGAAAATTAGGTTCACAAAAATAGAAGTGTCTGCATTTTCATTTACAAACTGGAATATTTACAGTAGAAACTAAAATGAGGATTTTGCTTTTCCTTTAAGCACACAACTAATATTAAGTTGTGTAACTATTATTTCTGATCACTGTTTTACATCTGTGTGGCATGGAGTCAACAAATATTTGACACCTGCCTCCAAGCTGACTGGACTACATTAAACAGATCTTCTGCATTCTTGGGTTTTGCATCAAGAAGACAATTTTTGAGGTCATTCCACTAATTCTCAATCAGATTGAGGTCTGGGTATAGGGCCGGCCACTTTATAACATCAATCTGTTTTTGTCTGCAACCAGGATGTTGCCTGCTTGCTGGTGTGTTTGGGGTCGTTGTCCTGCTGAAACACCCATTTTAAATGGTAAATGGCCTGTATTTATATAGCGCTTTACTAGTCCCTAAGGACCCCAAAGCGCTTTACATATCCAGTCATCCACCCATTCACACACACATTCACACACTGGTGATGGCAAGCTACATTGTAGCCACAGCCACCCTGGGGCGCACTGACAGAGGCGAGGCTGCCTGACACTGGCGCCACCGGGCCCTCTGACCACCACCAGTAGGCAACGGGTGAAGTGTCTTGCCCAAGGACACAACGACCGAGACTGTCCAAGCCGGGGTTGCCGGCTCGAACCGGCAACCGGCAACCTTCCGATTACAAGGCGACCTCCCAACTCTTGAGCCACGATCGCCCCACGATTTTAAGGGCATTTCTTCCTCAGCATAAGGCAACATGACCTCTTTCAGTGTTTTTAGGTACTGACACTGGTACATGGTGCCTCTTATGTGATAATGGGCCCTATTCCAAAGTATGAGAAAGATCCCCAGGTGCTTGCACCTCCATGTTTTACAGTCTTCACAGTGTGCTGTGGCTTGTATTCAGTGGTCTTTACACCTAATAAGAACCATCTTGCTCTCATCTGTCCACAGAATATTGCGCCACTTCTCTTTAGGCCAGTCAGTGTGTTCTTTGCCAAACTGTAACCTTTTCAATACATGTCTTTTTTCATCAATGGTACTTTACGAGGGTTTCTTGCAAATAGCTTGGCTTCACATAGGCATCTTCTGATTATTGAAGTACTCGCAGGTAAATGGAGATCATTGATCTGTCTTGAGCTGATCATTGGATGCTTCTTTTCCATTCTTGTTATTCTATGATCTAGGCAGATGGTAGTATTCCTTTTTCTACCATGTGTTTTGGGTTTTCTTCCCCATTTCAAAGCATTTAAAATCGTAATCATTTAAATTCAATTCAATTTTATTTATACAGCACCAAATCACAACAACAGTCGAGAAAAAAACCCATCAATCATCCCCTAAGAGCAAGCACTTTGGTGACAGTGGGAAGGAAAAACTCCCTTTTAACAGGAAGAAACCTCCAGCAGAACCAGGCTCAGGGAGGGGCGGGGCCATCTGCTGAGACCGATTGGGGAGAGAGAAGGAAGACAGGATAGAAGACATGCTGTGGAAGAGAGACAGAGAATCAGCAGAGACGTCTGTTAACACATGTTTAGCAGCATGCATTTCATGTCTGTTAAGTCTATTGGTTGGCTGTTACTCTGCTACACCTAGTCATGAATTTGTTCCCATGTTGTATCATCATTTCTGCCAAAATCAGTACTTAAACACGTTAGTAATGTTAGACACGTTAATAACTGTAACTGTAACGAGTGTGCTCCGTTCACTCAAAGAAGTCAACTGGGAGTTATTCAGTTAAATAAATGCAGCTACACACAAATTAACTCAGATGAATTTGTTGGCATTTTAAACATATCACACTTTACTAGTGATGGGATTTCCGGCTCTTTTTAGAGAACCGGCTCTTTTGGTTCGGCTCACTAAAAAGAGACGGCTCTTTCGGCTCCGAACCGACTCTTCAGGTTGTTTTGTTGCTTTAATTAATTTATTATTAACAATAATATAAAATTATGCACAAAAAGGAATTACTAATGTTAAAAAAGTGGTTTTATTTATATATGTTTATATATAAATATGTACAGTGGCCCCTAGAGACAAAGCACGTACAAACTCCAAAACACATTTTTAGCATTAACTGAACTTCCAAAACAGAGCTACCTAGATCACTTAAATTACACAATTGAAAGCATATGTGTATTGTTTGTGTATTAATACACAATCACTCATATATATTCAAATCATTTAAAAAAATCTTCATTTACCTGTTATTACCACACCAAATCCGGTCGTTGGTACTTGCTGGCTTGTGTAGCCTCTAGGTAACAAAAGCTCAACACTGCCCCCTAGCATCCTGGAGCACTTCTGTTGTGTTTTGTTTGTGTTTTGGAGTTTTTACGTGTTTCTGAGTTTTTATGTGTTTTGGAGTTTGTACGTGCTTTGTCTCTAGGGGCCACCGTAAATATACTTTTATTTATTCACTCCACATAAAATATAATAAATAAATCATATAATACAAAAACCAACTAGTCACAGTTCAACTTTTAACTATTTAAATTTTCAGCTTTTTCCTTTTAAACAAATTTAAAGTGAAACAACACAAAACACTGCAAACCACAACACAATAAAATATTAATTAAAATATGAAAACAAAAAGAAGATGCATATTCTCTGTCATATGGGCCTGCATGAATAAACCTTAATCCTTTATCATCCGCAAATGAAAATAGTTGTGGATAATTACTATACCTTTCTAATGTGACGTTGTTGTCCCTGGCTCTTTCTCTGTCTCTCCCTCTGCTCTGGTGAGAGAAAGGAAAAAACAAACAAACCACGACTCGCGATAAGGAGCCGGCTCGCGTCGTTCACGTCAAAGACCTGGCTCTAAGAGCCATTTCGTTCGCAACCGACACATCACTACACTTTACCAAGTTTAACCCTGTAAGATCCAACCCATCAAAAAATAGCCAGAAAATTCAGATTTTTTTGGAACTCAGATGTTTAATAACCCTTATAACAAAATCCACTTTTTTTGCTATATCATTTTGTATATGGTATATTTTTATTATATATTTATTATATATTTTTGTATATATTTGATACATTGGGCATTTTTTGCAACTTTTTGTTAACAACAATTTTAATTTTAGACAAAAAAGAGTTTTGTCCATAACATTTTGAAATCATGGCAAGTATTGATCATGCTGATGAGATAGGGGTCTCAGAAACTCATGTATCAAATATGATACAAAGGGCATTATAGCGTTAACTCAAATTTTGGACTAGCTACAGTCACAGAACCCACTTTGTGTGCATGTGCTCTAACAGGTTCTCCTAAGAGACGAATGGTATTGATATCAGTGTTTACATTCAAGTATATCTGATTGCTTCTTTTGACAAAGGTCCTTTTTTCCTTTTTACAACATAACAGGGCTGAGTGAATTCAACAATCCAAACTGCCTCTTTACAAAGTCCTGTATCATATCACACTGAGAAAACATCACACGTGCTCAGAAGCTCTCTCTAGTAGTGATGTGGGATACCACTGAGATCAGTTATTATTATTATTATTATTACCCTTTTTTATTTTGTAAAGGGTTCAGATCTTTCGTGAATATTCACCCAGAGCTGGAAATTGTCATTTTCAAATTTGGTTTGTAGTTAAGAAAGAGCACCACTGCCATTTCTGATTATTTTGACTTGTTTTAACTAAAATGAATCAGATAATAAAAATGCATTTCATTGTTGTTATCATTATCCTACATCAGATTGCTGTGGTCCACAGCACTTTTTTACTGTAATTATTACATGTTTGTAGGTGGAAGCAGAGTTTGCCCACATCACCACTGTCCCACTGACATTCATGCAGCAGTTAGATCACCGCTCCTTGCAGCTAATAAAATTCTTCCAAAGGAAAAGACAAGCTCAGGGGGTTGGGAAGCGTATCTGTAACCGGAAGGTCGCCGGTTCGATCCCTGGGCTCTCTGTCCTGGTCGTTGTGTCCTTGGGCAAGACACTTTACCCTACCGCCTACTGGTGTTGGCCAGAGGGGCCGATGGCGCGAAATGGCAGCCTCGCTTCTGTCAGTCTGCCCCAGGGCAGCTGTGGCTACAACCGTAGCTTGCCTCCACCAGTGTATGAATGCTAGAGTGAATGAATAGTGGCATTGTAAAGCGCTTTGGGTGCCTTGAAAAGCGCTATATAAATCCAATCCATTATTATTATTATTATTATTATTTGCGACAAAAAATTAAGAACATCAAGGCAGACTTGGACAAGGTGTTTTTTTTATTGTTGTTTTTCTAACAAATGTCTGTTCATCAATATATTTTTGTATTCAATTAATTCTGTTATTATTATTTGAGTGCAACTGTTACTCAATTACTCTTTATTATTCTGAACTCTGTATGGGTTCTTTTTTGGGTGCTATAACTTCTGGCATTTGTTCCTGTTATTCTTTCTGTAATAACCTTTTCTCAAGAGATTTTTTACAAAGTCGATTTTGAAAAATCTTCCTAAAATTAAGATTTAAACTGTTTAAACTGCTACTTTCAGCTGCAGAAACTATTAAAAATTTCAGTTATTTTGGACTTTTCAGTGATTACTTTTTGTGTTTTTTCCTTTTATTTTTTTTCTTGTGTTCTTTACGGCACAATACAACAATAACCTTACACACTGCCCTTTTCTTTGCTGCAGGCTGCTGCCATTGAAACTAAAAGAGCTCGTGTACTAAAAGCACGAATTGTTTATCTCAGTGAAGACCCAGAAACTCTCATAAAGGAGGACACTGTAAGTTTAGTGGCCTCTGCTTTCCACAGCTTTGCTTTGTGGAAGCAAAGAGAATGTTTTTTTGCAGGTTTGTGTTCTGGCTAAAGATTTATTTCTTTTTATTTTGAGAATGACAACTATTAGGCAATGCGGGAAATGATCCTGGGAATCTTCACCATTAAGATGGAAGCAGAACCCACAGATGACCTTGAAGGTGTTGGAATAATCACTGAAGGTGTCAAAGTGCTTCATGACCTTGGTAACATTGCAAATGTAGTCGCCATGTTGTTTGGCCTCCTTTACTCACTGGTCTTGAGCTACCCCACAAAGCTTAAGTAGACATTTGAGGTTTTACAAACAATTGTCATGGAACTTGATGGAAACTGTCTCTCAACAAAAGCTCAAGAGCTAAAACAAAAACAAGAAATGATGTCTGGATATGTTTTAGCAGACTTTCAGATTTTTAATATGAGATTTTCATTTTATGTTGGTGAGGGAAGGGGGCTCCCAGCTCTGACTGCAACAGACTGGCGACCTGTCCAGGGCGTACCCCGCCTCTCGCCCTAAGACAGCTGGAGAATGGATGGATGGAGAGGGAAGGGTGAAAAATAAAAAATGGAGAATGTAACAGATTGGCATGAAAACGGGGCAATAAGAGATGTCACAAGGGTTGCGTATCTTAACTATTTTCTGTTTTTCCAAAACTTGGTATGTGTAGTTCCCTTCTGCTACAGAGTCCATTTGTTGTTGGCTTGCTTTTTAAACAGCATTTGACACAATATTAACACAGCATAGAAAAACACCAGCTATAATCTTATTAATGTAAAAGTGAAATAGAACCACTTTTCCTACTTATTTGCTCTTTAGTGAAAACTGTTAAACATTACGCCCGATATAGAAGAAGGAAAATGTTTATTGATACTCAGAGATACAGTGGGGCAAAAAAGTATTTAGTCAGCCACCGATTGTGCAAGTTCCCCCACTTAAAATGATGACAGAGGTCAGTAATTTGCACCAGAGGTACACTTCAACTGTGAGAGACAGAATGTGAAAAAAAAAATCCATGAATTCACATGGTAGGATTTGTAAAGAATTTATTCGTAAATCAGGGTGGAAAATAAGTATTTGGTCAATAACAAAAATACAACTCAATACTTTGTAACATAACCTTTGTTGGCAATAACAGAGGTCAAACGTTTACTATAGGTCTTTACCAGGTTTGCACACACAGTAGCTGGTATTTTGGCCCATTCCTCCATGCAGATCTTCTCGAGAGCAGTGATGTTTTGGGGCTGTCGCCGAGCAACACGGACTTTCAACTCCCGCCACAGATTTTCTATGGGGTTGAGGTCTGGAGACTGGCTAGGCCACTCCAGGACTTTCAAATGCTTCTTACGGAGCCACTCCTTTGTTGCCCGGGCGGTGTGTTTTGGATCATTGTCATGTTGGAAGACCCAGCCTCGTTTCATCTTCAAAGTTCTCACTGATGGAAGGAGGTTTTGGCTCAAAATCTCACGATACATGGCCCCATTCATTCTGTCCTTAACACGGATCAGTCGTCCTGTCCCCTTGGCAGAAAAACAGCCCCATAGCATGATGTTTCCACCCCCATGCTTCACAGTAGGTATGGTGTTCTTGGGATGCAACTCAGTATTCTTCTTCCTCCAAACACGACGAGTTGAGTTTATACCAAAAAGTTCTACTTTGGTTTCATCTGACCACATGACATTCTCCCAATCCTCTGCTGTATCATCCATGTGCTCTCTGGCAAACTTCAGACGGGCCTGGACATGCACTGGCTTCAGCAGCGGAACACGTCTGGCACTGCGGGATTTGATTCCCTGCCGTTGTAGTGTGTTACTGATGGTGACCTTTGTTACTTTGGTCCCAGCTCTCTGCAGGTCATTCACCAGGTCCCCCCGTGTGGTTCTGGGATCTTTGCTCACCGTTCTCATGATCATTTTGACCCCACGGGATGAGATCTTGCGTGGAGCCCCAGATCGAGGGAGATTATCAGTGGTCTTGTATGTCTTCCATTTTCTGATGATTGCTCCCACAGTTAATTTTTTTCACACCAAGCTGCTTGCCTATTGTAGATTCACTCTTCCCAGTCTGGTGCAGGTCTACAATACTTTTCCTGGTGTCCTTCGAAAGCTCTTTGGTCTTGGCCATGGCGGAGTTTGGAGTCTGACTGTTTGAGGCTGTGGACAGGTGTCTTTTATACAGATGATGAGTTCAAACAGGTGCCATTCATACAGGTAACGAGTGGGGGACAGAAAAGCTTCTTACAGAAGACGTTACAGGTCTGTGAGAGCCAGAGATTTTCCTTGTTTGAGGTGACCAAATACTTATTTTCCACCCTAATTTACGAATAAATTCTTTACAAATCCTACCATGTGAATTCATGGATTTTCTTTTCACATTCTGTCTCTCACAGTTGAAGTGTACCTCTGGTGCAAATTACTGACCTCTGTCATCATTTTAAGTGGGGGAACTTGCACAATCAGTGGCTGACTAAATACTTTTTTGCCCCACTGTATCTCTGCTTCATTAGTAATAAATGTTTGTTCCACTAAAGTGCCGTAACTTAACTACACTCTGTGGAAATTGTTGACATATCCTGGTTTAGTAAATCAACTTTAAACTACTACGGTTATACCAGTTAAAACAAGTTAAGTAAAATAAAATCCAGTGATTGCCACACTAATTTAAGAGCTGCAAAGTATTGTTTGATTGGTTTTACTAAATATGGTTAACTTACTTATGTAAATAGAACTTAATTCAGTATAATGAAATATTTATGTTTGCATTAATCAACAAGAATTTTTGTTTTGGTCACTTTAATTAGGTGAACACAGACCTACTACCTAAATCAAAGCTGACCAGATAAGGTTAGAATGACCTGATTTTCTTATGTTAGTTACACTTAAGTCACTTATTTGCATCTTAATAATCATTTAGAATTAGAACAAAACTCTGCTTAGTGGAAATTGTTGACATAACTGTATTAAGTAAATTGAACAAGTTATTTTTTTTGAGTGTTGATCTCAGATCATGTGATTGGTTTGAACATTTACAAATATCCGATTTCTTTGCCTTGGAATATTTTGAGTTGTTTTTGCAGTACATTTTGGGTCCTTATGGAATTGCACTGTTAAATTCAGTCCAATCAACCGACATCAGCCAAATCTCTGAATCTGAGCAGCAGTGGAGGAGCGGGGGGTGTCTTACTGGGCTTAAGCCCGGGTTGTTTTTTCAGAAGCTCGGGGTCTTTTGGAGGGTAATTTTTCATAGTTAGATGCCTGGCTGACAACTGTATAAAACAAAAACTGGAAGCGCAGCCAGGCAGACAGAGGAGAACTGAAGTTCGACCAGGTACCAAAGCAAATCATTCGTACTGTACAAATAATGTAAATATGAAGGTGTATCACAAAAGATTGATGTCAAACTGATCACTTGACCCATATTACGTTACTTCTCTTCAAGTGAATCAACAAATGGCGAAATGAAAAGCCGAACAACAACAATGCTGTTTCTTTAGAGAGTCTTAGCTTACATGTGTGTTTATTTCATATTTTCAGTTGTTACCCTCCACGGCTAAATAAATCGGTTTCAGTAATGTACTGATATACAAGAATGGACATAAGGGGCTTCTTTCAAAGAAAAAACTCTGGTAGATGTTATTTTATACATTATGCTTTGTATTTTGTTCAGTATATTCCTATGCAAAACAAGAGGAATTTCAATACACAGCAGTATATTCACAGTTTAAACCAGATATTTACATACACTTTATGGAGAAAATACAAGAACATTTTTTACTGTACAACATCAATTTAGAGTAAACTTGTTTTGTTTTGGATAAATAAATATTGAAATATCTTTTGAATTAGTTAAATGTCAGAATAAAGAGAGACAGAGCTGTCTATTTTTTATCACTTTCATCAAATGTAGGAGTACATGTACACTAAGTCTATTGTTAATTAATAAGAAAACTGCAGACGATTCCATTCTGAGCTGAAGAAGCTTCTGATAGGTTAGTAGAGTCCATGTGAGTAAATTGGTGGCACACCTGTGGATGCATATAAGGCAAAACACAGAGCCTGTTTCTGTGACATGGGAAAATCAAGAGATGTCAACCAAAACACCAGGAAAAGAATTGTGGAGCTCCATAAGTGTGGCTCAATTTTGAATACAATTTGGTGCCATTTACAATTAAGAAATACAGATAGTTTCTCTCTTTACTCTTAAAGTTAACAAATATGTTTTTTATTTTTATCAATCTAAAAGAAATAAACATTTAGTCTGATTTGATGTTACAATTTAAAAAGTGTTTTTATCTGAAGAGTTTGTAAATATCTGGTTTCAACTGTATATTTGATGATGTTGGAGAGAGAGGAGCAGAGAGGGAGAGAGAGGAACTGAGAGGGAGAGATAGAGGCAGAGAGGGAGGTGGAGAATGAGGACAGAACAGAGATGGAACAAGAGCAGGTGAGACACACATGTTAGTCAAATGGTTGTTTACCAAAAGTATAACTGTATCATAGGTCCTCATAAGATAAGATAAGATAAGATAAGATAACCTTTATTAGTCCCACACGTGGGAAATTTGTTTTGTCACAGCAGGAAGTGGACAGTGCAAAAGTTATGACGCAAAAATTAGAATACAATAAGAATAAATACAGTACACAGCTGTACAGAATAGAATAAAATAATATACTATATACAGTAGAATAAAATAGAATAAAAATATACAATAAGATAAAAATAGAATACGAATGCTATATACAACTGAGTAAAAATACAACGATGACAGAAAGGATTATTGCACTTAGTATTATTGCATATGTATGGATGTGTGTGCTTGATCAGTTAAAGTCTTTATTATGGAGTCTGACAGCAGTGGGGAGGAAAGACCTGCGAAATCTCTCCGTCCCACACCGTGGGTGCCGCAGTCTCCCACTGAAGGAGCTGCTCAGTGCTGTCACAGTCTGCTGCATGGGGTGGGAGATGTTGTCCATCAGGGATGACAGCTTAGCCGCCGTTCTCCTGTCACTCACCACCTCCACTGGGTCCAGAGGGCATCCTAGAACAGAGCTGGCCCTTCGGATCACCCTGTTCAGTCTCTTCCTGTCCCCAGCAGAGATGCTGCCGCCCCAGCAGACCACACCATAAAAGATAGCAGAAGCCACCACAGAGTCATAGAAGGTCTTCAGGAGTGGGCCCTCCACCCCAAACGACCTGAGTCTCCGCAGCAGGTACAACCTGCTCTGCCCTTTCCTGTAGAGGGCGTCTGAGTTATGAGTCCAGTCCAGTCTGTTGTTCAGATGAACACCAAGGTACCTGTAGCTGTCCACAGCCTCAATGTCCATACCTTGGATGTTCAGTGGTTGCAGTGGAGAATGCTTGTGCCTGCGGAAGTCTACCACCAGCTCCTTGGTTTTACTGGCGTTGATCTGGAGGTAGTTCAGCTGGCACCAGTCCACAAAGTCTTGAGTCAGTCCTCTGTACTCCTTGTCGTCCCCATCAGTGATGAGGCCGACTATTGCAGAGTCATCAGAGAACTTCTGCAGGAAGCACTGGGTGGAATTGTGGGAGAAGTCTGCAGTGTAGATGGTGAAGAGGAACGGAGCCAGAACCGTTCCCTGTGGGGCCCCCGTACTGCAGACGACCCTGTCCGACACACAGCCCTGAGTCCTCACATACTGTGGTCGGTCGGTGAGGTAGTCCAGGATCCAGGTAGTGAGGTGATGGTCCACTCCAGAGTTCACCAGCTTGTCCTTTAGAACCGAGGGAAGAATAGTGTTGAAGGCACTGGAGAAATCAAAGAACATGATTCTCACAGTGCTTCCAGCGGTCTCCAGGTGAGCGAGGGAACGATGTAGGAGGTGAATGACGGCATCATCCGCTCCAATGCCAGGCTGGTAGGCAAACTGAAGTGGGTCCAGTGATGAGCTTGTTAGGCGCCGAAGCTGAGCCAGGACCAACCGCTCCAGGGTCTTCATCAGGTGGGATGTCAGAGCCACCGGCCTGTAGCTGTTGAGGTCCTTGGGGCGTGAAGTCTTTGGCACTGGTACAACACAGGAGGTTTTCCAGAGCTGTGGGACTCTTCCCAACCTCAGGCTCAGGTTGAAGAGGTGCTCCATCACCCCACACAGTTGGTCCGCGCAGGACCTGACGACCCTCGAGCTGATGCCATCTGGACCCGCTGCCTTCTTGCCATTAATCCTCCTCAGTTCCCTCCTAACCTGGGTGGTTGAGAGAGACAGGCTGGAGCCTTGTGTTGAGTGTGTATTGGATGCTGTTGTTGGGGGTGGGGAGGAGTGAGCAGGGTGAATAGAGGAGGTGTGAAGTGTCTGAGGTGTCAGAGGTGGAACAGCAGCAGTGGGGGTGGGTGAGTCTGCAGCCGATGTTGTAGACTGTCTCATGGTTGAATCAAATCTGTTGAAGAAATGATTCAGTTCATTTGCCCATCTCACATCCCTCCCAGGCAGAGAGTTCTGCTGTTTGTGGCCTGAGATGGTTCTGAGGCCTCTCCAGACTTCACCAATGTTGTTTTGCTGAAGCTGGTTCTCCATCTTCTGCCTGTAGCTGTCCTTCCCATTCCTTATCAGTCCCCTCAACTCTCTCTGCACCCTTTTCAACTCCTCTTTGTCTTTGGATTTGAAGGCCCTCCTCTTCTGCTTGAGGACAGCTTTAATTTCTGGGGTAATCCAAGGTTTGTTGTTGGAGAAACACCGTACAGTCCTGGTAGGTACGGTGTTATCCACACAGAAATTAATATAGTCAGTAATGCATGTAGTAAGGCTGTCGATGTCCTCTCCATGGTCGTCACAGATCACCTCCCACACAGTCGACTCAAAACAGTCCTTAAGAGCCTCCTCGCTCTCCTCTGACCATCTCTGCACTGTGCGGGTGGCTGGTGGCACCCTGCGCACTAAGGGCTCATACACAGGGACAAGGTGCACCAGGTTGTGGTCAGATTTGCCCAGTGGAGGGAGAGGTGATGAACTGTATGCCTCTTCAGCATTGTAGCATGTAGCTCATAGTGTTTCTTTTTAGGTTTGTTATTTTTCAAATTCTATATTTATTAAGTTATGCAGGCTTGTTTACACAACAAGGCTAAATAATTATATAAACGTTTCTGAATCTAAATAGTGGACTTTGGTAGAATTAAAAAATAAGTGTAGTGCAGGTCTATGATGATTTTTAGTGCTACTATCATCTAGTTTTGATTCTGGTTCTGTCTTGGTTAAATCCTGCTCTGGGTCTGGTTGAATTGGGGTTTAGTCCTCGTGTCTTGATACAGCCCTGACTTTGTTCTGCCTTGCTGCTTAATTAAAAAACTAGTTTAAGGTGTCCTGCATATGTAGCTGTTGCTGTTCTGTGAGTCTATGGTGCAAGTGGTGCAATATGCCCATGTAGAAAGGACGGCACTGCGACGCTGGACTTGCCCTTACTCTGGGCTCCCTCTTTATTCTGGCAACTGGTACAAAGAAAACAGCACACAGTCGTTATTAACAGTGTGCAAAGCAACTGCAACATTCAGTTCACCAGCTGGGGAGTATTTTCCTTTTCTTTTCTTCCAAACATAACACTTAACAAATGACTAAGATATATTTATACAACATAACAGCAACAAAGTCTTTCTTTAAAAGTTCTAGCTGAAACCAAACCTGTGATCATATAGTGTCAGTATTATTTATTTATTTTTCTCTTTGTGGTAAATGAGTGATAAGAGACATTATATCTCCTTTTTCCTAACCAACAACAACAATAACATATAAAAACAGCTTTTCTATTATAAAACAAATCATCATTGTTTATCATTTTTTTTCCTATACAACTAATCAGAAGGTCGGTGGTTCGATCCCAGGCTGCCTCCTGGCTGCATGCCAAATATCCTTGGGCAAGATACTAACCCCATGTTTGCCTACTGGTGGTGGTCAGAGGGCCCAGTGGCGCCAGTGTCCGGCAGCCTCGCCTCTGTCAGTGCGCCCCAGGGCAGCTGTGGCTACAACGTAGCTTGCCATCGCCAGTGTGTGAATGTGTGTGTGAATGGGTGAATGACTGAATGTAGTGTGAAGCGCTTTGGGGTCCTTAGGGACTAGAAAAGCGCTATACAAATGCAGGCCATTTACCATTTACCATTTACAACAGCATCAATTAAAACTTATACTTAACAGCGCCTACCTGGTACAAAGAAAACAGCACACAGTCGTCATTAACAGTGTGCAAAGCAACTGCAACATTCAGTTCTGTTAACAAGAATTAGAACAATTACAATCTCATAGAGAAACATTAGAGCTGAGTGCAAGTCAACAAGCACCCGACTAGCTAACGAGTATTAGCTTAGCATGCTAACTAAAAATGCTACTCGTGAATAAAGTTACTACCCATGCATCAAAATGCCTGTAACTTTCAGGATACATGCTAGTACTGCTTACAATCAAAATACATGTTGACAATTACCACCATAAGAATGTTTTCATTAATACACATACAAAATTGACAACAGTATCGCTCACAAGCACCTACCACCAGCTTGGGAGTATTTTCTAGTGGTGTGCGGATCGATACTGAAATATCGATTCTTCCGATACCAGCAATTTATGTTCTAGAATCAATTCTCATATTATAATATCGATATTTTTGTACTCTGCACAACCCACAGCATCCACCAAAATCAACAAAATAAAAGAGAGACCCAAAAGAAAACAGACCCGACATGGTTATATAGACACACCAACTCAAGAAGTATCCCCAAAAGGATGAAGCAGAGTGAGCAGCGCCAACTCACTACAACTCCTGGATGCAGGATGCCGTCTACACCCCACACAAACCATGCCCCACAGAAAAAAAAATGTCCCCGCATCGGGACTGAAGTTCAAACATGGTGGTGCAAATGAAAACCAGAATGGAACAAAGAATACACCAAACTGGAAACCACAATGTAGAAGAAAAACCTTACTGAAAAGCCTTGACTTAGAGACTTTGCCAATTATCTGACTTGCATCATTAACGACCTCTTGAGTGGACATTACATGGAGCAACCGATTGACTGGTTTGACAATGCGTCCAAAACGAGATCTGACTGGTTGTACATTGCCAGGACCAGATTGGTTGGAAGGCTTGAGTTGTCTGTTCGCTCCCTGAGTGATAGTCGAGGGGGCCGATAAGCAGTCTCGTTCAGAGGTCACTGAACCGGCTTGATGGTGCAAATCACTCACACTCTCAGGCTCATCAGCCATGCTGAAAACACGACTAGAGGGCTCAGCGCCCTCACAGCTGTCTGAACATGCAGCCGACAAATTGTCAACCCATTGCCGAGTTCTGTTCACAGAATCCCCACTTTCTGAGAAAGACAGCAATCCCGTCGCATCCATGACATCGCCAGATCCAGCTTCAGAAGAAGACTGAAAGGTGCGATCTGCTGTCCACGTCCACAGGTCCATTCTCATGAAGCTGGCTGGGCTGTTGCACAAACCCTGAGGGAGGCGGTTATACTTGTACAAACCCATGGGTGTTGTGAATGGAGAGTATTTGCGATCCTCCTCATGTAGCGGCATGTTATAGAAGCCAGAAGTCAAGTCCATCGTGCTAAAAAACGCATTGCCACCAAGGGCTGCCAAGCAATCAGCTTGATGTGGCAGGGGATGAGCGTCCTTCAGCGTCCACCTGTTTTTTTGGGGGTTTTTTTTGTCCCGTTTGGATCTTTAGCCATCATAATTGTCTTATTATTATTATTATTTATTTTATCAAGTGGATCATCATGGCCTTGCCATATTGGTCCATTTGATTGACCTTTATTATTGGGGCGATCGTGGCTCAAGAGTTGGGAGTTCGCCTTGTAATCGGAAGGTTGCCGGTTCGAGCCCCGGCTTGGACAGTCTCGGTTGTTGTGTCCTTGGGCAAGACACTTCACCCGTTGCCTACTGGTGGTGGTCAGAGGGCCCGGTGGCGCCAGTGTCCGGCAGCCTCGCCTCTGTCAGTGCTCCCCAGGGTGGCTGTGGCTACAATGTAGCTTGCCATCACCAGTGTGTGAATGTGTGTGTGAATGGGTGGATGACTGGATATGTAAAGCGCTTTGGGGTCCTTAGGGACTAGTAAAGCGCTATATAAATACAGGCCATTTACCATTTATTATAATTATGTATTTATTTTATTTTATTTTTTGGTTGCTACAAACCGGACAGACATGACTGGGGGATAGGACAGGGAGAAAGAATGAAAGAAAGAGAGGGAGAGAAAGAAAAACAGAGGGGAGAAGAGACGGTGAGAAAGGGGGGAAGAAAGAAAGAAAAACAAACAAAACACCTGGATCACCTGTATGGAGAAAAAAAAACAGAAGAGAAAGCAAACAACAAAGAGCAACATAATAAATACAGCACCATCACAATAAACTAGCTAGCAGTAGATAACAGTAGATACTAAATATTAAACGCTATTGTGCAGCACGCAAAATAGACAGCGCACAATGTGCTTTGAGGCAGCAGCCAAGAAAGGTGTAGTCCGCGTCTGTGAACACCTGTGTGTACACCTGTGTGCATACCTGTGTGGATCAGCATGCTTCTATTCCTTTTTTTTTTCTTTTTTGTGTCCCGTTTGGATCTTTAGCCATCAGAATTGTTGTCTTAAGGCCAAGAAAGATGCCAAGCAGATTTATTTTACCAAGTGGATCATCATGGCCTTGCCATATTGGTCCATTTGATTGACCTTTATTATAATTATGAATTTATTTTATTTTCAGTTGCTACAAACGGGACAGACATGACTGGGGGATAGGACAGGGAGAAAGAATGAAAGAAAGAGAGGGAGAGAAAGAAAACCAAAGAGGAGAAGAGACGGTGAGAAGGGGGGGAAGAAAGAAAAAAACAAAAAAAAACAAATAAAACACCTGGGTCACCTGTATGGAGAAAAAAAACAGAAGAGAAAGCAAACAACAAAGAGCAACATAATAAAAAAAACAGCACCATCACAATAAACTTGTATTCCAAAGGATTCCCCATGTAACGATCTGCTAGGGAGTGTGGGGAGCCATAGCCCCGTCCCCCAGGGCATGAAGCAGGTATGGAGGAGATCCAGGCCCCAGACATCCAGAGGCCCCAGAGTACGAGGACCTGAGGAGGACCACCAAAGGGGGGGAACCGTGCCACACTTCTGGGAAGAGCTGAGGAGAGCCCCAAACGAGAGGTCACCCAGCAGCTATGGAGCAGAGGCCAGAGGGGGTTGCAGTGGCGTGCCTGCGGGCTCTGCCAGCAGCCAGCTGTGCCAGAGAGGACCAGAGGCCTGAGCGGACCCCACCCCCCGGAAGGGGCCCAGCCGGGCCACAGGCGCCAGGCCCTGCCAATCGGCCACCAGGAGTGAGCCGGTACATACATGAGCGCCCAGCCCCAGTCGACAAGAACCACCAACACACCAACGTCTGAGGGCATCAGCCACCAGCAGGGAGTGTGGTGAGGGGAGATAGGCCTCCGTACTTTGGAGGGCCTGAGATGTACCCAGAGAACCAACCAAATACTCTGCACTCACCCAACGTGTAGACAGACACAAATAGACACTGCACAGACAGTCACACTCCCCAAACATACTCTATATCCCAGGTCCAGGTACCCCCGTCCCCAGAGGGGCAAGCTGCACCTAGACCCAGGAGATGGAACCCTTCTCTCTGGGGTGGAGGCAAGCGGACCACCTCCTTATCTGCAGTAGCAGGGAGGCCCCGCATCCCAGACCCCAATCTGACGGCCAGAACCTCCTCCCAGCCCCCCAGCCCTGAGGGCTAAAAGAACCGGGGTGAGTGAAGACCCCAAACCTCCCTCCGCCCGCTCATATGTAGTGTTGCTGTGTGCTGTTCTAAAGTGCATTTAAAACACAGGAGAGCATGGTTCCTGCTTCCTATCAGAGAGCAGCATGGCTCCTCCCGAAAACCCTCAGTGTCTATATGCATTTAAAATTGAAGGCAGGGCACCAGCGCCAGAGGTGGGTTGGAATACACCGACCATCCTCTGGATGCTGTAAAACGTGCCCACCCGCAAGGCCCTATATGTATGTGTTATGTGAGAGTGTTAGTAATGTGGATGTCTAGGTTGCAGAATAAAATTGAGGCACAGGCGGCCAGAAGGGGACAGAGGGGGAGTGCCTCCCCTGCACCCTGGTGACATACCTGCACCCCAAGCCCTGCGTGTGTGGGTGGGTGTGGTAGAGCGGGAATAGGGAGGCAGCTGAGGATGGGGAAGGAAGAAAGGGAGGGGCAAGCGGCCCCTCCCTGGGGTCAGCTCCCCCGCTGACCCCAGTAGGCACCCCCACACTCTGGAACCCACCAGGGCAAGGGGGCCCAGGCCCATCCGGCCCATCTAAGAGCCACCAGAGCCCCTAACCAGGTCATGGCCACATCCCCCGGGTTAGGCCCTCCAGGGAAAACGTCCCTAGGGACTCCTCAGACGCCCTAAGGCCGTCCCTACCCCCATATCAACCACAATACCGAAGGCAGGACCAAACCACGACCCCCCACCCCCACTAGGTGATGAAGCCAATCAAAAGACCCAAAGGGACTGATCAAATGTGATGGCAGAGGCTGTATCAAGACTAATGTGATCTATTAGATGGTTTTTATGTTGGTTAGAATTAAGATTATTTTTATTTTTCCAGTTAATGAGGACCATTTTCTTGGCAATGCATAGGGCCGTAAAAACAATGTGGGCTGTGTTTATTTCTGCAGTGACCACATCCAAGTTGCCCAGCAAGCATACTAAAGGGGAGGCTGGAATGTTACATTTCAGACACTTTGATAAGTCTTCACATATCTCACGCCAAAACTTCTGAACTGGTGGACAGAACCAAAGAGCGTGGATGTAATTGTATTTGCTAGACAGTGTGAGCAGTTGTTGGAAGGTGTATGTCTCTCTCCTCCATCTTGTTAAGAACCTGGCGGAGCTTGTGGTATTCGGCAGGAGGCACACGCCTGATGGCGAGAAAAGACATCTTGATAATTGACCACAAGGTCAGCCAACTTTTCTTGCCAGTCCGGAGACACATCACAGGACTTTAGGTCCAGGTCACCCAGGCCAACACGGTCCAGCCTCTCCTGTACAGTACCAACATCCACTGTGGGTACAGATGTCCCAGTGGGCTCTGTACGAGTAGACTGTTGACTGAGCTCTGGAACCTCCATATCCTCCAATGCAAAGCAGGTGTAGACATCAGCAAGCTTGGCATTCCTCCACAGAATAACAGGGTTGTCTGTGACGTTGAGGAGCTTGAGTGGGACCCACCTGTCTCCCCAGAGAGGAGTCACCACTCTAGCGACCATGATGCCCCTGGGTGCAGAGCGAGAGGGGGTTGGCTCAGTAACCACAGTAGAGCCGGGAGAAATCTTAACATCTTTAGGAGGTTTCCCCCATACAAGAAACTCACTGTTACCTGGCAGGGTGACAGCCCTGTTGCACCTGACTGTGCCCACTTTGTCTGGTACCTCAGTACCAGACCAGCATTCCAGCCCAGCAAGCAGAGAGAGGAACTGTTCAAGTTCCTGATGCCCTGAACCCGACGTCAAAACTGCCTCCCAGTAGCTTGCATCTTTCTTGAACTGATGGATTAAATGTCTGATGACATTCGAGCCATAAATTAAGTAATCTTGTTGATTCTCAACAACAAAGGTTGGAACCAAGATATGACACCCATACACTTCCATGTCGAGCTCCACCACTGATTTAGGCTTCACTCGTACACCACCACAGCCAACAAAAACAACAGTGGGTGCCCCCTGATTGCTCAAATCAATAGCACCAGCAGCAGCAAACCTCTGCAGTGCTACTTCACTCAAAAAACAGGCCATTGAACCACTATCCAACATAGCACCAAGGGATGCCTTGCCTCCGATTGTAACAGGAGTGTAGAACAGGCTGTCACTGCTGCTGATTCTCTGTGTGTCCTGAAAAATAACTCTCTCAGACTTGTCTAAGTCCTTTACATTGTCATACAGCTCTGCTGCATCATATGTGTGGGAGTGTTCTTCATGACCTGTACAGCCTCCCTCAAAACACAGGTCGTCTAGTTTCCCTGGGTGTTAATACCCGTAGAGGCCCCATTGGCACACGAGCGCCGTGTGTGACCGGGCTGAAAGCATGGGAAACAGAGTCGGGCAAAGCGGCAATGGGACTGTGTAGTGTGGTCCTCCTTATTACAGACCTGACAGCTCCTGCCATTGAACGAAGGGGCCCGGTTCTGTACTCGCCCGCCACCCTGCCGTGAGGGGGAATGTTCATCCCCAGCCTTCACTTTATTCAACAGCTCCCTGAGCATTGACATCATCTTACCAAGCACAGCATTGTCGCTGGGCTGCTGACTGTGGGAGAACTGCTCCTCAGGAGCAGGGAGAACAGACTGCTTCTGGTAATGCAGGGGAATAGTCTGACATCTATTCTAATGCTATCTACCGCCTGACTACCGAGGACAGTGACGTCATCAGCGAGAGACCGGTGACCAGCATCGCAGAGCATGACGTCCGAGCGGCACTGAGGAGAGTGAACACAAGGAAAGCGGCGGGGCCAGACGGCATCACCGGCCGTCTGCTGCGCTGCTGTGCTGACCAGCTAGCAGGTGTGTTCACTTACATCTTCAACGAGTCCATGGTGAAGTCTGTGGTCCCCACATGCTTCAAAGGATCCACCATCATCCCTGTGCCCAAGAACAGCAAACTCTCATCCCTGAACGATTACCGGCCAGTTGCACTGACCTCGGTAGTAATGAAGGTGTTTGAGAGGCTGCTGAAGAACATCATCTCCTCCTCCATCCCAGAGGACAAGCCCATTATCATCAATGGAGCTCCAGTGGAGAGGGTGCAGTCCTTCAAGTATCTTGGTGTCCACATCTCCTCAGACCTGACATGGGCTGCCCACATTCAGGCCCAGACCAAAAAGGCTAGGCAGCGCCTGTACCACCTACGACAACTGAGGAAGTTCAGGGTCTCTCCAAAGATCCTCAGGATTTTCTACACAGGCGCTGTGGAGAGCATCCTCACACAGAACATGACATCGTGGTTTGGGAACAGCTGTGTGAAGGACCAAAAAGCTCTCCAGAGAGTGATCCGTACAGCAGAACGCTGCTGCAGGATTGCTCTCCCCCCGCTTCAGGACACCTACACCAGGAAATGCCGGACTAGAGCAGCGCAGATACTGAAGGACCCGTCCCATCCTGGCAACAAACTGTTCCAACTTCTGCAATCTGGTAGAAGGTTCCGCATCTTCCGGGCAAGGACAGAGAGACTCAAGAGGAGCTTCTATCCCCAAGCCATCCGTGCCCTAAACACACACACCCGCCCTCTCACATCATCTATAATTGACTGAGACAGGACTCTTCCAGACACTAAACCAAGGCACAATGTACATTTCAATTCCTTTAATTTTAAATATGTTTATATTGTCTATCCTGTAAAATAGTCAGATGTCTATTCATATTAATGTACAGAATTCACCTGCTTGCTGCTACTACTGCACATTCACCCAATGTATATACTACATATATATATATATATATATATATATATATATATATATATATATATATATATAATGTTCTTCCTCTACACCCCCCCCCCCCAATTTTTTTGCACATGTCGAGGAGCGTGTCAGGCTACATTTCACTGTGTGTTATACTTGTATAACTATGCATGTGACAAATAAAGAACCTTGAACCTTGAACCTTGATATAAATACATTTTTAACTTTAAGAAATTGTGTTAATAGTCATGCTGTTAGGCTGAATTATTATTAGTATTAACATCTCCACTTTCATAACGTCTGTTTTGCATTAAAGCACAGAGAAGGCCTCAGAACTGAGAATGGTTATATGCTCACCTTTCTTCACTTCACTACATGCTTGTTTGAAGGCTTACACACATTCACTCGCACACTTTAACACACATGCGCTTTGGGGTCCTTAGGGACTAGAAAAGTGCTATACAAATGCAGGCCATTTACCATCTTTAACACACGATCACAGACTTTAGAGGGAAAACCAGCACACCGCAGACCACGGCCTCTCTGTGTGAGGATCTAAACGTATTCTACGCTAGATTCGACACAGCGAACACCATGAGACCGGACAGTGTGCGCACCGCGGATGACGTCAGTGCGCACACTGTGTCTGAGGAGGATGTGCGGAAGTGCTTCAGGAAGGTGAACGCGCGCAAAGCTACTGGTCCGGACGGGATTCCCGGCCGCGTCCTCAAGTCATGCGCGGCTCAGCTGGCTGGAGTGTTCACACACATCTTCAACCTTTCCCTCTCTCTGTCTGTAGTCCCAGCCTGCTTCAAAATGGCCACCATCGTCCCTGTACCCAAATCCTCCACCATCTCCTCATTGAACGACTGGCGACCTGTAGCCCTGACCCCCATCGTGAGCAAATGCTTCGACAAGCTGGTCAGGGACTTCATCTGCTCTGCACTACCCAACTCACTGGACCCTCTACAGTTTGCATACCGCCACAACAGGTCCACTGATGATGCCATAGCCCTGACACTACACACTCCCTGTCACACCTGGAGAAGAGAGACACGTATGTGAGAATGCTGTTTGTAGATTACAGCTCAGCATTCAATACCATCGTTCCCTCGAAGCTGGACAGGAAACTGCAGGATCTAGGACTGAGCAGCTCCCTCTGCAGCTGGATCCTTAGCTTCCTGTCTGACAGATGCCAAGTGGTCAGACTGGGCAGCATCACCTCATCCCCCATCACACTGAACACTGGTGCTCCACAGGGGTGTGTACTGAGCCCTCTCCTGTACTCACTCTACACCTACGACTGCACAGCCACTAACAACTCCAACATCATTGTGAAGTTTGCGGACGACACAACAGTGGTGGGTCTTATCACCAATGGTGATGAGACGGCTTACAGGGAGGAGGTCAGCGCTCTGACCCACTGGTGTCAAGACAACCATCTCACCCTCAACGTCGCAAAGACAAAGGAGTTGATAGTGGACTTCCGGAGGTGCAGAGAAGTACACACCCCCATCACCATCAACGGCGCTGCTGTGGAGAGAGTGAGCAGCTTCCGGTTCCTTGGTGTACATCTGGCTGAGGATCTTACGTGGTCAGTACACACAAACAAAACAGTGAAGAAGGCGCAGCAGCGCCTCTTCTTTCTCAGGAGACTGAAAAGATTCGGCATGAGCCCCCGCATCCTCAGGACCTTCTATCACTGTGCCATTGAGAGCATCCTCACTGGATGCATCACCACCTGGTATGGCAACAGCACCGCCTACAACTGCAAAGCTCTCCAGCGAGTAGTGCGGTGCTCTGAACGGAT
The DNA here is from genome assembly GCF_057381845.1 of Rhamphochromis longiceps. Classification (NCBI taxonomy): domain Eukaryota; kingdom Metazoa; phylum Chordata; class Actinopteri; order Cichliformes; family Cichlidae; genus Rhamphochromis; species Rhamphochromis longiceps. Next base: position 4,317,369 of record NC_140570.1, on the reverse strand, counting down.
AATTGGAGGTGAGCTTCCCTCCCTCCAAGACATCTACAGGAAGCAGTGCCTGAGGAAAGCGGGGAGGATCATCAAGGACTCCAGTCACCCCAGCCATAAACTGTTCAGACTGCTTCCATCAGGAAGGAGGTTCTGCAGCATCCGGTCCCGTACCAGCAGACTGAGAGACAGCTTTTTCCATCAGGCCATCAGACTGCTGAACACGTCATAGACACCTCAGCTTCACTACTGGAACTTTAACATTATGCACTCCATACTGTACAGTAATGCCACTGTTTTGCACATATTCAACTCTGTATATTTTTATTTATTGTTTACTCTATTTAATTTGTAAAATATGTGTATACACACACACACACACACACACACACACGTAGAAAAATATTTAGTATACACATCCAGAAATGCATATACTATTATATATTGTACATATATTTATTAGTTTCAGATGTAGCCATTCTTGTATTTGCTTGTTTACATTATTGTATTTTGCACAACTCTGTTGCTTGTGAAGCTCGCACACAAGAATTTCACTCACATGTACTGTACCAATGTACCTGCACATGTGATGTGACAATAAAAGTGATTTGATTTGATTTGACATGCATTCACACGCGTGCACACTGACCAACTCTGCTTCATCCAGGAGATGCAATACTGTCAGAACTCTTTTTTCCCCTTATAATGTAAGAAAGAGCTCCAAGCAGATGGGAAGAAGGCCTTTTTATTTCATGCCTCAGTCTAGGATGCATAGCTTATTTTATTTGGCAGATCACTTAAAATTGTGATTCTGTTATTTCTACTTCTAATAATTTATCAGTTTTTTGTCTTTAGGAAAATGTTTCTTCAAGAAAGTGGAAATGTGATTGTGATATGGGATGTAAATACAGTGAAAGAGTTGAGCTCTTTTGGCAGATACTGTGTATTGTTAAACTATCAAAACAAGCATTTTCTAAAGTGGAAACAAATGAAACGTTCATTTTAAAAGACCTGAGTTTTCTCTCTTTTGAATGTTTACTGTTGCTATTAATTGAATACTCACTGCTGACATAATCGATGGTGCTAACAGTTTTCTTGCATATTTTGTGTCGTGCAGCCCCATTTACCAAAAGGATACATGGCCATTTAAGAGCACATTTTATTTTCAGTTACTGAGTTATGAAGAAAAAAAAGTTATTCAGATACAACTTGCTTTGCCTTCTATCTCAGTAATAGTTCCTGTGCACTTTTTTCCTTTATAGTGAACTATCAAAAACTGTCTTTTTTCTGGTCCTTCTTTTATCTCATCTCATCAGTTTGTCTCTTTTTTCCTCTCCTGTCCCTCAGACATAAAGGCTGCTCCTGCACTGACGGACTCACTGCTGCCCAACACACTGCCCTCCATCACCAACCTGTCCAGCTGCATGAAGGATGGGGGTGAGTTTGTCACTCTGCGGCCACATGTGACAGTTTAAGAGCCTTCGTATTGCTGTGTTCTGCTATGAAACACACGAAGATGTAATTAGCTTCTAGCGGTTGTGTGTGTTTGTGTTTTTGTGCACATTGATCGAGCTGGACAAACTGGATGCAGAGATGATCAAGCTCTTGGCCTATCAGAGGATCCAGCAGCTCTTTGCTCCCAAAGTGCCCAGCACTCAACCTCCCCCCACCACCAGCACTACCCCAAAAACCTCAGCACCCCACCCAAACAGTAAGACACCTTTGCACTACAGTTTAGTCTGTTTACTTGTCAAGAAGTCAGTTTTTCTGCTGTTTGATTGCTGTTTTGTTCTAATTATTAAAACCTACACTCTCCTCCTCCCAGGTCAGAAAAAGGTGCAAGCCAGAGCGGTCTTTTACCCTCTGACAGGAAGAGGAGCAGCTGTCAGCATGTGCTATAGGACGTTACACGTAGGATCAGGTAGGACATTCAGTCGCTGTGACTTTGACCCTGCTGCATTCTGTGCCCTGGCTCTGAGCCACTCTTAGGTTTCACCTGTGATGGGGAAAGGTTCACGTAGGAGAACAGCATTAAAGCTGCTCTCACGTAGTTTTTTTTTACCAGTTCACCAAACTCCAGTTAATCATGTTTGATTTAGGTTATATTCTTGCCTTGTGACTAAAGTTTAGTAAGACCGAAGTAGAACATAGGTAGGGCCCCATCATACCTGCTGTGTGGTGCCTGGCAAATGTCACCGTACAGCAAAGTTGATGTTACATGGTGTAAGCTGTCATCTCTGCTGGTCATGCACTTCTCCATTTTTATAATCTGGTGTGTTGTTGCATTGCTGCTGCAGCTGGGTTAAAGTCTGTTTTTAATGGCATCCTAACATCATATCAGTACAGAAGTTTAGAGGTCCACAGGTTTCACAGAGGGAGATGTTGAAACTTTGAAACTTGGCAAAAACTTTAAAATTCCTTGGCTTCCAACTTTGACTTCTTCTCCTTCTCTACCAGCGCTGATTTGGAGGACGGGCAACACCTATTGTTCAGAAGAATACTGCAGCACGTACATGCACCGTAACAGCTAGCATGAATGGATATAGGTGTGTGATGGTATTACTGGTGACACGCAAAGCTGTCAACACAGCAGGTGTACCACGGCCCCTGGTTTGGTGTCTTGGCTCTGAGCTAATCACTCCTACAGATATAAAACTGGGAAGTGAAGCAGAAGCAGTGTGTGGAAAAACTAACAACACCCCATCATTCATTAGCTTGCAGAACCACCAGACAGATTTGCTGACGTGCTTGGAGTCATTGCACTGCCTGATCCTTGGTGACTGTTTTTGGACTTTAACTCCTGGGAATGTTTTGCAGCTGTCTTGCATGTTTTCCACTTGAATAGTGAATAATCTTTCTCATGGTAGAATTATGAGCGTGTTTGGGACTGGCTTCATGCAACTTCAGATACTGACATGCAGCACTCATTTATTCTTTAAGACATCTTTCCTCTTTGGCATTATGTCGACACACACCAGAATGCTTCTGAGTTTATAGAGGTGGTCACTCGTGCTGATAATCAGTTAATCAGTTGTGTTTGATCAGCAGTATGTACCTGCTACTTGTCATCTTTATTTCTATGGAAGCAACAAGGGTTTGCTTAGTGCTTCATACACTAATTCTGCATTTTGGCTTAGTTTTGTCAAATACATGACAGTGTAATGTCATATTTTATAGTTCATCTGAGGTTATATATCAAGATTTAATTTCAAGACCTGCTAAAAACAAGATGATTTTTATTTTGTCCCAATATGTAAACCTTGACAGAAGGTATCCTTTTAACCATGACTGTACTTCTGTACGACAGGCAGCAGTACACGACAGAGTATAATATAATAATGTACTGAGCCTGTACTAGCTCCCAATCTCTGCATCATTAGTCAGGTTGAGTGATAGTTGATACCGTCATCTTTAAATCGGAGTATTTTAAGCAAGTTGGCTGTGAAAGTAAGTTCTTAGACCTGTGAGGGTCACAACAGGACCATGTGGAATAAAAACTACTGAACAAAAACACAATATGTCACATTGGAGTGCAGGTCATTAAAATACATTTTGACACGGCAATACTGCAGAAAAAAAATCCATGTTGCAAATCTGTATTCTTTGTGTTGTGGGAAAGGGTGTTTAAGTCTTTAACTGTTTCTCTAAGGTGCTGACATGGATGTGTGCCTTACAAACTACGGTCACTGCAACTACGTATCGGGGAAACATGCCTGTATTTTCTATGACGAGGTGAGGCTATTAAACTACATCACTCTGCAGAGCACTCCTGTGGTTGTTAGTGACCAAGATGTAAATTGTGTGTGTGTGTTTGTCGTCCTTCAGAATACCAAGCATTATGAGCTTCTGAACTATAGCGAGCATGGCACCACAGTGGATAATGTCCTGTACTCGTGCGATTTCTCTGAGAAGACCTCACCATGTCCACCCGGTGGCCTGGTAGCCAAAGTCCAAGGAATCATTCGTAAGTACATCTCCGTCATCTGTTTGGATTGGCTTGAAGGAACCCAGGTCTGTGTGCCCAGTTTGACTTGGACTGCTGATGAGGTCGTCACTCATAGATTTTGTATGAACACAATTTTATTGGAGATTACATATCAGAATTTCAGGAGCCGGACCACACCTCCAAACACACTCCTTCCAGTTGTCATCTATGTATGTTCCCTCGGTTCTGCAAGCTGTTCATTCTCGTTTACGTGCCCAAACCTCCCTTCTTTTTTTCAATTCTTTAACTTCTTCATGTCTATTTAGTGCATGGGGATCTGCCAGGCCCGCGAGCCGTCACCAGTCCCCTTCGAGGCCTTACCCGAACCGCAGCTCAATTCATGCCAAAGCATTCACTTTTACTTACTAAAACGCTGTCAAAAATGAGGACGTGGGCCCAGCTAGAGAATTCATATCCATCCATCTTCTTCCACTTAGCCACTCATCTGTATGTGTTCTGGTTAAAATAAATGAAATAGAAAATGTGTTTTATTTGTTTAATAAATAGTTTTGACCAGTAAACTCTCCTTGTTATGCACCATGGTGTGGTCTTTCTTTGCTTGTGACTTCTTGATGTTGGTAAATACAATAATTGAAAAATACCAGGTTACATATAATATATACATATAATAATGTAAAACACATTATGGAGTATGCTTCTGCTGTGAGGTCTTGCCTCCATGCAGGTATGCAATTAATCGCCGGAGGGGTGTATTTATAAATAATATTATATTAGGGAAATTTCCCCAGACATATTTTTGACCTGGGGGTAGAATTGATTGTGAAATGGAAAAGGAAAATGCTTATGAACTTGCAAATTAAAAACATGATGCATTTAAGGTAACCCTTTCTCATTTTTATTTAAAAAGAGAATTTGTTCTAGTTTGCGATGACTGAACCTGTTCCTTTTTGTGGAGATAATTTCTCCTGCCTTAAGGAAAATCCCTTCACATGGAACAGAAGAGGCTGGAGTGCAGAGAAACTGGTAGAGATGCAGTTATACAGTCTACCTGGGCCCCGAAAGTCTTCATCATTTCATGTTCCAGCGATTCCTCGAAAACATGTTGCTGATATCATACAATTGAAATTTTCACCTTACGTTTTACACATTTTACAAAAATTGTAGTTTTTGTATTACTACCCCAAACTTTCATAGGTGGGTCAAAAACGACCTGCATTCATTTCTGCAGTAGATTCAGAAAAACAAGATGCACCATCACCACAGTTAACTTTTCTCCAGTGTGCCCCTTATCCACTGTCTCCTGGAGAAACATTTTTGGGGACTCTACAACTGAACAAGGCAGATATCCTTCTTCTGATCAAGGCTCCCAAGTCCAGGGAGTTTTACAGCACAGTTTGGATTCAATGGCAGCCTTAGCATGGGCAGCAAGAAAAGAAACACTGATGTACTCCTGAGCATGATGTGATACCTCTGCAAGTGTATAACACAGTGGTGGCCCATGGTGCTGTGCTACAACTTGACATTACCACCATTAATGACTTTTTAAAATAAATTAAATTAAAGAATTGTATTAATAATGCATGCCAGCTCTTCCTGACTGAGCACTCAAAGGAGCTAACCACACCACACATGAGAAGTCAACTGGAATGTTGCCCCCAAACTCCGATCACTAAGGGTGGGAAGGTGTAGGGTGGCATAAACCAGAACTCGGCCACAGGGGAAAAACAGACAAGTTCCAACCTAAGTTAGCAAGAGTTCAGAGCCGAGTAAGAAAGATGGTAAAGTCAGCAGTCTATGAGGGAAATGCAATGTACCTGTATGCCGGGATTCCGGCCAGAAACAGGTGGTTTGTCACAACTCTGTACAGTGAGGAGACAATGCAAGAAAAGAGAGCCGACAGTCACAGACACACATATTCTCTCTCAAACATGCTACCCACCAGCTTGATAGCTAGCCGGGAGCTCGAGGGTCACTGATACCGCCGAGAACGGCACAACTCCCGGCACATCATTTTCAGATCACCGTGGACTTTCGCTACTCGGGTTAAACGTAATATATAAGTCACTTAAACAACCTAAAAATGTTATTGTTGGGCTTTTTTCAGTGTTTTGTTTGTTCGTGAGTAAATCGGTTTGGCTGAGATTAAAGTTATTAGATTGGATAAAATAAAACTTTATTAATCCCCCGGGTGGGGTCCTCCTTGTTTTTTTTTTTTGTTTTTTTTTTTGTGTCCCGTTTGGATCTTTAGCCATCAGAATTGTTGTCTTAAGGCCAAGAAAGATGCCAAGCGGATTAATTTTACCAAGTGGATCATCATGGCCTTGCCATATTGGTCCATTTGATTGACCTTTATTATAATTATGAATTTATTTTATTTTCAGTTGCTACAAACGGGACAGACATGACTGGGGGATAGGACAGGGAGAAAGAATGAAAGAAAGAGAGGGAGAGAAAGAAAACCAAAGAGGAGAAGAGACGGTGAGAAGGGGGGGAAGAAAGAAAAAAAAACAAAAAAACCCAAAACAAAACAAAACAAAACACCTGGGTCACCTGTATGGAGAAAAAAAACAGAAGAGAAAGCAAACAACAAAGAGCAACATAATAAAAAAACAGCACCATCACAATAAACTAGCTAGCAGTAGATATCAGTAGATACTAAATAATAAACGATATTGTGCAGCACGCAAGATAGACAGCGCACAATGTGCTTTGAGGCAGCAGCCAAGAAAGCTGTAGTCTGCGTCTGTGAACACCCGTGTGTACACCTGTGTGCATACCTGTGTGGATCAGCATGCTTATATTCCAAAGGTTTCTCCATGTAACGATCTGCTAGGGAGTGTGGGGAGCCACAGCCCCGCCCTCCAGGGTATGAAGCAGGTATGGAGGAGATCAAAACTCCAGACATCCAGAGGCCCCCAGAACACAAGAGACCAAGGAAGACCAACAGAGGGGCAGCCGTGCCACTGTCCCAGTAAGAGCTGAGGAGAGTCCCAGATGAGGGCTCACTCAGCAGCCACCGAGCAGAAGCCAGGGGGAGTTGCAGTGACGCGCCCGTGAGCTCCGCCGGCAGCCAGCTGTGCCTGAGTGACCGAGCCCCAGGCCGAGAGGCCGGGGGCACCCCACCTCCGAAGTGGCCCGAGCGAGCCCCAGGCTCCAGGCCCCGATAAGCGGCCGCCAAGGAGTGAGCCAGTGTGTACCTGGACGCCCATCCCCAGACACAAAGAACCACCAACGCACCGACACCTGAGGGAGTCCGCCACTGGCAGGGGAAGTGGTGGTGGGTGGAGATAGGCCTCCAAACCTTGGAGGGCCTGAGATGTCCCCAGAGAGGTGGCGTCTGATACCCAACCTGACATATAGACACAGACATACAGGCACACACAGACACAAACATCCATTCCCACCCTCATGCTCTCATATGCACTTACTCCACACTCAACCAACGTGGAGACAGACATAAAGAGACGCTGTACACACGATCACACTCCCCAAGCGTACTCTACGAACCGGGTCTAGGTACCCTTGCCCCTGGAGGGGGGAACTGCACCCAGACCCAGGTGGTGTTACCCTTTTCCCTGCGGTGGGGAGAGGCAGACCTCCCCGACTCCGTAGCAGCAGGGAGGCCCCACACTCCAGACCGCAGTCGGACGGCCAACTCCTCCTAGCCCCCCCCCCCCGCTCCAGCAGGCCGCAGAGAATGGGGGTGAGAGAAGACTCCAAACCTCCCTCCTCCTGCTCATTGTAGTGTTGATGCATGTGTGTTCTAAGGTGCATTTAAAACCCAGGACGGCATGGAGCTACCTGCCAGAGAGCAGCAGGTAAGCGCATAGTCCCTCCTGCTAGCCCTCAATGTCTACGTGTATTTAAAATTGAGAGGTGGGCAACGACGCCAGGGGTGAGGTGTACACCCTGATGGTAATTTGGACTCCGTGTATCGTGCCCACCCCCAAGATCCTATATGTATGTGTAATGAGAGTGTGAGTAATGTGAATGTCTAAGTTGTGGGATAAAATTGAGGCAGAGGCAGCCAGAAGGGGACAGGGGGGGGGGGGGGGGGGGTAGCCTCCTCTGCACCCTGGTGACATACCCCTACTCCAAGGCCCTGCATGTGTGGGTGGTTGTGGTGGAGCGGGAAGAGGGAGGCAGCTGGAGATGGGGAGGGAAGGAAGGGAGGGGCAGGTGACCCCTCCCTGGGGCCAGATCCCCCGCTGACCCCAGTAGGCACTCCCATACTCCGCGACCCGCCAGGGAAAGGGGGCCCAGGCCCATCCACACCGGGGCCCAGTGCAGCAGCGCCCCCCGGCCCCACAGAGCCCGGGACAGTCCACCCAACCCCACCACAGAGAAAACTGCACCCACCCCACCATCCACTCATCTTCCAGACTACATGAGACAATAGACGCCCAGGCTGAGATCTTCCTCCACCTCTCCTGTATCTCCCCCTCCTGCAGAGAGAGTTCCTGAAGAGAGGAAAGTTCCTGCAAGGTGTGACAATCTCCCCCACCAGTTGAAGAGCCCCCCCAGGTGGCTCGACGCACCAGCGGCACCCTGCGCCAGGGATGGGCCCCCATGCACCCACCCGCCCACAACCCCGGCAACACACCAACCAGGACCCGAGGCCCGGCCAGGGCCCCAGCCTAGAGACGGAGCGCCCCCAGAACCTCACGCCCATCCCGGACCCACCCAGGGGCAGCCAGGCTACCAGGTCAGTAACCCACTCCCGACAGCACAGCCCCTCCTCTAGCCCCGCTGCACGCAGCCATGAGGAAACAGTCACCTGAGAGCCAAAAGAGCCCCCAACCGGACATGACCGCTACCCCGGGTTATTAGATTGGATAAAATAAAACTTTATTAATCCCCCGGGTGGGGTCCTCCTTGGTTTTTACACAGCTGACTAAACGTCAAACAGAAAACTGATTAAACAGAAGTATGAGACGGTCGAGAATTTACGCCAGTGTCCTGTTATATTTTAGATAGCAAGGAGCAGACGGCTGAGTTTATTAAACTCCACCGAGACAGCGGTCACGCTAATCAGAAGGCTAGACTGTCCAATTTCCCCAGCCGTTTACTTCCAGCCTACCCAACCTTCTGAGGACCCGGCCCACAGGAAGATGCAGCCCATGAATTTGGACACGACCATTGGGACCTCCACAGTAACTGGAAACACGTGACCTCCACAGTAGGTGGAAAGACGTTCTTTTTTCTTTTTTTTGTCTCGTTCCTGCATGGATCATTAACCTTGCAAATCGATCGTAAAGGTTGGTACAGAGTCATCCATGTATAAATTCGCCGTTAATAAATATATAATTCTAGGAATCATCTACTTTGCTGACACTGATTACGTTGGCACTTTGTTAGCGTTACAACAACTGTCATACCCTCGAGGTATCTAAACTTTAGTGAGGAATGTGTGTACTTTTGACACCTCTGGTTAGCATTTAGTGGTCCCTTTCGAACGTATTTGATTTTTGCTTGTTAACAAATTCACTTCACTGCTTTTCACTATCTGACATCAATGCACATTCCATTTACTGCATATTGCGCTTTATTCATGTCTCTCATTCCACCTGCATCAACATTGTAAAGTTTGTCACAAAGAGATTTATACATTTATAAATATTAATATTCTCTATTCCATTCTGTTCTGCTTTTTTATTGCCCAGATTTTAGTTAGCCTTTGTTAAATTGTCTGTTATATGTCAATAGATATGTATGTCACAAATAAAAGTGTCTTGTAAATTAGGTTTTGTAATGAATTTTCTCCCAAATCTCTTACATGCTAACTGTAACGTGTTATTTCTGCTAAAACCTGAACTTAAATGTGTATATGGTGTTTATTTGTTTTTCTCTCTGTTTTAGATGCACATATCAATTTGGAATTCTGCCACCAAGCCAGAATTGCAGGAATGCACCACGTGTTGCAGAAGACTCTTTCACTGCCCTCTGTGCCCCCCTTTCAGCCCTTCTTTCAGGGCAAAGATCGAAGAGCATATACACTGAACAAAAATATAAACGCAACACTTTTGTTTTTGCTCCCATTCCCCATGGGATGGACGTAGAGACCTAAAATTCATTCCAGATACACAATATAACCATCCCTCCCAAACAGTGGTCACAAATCAGTCCAAATGTGTGGTAGTGGGCACATCTGCTATATTGAGATAATCCATCCCACCTCACAGGTGTGCCACATCAGGATGCTGATCTGACATCATGAGTAGTGCACAGGTGTACCTCAGACTGCCCACAACAAAAGGCCACCCTGGAATGTGCAGTTTTGTCTCACAGCAAAATGCCACAGATGCCACAAGCAATGAGGGAGCGTGCAATTGGCATGCTGACAGCAGGAATGTCAACCAGATCTGTCGCCCGTGCATTGAATGTTCATTTCTCAACCATAAGCCGTCTCCACAGGCGTTTCAGAGAATATGGCAGCACATCCAACCGGCCTCACAACCGCAGACCTCGTGTAACCACACCAGCCCAGGACCTCCACATCCAGCAGGTTCACCTCCAAGATCGTCTGAGACCAGCCACCCAGACAGCTGCTGGAACAATTGGTTTGCACAACCAAACAATTTCTGCACAAACTGTCAGAAACCGTCTCAGGGACGCTCAACTGCATGCCCGTCGTCCTCATCGGGGTCTTGACCTGACTCCAGCTCGTCGCCGTAACAGACTTGTGTGGGCAAATGCTCACATTCGATGGCGTCTGGCACGTTGGAGAGGTGTGCGCTTCACGGATGAATCATTGTTCACATTGTTCAGGGCAGATGGCAGCTGAGAATGTCCCAGTTCTTGCATGGCCAGCATACTCACCGGACATGTCACCCATTGAGCATGTTCGGGATGTGCTTGACCGGCGTATACGACAGCATGTACCAGTTCCCACGACTATCCAACAACCTCGCACAGCCATTGAAGTGGAGTGGACCAACATTCCACAGGCCACAATTGACAATCTGATAGACTCCATGCGACGATGTGTTGCACTGCATGAGGCAAATGGTGGTCACACCAGATACTGACCGGTTCTGGGTCCCCAGACCCCCAATAGCGCAAAAAACTGCACATTCCAGGGTGGCCTTTTGTTGTGGGCAGTCTGAGGTACACCTGTGCACTACTCATGATGTCAGATCAGCATCCTGATGTGGCACACCTGTGAGGTGGGATGGATTATCTCAATATAGCAGATGTGCCCACTACCACACATTTGGACTGATTTGTGACCACTGTTTGGGAGGGATGGTTATATTGTGTATCTGGAATGAATTTTAGGTCTCTACGTCCATCCCATGGGGAATGGGAGCAAAAACAAAAGTGTTGCGTTTATATTTTTGTTCAGTGTAAATGGACACATTAAAAATGCTTTGCTTTTCAAAGGTATGTTGGTATTAAATATCATAGTTAAAGTTATAAATATGCACTTCTTTTCAGCACCTCTGCAGTCTCTCTGTTGACTTAAAAGTTTCTTTTCTTAATCTACAGTTCAGTGCATTCATCAGCAAGAGAAAAAAGTGTGTTTTCATTAGAGATGGCACGATACCACTTTTTTATGTTGGATACCGATACCGATATCATAAATTTGGATATCTGCCGATACCGATAAGAATCCGATATAGTGTGTTTTAATCAACAAAACTGTTTTTTTAAATATCTTGCTGCATTTTGTATAAGTTCATACTCAAGTTTAAAACAACAACTACACTAAAGCTATTCTGTTATACCTAGGGATGGGTATTGATAAGATTTTAACGATTCCGATTCCATTTTCGATTCTGTTTAACGATTCGATTCTTTATCGATTCTCTTATCGATTCTTTTTAAAAAAGGAGAACACTAAGTTCGATTAGCTTAGAACTTCGTTTTATATCTTCTCTTTGAACAAGATAGAAATTTAGGAGTAACATGGCCTTACAAACCCAACAGTGAGATCTTAAGAGATCCAGCCTACGGCTCTTCAATGGGGTGTCACAGGGTCCCCAGGAAAAAAAATTGTAAATGTAAAAAATAAATAAATATTCTTCTGTAGCAATAACAAAGTATAACATAAATTATTCAGTAGCAATTACACAAGAATATCCAGTAATGTCCCTGCCTACAATTAAACACATTCACTTACCTAAAATTGGGGGCATCTGCTGTGGCAAATGGGTTCAAGCCAGCGACTTTGTTGCTATATTTAGCGAGTTTTCAGACCCCTTAGCGACTTTTTTTTAGAAAAAAGAAGTCGCTAAAAAAAGACGTGAAAGCGCGTATCGCTTTTACTCTCAACAAGCAGTGGGTGCTGTAACGCAGTCAGTTCTTCTTTTACTCTTTTACTCTTATGCTGTGTTGTGGATCACAAGGTTTAAAACTACTTATAAACACACACACACAAAGTAACTCCACCAGAGTGCCTATTTCAGGTCACTTTTGCCGGTCCAAAGGAGCAGGGTTGGAATTGTGACATTAAAAAAAACAATAATTGCTAAAATAAATTTAATTTGTAGTTCTAAATAAACTCTAAATGCATTTAGGACGTTTTTTACTCACTTTATGTCTCTTCCACGATGTTATTTCTCTCTCCAACAACATAGGTTACAATTAGATTAGCATGACCAATTATGCAAATTAGGCGATGACGTCATTTAGCGACTTCTAGCGACTTTTAGGACAACCAATAGCGATTTTCCTTACTGAGGAGTTGGCAACACTGGTTCAAGCCTTTTACCACAAACTTAGTCACTGCTCGGTGACATTCGTCAATCATGGCCTGAAAGGAGATGCTACCGGTAGACTGCAGCGAGAACTGCCAGCATCTGAGCCAGCCAGACTCTGTCTGTCTGTCTCATCATTGTCACCTAAATGCACAGTAATAGCAGGTTTTGTAATAAGGCAGATCGCGCTAACATAATATGCACTGTTAGTTGATTATTTACCTGCCGCATTAACGGGAGAGGATGTGCAAACGTTACCGCTGCTGCTGGGTTGAGATTCACGAGTCCAGAGCGGAATTAAAAACATGACATTCATTTAAGGTTATCACGTGTTTTGTGAGCAAATGCTTTTGCATATTCGTAGTGTTTCCTCCCTTAAATTAAATATCTACTTTGCAAGTATTGCAAGTTGCCCTGTTGTCATCCATTCTCGTAAACTTTTGAGCGTTTGAGCCGCTTACGCGCCGTGTTTCCTGCCATGTAAATGACGCTCCGCAACATGGTGACGTCATTCGGGGCGACTGGAATCGATAAGGGAATCGTTTGCAAAAATGGCAAACAATTCCAAGGAATTGAAACAGTGGGAACCGGTTCTCAACAAGAACCGGTTTTCGATACCCATCCCTAGTTATACCTGTATGCAAAAAAAAATATTTCATAGTTCAGCAATACTGATCAATCTAATAAACTTAAACCTACACCATCCTCCCTATTCTGGTATTTTAAAGAGTACTTAGCGTAAATATTAAGCAAACTAACTAATAGGGTTCCAACTCCTAGCAACAACAAAAATAAATAAATAAAAAATAGGGAACCACCCTCCACCTCATGATGCTTAATCGACGTAATCAACCTTAATTTGATGCAGTGTGAAAAAAAAATGCACAGAAATAAATTATTTTTCAATATATTAAAATATTAACATCTTTCTTCAACAAAATTGCACACTGCACAGATGGTACCTTCCCAAAATAAAAAGTACTATAGCTTACTAGGGTATATATATTAGACTTAATCGTTACTAAATACAGTAATGGACTTCTATTCATTTTGCATCAAATTAAAACTTTGGGTGTCAGATAATTATTTATTAAAAGCTAGACATTTTAAATGAGAATAAGAAAGAAAAGTATGTCTTTGTGCCCCCCTTTTCCCTGTTAATGCCCTATCGGCTCCCCTGGCTAAACTTTGCTAGATCCGCCCCTGCACAGTTACCAGCGTCAGCTACAAAAGGATCCTGGTGTAGAAAGTAATATTAAATAAATTCTAACAATAGCTTATCAAGCTTAAACGTGCTGCTGTTGTTTATCCGCTGGTTTCCTCTTTCTGGAAGGAAACAAAACAAAACAACAAAAACAAACAAGAGAGACGGACTCACGACAGAAAAGCCGATCAGCTGATCATTAAGCAGTTTCATGATTGAAGTAGCAGCCAGAAGAGGCAGTCGCTCCATATATCAGTTGTTAAGCTTAACACAGGAATGCTTTACAAACATTCAGAGATGGACTTACACACTTGCTTTACTTCTTTCGGGGATAACTTTGTCGGAGATGAAATGCCGGGTTGCTAGCGAAACTCCAAATGCTATCCAGACCACCGACAGGTCCTGCATGCCACAGCCGCTCTATCATGTGATGCATACTGCTAACGTTCTGAGGTGAGTTACGGCATGTTGCAAGTTTTGTGAGGTGCTTTCGTGATATTTAATGGATCGGATTACATTTTTTATTTTTCTCCGATATCCGATCCAGTACGTAATATCGGATCCGTCCATCTCTAGTTTTCATTAAATATTTTTTTTTCTTGTTCACCACATTTCCTGACTGCTTTTGTGATCCACACCATTTTGCTTTCATTATTGAGGATGGCTTGGATATTTTTGTTAATATGTACAATCTGACTGTTAGATAAACTGATTGCATTCTATACAACTACATTTAAATTACATGTGGGGTTCTTTCTTTTTTTTTCTCTCTTACAGACAAAATGATATGCCGGTGCACTTTCACTGCCCTGTCTGTAACATGACAGTCATACAGCGTGGGGATATGGCAAGTCAATTATTGTCATGTCAGCGTTCAGGACTGCTCCCCACTGAACTCTCCGTGGAGCCCCATCTCCCTCTCGATGTCTTCTCTCCAGCATCTAAACCATTTTCTGAATCTTTGGTAGAACATTCATGTGCTCTACCCTCTGTGCTAAATGAAACTGCGGCTTGTGGAAAGTCCATGAAAATGGAATTCCCTCACTGTGGTCTTAGTCTTCTTAAAAAAACCCTTCAAGGCTCACATGCTGAGGAGGCATTCAAACAGGTCAATAGATGTTTGCCTGGCCTGTCATCTGCAGTGTTTTTGTGTAGAGGGACTTCTTCCTCTTTGTTTTTCAGTTTGCAGAGGACACGGAGCTCTTTTTAAAAGCATGTGCTGACGAGCAGAGACTACAGGTCAATGCGATGTTTGACATTTAATAAACAGACGAAGGCATTGGCTGTTTGTTTGTGTTTTTTATTTGTTGTTGTGGGTTGTTTTTTTTGTTTTTTTTTTTGCAGTGTACAGAATTCTAATTAAGCTTATTATAAAATGTTGTTCACTTGTTTTATGTCCATACTTATGGTAAAAAAAAATTAGTGTAAAGGTAACAGCATTGTTTATACTTGTAACTTCAAAGTAAAAAGCTTACAGTTGCTATTAACAGTAATGTATTATCCTGTAATCAATCATATTTTTATACATTTTACGAATTAACCCTCTGGGCTCTATCCTGGCCATTTGTGGCCACTTCACTTGTTTGTTTTTTTTTACTACACTACAGTGGACCAAAAGAATGACACAGGTTTGATCTTAAGGATCTAATAGTTGTGTGTGTTTGTGCATGACATTGCAACGCAAATATGTATTTGCAAGATAGACTGGAATAAATTATGATGCATCAAATATTACACAGGCTGCAGTGAATTTTTGTTGATACAGACTATTGAGCTTTGAGTTTCCCAGTCAAACTTAGCTTTGACCGCAAGCTAACACTGTTAGTCTTCTATATATTTCATAACAAGACACCATAGCCAAAATATTAACAAAATATATATTAATAAAAGATTCAAAGCTGCAACACATACTGTTAGTAAATGTGCACCTTTACGCAGGTGCAGAAAGTGCTGCTGCAGTAAGTAAGCCAAACAGCTTCCAGATCACTTATTTTTCTGGAAAGATGGCAAGAAGGGCATCACTGCTCATTTCTACAATCTCCCAGATCTTGGAATCAAATGCCTTTGGCCCATGAAAACCACGTCACAGTAGTAGGAGTCCACTAAAACCTACAAATGAAGAGTGATCCTGGAAGAAATAGGGCGCACACTAGTGACCTCAACAATTGCAAGACAGCATTGTCCCCGATGCTTATATGAAATTTATATAATATTTTTATATTTTCATGGACCGGCCTTTAAGGTGTTGCAGATAAATACAACAAAATAAAATGATACAAACAAAGACAAAAACGATGGTATTTTGTAAATACAACAATAAACGTGAATTCGGCTGTGTAATTGTGTAACTTTATGAGCAGCATCCTTCTGAAATGCGCACTTCTTGTGTTTTTTTTTTATTCATTTTTAGACAGAGATGAGATCATCTGCAAACTCTACAGAGGCCCAGAGTTACTGTTAATATCAAAAATATAATGCTGTCCTTTGAGATTTTAACATAAGACTGTGAGTGTAATGGATCTAAACTGTTTAAATCTTCAGAGCCCTCTACAGCCTGGTAACATGGAAACTTTAAAAACAGCAGGTTTTAGTAGTGTAGTCTAATTTGTTCTTTTCATTTAATAATAGAGTCCATATTATATCAACAGCTACATTCACTAGTGATGGGCAGATGAAGCCCCATGAAGCACTGAAGCTTTTCATCCAATTGGTTCACCCCAACGCGAAGCTTCATGAAGCTTCATTTGCTCTAGCAGGACACCTACTGGACGTAAAAATAATAGCTGGCATGAATTTGAAGAGTGTGGCATTTTGCACACAGCCTGTAAATGTCAACAACAAAAGGAGTGTGTAAAACATGTATATTGTAGTGATGGCAGTATACTGTGTATATTTATAGTGGCAGTATGGGAAATGATTATTTGGAAATGCTTGAAATGGAAATGATCATTTACTGTGAGGTGAGGTGTGGTTGGGGTGTGGACAGTGGTTGTGCTTTTGTAACGTTGAGGTATGGACAGCTACACACTGAGGCTTTGAGCCTCAGTCCTGCCTGTTCACATTTTATTCTGTAAAAACTAAATTTTCACTGCTTTTATGACCTTTTTAGTGGGGAGAACATAGCTAGGATTTAATGATTTAACAAATCTTTTGAATCCTTTGTCCTCCACAATGCTAAATGGCTGGGAGTCCTCAATCACCATGCTGACCAGGTCTTCATCTATTTGAGATTGTTCTCCTGAGGAAAGACAATAAAGATAAAGCACAAATATAAATATCACACACGTAACTTATAACAGTTGTATAATATTGTTATATCATTTAGTAACATTACTGCATCCTATATTATCATTGCATTTGATGGCTCACCTGGTCTTGCTCCACGATCGGTGTCCCCCTTATTCTCATGCAAAGCTCTGTAGTGCCTAAGCATGGATGAGGTGTTGCTGTTATATCCCAGCTCCCTGGCACATAGCAAACACTTCACCTTGTACAAAAGTCAAGACAGCTCAACATAAATTGTATTGCACCATCAGTATCATGAAAATACATCTTCTGTAGAAATTTACATACCTTGTTGGGAGGAATAAGATCAAAATGTTCCCACACAGGGGAGGACATCCTCCTCTTCTTAGCTGGCTCCATTCTCTCCTGACTTTCTCTCCTCACTCTCATAAACCTCCATACGGTCTCCAAACTCTCACTAACCGCAACTCTCCATCAAACACCCACATTTTTGAATGAAGTCGCTGTCATATCTCGCGGCAAAGTTCGAACCACTTCATGAACCAGTCACGTGGTACAGCCGGGCAGCGAGGCTTCGGACGTCATCATTTTCAGCTCCTCCCATAAATGAAGCAAGCCTCGATACGTGCTTCGCGGAAACGCCCCCTCCATTACTCGACACACGCTCCGAAGCCTCGATACAGAACGTCCCATCACTAACATTCACCCTGGAGAGAAACTAGTGAGGGAGACCATCAGGACCAAGCTGGGTTTCCTGGGTCCAGAGGTTTGGAGAAACTTCTTGCCTTTTTTTCATCACAGCTGTCCTGCGCCAGAAGTTCTGTTGACCCGCTGAGAGAGGCTTCATTTACAAAACAACAGGAACACTGAAGCTCATCGCATTGATCAAGCAGGACTCTTCACTAGCAGCTCCCTCACAGGGAAATCTTCAGCACTCCTCCGTAGGCCCGCCCCAGGAGATGGATAAACCCAGCATTTCATGAACACTGTGTAATGTTATAAATACTCAGATACTCCCCAGAGGCTCCAGACTTTTACATAAAGATATTATATTTAGTCCTGTAGAAAGTTATACATTTAAAAATATATGATCCTCTCTGGTTACTCTGGTATGAATAACTCTGAATTACTTTATGGTAAATAACACACTATCTGCAAAAAACTGAAAGAATTCCAGATGACAAGTTTGTAGTTAAACATACAAGTGACGACCTTTGACCTTCATCAGGTTTTATTTAATTGTGTTAGAGAAAATCTCATATGCTCTTCATGCAGCTGAGTACATCAAGTGTTTAAAACGGAAGCTGTGCAGGTCTGAGATCAGCAGCTTTGTGAAACACCAAACTGAGGTCGTGTTAATGCTGATATATGTGACACAGTTACAGGTGTGATTAATCCTTTTGTTTTTTTGTCTTTAACTTTATCAATAAAGCAGCTGCAGCTTTCACTACAGCACATGTGGTACTTTAACCTTTGTACTGTTTTCATCAGTTCATTTTGCAGTTCACACGTGAACATGTTGGATGATCTGTCTGCTGTCACTGGGTGGTGCTGAGGTCTGAATCTGAGGGCAGCTCCTGTAATCACAAAGAGAACAGAGCCATCAAACTCAAATATAAATTTTATCCCTCAAAATTGAAATAAAGCTGATTCTTCTGTCCTCACACACTCAGGATCTGAAGTTATTCTCTTACATTTTTTTCAGTATTACAGTACACTACAGTACTTTAATCCATAGTTCCTGATTAATGAGGAGTTACTGAAGTACAAGCTTTTAAAAATGGTGTTACTGTCTTTACAGATGTGGCAAGAGACTGAAAACATGTTGTTTGCACATATTTAATATTCAGCTCTGCACAGGAGCTGCAGCAGGGTGCAGCCTGTTGCTTTTACAGTATAATACTTGTAGTAAAAGTACAGGAACAGTAATTAGTGACTGAGTAGCCCGGGACGTTTCTCTTGATTTCTTTAGTAAATTCATTTACCTGCACAGATTAGCTAAACGAACCCTGACAGCCGAGTGCTCATTTTAGCTAGCTAAGGTCTCAGGAGCTAGCTAAGGACGGTAGTTACTGAGTAGCTTACAAACACATTTAACTTACCGAAAAAGTGCAGCGGGGCCTCGGGTCCTTCTGTCGGGTAGTCCAGTTTACTGAAGAACACCTCAGGCTGTCAGGTTAAAACACTCGGTCGTGTTTTCGTAGCGTAAACGCTGGCCCTCCTCTCAGAGCCTACGCTCTATCTGCTATTCCCGGACAGAGATACGCAAGTTTCTCCGTGACTGCAGCTGCCAGTCAAAGCTGTTATGATGACGTTTCACCCCCAATTTAACATCACCGCGGTAGGAATTAGAATCAAACTTATGGGAGAGGAGACCCCTTGGACATAAATCAGCGTGATGAGAATTATTGACAACAAAAGAAAGAATCTTTGGAAAAAAAATTATCTGAGGAGAATAAATTTATTTTAGTCTGACCCCAGCCACATGGAAGAGGCGGGGTTTATGACCTATACTGCAGCCAGACACCAGGGGGCGATAGAGACGTTTTGGCTTCATTTTGGCTGTAACCAATGACTGTCATTGGCTGTAACCCGATAACAAAGACACAGTCACGCCCATGCAGGAAATGGGTGTGTTTGTTTAAATCTCAGAGCAAGTTACAGCCAGCTGAATTGCTTAGACTTCTTGTGAGCAGGCAGTTTGCTGTGAAACTGAGGCAGGAACAATGTGCCTTCTGCTGGTCTTGGGTCTTGCTATAGCTGTTGCTTATTTTTACCGTGAGATTGTAGTGAAAGGAAAGAGGTGCACAAGCAAAGCAAAGCTACATGGGAAAACTGTGATTGTGACTGGTAAGTAAAGGCTGTGTTTTGTGGCCACTGTGTTGCACTATGTTTCTTTGATGAGCAGAATAAAAGCTTTTTCACCTGCAGGCAGCAACACGGGTATTGGGAAGACCACAGCCCTAGATCTGGCTAAAAGAGGAGCTCGGGTGATTCTGGCCTGTCGCAGCAAGCAGCGAGGAGAGGCTGCACTTGAAGAAATCAAGAGGGTGACTAGATATTTAACCAAGCAAAAGACCCATGTCTGTCCTAAATAACCTGCAATGTTATCTAGTATGTACATTATTGATAGGTTTGTAGCTTAAACCTATTCGCTGGAACGTTCAAGACAATTCAGCTGGGTTTATGGGGTCAGACTGTGACCCCATAAACGACTTCCCTAAACCTACTGGTCTGGAAGTCCAGCAGTTCATCTAAACAAAAGGCACTTATACTTAAACAGATATACGTGTGTTTGCTATACCATATATCAGAAGAGAAGATACAACCTCGCTCATGATCCCAAGAGGTGTGTGATCCATGCTAGAACAACACTCTGGAGAGGAGTAAACGCACCCCCCTCTTTATGCTACACAGAGTTGTTACAGACCTCCTAGGATGAGACATTCTTTCAATCTACAAATGGTTATATACTTCTAAGCATATATAAATATATATTTCTAAGCATAAATGACAATCCAACAATACAAATCTAACAATTATTGTACAGGTTATACCAGGCTCATTCATGACAGTAGATGGAATTTGTAAAATAGTTATGTGCTCAATGAGTTTTTCATGTTTTCTGCAGGACAGCGGGAACAACCAGGTGGTGTTCATGCAGCTAGATCTGGGGAGTCTAAAGTCTGTTCGCAGTTTTGCTGAAAACTTCCTCAAATCTGAACCCCGACTGGACATCCTCATCAATAATGCAGGTTTGGCTGTCCATTGCAACTTCATGTCATATGAACAGAGAACTGTGTCAGTGTCTGTCGTCATTGGTTATTATATTTATATTATTATAAATATATTTATCTCTAGAGTATAAAGGATTTTATACATTTAATGGATAACATGGTGAGCTTTGGAAAGCGATTAAAATGTTTTCCAGTCACTTTAGCACACTACGTAAAGAATACAGAGAAAGAAGGCTACACAGTTATTACACAACATCCATCCCAGTTCACAGAACTACTTCATATGTCAACTTTGCAAGGTTATGATCCTCGTGCTGCCGATTTTGAACATTCAGGGTTGCAATGAAATACAGAAAGAAGTCAGTCAGTTCTGATACACTTAAACGTGCACTTCTAGAGAATCAGGATTCTGTTGACTATTCCTGTGGCCTGAACTTATCTGACTTACCTAACTATCTACTCTACTGTGATCAGATGTTTAAAAGTCTTGCTTGTTTAGATCTTAACACATCTTGAAACAAGATAAAAGTTTTCTCCATGTTTTGTCCAGGTGTGCAAATGCAGGGTCGCACAGCGGACGGACTGGGCCTGATGTTTGGTGTCAATCACATTGGTCACTTCCTGTTAACGAATCTGCTGCTGGAACAGCTGAAGGCGTGTGGACCAAGTAGGGTGGTCAACGTGTCATCTATGGCACATTACTTTGGAAAAATTGATTTTGACTGCCTTAACACTCACAAAGCTCTTGGACTGGGGACCTCATTCATGGAGGTCCTTCAGTACTATTCTGATAGCAAGTTGTGCAATTACCTCTTCACCCATGAGCTGGCCAAGAGACTGAAGGGTACCAATGTCACCTGCTACAGCCTCCATCCAGGTCAGTGGGCATGGCACCAATATTCCCCATCAGTTCATGCAAACAAACACCGGATTAATGTATAGTACACACACTCGGTATACACTTTAAGTTCTGATCCTACATGATTTAGAAACTGAAGCAGATCTAACCAGCTTTCCCTTCAAGTTAAAGTTGTTCTTCTATTTTTGCAGGAGCCATCAACTCTGAACTGGCCAGGAATATAAACTCGACTTTGCAATTATTCCTGAAGCCCCTCACTGCTTATTTTTTCAAGAACACAGAGCAGGGATGCCAGACCACCCTGCACTGTGCCCTCCAGGAGGGGATTGAACCGTTCAGCGGACGTTTCTTCTCCAACTGCACAGTGAAAGAAGTTTCTGACAAAGCTAAGGATGATGCAGCATCAAAGAAGCTCTGGGAGCTCAGCGAGAGACTATGTGGCCTTGCATAAAAATAGTTAATAGTGTGAAGTTTTCACTGTTTCTGTGATACTTATAGATGAAGTCTTTGCCTGATTTTGTTTCTCAACCAAACAAAAGCCAGAATGACTGGACTGATTTTCAGTAAACATAATTGACTTGTTTTTACAGTAATGATCAGATGTTCACATCGGTAATTATTCTGTGCACTGAGTGCATAAGATGTATACACTTAGATAAGGCTTTGTAATAAACCAGAGTGACTGGTTTATTTTTGCACCACAGTAAACAATCTTCAATCTCAGCAAGTCCAGACTGTCTCGAAGTCACTAAAAAAAAGCAGGTTTCAAATAACTAGTTTGGTTAGCTGAATGATCCTGGTTTCACTGGTTGAGTAGGTGGAGTAGCAGAGTGGTGTTGTCATGACAGGTTTTACATAATAAACATCTACATGTGACTACAGCAAGTTTTTGAATTTTTATTGCATTAGTATACAGCTAATAATCAGTTTATTCAAACGTTTACTCTTTCAGAAGACTAACTGGAAGCTTGAGCTGCTACGTTGTTTCTAATCTCAAATCTCCACCTTTATTTTGAATTGTCTGAAGACAAAAACAAAGAACACCTGTGTCCAATATCCCTTCTCTCCTTTTTCATTTTTAATCCCCTGTATCGTTAAAAACAAACCAGCTCAAAACATTAAAAATTCAAGTAAACAAAACTGTTTCATGGTTTGCTAATTACAGTCACAGACACTTTTTCCCACACGTGGAAACAGCACGTGGGGTATGTGACGGCACGACACAACAACGAACAGAGGAAAAAACGGCTCAAATACACAGAGGGATAACGAGGGAATGAGACACAGGAGGAAAAAACAGGAAGCAAAACTAAATACACTGAACACAGATCAAGGAATGTCAAAATAAAACATGAGCCTGGAGTCATCTATGTGACAGTATTATATCATACTTGTAGCACCACTTACTAATCATCTTTCACTCTACATGAAATTTTATTTGGTGGTTCCACGTATGATATATATACACATCACTGTGACATATGGGTAGAGGGTATTCTCCATCACCACCTAGTGGGCATAGGAGGCATTCAGTAGTAAAAGGACGCAACACCCAATCAGATTATGGAGCAAATGGTAAATGGACTGGTTCATACATAGCACTTTTCTACTCTGAGCACTTGAAGTGAAGTGAAGATGATTGAACACAACTTACCTCATTCACCCATTCATACGGGCACTTTTTCTGTAGGTTTTTTTGGTCACTAGAATTTGGAGTGTTGTTGTCATGATTATACTGTATCATGGTTTAAGCATTTCAGCCACTGTAAGTGCTGAACAAGTCATGACACATATGTACAGCCAGTGGGCCTACCCTCATCACACGTCTGAGTACGTGGCTCTTGTATGAATGATAATCTTTCAATCAAGGTATCAATTTAGGAAACTGAGCTAAGGATGTTTTTAAATGACACTGCACATAAAACAACGCAGGGTGCATGCTTACACTGTTATTCATACTTTCTACTTACTCTCATCCTCCTCACCAGGAGGACGAGGTCACAAATTCAACAAAAACAGGTCCTTAGTTCAGTTCAAGAGTGCAGACCTTCCAAAGTGTTTTTCTTATGGTATGACAACAGTGAGTATGAGAACAACTGAGAAGAACATAGAAACACACAGTTCATGAGAAATGTGAACCACTAACCTATAATAAAATATTCAAATATAAATATGGAGAGAGAAGGAATTGTATCAACTGGTATCAATGATCATTTTAAAAGGTACTGAAAGGTGTCGGGAAAGGTCGAGGGATTAAGCATATTTTCCCTGAAAAGCCTTTAGCTAAACCAAAATGCTGCAGCAAGAATGCTGACAGGGATTAGACAGAGAGATATTCCTCTTTTATTGGCTATATTCCTATATTCTTCTTCATTGGCTCCCTGTTAAATCCAGAATTGAATTTAAAATTCTTCTCCTCAAACACAAGGAGAAGGTCTTGAATATTCAGGCTCCATGTTATCTTAATGACCTTATAGTACCATATGACCCCATTAGAGCACTTCACTCTCAGACTGCAGGCTGACTTGTGGTTCCTAGAGTATTTAAAAGTAGAATGGGAGGCAGAGCCTTCAGCTTTCAGGCCCTTCTTCTGCAGAACCAGCTCCCTGGTTGGATTTGGGAAACAGACACCCTCTCCGTCTTTCCTTTTTGATCAAACATATAGTTAGGACTACACTCAAAAAAATAACTCTTTAAATGAACATAAAAAAATCATGGAAAGAATTTCCACGTGATTAAATTGCTTTATTTTAGCATTATGCAATTCTGTTACTCCAACTTAATGCACTCAAGTTGGACCAACTTAATTAAAGATTGATGAATCAACGTATTTACTGCATTTTGATCCAATATATTTTAATAGTGTTGATCCAACTTAAAGAGTTTTGTTCTTTAAGTTGGATCAATTCAACTCAATTGAATTGATCCAACTTAAACCTACTCAATTCAGTAGGTTTTCTCCAATTAATTTACTAAATTTGGTCCCAGCTTAAGTTAATTGAGTTGAACCAACTCATACAAATTAAGTTATTCCAACACAAGTCTTTAATGCTAATAGAAAGCAATTTAATCACGTGGAAATTCTTTCCATGATTATTTTAAGTTAATTTAAAGAGTAATTTTTTGGAGCATTTAACAAAGTCTAGAGCCTGGTTAACATACATTTCACTATTACATCTAAAAGGTAAATAAAAATTTGTCATACACATCTTTTTGTTTTCTCCAATTTATTGAATTTATAGCAAATTTCACATAATGTATAAAGAATACATGAAATGCAAGTACAAGTTACATAACAGAAAAAAAAGTAGTGGACAAAGTGGAAAGTTAACCTGTTAAAACAATTTTTTAACAACAATGAATGGCTGAATCAGGTGATTTTCCGATGACCAATACAACTACTTTGAAGGTCAACAGATGCACTTTCAAAAAAGAAAATATCTGCAATTATTTTAGGTTCATGGTCCAGATACATGGTGTAGCTGTTGTAATGGAAACATTTCTCAACGAGAAAATAGTCTTTTGAGAACCTGTACTTTGTGTGCTGTTGGATAGTTTGTGTGCATCTAATTCCATAAGAATCTTCTGCAGGACCTCAAAGGTGTACCTGAGTTCCAGAGGGTAGCTCAGGTTCAGTGAATAGACCAGACCAAGCAACATTGTCACTGCAAAAACTACACTGCCCAACTCACCCATCACTTCCACCCCCTCTAGAACAATCACAACATCCTGAGGGTCATCGCCAGGCTCCGCACCCTCTGACCGAATGACACAGATTCCAAAGACTGTCTCTGCTATGGCAGTGGCGATGCTTTTTATCAACTTCCTGTGACAATAAAACAAACAAAAAAAAGATAATGATTTCTCACTAATGTCCATTGCAAACAGTTTTAAAAGTAAATATCTGTTTTACATTAATGTAAAATACCTAAAAGCTTTACTCATTCAAGCCTTATAATAATGTAAATGTAATCAAAAATGACTGACCGATATTTTTCCTGACTCAAGAGAAGTTCATTCAATACCTCAACAATGTCCTGTCTTTCAAAATCTTGAGTTGTGATAGGGGTGACTGTGGCACAGGAGGTAGAGCAAGTTGTCTACTGGTTTAATCCCTGTCTTCTCTAATCTGATACTAAAACTATCAATGGGTAACATACTGAACCCCAAGTTGCTCCTGATACATCCATTGAAGTGTAAATGTTACATAAAAATCTTGTATGAATGTGTGTATGAATGAGGTTATTATAATGATATTATAATAATGATAGTATAAAACACTCAAGAATGGTGTGTGTAGTATCCAGTGAGAAACTTAAAGCTCTTACTTTTCCTATTTTAAAAGGTATTTTTTACAGCCACCGGTAATTTATAGGAAAACCCCATCCCCTGAAACTTTTTGTATGTAGTTCAAGCTTATCTTTGATCATCTCCTTAGTTAAGGATACAGGCAAGTTAACATACCAGGTAATCCTTCACCAGCTTCTCAGGATCTTCATTCAGGTACATGCAAAGACCTTTGGTGATGTATTCTCTTCTGATTTCAACAGCATCAGTCTTTATACACAGAGGGGGAAAAAAACAAATATATAGGGAAATCCATCTCAACGACCTAGCAGTGGGATTAAAGAACTATTAGTTGAATTACCAGGAATTTGTGAGAAATACAGAGGCTATTGTTTTACAGTCTTAATCTTTTCAAATAGTATTTATGCATTTTAGACAAGTCTGTCATTTTAATATTGTTTTGTAAATTGTGTATTAATTTAATCATGCCATACCCCCAATTCAAGAAAGTTTAGATGATGTGTACATAAAATCAGAATGCAATGTTTTCTTGGTCTCAAAAGTATATGTCACTTACAAATGAATATATTACATTTTTAACATGGGAATGTGATAATTTTTAAGAAAAATATTAGCTCACTATGAATTTGATGAACTGGCCTGCCAGCTCTCCAGACCTTTCACCACCTGATAAGATTAAACATTTATTATCTTTACAGGAGGGAACTGCAAGTCTCCAAGTTTATTAAGTAGAAAAATATTTAATTTCAAAAAAATTAAAAAACAGGAAAACATATCTGTTCATGTTTTGTCTTTCCTCCTCAGTGTACTAAAAACACATAAATTGTTAAATAAACCACTGTCCATCAGTTGCAACTTACAAACTTACAAATTTCAACAACCCACATGTAAAATGTAAATTTATCACAACAGTCTCTGTGGTAGAGCCAAACTAGCTTATGTGCAGAGGTTAAGTTATAAACAATATCTATATTTGGAGTAGCTAAGTCTTTCATATTAGGCTATCATGCTAGCATGACATTGTGCTATATTCTTGCACTAACGTGTTAGCTAGCTAGAATGGCATAAACAAACAGATATTTAAAAAAACAAACAAAAAAACCCAAATGTGAATAAATAGAACTGAAAAGAATCGACAAACTAATGATACCTTTGTGCAAAAAGTATTTTCATCAAGATGGATGAAGATAGATTCACTCTTACCTTTCCAAGATGACCGCAAAGCAAACCATGTGCTTTCCTGCCTCTTGTTGTTTAGAATCTCACGTGATCTTGTGATATCGCGAGTCTTTAAGGCAGCTAACCACTCTTGTTAGATTTTATCATGTCATATCAACAAGAATAAATTTAAGAGGCGCTAAGTTGGTAAATTTCATGTAGATCTTATATGATTTTATTACGTTCACCTTAGAAACATAAATTCATTGTGTTCAAATTACATGTTAGAGTCTTGTAAATGCAATAACCACCAAATTTCACTTTTTTGAGTGTAGATCAGGTGACCTTGAGTCCTCCCTTAATTATGCTTAAAAAGGCTATGCAGCTGGAGGCTTCACATGATGCACTGAGTGTTTCTTTTTCACTCACCATGTGTTTATAAACCACTCTGCATTCAACCAGTAGTTATTATTAATCACTGGCTCTCTTCCACAGTATGTCTTCATCCTGTCTTCCTCACCTGGTCGGGGCAGATAACCACCCCTCCTTCAGCCTGGTCTGAATTGAACTGAATAGATGATCTGCTGTGGCAGCATCTAAAGGGAGCAGCTGGAAGAAGAAGAAGAAGAAGAAGAAGAAGAAGAAGGGGAGGAAGAAGAAAAACACCAAAAACATGGAAGGGACTTCTTCTCTTTCAGCAAGTCCTCTTGGGGTCCTCTGCTTCCATCACACCAAATGCTTAGCAATCCAGTTCTAAAATCTGAATCTTTTCTGTAGTTCTACCTCTTTGTGGTCTTTCATTTTCTCCTGCCTGCAGCTCCACCTTCAACATCCTTTGTCCAGTACATCCAATAACCCTCGTCTGCACATCTCCAAACCATCTCAGCCATGCTTCTCTAACTTACCTCCCAATGATTTATTCATTTCAAATCTCATCTATCCTGGTCACTCCCAGTTAAAATCTTCAGTTTCAGCATTCTGTCTTTTTGTCAGTGCTCCAAACCATACATAATTGCAGGTCTCATTATGCTCTTCTAAACCTTCCCTTTCACATTTGCTGTTATCTTTCTTCCCAAATCCCCACTAACACTTGTCTCCACCTTAATGACTTGTGATGTTCTATTAAGGTCATTCTATCTGAGGTCACTGTGGACCGTCTGCTCAACCATCTCAGATTTCCCTAAAAGTTTTACGACAACATGTCATAAAAAACTGCATGCCAACAGTGAAGTGATTTTAAAATGGTATAGAAGTACAACAGTCAGCATGTCATGCATGTATGGAACACTTATAATAAACTGTATATTAATAAAGTACCAATTAATTCATTAATAAATAATAATTTACTTCTCAGGAGCTTTAAAGCAAAACTCCAACATGTTATAGGATGTTATTGTTGTTGGGCAGTATTTAGGAGTGGACTTAGCTTAAGGCTAATCAGTGGACCAAAGGTTATGGCAAATGTTCAGATCACACCCTTACTTTTACTGCTACCCAGTTATTCACCTAACCATATAAAAAACAAGTCTAACTTGATTTTAGTCTGGGTGACCTGACAACTACGGAGCCCCGCAAGGGACATGGGAGAAAAAAAATTACGATGAACTTTTGCGAGATCTCGCAAAACAAACTCGGGATCTTGCAAAGCTTTTGAGAGATTTCGCAAAAGTTGAATTCCAACAATGGCGGCAGCTACTTAGTTGTAATATTACTCTTTCTGGGTCACAAAATAAACTTTTAAGATATTTTGAGGTGTGAATGTAGTTGTGTAAACGTCAAATATCTGCTCGGTTTACAAGACATCACATATTTCTGACACCCACCATCTCGAAGCTAACGGGAGGTCGAGACCTACTACAGTTTGTTTTGCGAGATCTCGTTTACATGATGGATGACAGGTTTCAAAGTAAAACAAAAGTCACTGTGTGAGCACAGCTTTTTTTCTCTGTGGCGAATACACTGCTGTGTCACTGTGACTACTCTACATGCTAATGAGGGATGGTTTCACACAAAGGCGACCTTCTGCTCCTACGTTAATGAGCAGAGTGCAGTGCCATAGCAAAAGAGTGTTGTTTAGTATGAACGTTCCTTTTTAGAGTCAGATAAAACCAAACCGCTTTTTAAGAGCTATCAAGATTATAATATGTCAGTTAAAATACAGATTCATGAAATCCCATTTTCCTTTACTGACTGACACAACCATGTCTTTTAAAAAAACATTTTAAGTACTTAAACCTCTTGTGATTTCAAAGGGTCTCAGCTCTTACAAGACACAAAGAGTTCTCTGGTACCTTGCTGTAACTTTTACTGTACACAGGGAAGGGTTGGAGAGTGGGGGTGTGGGTGATTGGTGTGGAGAGAAAGGAGGGTTTTTCCCCCCAACTAAGGATTAACTAATTGTTAAATAATTCATATTACAGTGACAGGACTGACAGGAATCATGACAGTAGCAATATCAAGTTTGCTGTATTGTTATCTACCATCCACCTAAATCCTAAAATAATCCTGGTCTCAGCTATTGTCACATTTTTGTCAGTTTGTTACCTTCACCTGAAGGTGCTGTTAAGCAAGAATTAATTGATTAATAATGATAAGCACAAGCCAACGTTCTGTTTAAAATCATTAACAGACTCCTTAGTGCTGATCCAGCTTCTTTTCCTGCCAAATCTTCGGATGACTGTGAAAAATTCCCAAATTTCTTTGCTGGCAACATCAGTGATATCACATTACAGTTCAAGTTTAAATTAATCACTTTCATCTAACTCCAGCCCAAATTACTTTAAATCATCCATTGTCTTGATCTGCCAAAAAAAAACCTTTCATTTAAGAAATTTTTAATAAATTTATTAATTTGAAAACAAAAATTTCTATGCTTCAATAACCGACAATATTTCATTTGAGTCCTTCTAGATTTATCTGCAGCCTTGCCACTCTCATCAGAAGATTAGAAAATTGGGCTAGCATGATAAAAGCTTGTTTTAGCAGTGCCAGTGATATCACTGGCACTGCTAAAACAAGCTTTTATCATACTTTTCTGGCTGATACTTCGAAATTCATTTTAACCCTTTCTGCTCAGCATGACCTTTAAGTCTCGAGGACAAAATGCGATATGCTCACTAGGGTTGAGAATGACCAAGCTAAGATCCTGTGAGACCATATACAGATGGACAAACTGGTAACGACTAACCAGCCAAACATATACAAGTGACAGCAACATCAGGGAGAAGGAACATGAGAAGCTTGATAAGTGCCAAGTGCTGAGAGAGGAGATCGAAAGATGTGGAGGGGGAAGGCAACAGTGGACACAGTGGTAACCGGGGGATTTGGGGCAGTGACCTGACCACCAAGCCAAGAAAAAATCCGAGATCTCTGCCCAGAAAAGGGCAACAGAAATACTCTGCAGGACCCTCAAGGCTCCAGACCTGTGGCAGAGGACTTTATCTAAAAAAATACTTTTCTTTTCTTTTCTTTTCAAGAACTGCGGATCTGACGCTGGCGCTAAGTAAATCTGAATGAATGAGAATAGAAACGACAGAGGGCAGCAGAGAGCCTTTGTTGCTGCTGGTAGCCGCAAATAGTGATAGAAGAAGAGACAGTCACTTGGTTACGAAGAATTGAGCAGTGTTTGGAAGTGTCGTAATGTCGGCTTTACTATGCCTCATAGCGGGATTCGTATCGTTTTATGTGTTAGTTTATTACTGTGTGTTCAGATCCGCGAGATGCTCCAGTTCAGTGAAGCTTAAGGGCAAGACGGCCATTGTTACAGGTAACACGCCCCACTGTCCGCTCATGTCATCAACTGTAAACACAGTCACTAACTCACGTAAGTTGCGCAATCTTACCATTGTCCAGTCAGGTCCCAGCTTACTGCTGGTTTGAGTAAAAGTCAGCAGTGATACTTGAAAAATCGCGAAGTCCTTTTAGAATCAGCCGAAAGGGACACACTCCTTCTGAATGATAAAACTATGTTTCTGAAACAACTGTTACCGACGGGCTGTGTCTCTATTTCAAAATGAAAACAAAGATGGCAGTTCGCTGCCTGTTGTAAAAAGGACTTATAAATTAGTTAACGTCTTTGAAAATCTTTCATCATTAAGTAGAGGGATTTTTGCCATGCTGATGTTTAAAATAGTCTCCGAAGATTGTAAAAATGTATTCGGAATCGGAGTAAAAGTTGTGAAACTAGCTTCGCTTTTTTTTCCAGGTATCAATTGTTTATTCTTTTATAGGAAAAATAAAACAAAAAACTATTAGTTTTAAATGGTTAGCTCTGTGGGTGGTCTGAAAAGCAAAGTGAAACATTTGTGACTTCAAGATGATTAGCAGAGGACTCGGCGTCCACCTGAAATACAACTTTATTTATATAGCACATTTAAAAAACCAACAGTACACCAAAGTGCTTTACAATAGAAACAGGGAAATTAAGACATGATTAAATAAAAGGCCATTAACAATGTACCACATATGTACAACTCTATGTACCATATGTACAGACAGGTACATAGATACAAATGGAGCCAAATATAAAATAGGGGCACTAACTAGATGGAAAAGCTAGGTTAAATAAGTGAGTTTTTAAACGTAATTTAAAAGATAGAATGGATAGCGATGGGAAGGTTGTTCCACAGGTTTGGTGCAACCAGGGCAAAAGCACGGTCACCCCTAGATTTAAGTCTAGATTTAGGCTGAACCAAGAGTAATTGGGCTGAAGACCTTTTGAACCCACAGTGTCCTCTGAGTTTTTAGCGAGGTCCACCCTCATGCTTCATGTCTCATTTTTAAATACAAAGGTCAACTGTAAAAACGGATATCTGTACATTTGCACTGTTTTCCACTTTTGATGTGTAATTCTATCATAAGACTGTGAATTTAACTGAACATGTAACAGGTAAAAACAGTCTTAGATTGAATTTTCATTAGATACCCAGAGATAATGCCACTGTATTCACAATGACACCTTTGCCAGTGGTTTGCTGAGATGTTTGAATTGCTTTTCTGAACAGGAAGCAACACTGGCATTGGTAAGTCCACAGCTTTGCAGCTGGCGAAACGAGGAGCCAGGGTGATCCTGGCCTGCCGTAACAAGGAGAGAGGAGAGGCTGCCGCTTACGACATCCGCAGAGTAAGAAGTCAGAGACTGACACACAGCAGGCACTATCCTGTGCCACAGTCAGTTGAGAGAACTAGTTGGTAGTTTCATTTTCTTTCATTTTAACTGAAAAACTTACAGGAGTGTTCACTCAATCACTAAAAATGAGAAAGAGTAAGTTATTAAAAATCAATTTTAGTATATATATTGTGAAAGTTTTTAGACCTTTGTCTTTATGCATGCTCAATCATCCAAGTAAGCAAATCTCAGAAAGTTGTTTCGGTTCAGAGGTGGGCAATGCTTATCACATGCTGCTACCTGCCCAACAGTGAAGCATGGTGTTCGAGGGATTGTCCTGTGGTAGTGCTTGTCAGTAGCAGGAACATGAAGACTGATCACAAATGAGGGAAGGATGAATCCATCCATATACAGAAAGAAACGCACTCCTGACAGCAGCGACCTATAATTGAGGTTACGAGTAGAAGTAAACAGTAAGGGTAACACTGCAGTGGCCTCTAGCTGTGTTTTAGTGGTTTCAGCCAGAGCCCGTCTCTTTGGTGGAGATGTAGAGTTGGATGTCTCGAGACCACTTTTACGTGGTCTCTTGGTCTCGTCTTGGTCTCGACGGACTTTTGTCTTGGTCTTGGTCTCGCTGTCTCGGTCTTGCGTTCTGAAATCGACATAGTGTTCGGGAGATTTGGAGTCAACCATCGGCGGAGCGGGGGGGGGGGGTGGCTTACTGGGCTTAAGCCCGGGTCATTTTTTCAGAAGCCCTGGGTCTTTTGGAGTGTAATTTGTTTCATAGTTAGATGCCTGACTGTATAAACTGTATAAAACAAAAAATAAACACAATACTCGAAGCACAGAGCGCACAGTCGTAAATTCCCCCTAATTTTGGTATGATCCGAGCTCAGGCACTAGGCGACTGAGCACAGCACCCATGTGAGCGAGGGGGGAGAAGCTGCTGCCTGCGAGTTTGCTGCAGACAGAGGAGAGCTTAAGTTTGACCAGGTACCAAAGCAAATCATTCGTACTGTACAAATAATGTAAATATGAAGGTTTATCACAAAAGACTGAGATTAAACTGATCACTTGGTTGCGTTACTTGCTCTTCGAGTGAATCAACAAATGGATAAATAAAAAGCCGAACAGCAATGCTGATTTTTTAGAGAGTCTTAGCTTACATTTCATATTTTCAGTTGTTACCCTCCACGGCTAAACAAACTCTCTAAATCGGTTTCAGTTATGTACTGATGAACACAACAATGGACATAAGGAGCTTCTTTCAAAGAAAAAACTCTGGTAGATGTTATTTTATATATTATGCTTTGTATGTTGTTCAGTATATTTCTATGCAAAACAAGAGGAATTTCAATACACAGCAGTATATTCACAGTTTAAACCAGATATTTACAAACACTTTATGGAGAAAACATAAAACCTTTTTTTTTTTTACTGTTAAACATCAATTTAGACTGAACTAAAATATTGAAATAAATATTGAAATATCTTTTGAATTAGTTAAATGTCAGAATAAAGAGAGACAGAGCTTCTAT
Source organism: Rhamphochromis longiceps (assembly GCF_057381845.1). Lineage (NCBI taxonomy): Eukaryota > Metazoa > Chordata > Actinopteri > Cichliformes > Cichlidae > Rhamphochromis > Rhamphochromis longiceps. Next base: position 4,283,588 of record NC_140570.1, on the reverse strand, counting down.
TTTTTATCACTTTCATCAAATTTAGGAGTACATATACACTAAGTTTATTGTAAATTAATAAGAAACCTGCAGACGATTCCATTCTGAGCTGAAGAAGCTTCTGATAGGTTAGTAGAGTCCATGTGAGTAAATTGGTGGCACACCTGTGGATGCATATAAGGCAAAACACAGAGCCTGTTTCTGTGACATGGGAAAATCAAGAGATGTCAACCAAAACACCAGGAAAAGAATTGTGGAGCTCCATAAGTGTGGCTCAATTTTGAATACAATTTGGTGCCATTTACAATTAAGAAATACAGACAGTTTCTCTCTTTACTCTTAAAGTTAACAAATATGTTTTTTATATTTATCAATCTAAAAAAAATAAACATTTAGTCTGATTTGATGTTACAATTAAAAAAGTGTTTCTGTTTTGATCTGAAGAGTTTGTAAATATCTGGTTTCAACTGTATATTTGAAGATGTTGGTGTTTGGTTTGATTGTCAGCACAAAGAGGGAGAGAGAGAGGAACAGAGAGGGAGAGAGAGAGGAACAGAGAGGGAGATGGAGAATGAGGACAGAACAGAGGTGGAACAAGAGCAGGTGAGACACACATGTTAGTCAAATGGTTGTTTGCCAAAAGTATCACCGTATCACAGGTCCTCATGTATCTTGTACCTAGTGTTTCTTTTTAGGTTTGTTATTTTTCAAATTCTATATTTATTAAGTTATGCAGGCTTGTTTACACAACAAGGCTAAATAATTATATAAACGTTTCTGAATCTAAATATTGTACTTTGGTAGAATTAAAAAATAAGTGTAGTGCAGGTCTATGATGATTTTTAGTGCTACTATCATCTAGTTCTGATTCTGGTTCTGTTTTGGTTAAATCCTAAGTAGTCCTGATTTTGAGCTGTTGTAGTCCTGTTTTAATTCCGGATCAGTTCTGGGTCTGGTTGAATTGGGGTTTAGTCCGCCTGTCTTTGTTCTGCCTTGCTGCTTAATTAAAAAACTAGTTTAAGGTGTCCTGCACATGTGATATATATTTTTTGTCTGTATGAAGTCATTCTTTTTTGAACAAAACTCAAAACAGAGCCTATTAATCTTTCAGTCATTTCTACCCTCACTTAATTTCCTTTGGCTGCTCAGCTCTCACAAAGTGGCTCAGCTATGCTCCAATCCCTCCATATTGTGGCCAATCACATGCGAGGATATAGGATAATATCATTATGTGAAAAACAGAGAGGGTGAGAAACGCGACAGTCAAGTGGAGCGTGCGTCTGTCCTCTCAGCAAGTAAGTGAGACCGTAGACAGCGGTGAGGAGGGCTGTGCGAAAGCAAAAACACATAAATATGCCTGACACCCGTAAACGAAGCAGCATCTGGCTGCAGTTTAAAGACTTTTTTTGTCTCGTCTTGGTCTCGATACCCTCTGGTCTTGGTCTTGTCTTGGTCTCGGATTAGGTGGTCTTGACTACAAGTCTATGGAGATGTAAGAAAACAAATGATAAAAATAAACGGTACTTTATTTGTATTCGGTATCAGACGCATGGTTAGCATGTAATTCAACAAGCATCAAACAGACATCAGATCTATTTCTAGCGCTTACATAAGGATGTGTTTTAGGTTTTATTTTCAAATGCACCATCATTGTTCAGTCCTGCCAGATATGTGACAGATCTATCACAGCCTGTCTTACTCAGCAGTTCTGTCCTGTAGGAGAGCGGCAACAACCAGGTGGTGTTTATGCATCTGGATCTGGCGAGTCTGAAATCTGTTCAGAGCTTTGCTGAAACCTTCCTGAAGACCGAGCCCAGACTGGACATCCTCATTAACAATGCAGGTGGGAATGTTGCCATACAGAGAAATGTCGCTGTCTGTTCTATCGATAGTGACTGAAACTTTGTGTTGCAGGTGTGATGGGCCTGGGATGTACCGAGGAGGGTTTTGGTATGGCGTTTGGTGTGAACCATCTGGGCCACTTCCTGCTCACCAATCTCCTCCTGGAGCGGCTAAAGCAGTGTGGTCCCAGTAGAGTGGTCACAGTGGCTGCACTGCTGCACCACCTTGGAACCGTTGACTTCTCTCTGCTTAATTCCCAGAAAGATTTGGTGTCAGGTCAGTCTACCTGGGACAGCTTCCAGGCCTACTGTAACAGCAAACTGTGTAATGTGCTTTTTACCAGGGAGTTGTCCAACAAACTGGAGGGCACCAGTGTCTCCTGCTACTGCCTGCACCCAGGTCAGTGTCTGCTTCCATTTTTGGTGTGAGGCTGTGTGTACCACAAGCAAAAGCTACTACAACACTACATGTCCAAATGAGTACCTCTGAGTTAAGATCACCTCTGTTCTTCCCAGGAGTCATCTACACAGAGCTGGGTCGCAGTATGAGCCTGTGGCTGCAGCTTCTCATGATGCCTTTTGCAAAGCTGTTCTTCCTCAGCCTTGAGGAGGGGTCACAGACCACCCTTTACTGTGCTCTACAAGAGGGCATTGAACCCCTCAGTGGACGCTACTTCTCCAATTGTGCGCTGCAACAAGTAGGAGTCAAAGCTCGAGATGATGCCCTGGCAAAGAAGCTGTGGGAAGTGAGTGAGAGGTTATCTGGCTTATCATAAGAGACTCCAGAAAAATTCAAGGACTCTGTGAATACTTTGTAACATAGAGACGATACCACACCTTTGGTTTTATTATGTGCTATTGCTGGGCTGATGGTATGTCAGGTCTTAAGGTTCTCTGGCATTGTGCTATAATTTCAACATGGGGACCATTTTAGATTCTCAAGTGAATAATATGTTTTTTTAACTGTTGTGTAGAAAGAATATTCTACAGTATGTGTCATGTTGTTTTGTATTAATGAAGTAGATATGTTTTATCATTAAAAGCCATATCTGCGTCTCAGCACTGCAGTGAATTGGGCATTTTGTTTTCACATGACGGTTACACTTTTTTGGACCAGTTAAGCCAGTGGCAACGCCTCGATGAAAGCAACAGAGGAAGAAGGTGACAGTTTGGACAAACTGCTATAGCTTTGTGGAGTGGTGCATTTGTTAGCTCGCTTGCCTCGCAGCAAGATGGTTCCCGGCTCAAACTTGACAGTGTGGGGATGAACAAAAGTATTTTACCAGCACAATATAATCTGCAGTATGATCATTGCTTTAACAATGTAACAGATAGCTTTAAGATGGTTATGCATACTGTTATCATATTAATCTTGTATTCCAGATGCAGTTATAACTATTTTATACATATTGCATATCTGTGCTTATTTTGAGTTGATGTTCGGTTCATTAAGGGTCTTAAGCTTCACTGGCGTGACTGTCCAGGTCATTCATGCTGAGGGAAACTAGAACATAGAAGGAATTGCAATACATGCTTACAAAACACTTATATCAGGTCATTTTTATTATCTTTCATACAGTGGGGCAAAAAAGTATTTAGTCAGCCACGGATTGTGCAAGTTCCCCCACTTAAAATGATGACAGAGGTCAGTAATTTGCACCAGAGGTACACTTCAACTGTGAGAGACAGAATGTGAAAAAAAAATCCATGAATCCACATGGTAGGATTTGTAAAGAATTTATTCGTAAATCAGGGTGGAAAATAAGTATTTGGTCACCTCAAACAAGGAAAATCTCTGGCTCTCACAGACCTGTAACGTCTTCTGTAAGAAGCTTTTCTGTCCCCCACTCGTTACCTGTATGAATGGCACCTGTTTGAACTCATCATCTGTATAAAAGACACCTGTCCACAGCCTCAAACAGTCAGACTCCAAACTCCGCCATGGCCAAGACCAAAGAGCTTTCGAAGGACACCAGGAAAAGTATTGTAGACCTGCACCAGACTGGGAAGAGTGAATCTGCAATAGGCAAGCAGCTTGGTGTGAAAAAAATCAACTGTGGGAGCAATCATCAGAAAATGGAAGACATACAAGACCACTGATAATCTCCCTCGATCTGGGGCTCCACGCAAGATCTCATCCCGTGGGGTCAAAATGATCATGAGAACGGTGAGCAAAGATCCCAGAACCACACGGGGGGACCTGGTGAATGACCTGCAGAGAGCTGGGACCAAAGTAACAAAGGTCACCATCAGTAACACACTACAACGGCAGGGAATCAAATCCCGCAGTGCCAGACGTGTTCCGCTGCTGAAGCCAGTGCATGTCCAGGCCCGTCTGAAGTTTGCCAGAGAGCACATGGATGATACAGCAGAGGATTGGGAGAATGTCATGTGGTCAGATGAAACCAAAGTAGAACTTTTTGGTATAAACTCAACTCGTCGTGTTTGGAGGAAGAAGAATACTGAGTTGCATCCCAAGAACACCATACCTACTGTGAAGCATGGGGGTGGAAACATCATGCTATGGGGCTGTTTTTCTGCCAAGGGGACAGGACGACTGATCGGTGTTAAGGACAGAATGAATGGGGCCATGTATCGTGAGATTTTGAGCCAAAACCTCCTTCCATCAGTGAGAACTTTGAAGATGAAACGAGGCTGGGTCTTCCAACATGACAATGATCCAAAACACACCGCCCGGGCAACAAAGGAGTGGCTCCGTAAGAAGCATTTGAAAGTCCTGGAGTGGCCTAGCCAGTCTCCAGACCTCAACCCCATAGAAAATCTGTGGCGGGAGTTGAAAGTCCGTGTTGCTCGGCGACAGCCCCAAAACATCACTGCTCTCGAGAAGATCTGCATGGAGGAATGGGCCAAAATACCAGCTACTGTGTGTGCAAACCTGGTAAAGACCTATAGTAAACGTTTGACCTCTGTTATTGCCAACAAAGGTTATGTTACAAAGCAGAGGTGTGGACTCGAGTCACATGACTTGGACTCGAGTCAGACTCGAGTCATTAATTTTATGACTTTAGACTTGACTTGAAAAAATGTTCTAAGACTTGTGACTTGACTTGGACTTTTACACCAATGACTTGGGACTTGAATTGGACTTGAACCGGTTTACTTGAAAAGACTTGATATTTTACCCCAAATATAAAATTTAACATGCATATTATATGGAGATTGAAAATGTGACGTCATTCACGGGTAGAACCGCAAAGGATTCTGGGAACTCGTGGCAAGCGGTACTAGCGCACGCAGGCTTTCAATTAAAATCAGTCACACAGCGATAAAAAGAAACACAAAAATGTCAAGAAGCTGTTGTATTATTAACTGCAATAGCCGGTCGCATGACAGCCACGGGAAGCCGACGGGTAAAGAGATCGGTTGTTATCGGATTACGTCGTTGAAGAGAAATTGTTCGAGCCATGTTTCCGAAGTAACAAAGAGGCGACTGGATTGCAGCCATTCAAAGATCAAATATAACGTCCTAGAACACTCCAGCTCACAGGTTAGTCTGCTCCAAGCATTTACACAAAGGTCAGTCTGCTGTTGTAGTTAATGCGTCATTTTTCTTAACATAATTGGTGATATAGGTTACAAGCAAGTCTGGCGCTGAACAGAAATGGTCGCGCTATGCTCCTTTATTTATTGTGCATAAATAGTAAATTATCCTGACACAATATTGCGTTTCGCTTCTGTTATTATGGTACACTGACAAAAACACATACTTTTATTCACAGGATAAAACAGGTTTTTTGTATCACTAATTGTCCAGTACGATTACAGCATATTATTGTCACTGCTACATTTCTGTGATGCTACCAGAAATTATTTCCACTACTAATTAATTACCGTTGAGCTCAAAGGTTATATTAATAAACGGTTAACGAATGTGTATTTATGAAGACGATTTGTGAGACTGGTAAACTTATGATACGTACGATGGTCTTTCGTTCTACACGGTGCATTTCAAGGTCCTGTACCCATCCGTCGGTAAACTGTACCTGGGCTTGTTGCAGTGACCGGAAGTTACTAAACTTCATGAGTGTGTGCACTCACTCCAAGAACTGTATAATTATAAATATGCATATAAATATGCTAAGATGAGATAGCTGACTTCATCTAACTAGCAAATGTTTTCCAGGCTACGTTGGTGATACAGTTTTTTTTAATGTGTATGATATTTTTGTCATGCGATTTTAAAGCTGGTCCTACAACCGCATCCAAGAATAACATGCAGCTTATCTCAGAACTGTCGGTGAAAATTATTCTTGGAGCTAAGTTTAATTGAGCTGCATTTTAAAGAGGTGCAATTTCACAATTTGTGTATATTTTCTAAGTTCACTATTTTGTATGTGTTGAGAAAAACAGATTTTAAAATTACATGGTCTAATATTTACATTTAGCATAACTGCAACATTATTTTTTCGTTTGTTTTTTTTAAAGACTCGAAAGGACTTGAAATTCAAAGTTTCAGACTTGTGACTTGACTCGGACTTTTACACCAGTGACTTGAGACTCGACTCTGACTTGCCTGACATTACTTGAGACTTGACTTGAGACTTGAGGATAAAGACTTGAGACTTACTTGAGACTTGCAAAACAATGACTTGGTCCCACCTCTGTTACAAAGTATTGAGTTGTATTTTTGTTATTGACCAAATACTTATTTTCCACCCTGATTTACGAATAAATTCTTTACAAATCCTACCATGTGGATTCATGGATTTTTTTTTCACATTCTGTCTCTCACAGTTGAAGTGTACCTCTGGTGCAAATTACTGACCTCTGTCATCATTTTAAGTGGGGGAACTTGCACAATCCGTGGCTGACTAAATACTTTTTTGCCCCACTGTATGTTCATGTTCTTGTATTGAGTTTTAAGTAGTATCAGTTGGTTAAAACATTTATTCAATTTATATTACATCTATAAGTTTTAGTAAACTGTTGACACATTTGACAGTGGCCTCTGTTTGACTGTGAGCGTTAGTAGGTGAGAGGTGACATAGAGTGCCGAGTGAGGTCGTGACATATACACACACACACACATTAGTTAGACTCATTTATAGGTGAGAGGTTAGTCATGTCTGCTTGTAACTGCGAAATTGTCTCTGCAAAAGAGGAACAGTTTCCAGACGAGAACTGGAAGTCAAAGGGTTGACCGGAAATACCGGCCATGAAGATAGACGACAACGTTCTTTTTAAACTGTCTTAAAAGTCATTGTGGTTTCGATTTGACGTATGTATATATTCTGTCTGATGACGCATGAGGGGGCGTCATTAAATTCAAACTCTGATGGTATAAAATATCTGTTTATGCTTTGATTAAGTCGAAGATCAATTGCTGTCTGTGTAAGTGATCTTCCCACGCGTGCATTAAAATCATCGTTTGACTTCACCCGGCCGGATCAGTGTGGTTATTCTTCGATCACCTCTTGTACCCCTTCCTCAATATTGAATCCTTAACAACAGCCAGCTGGGTCCTATCTGCTCGTCCAGTGCCTGTGTGAGTTCTTTTCCAGGTATTCCAGTTTGCTCACACAGTCCCCAGACATGCCTGTTACTTTACTGAAATGGAGACCTGTGTAGCCAGACTCTCACTCAGTGACTCTGAACTGAATAAACAGTTAAAATGCATAAGAACTGGTTCTTTTATAGCATTTTAACCAACATTCACACAAGCACATTTTCTTCTATGTCTAAGTGCTTTTCTCTAACATTCACACTTTTGATTAGGAGATGACCTGCTTTACCTCCTGAGCCACAGCACCCCTAATATGAATAGTGAGCTGTATGTGGTCAGTCCATACCACAGTGGCACAGTACTGTTGTCCAGGAACACCCACAGGTTTTGTCACCTGGACATAGTCATCTGGCCACTATGATTTGACATTGCTCATTGGTAATTTAGTCACTCATCCGAGTGACTTCTTCAGTCTGATGAATGAGTAACTGTTAATGACAGGAAAAAATCTAAAGAATGGAAAGGTGTTAAATTTAAAAACAGTTATTAACATCACAGATTTATGTCTTCTAACAATATTTCATGTAAGCAACACTGGATTGAAGCATAGTATTCTGCATACTTTGGAAACAATGATTTTAATGAATGATTTACATCAAGCAGTTATTCTGTCTGACTTCCTGTAAAACTCAACCTCTTCAAAAACAGCCCCTCAGTATCTATAGCTTAGCTTCAAAAATTAAGGCAAAACTTGAAGAGTTTTAATTTTGGTTTGGTTTTGAATCCAGGCTTCACAGAGCTGATGATTTTAGTTTCCAGTGATCATTGCTCCGTCATGTTGTTCTCAGCACATTACACAACATACCCTCGCATACATAGCTGGAATATTTTGTTTACAAAGCACTAATGTGTAATTCGGAGTGTTCGACCAGTTCTAATGAAGGCTTTGACCTAATTTGTCTTATCCAGTGTTTAGCATTTAGTTTCTGATTTGTTGGTTTTCAACGTATTTGACGTCGCTTAGAAGCGACTGGACTTTCTTTTAAAAGGAACTTAAAGAAGTCCAGTCGCTTTTCTTTCCAAGCTCCTTAGACTACCATGATCTGGATGAATGACTGTGAAACCTACACAGACACATTTTCATCATGTTAGCTTTTTGCCATTAAAAATGTCAAAGCAAGCATGTTTATGGTGTTTCTGTGGACATTTGACGAAAGATATAGCCTGGTCAAATACTGAAGGACAATTTTCATTTTCATTATTATAATGCTTGACTCAGGTTAGGATGTCAGATAGAGTTGCTATAGCATTTCTCACATAACAGTCTCTTTGGACAATTAACACATCATGCAGGGATAACTCAGGTTTCTTTAGTGAAAATTTTAATTGCAAGTAGCAAAATTAAATAAATGTAACTGATCCGCATCAGTTACATTTATTTAATTTTGTACTATCGAACAGTCTTTCATCTAAACATAGAAATTTCCTATTTCTCATATTTTTTTCTCAGTTACTGGTATTTTTTAAAATATATGTAATTTGAATGGTTTATGTGAAGCTGAACTCAGTGGCACCCATTTGAACTTGTCAGAATCAAAACATCCACAGGGGGGCAGTAGCGTAGCACAGGTACGCCAACAGCAAGCACAACATCGTTTCACGCTGCTTCTCGGCTGTTGTTGCTTGGAGCAAGGTTGTTGAGGACCTTAACCCAGCAGACCTATGGATTCTGTTCATTATGAGTGCTGATTATTAACACAGGCTGGCTTGAAAGCCGGGTCAGTTGTGTGTAAGAGAGGAGCTTTTGCAATTATTCGGCAGGACATTTCTGTTTGCAGACTTCTCCTTTAACCTCGGCAATCGTGGGGAGAAACACATGTCCACGATCGATTCCTGTCTCCTCCTGCCTTCAGTCATCACTCTGTCCTGTCCTTTATCCCCACACACCTCTACTGTCTCTGCTGCGTGCTGAAAAGATCTGTGGTAAATTTGAGTAGCAGTTTCAATGACAGTCTCATTTATTGAGGTATAGTTGTATCTCATCTACTCCAACAGATACTGCTGGAGAAACACTTGAAGATTAAGTTCCACGTGAACATAAAGCTTCAGAAAGAAGCAGCCTATGTGAAAACACAGCAAAGTGAGTAACATACAGAATCTGGAACTCCTCTCACTGAACTCTGATGATGTCAAATCATTTACAGTTGGCTGGGAAACTGAAAGTATAAGAGTTCAAATAAACAGTGAAACACACAGAAACAGGAAAGATTTTTATAAAAGTGGTCTGCACAGTGGTCAACTGGTTAGCACTGCCACCTCACCCTGCTGGGTCCTTTCTATGTGGAGTCTGCAAGTTTTCCTTGCGCCTGTGTGGGTTCTGCAGAGGTGCTCTGGCTTTTTCTCACAGTCCAGAGGCATATACGTTCAGTTGACTAGTGATTGTGAAATGGTTGCAGTGAGATTGTGTGCTTGTAGGGCGTCCAAAGGTAGAGCAAGTCAACTACAAATCGGAAAGTTGGTGCCCCAGTTTGCCTGACAAACTTTCTTGGGCACCAAGTTGCTCTCTGGTGGATCCATCAATGTGTAAAGGTTTGCTAGAAAGCACTCATGTAGAAGAAGTTGCTTGTATGAATGGATGAATAAGGCAATAAAGAGCAGTCTGTTTACTAGCAAACCACCCAGCTTTTACTTTGCTTTATCACAGCTGGAATAGCGTTTTTCACTAATGATAGAGTGTCCTCCATACTGTTTGGGACAGAGACACAATTTTTGTAGTTTGCCTCTTTAAATCACCATGGTGCATTGCATCATCCACTGTCTGATTGAAGCGCAGACCTTCGGTTTTTCTCTATTTGGCCAGGACAGGCATTTTTATATACAGTTCCCATTTTCAGAGGTTTAAAATTTGTGGGACTAACATCAATTTAAATTTAACGACTCATTTTAATACTTGGACTAAAAAACTTTGAAGCCAACATCTGCCTGAAGTCTAGAACCCATGGACATCAACAAACGTTGCGTTTCCATCCTTGAAGCTTTACTTCAGGTACCCTCTTTTTAACAGTCCAATAGATTTTTGATTTGACCACTTCCAAAGTTTTTGCTGTTTCTCTGATAGGTTTATTTGGGGTTTTTACTTTTAAGATGGTCTCCCTCGGTTGTGTTAATATTTAATTTGTTTACATTAAAATTAAAGTGGAAAACTATACAATGTAAAATGAATAATAAAACTTCAGATATTATGTCAGACATAGAATCCCATGTCACGATGCTCCCAGCACACTGTTTTTGTGCTGATTTTAATACCAGAGGAGGTCAGGAACTCTGCAGTTATTGAGTCAGTAGCATGGCAACTTTTATATTTCAATTTACTCCTCGTCAAAAGACGAGGTAAACTTTGTAAACCCCCTTAAACAGCTAGAGGTGGCTGTAGCTCAGGAGTTGAAGCAGGCCATCTCCTAATTGGAAGGTTGGCTGCTCCAATCGGCATGAGAAAGTATCCTTGAGCAAGATACTGAACCCCAAGTTGCTCTCTGGTGCAATCATCGGAGTATGACTGTATGTGAATTTTAGATGGAATGCGTGACAGCAGAGGAGAAAACAAAAGGGCTTGTATGTTATGGGTGAATGAGGCATGTTTTACAAAGCGCTTTGAGTTCTTAAGCAGAGTAGAAAATCATTATATTCGAAGCAGTCCATTTACCACTATGTGCCTCAACACTTGGCGACCCCAGTCAGTAGCTTAATGTGGTCTGCTACTTTGTGGCTGAGTTGTTGTGGTTTCTGTAATGCTTCCACTTTGGAATAATACCACTTACAGTTAACCGAGGAACGAGCCTTCACAAACGTTTTGCGACTTGTTGCGAGAGTGGCATCCTATTTTAGCACCACACACTTAAATTCAATTAGCTCTTTAGAATGATGCATTTTTTCACAAATGTTTGTATAGGCAAAATATAGGTGCTTGACTTTATACACCTGTGGCAATGGGACTGGAAAAAATCTGATTAGATCAAGAGGGGTGGTCCAATACTTTTGTCCAAAGTAGTGTATTGTAGGTTTACCAGCTGAGCTATGGGGATGCCCCTAAATAAAGATATTATTTAAGGAGTTGACTGATCATTCAAGCCTAGTCTAATGTCATACTATTGAACTTGAGTCCTGTTGGTTACAAAGTGGTTAATAATAACAGTATCAGAAGTCACAATGGGCTCAACACACAATGATAGATGCTCTTTTAAGGAAGATTTGCTTGTAGTATGTAGTTGTTGATCTCCAAGAAAAGGGTATGTGTTGTTGCTTCTATGCTCAGAAGATTCACTGAGTGAGAAAACAGTGCTGTTTGAGGCCAGAGGTCAGCAGCTCACCGTTTTTATGCCTCTTGCCTGATCTATAGTTCATAGATGTTCTGTCAGTCCTGCTCCACTCTCTTGTTTGAGGGGCAGCTCATTGATGGCTTGTGTGTGTTTTGTTTGCTTTGGGCCAGCTCCACAGTGCTGCAGTACTTAGTGACTGGATTAGTGCATCAATTAGGCAGCTATTGGATGCAGAGAGCCATGTAGATTGATTTAGATGCTGGTTTGAGCTGTGTGCAAGTCTGAACATCAACACATCTTAGTGGAATGCAACTGATCTTCTGCTCATTATAGTATAATTTACACAGATGCACGATATTTGGCACACTTGCTCCTGGTTTTTAAATGGGCTGTACTTGACAGAAGGCAGCTAATCTACCTGGTTAATGAAAAAATGGTTAAGTTATACAAAATCATTTGTGACAAATGATCTGTGCTTCCCGACTCTTCTGCCTGCCTCTCTTCCTCTCTCTCTCTGTGTGGGTGTGTGTATGAGGGTGACCACCTAACCCCACCCCTGTCTTGTAGGGGCGGGATCCTTTTTGACTTCCTGCCCTTTGTTCCTGGGCACCTGCATTTAATGAGCTCACCTATTTGTCTTCATCTGATAATGCTGCTACTATATAAGATGGGAGGAATCCATTAGTTGTGGCCTGAGTGTTGAACTACCCACATTAGTGAAACTGGCTAGTAAGTTGATTTTTTTCAGTTTCATGCCTGCTTCTTACTCCTCTGTGCCTAAGTTACCATGAGAAAGTAATCTATCTGCACAAATCTATTGAAAACTGTTGGTAATGTTAGTTGTTATTGCGGTAGGCAAATCAGATTTGCTACATCTACACTGGCATTTCCATATCCATGCATTACCAACTGCATGTGTGTTTGGTAACTATGTAGGTATGAAGCACTATGTAAACAGTGGATTTGATGTTGGTATTGTGTGCTGTACACAAGACAGTGTTACATCAAGATGCAACTGTAGAAATGTGAAAACATTTGAAACATGCCCAAATTTATCCAGCATTGTTCATGGTCGAAGCATATTTTTATTTCAGAAACTTTTTGATAGTAGATCTTGAGTTGCTGAGGTTTGGTTAGGGCCTCGACAACAATGTAATTATCACCATTGTTGCAAACAGAAAACTACACCGAAAGAAAATGACCATGCATTAGAACACTATAGAGAAAACTACAATACTAACGAACACCAGCATCAATCATAAAGTGCATTATTAGCTGTTAACTGTTGATGCCCTTACTTTGCTTGGGAATATATTTGTGTCATGGATGGTGTATCATTCGTAACAGTCAATGCATATCTGCTGTTGTATAACCAAGGAGTGTAAAATAAGATTTAGCAGGTGGAGGAACACTAATATCTGACATGGTGGACTTGTTATGGCAGTTTGTTTAACTTGCCTTAAACTAACTCGGGGAATTTCAGATAACTGGATTTCTCCAGTTAAGCTATCATGGAAGCTTTCCAACCTCTAGCCAGTATAAAGGTAGTGTTAGTGGAATAAATGTAATATCACAATGGAAACTGAAAATTCACATAAAATCATCTGTTTGAATTCAATGCTTCCTTTTGATGACTTGATGACTTCACCTAACAGTGAAAATAGAGATCACAGTTTGCCCAACATAGTCCATTACTCTAAACTGTGCCAACAAACTCCTCTGTTTGGCCTATACTTATTTGAACTGTCAGTATAATAATGGAATAATGCTAAATTGTTGTCATTCAGTTTGTTATAAACACAGTTTCACAACATGAATAAACTAATTTGAGAAACAGATCCAATGTTAGGTTAAAAATAATTCAAAAATAAGTTTGAAAATTTACATTTCAAGTATCCAGATTGTCCTTTGTTGAGCAGTTTTCACCTTTAAAAATAATCTCTCATCTTTTTCTCTGGCTCTCTTTTTAACATCTCTAACAGTGAAGTTTCCCATATGCAGATGGTATTCCTTTAGCTTCCAAACTGTATACCAAACTATACACAAACTGTTTGCATATTTGCTGACATGAGCTGTTGAAAATGTTGCATTTAAAATTGGTTTTGAGTTCCACTGGAAAGTAACTCTGTTTAGCCTGGACCTGCACCTATGGATCTGTAGGAGCAGCAGCTACAGGAGCAAGTGGAACATCTTCATGCTAGAATGCATGACGGGGATGAGAAGTGTGTGGACTTTGAGGTGCAGGACAGTGCAGGACTGTCAGGCTACATTACTTTCTGATTTTTTGAGTGAAAATCTCCATGGAGCCATATGGAAACAATGCCGGGCTGCTGCACTAGAAAGATCAGCTTGTTGGATATCATATCATCAATCTGCAAATTAGACTTAATGACTCTTTGCTCCAGTACCCATTAAACCCTGTGAGCAAAGCAGAGATTTGCGATGGTTGAGTAGAAGGCTCACAATGATTTCAGATGGAATGATCTTATTAACAAATATGTAAGCACAATTATCATCACATCTTTTTAGTAACATCAATATGAAGGGGACTTGCATAAAAGTACGCAATATTGCCAAAAGTATTCACTCACCCATCATACGTATAGACGTATAAAATCAAGCAGACTGCTTCTACAGACATTTGGGAACAAATGGGTCACTCTCAGGAGTTCAGTTTATTCCAGTGTGGTAGGATAGGATGACACCTGTGTTAACTGTCCTGTGTTAACAGGGAGACAACGAAGAGCAGCCAGTATGGGTGATATATGCTCTGTCTTTCTTGTCTCAGCATTTTGGATCAACTGAAAGCTTTTCAGGGAGTTTTAAACACATCTTGATAACCTAGAAGTAATAAATGCATGAACTAGTTTTTCAGCATTATTCTGAGACAAGATGTTTTTCTTTTTAGAGATATATGGAAGAAAGCAGTCCTACATATTTGCATGGATTGAAGGACATATTCTGGTCAAAAACAACTCCAAGATTCCTCACAGTGTTGCTGAAGGCCAAGGTTTATAACTACCTTAAACCTATTACTAAAGGGTGCTGGCTCCTGTCTGTTTTGTTCAACTTATCTCAAAAGCATGTTTTTGAGTGTTTGTGCCTTGGATGCCAATTTGTGTCCTTCAGAAAATCTTCTGTAAGACTTCAAACATGTATTTGAGCTCTAGTGGATAGCTTAGGTCCAGAAAGCAGACCACATGCACATGCAGTGCTAGCCAAACCGGGTAGGACCACCACAGCTTCAATAAAGACACTGATATTCAACTGGGCATCTTCTGGCTGCACATCTTCTCTGTCAAAAATAGCCCCATCACTGTTTTCTTCATCATGCCTTGAGCCTCCATGTCTATATTATGTGTGATAAAAATATAAATCTACCATTAAGAGAAGAAACATGTTAAAATAGTAGAGCCTTTTAAAAAGACATTTGAAGGCAAGACAATGCTTTTTGAAAAATTTTCAAGAATCCCACAAATTATATTTAACAGAATCCTGATTTATCCTGCAACATAGAATACAGGTCAATATCTCAAGCAACACAATTAATTTTAAAATTGCACTACAAGAAGACTATTTCTTCACGAATACACATACACAATCCACACACACACACACACACACACACACACACACACACACACACACACACACACACACACACACACACACACACACACACACACACTGCATAGTGCAAACTGTGTATATGCACAGATACAAACCTGTACATAACCATTTCATCCACTTTGGTTGCTAATCTTGACCTAACCAGACTAACACCCCACAAATTCTAACCAGAGAAACTACTTTTTTTCCGTATTTTTAATTGGTTTACGGAATACAAACGGTTATGATGGCATATCATGTAAATCATTTCATCATAGTAATTATGTATGAGTTATTGCACTTCACATTCCCACGATGCATTGTGTACAATATCCTCTAGTAGAGTGCAACCAAAATAATATGAAGCTTACCCTAACCCTAAGTACATAAATGAGCATCTGCTTAGAAA